>NC_064642.1:142008035-142654173 GCF_023864345.2 Schistocerca serialis cubense | reverse complement strand
AGGGCAGAGTAGACGCAAAGGGCAGAGTAGACGCAAAGGGCAGAGTAGACGCAAAGGGCAGAGTAGACGCAAAGGGCAGAGTAGACGCAAAGGGCAGAGTAGACGCAAAGGGCAGAGTAGACGCAAAGGGCAGAGTAGACGCAAAGGGCAGAGTAGACGCAAAGGGCAGAGTAGACGCAAAGGGCAGAGTAGACGCAAAGGGCAGAGTAGACGCAAAGGGCAGAGTAGACGCAAAGGGCAGAGTAGACGCAAAGGGCAGAGTAGACGCAAAGGGCAGAGTAGACGCAAAGGGCAGAGTAGACGCAAAGGGCAGAGTAGACGCAAAGGGCAGAGTAGACGCAAAGGGCAGAGTAGACGCAAAGGGCAGAGTAGACGCAAAGGGCAGAGTAGACGCAAAGGGCAGAGTAGACGCAAAGGGCAGAGTAGACGCAAAGGGCAGAGTAGACGCAAAGGGCAGAGTAGACGCAAAGGGCAGAGAAGACGCAAAGGGCAGAGTAGACGCAAAGGGCAGAGAAGACGCAAAGGGCAGAGAAGACGCAAAGGGCAGAGAAGACGCAAAGGGCAGAGAAGACGCAAAGGGCAGAGAAGACGCAAAGGGCAGAGAAGACGCAAAGGGCAGAGAAGACGCAAAGGGCAGAGAAGACGCAAAGGGCAGAGAAGACGCAAAGGGCAGAGAAGACGCAAAGGGCAGAGAAGACGCAAAGGGCAGAGAAGACGCAAAGGGCAGAGAAGACGCAAAGGGCAGAGAAGACGCAAAGGGCAGAGAAGACGCAAAGGGCAGAGAAGACGCAAAGGGCAGAGAAGACGCAAAGGGCAGAGAAGACGCAAAGGGCAGAGAAGACGCAAAGGGCAGAGAAGACGCAAAGGGCAGAGAAGACGCAAAGGGCAGAGAAGACGCAAAGGGCAGAGAAGACGCAAAGGGCAGAGAAGACGCAAAGGGCAGAGAAGACGCAAAGGGCAGAGAAGACGCAAAGGGCAGAGAAGACGCAAAGGGCAGAGAAGACGCAAAGGGCAGAGAAGACGCAAAGGGCAGAGAAGACGCAAAGGGCAGAGAAGACGCAAAGGGCAGAGAAGACGCAAAGGGCAGAGAAGACGCAAAGGGCAGAGAAGACGCAAAGGGCAGAGAAGACGCAAAGGGCAGAGAAGACGCAAAGGGCAGAGAAGACGCAAAGGGCAGAGAAGACGCAAAGGGCAGAGAAGACGCAAAGGGCAGAGAAGACGCAAAGGGCAGAGAAGACGCAAAGGGCAGAGAAGACGCAAAGGGCAGAGAAGACGCAAAGGGCAGAGAAGACGCAAAGGGCAGAGAAGACGCAAAGGGCAGAGAAGACGCAAAGGGCAGAGAAGACGCAAAGGGCAGAGAAGACGCAAAGGGCAGAGAAGACGCAAAGGGCAGAGAAGACGCAAAGGGCAGAGAAGACGCAAAGGGCAGAGAAGACGCAAAGGGCAGAGAAGACGCAAAGGGCAGAGAAGACGCAAAGGGCAGAGAAGACGCAAAGGGCAGAGAAGACGCAAAGGGCAGAGAAGACGCAAAGGGCAGAGAAGACGCAAAGGGCAGAGAAGACGCAAAGGGCAGAGAAGACGCAAAGGGCAGAGAAGACGCAAAGGGCAGAGAAGACGCAAAGGGCAGAGAAGACGCAAAGGGCAGAGAAGACGCAAAGGGCAGAGAAGACGCAAAGGGCAGAGAAGACGCAAAGGGCAGAGAAGACGCAAAGGGCAGAGAAGACGCAAAGGGCAGAGAAGACGCAAAGGGCAGAGAAGACGCAAAGGGCAGAGAAGACGCAAAGGGCAGAGAAGACGCAAAGGGCAGAGAAGACGCAAAGGGCAGAGAAGACGCAAAGGGCAGAGAAGACGCAAAGGGCAGAGAAGACGCAAAGGGCAGAGAAGACGCAAAGGGCAGAGAAGACGCAAAGGGCAGAGAAGACGCAAAGGGCAGAGAAGACGCAAAGGGCAGAGAAGACGCAAAGGGCAGAGAAGACGCAAAGGGCAGAGAAGACGCAAAGGGCAGAGAAGACGCAAAGGGCAGAGAAGACGCAAAGGGCAGAGAAGACGCAAAGGCCAGAGAAGACGCAAAGGCCAGAGAAGACGCAAAGGCCAGAGAAGACGCAAAGGCCAGAGAAGACGCAAAGGCCAGAGAAGACGCAAAGGCCAGAGAAGACGCAAAGGCCAGAGAAGACGCAAAGGCCAGAGAAGACGCAAAGGCCAGAGAAGACGCAAAGGCCAGAGAAGACGCAAAGGGCAGAGAAGACGCAAAGGGCAGAGAAGACGCAAAGGGCAGAGAAGACGCAAAGGGCAGAGAAGACGCAAAGGGCAGAGAAGACGCAAAGGGCAGAGAAGACGCAAAGGGCAGAGAAGACGCAAAGGGCAGAGAAGACGCAAAGGGCAGAGAAGACGCAAAGGGCAGAGAAGACGCAAAGGGCAGAGAAGACGCAAAGGGCAGAGAAGACGCAAAGGCCAGAGAAGACGCAAAGGCCAGAGAAGACGCAAAGGCCAGAGAAGACGCAAAGGACAGAGAAGACGCAAAGGCCAGAGAAGACGCAAAGGCCAGAGAAGACGCAAAGGCCAGAGAAGACGCAAAGGCCAGAGAAGACGCAAAGGACAGAGAAGACGCAAAGGACAGAGAAGACGCAAAGGACAGAGAAGACGCAAAGGACAGAGAAGACGCAAAGGACAGAGAAGACGCAAAGGACAGAGAAGACGCAAAGGACAGAGAAGACGCAAAGGACAGAGAAGACGCAAAGGACAGAGAAGACGCAAAGGACAGAGAAGACGCAAAGGACAGAGAAGACGCAAAGGACAGACCTACAGTTTTCATAAATAAAGGAAGATAAATATTTAACTGAATGTGAAAAGAACTACGTGATGTGACACAAAATTCCCACGTAGCTGACACACACTTTAGTCAAATTAGTATATTAAAGACTAATAGAGAAATATGCCAATAACTGAACAGCCAAAATAAAGGTTTCTGACCCTTCGGCCATTAAAGCAGATGACCGCACTTTGCCCCCTGAGTAAAATGTATAAGATTATATAAATTAATAAGAAAAAGAAATTTGGTACTGTATGTTATGTATATGAACAGACAGCCCACAGTAGGGGGCAGATATAATGACACTTGCTAGATATTTCCAAAGAGGTACACGTAAGATAAAAAAGGAAGTGATGTGCTGCAGCAGAGACGCTGTAAGATAGGGCACGTGACTGGCACTTTTTTTTTAATTAGGCGGAAAGAACGGATACTGTGATGTGTCTTGATGAAGAGAGGATGCGAACATTTTATAACTCCTTCTCTTGTATTAGTTTTGTTGTTAATAATTTGGATTTTAGAAAAATACAGTGCTTGTCTATTTACCTGACAAACAGTTCACCTCACTGCATCAAATATGAGTTTGTTTCATTGCATAGTCAACAATTAGCAACTTGTACAGGAAGTTCGAGATGGCCATCATTGCAAAAAGAAGAGGTAAAGTTTCCCACTGAGAAAAAAAAAATACAACTAAGAAAATTTACAATTAAATTTCCTAGAATATTTATTTCAGATATGTTTAATGGTGTGTGTTCGGCATCTGGCCACAAAAACATTCCATCAACTTCCATTTATGATTTCACTGTTAAAAGTCATAAAACATTTCCAATTCAAAAGCTCTAATTCATTATCTGGCCAGTAATAAAAATATAACATAATACAATTGATTATGCAAATGCACTGCTCAAAACGTCAGAACCTATGGATACATTATCTAAACATTACTGAAGATGATGTGAATCCATTGGGAAAAAAATTTCAAGTGATTAGGGATTGCTAGTTAACCATGCAAAACGAGTGGTTGGGGCCTATTCCAAAGTGAAACAAAAGAAAAGTGTATTGCCACCTCTGTTTTTTGGCTATTCTGTGGGGGCACAGAAGTGCAGCACTGCAGAAGACACAGGCAGCTGGTGGGTCCAGGATGTTGACTGCTGAGTAAGCAGCAAAGTTGTTTTTGTATTGTGAGACAGACCATGCCCAATACTGCAAACTGCCAGCACAGCAGTAACGGCAGGGGTCTTACTGAAACGGCCAAGCAGTTTCCCCACTGGTGGGTTGCAGAAATGTTGTGAGGAATGTGATTAGAAGCAGTTGCTTGGCTTAAATGAGTCACTAACTTGTAAAAATATCTGTGTATTTTTAGCACTCATTCGGAGCCCGACTACAACGAAGGAGCTATGGTGGACACTATGGCACTGAGACAGCAAGCAGCGACCATTAGCTTGGCCAGATAACACTGTGACACCATCTATTACCCCAAGTCTGCCTTCTGGGACTTGCTGCTTCATTGGTGGGTCACTTCAGCCTTACCAAGCAGTAACCTGACTCCTGCCCACGGGGCAGAGGGTCAAGACTACAGCTACTCTCTCTTTTACGCTGGCCTGGGCACTGTGGTATCTCCTGCCTCCACGCACAAAGGGAGGACTTCCCACTGGTATGTGGCACCTTCTGCAAGTATTCTGGTCATTCCTGTGTCACTGACTGCACTCACACAACATGGTATTCATAACTGGGTTGTGTGCACAGCCATCTGGCCACATCAATCAGCATTCCAATCTGCACGTCAGCACCTGGTAGCTGGATGCCAGATGAAACCAAGCTGTACGCGCCAGCTTCTCCGAGTACTGTGACAGGCGCAGGCACCATACTGTGGCATCTGAGTGTAGCTTCACAAGTATCAGTAATATAGTGACTGACTCATTGGTATTATTTTAATGAGCTGCCACGAGCATACGTCCTCACTGGGACCTACCGCCACCGCCCGATCATTCACAGAAGGCGACTGCCCAGCCCGGGCAGACTTTAGTTGGTGTGAGCAGTGGGTTCCTTCACGACTGGTCAACAGCTTCAGTTGGTGACAGGAGGAGAAAGACAACTCAATTACTGCAGGGTTGCAGTTAAATCCACATATAGTCGGGTGAGTGCAGTGTCTTTCCACTCCCACCCCCCTCCTTCCTTCTTCTTCTTCTTCTTCTTCTTCTTCACTGCAGGTATCATGGAGAACCAATGGGTCTTTTGCCAAGTGTGTAACTGCATTGGTATGCTCAGTAGTGGCAGTTAGTTATAGACAGCATTTTGTGGAGGTGTAAATACTGTTGTTAATTCTGCAATATGTGTCATCATGAGCAAGGGTATGGCTTATTGTCTTGGGAGTTATGTAAGATCCTAACCAATTCTAGCGATTGAGGAGGGGAAGGTGAGCACTGTCAAAAGGTATTCATTGTTCTCAGTGCGTAAGTAATAGGTATGAGCAGTCACTCAAGAAGAGTAGTTACGTTAAATAAAAAGTATTATGACAATGTAACTATTTATTGTTCATTTCATAACTTGATTTTGTTTTTTTTATTAAATTTTGTTTATTTATTTACCCAGTAATTTTCATTAAATTTTATTTATTTAATAAAGTTTTACAATGCCAGAGAATGAAAATGATAGGAAATGCATTGTTTGCCACATTCATTGTTACTGAGCAAGGAATATGGCTCAGTATGTAAGCATGTAAGATAGTGAAAAGTGTTGGTTGATAGTGGTATGCCTAAAAGTGTTTTTGTCGTGTGTGTGTGTGTGATGTAGAGAAAGAGAGATTGGGGGGGGGGGGGGGGTTGATCGTGGTCAGTAGAACTGGTAGCATGGTTTTCAGTTCCAAAAGGGGCTACCATGGAGGAGGTGTTGAAAATTGTAGCACCCGAAGTAGATAAGATGCAAGTTGACAATGCAAAGATGACTAAGAGACTGGAAGCACTTTGTGCTAAAAAGATGGAAATAGCTTTTCACAATATGCCAGAGTTTGCAGAAATGATGAGCAGAAGACTCAATGGCTGGTGGATTAAAAGCAGGGCTTGGGATATAAGGAATATGAAGATTTTGGAGAGGATGGAAAGAAAGGAAGCAGAAAGAAGGGAAAGAGAGGAGCCTGTGTGTATTTTACATGTTCATGCAGTATGTCTTGCTGATGTTAACATAGTTAAACCTTTCACTCATGTGAAGAATATGATGAAACTTGACAACTAGTGGGATGATCTTTTAAGGGGGAGAATTAAAACATTTAATGAGGAGGCTATTAGCATTGTACAAATCCCTGAGACTTTATGCAATACATGGAGTGCTAACTCTGTGGATGTCAAAAGGAGTAACAGGAAAGTAACAGCTCTGATATCACATGGAATATGAATAAGCTGTACTACACAAGCACTAACTCACAACCTCAAAAAACGAGCTGCTGACATTTGCTGCTTAAGCTTTCTGCCGAAATTGACATATGATGACACAGAGAACTTATGGAGAACAAGATTCCAGGAAGGGGAAAACAGTTGTCAGTGGATTGTTGCTGCAAGGTTTGTACACTTTAAGGGACAAGCCAGTTGAATTGCAAATAAAACTACTATGGTTTACTTTGTATGATATAGTGCCACAAGGCACCACACAGTTGCTTTGGGTGAATAGGAGTACCAAAATACCTAACATCGTGAGAGGAAAACAGTCTGAGATTAATATTACAGCGAGATTGCTAAGTGCCAATGGTGTTGCCACAGTGGTAACACCGGTTCCTGTCAGATCACCGAAGTTAAGCACTGTCGGGCTACGCTAACACTCAGATTGGTGACCATTAGGTCTTCCGAGTGCTGTTGGCAAGTGGAGTGCACTCAGCCCTTTTGAGGCAAATGAGGAACTACTCAATTGAGAAGTAGTGGCTCAGGTCTTGTAAACTGACATACAGCTGGGAGAATGGTGTACTGACGACATGCCCCTCCATATCCGCATCCAGTGACGCCTGCGGGCTGAGGATGACATGGCGGCCGGCTGGTACCATTGGGCCTTCATGGCCTGTTTGGGCAGAGCTTAGTTTTACAGAGAGATAAGTGGGACTACCAGTCAACAAATTGTGATTGTTAGTATGATATGTGAGCATTGTGTGACGATAGATTTGGGAAAATGTTTTCTAGGAAAGTGAACAGGGAACTGTTGTCGCTGGGACAGTGGTCTCCTATGCTGCTCATGGCACACTCACTGTGTGGCGCATGTAATTAGTTGCAACTGTCGGTATTCTAGTGCATATACACCAGGATTTGCTGGCTGGATGCCAGCTGATACCGCTCCAGTCTCTCTATGTTCTGTGAGGAGCACGGTTGGGACACCAAAGCACTTGAGTGTGGAGTCACGAGTTGTAATAAAGTGACTGCCACCAGTGTGCATCCTCTCGATGATCCTCTGCTGCTGCCTGATCCTGCACAAAAGTGGCCCACCATTGCTGGGCCAACTTTATAAGTATCAGGACAAAATTAAGGCAAACATTAACTAACCCCTGTGCTCACTAATGGATGAAGTTTCCTAAGAAGTACATCATGCAACTGAGGCATTTTTAAGTAGGAGATGAAGTACTGATATGTAATCATCTCAAGTCATCAGTGCTGAACAAAAAAGCAGAGAAGTCTGAACACAGTTGCATACCTATTGTACAACCTGAACTCAGGAAAAGTGAAATGACTGTATTGTTATCAAATCTTAAAAAGTTTTCAAGACATCTTATGCCAATGGAACTGCTCTGCAATTTTTAAGAGATACATAAAATACTATCATGGAAACTGTACAAAGGAGCAGAATTGTCACATAGAAATTAGAATGTTCAGATATGTTTAATGACTAGTTATTAAAGCAACACCATAAGAGTGTATATAAACTTAAATTTTCAAATGATTTGTTTTTCTCTACTTCTCATTCTTTATTTTATCGAGTGGTTCAATGTTTAGAAAAAACTGATAAATATAGTATTCTGAAAACACATTACTTTATGATTAAGTGGAATGACTTTGATGAATGTGAGCACACAACAATATGTTATGTTATACACATACACACATGTTACATTGAGGCTATACAATACTGAATTCTGTGGTAAAGTAGCATCATGATTATTGAATCCATGCAATTCTTGGATACTGAATTACACTAATCTCGGAGTCATTTGCTTACTAATTACAGTGTTATGTCTTGGATACCCCAGACAAATGTGTGACTACATGTGTGTCCATGATGTAGAGTGATACTTCATTATTATGTTCAGTTATGTTTATGAATTGTTTAGTCTACTAAGATGAGATATTGTGTGTTAGTCAATAAGTATTATAACTAGACGACATGTTCAATGACTTAAAGAGAATTCAGGGGGCCACACTTGTTTATTAGAGATGCTATCGCGAGAGTAAAGGTGCCCATTCAGAGCCCAACCTGTCAGGTGATCCACTAACCAACCATAGCTACAACCTATCCGATTGTGTGTGTGGACACAGGCAACTGATTGGCAGACACTACCTGCCTGTACTGACAGAGTGTGGCCTGACAGGTAGTGGTCAGAATAAGCAGGTGGCGGCTCAATGGATGGACTGATGCACCTGAAACATGGACCCAACAGAAAGTTCATCGCCCACATACAGGTGAGTGGGACAGGATTGACCTCAATGGTGGGTCGGTCAGCCTGTGTAAGGGGACCTTAAAGTCGAACAGACTATAGTCATACATACAGTAAACAGGCACTGGCTTGTGAAGGGAGGGAGGGAGGGAGGGAGGGAGAGGGAGAGGGAGAGGGAGAGGGAGAGGGAGAGGGAGAGGGAGAGGGAGAGGGAGAGGGAGAGAGAGAGAGAGAGAGAGAGAGAGAGAGAGAGAGAGAGAGTTATTTAGTACTCACCAATGTGGAAATAAGTTAAGAATTCGTGCAGCAGGTGATAAACGAGGTCTAAGGAAGTATAGAAAGTGAGCAAGTATTTACTATTTGCACATGACACTGAAGCACCCAGTGCAGGGAGGACTGTGCCTAAAACTACCCCCCTCCCAAAGAAAAATCCAGAATGAAATATGCAATTTCAATTTACATGTACTTGTCTATACAAACAATGAACTGTAAATATGTTATGTAATAGAAAGTTGTGTGTTTATGCCCTTACTACGTAGGTGTAAGCTATATCAGTAGGACAGAGCATAGAAATATAAGACTTGATTACCACATGAACCACCAAACCCTTTTTGGTACAGGAAAGTACTGTAAGTTAATTAATTGGTAAAATATTCATACACACGTGGATTATGTTTCACAATCTGATTGACTTGTTGCTAACAACAACTGCGTGATAGAAGATTTCATGTCATCTATTTACACCAACTAACATCACAATCACTGCCAATGCCATAAGCTGTTGCCGAGTCCACCACCATAGCATGATAATGTGCTTGTGAATTTCTGGTTGATGCCCTGCTGGTGTTGGATTTACCATTCAATCCTTTTCCAGCTCGCCGCAGCAGTTTTGAAGAGGAACAATTTCTGGGACTGGAAATTAAATCATCTATCATACCATTCCCTTCAGCTTAACAAACACTTCCTAGCAGTGACACATAAGCACGCTTCCACAAAAAAAAGAAAGGTTGTCTTACTGGTCCTGGGGCCAGTGTAATGCCCCAAGGTGGAGAACCTTTTCAATTACACAGATTCTAAGCAAAGATATGAGTGGACCAGCCCTCAGCTGTGATGTTAATAATTTTCAATGGTGTTAAAAAATTTCTTGTTTAACATTTTTTTGGAACCAAATGAAGATTCTTACAGATGAATACATCACTGTCTGGCATTCTGGTTGTTGCTGTAGACAGATATTCTAGCTGTAGACATATTATTATTATTATTATTATTATTATTGTGAAGAAGGACTTAACATTGTTAAAATGAAAAGGGTGGTTGTATATTATTTATTAATTACAAATACAACTGATCTTGGTCTAAATGAAATGTTGTGATCTTATAGTTTTAGCACCAGCAAAGAGCACCAGATGTTTTCTGCGAAGAGGAAAGTGATGGCTACAACAAGACAAGAAGGAAACTTCAATTAATTTGCATCAAATTCCAGAGCCACCATGACACATGGTAGCCTTGTAAGAGTTGCTCTGCTTTTTGATATTCTCCAAATGGAGGCGATACCTTTCTTGTATTATGCCGGTTTATGTTGTCACCTTCATTTCCTGAGAAAATTCTTTTCTGTCTCTGGTCTCAGTGGTCATGCGATTCCTAACGGATAAGAAATGTACACATGGTCTATAGTATGCTGCAATGCGATGTTTACTCAATCACTCAATTAGCTAACTTTGACTAACTGTCATCGTCAAGCACATTTGTAACGTCTGTATTTCATGCCATTTTCAAATCACTTCCAATTACAAGTAAAAAGTAGCCATATTCTGTCATTTTATGAAAGGATACACATTACAGTGACATCTTTTAAGATCGTATTCTGAACTTTGCTCTATGTACAATAACATGGTAACGCCAAGTTCGAAAGAAACGTCTCCATGCATTCATATAATTGATATGCCTAGCTGGGCAATGGATCCACGTTCTGCAGTGTGGATGCCCAAATACGTCCGACCCCTGTAGGAATCTGAGTAGCGAACATGGTGTCAATGAACAGGGACTGCGGACAGGTGGCACTCAATGGGACTGCGCATCGGCCATGAGGCATGCTGAGATAGTTCATGCAATTACGATGACACTGTGTCCTGGATGGTGCAGTGGTTAATGTACCTGCTTGGTATGCAGGAGATCCTGGGTTCAAATCATGGTCCAGTGCACATTTTCCCTCGTTGCTGGTGATTCTGCATAATGTCCTGCTGCAGTTGATAGCAATGATCCCCTTCAGTTCATATATAATGTTTCGCAGCTGCAGATTCTGCGTTGTGTCTGTTCTTTCATTCACATGCCGTCTATCAGTTCTGATGTTACTCAAAACTTCAGTTATCATCCCTGTTCATTTCTAAAATCTGTCAACACAGCATGCAAGTACAAAATACAGGAAGCGTGAGAGGTACAAAGTTCAAAAGAAAGAAGGCCATCTGTTCCTTTATTTATAATCAAAATACGAAAATATTTGTTTTATTAGAAAATTATGAAAATATTCCAGAAATCTGTCATGGATTCAACCAACAAACACTAAACTGTCAACAGTGTGCTGAACATACACAGTATTTTGAACATGAATAGAACACATGTTAATGAAATCTTCGCAATAATTCTTCTTCGGGGGTCTGTAAACACACACATATACATAAAAAGTAATTAGTCCACTGAAAACACAAATTAATAGTACACACCATAAAAAATATTCAGAAATTTGTACCAGAAAGGACATCATCAAATTAGTCTAATTAAATGGAAAATGGTATGAACTAAATATATCATGGAGTTCAAGTGAAAGGACATATTTTGCCGTGTGAGCATTTAGAATATGTGGCTGTGTAAGACCTTGCACTTATGGTTTAAACCATTAACATAACCACTAATTTTAAAAGATAAGTTTCAATTGAAGGCACTTTTTCTAGTCATGGCTTACACAAATACTTATATAACTAGATACAACATACTGCCTACCTCTATTATACTGTTGTATATAGCAAGAAGTGATTTGTCTTGGTCACTCAGCTGCCTCTCCTGCTTGCCGACATCTCTATATATTAAATCAGAAGCAAACTTGGCCAACTCCTTTATGTGGCATACTTTAACGGGTATCTGTAAGAAGATAATACAAGCTGTCTTTAAAAAAAATAAAGGGAGGGAGGGAGGGAGAGGGGGAGGGGTAGGGGGGGGGGGAGAGAGAGAGAGAGAGAGAGAGAGAGAGAGAGAGAGAGAGAGAGAGAGAGAGAGAGAGACAGAAGTGTCGAGTACTTTGAGAGGTGGTATTACTCATTGGAACAAGAAAAATAAGTCCAATAAACAAGAGTCCAGAAATGCATACTTTCTGCAATAAACACGTATTTACAGGAAGTGTTCAACATGGCGCCAATTCATTGACAATGCACCCGTCTGCCTTCTGGCATAAGGAATGATGTACCCTTTGAAGTATATCCGGTTCTAGTTGCACCTGCTGTCCACATTGAAGATGTGACCCTTTAGTGTCTGCACACTGTTGATTGGCCTGGCTCAGACCAATTCCTTCAAGTGTCCCCATAACCAAAAGTCTCAGGGATTAAGGTCTGGGGAACAAGCAGGCCAAGGCGTGGCCCCACCTCCCTCCCCAGACCAATCAAGTGGCCCTGAAATGTCTGTGTCCGATGTTTGCGCACACTGTGATGAAAGTGTGCTTGTGCACCATCACATGTGAACCACATTTGTGTTCGTAGTTGCAATGGCACAGCCTCCACCAAGGTAGGCAATATATTAATGAGAAAGTTCAGATAATGCACCCCAGTTAACCTTTGTGGTAACATGTACGGCCCTATTAATCTATCCCCAAGTATGCCTGCCCACATGGTGTTTGAGAACTGGTGTTGATGACCCTTTCCTGAATTGCTTGGGGATTTACATCTGCCCACACATGCTGGTTATGGAAATTCACACCACCTTCTCTTATGAACCCTGCCTCATCAGTAAATAAGATCTTGGATGTGAACAAAGGATCTGCAGCACACTTCTACAACAGCCATTTACAGAACCGCCATCTGCAATGATGATCCTGTGGCCTCAGGGCCTGAATGTCCTGTGAATGATATGAGAACAGCAATCATTCGTGAAGTATCCCCAACATAAGAGAGTGAGATGTGTGTTCTGCTGCTGCTAATTGTCGCACAGTGGTACCAGGGGCTTCTTCCAACAAATGTAGCACCTGCACCTCCATCTCATGTGTGCCAACTGTGCGGGGCCTTCCACTGTCAGTCCCCGAGGTGCAACGGTACCTGTGCCCCTGACACTGGAAAAGTCTGCCAAATAGCTTATCAGAGGGTGCTCTGCACCATGGATATTTTTCAGTGTAGAGGGCACAGGCTCAGAGGCTATGTCCGTTTGCTAACACGCAGCAGAATAACATATCTGCCATTTCACTTGTTGAGTAGTAGGCTTCCACTGCTAAAAAATGGTAGAAGAGAGAAAATGTACATTTACTACACCATTTACATATACAAACAGCACAATAAGAGTAACACGTAAGTGAATTTGTGTTTGGAAGAAGCTAAAACACCACGTACATATACAGGGTTGACAGTACTGTGCAATAAGGCACACACACAACGAAAACTAACGTAGCCTACAATACGACTCAAACCACACAACTGACTGCAGATAACCTAATGGTATGTAGATTACCGTGAGTAAGACATCATAATACCCTGCTGACACATTTAATGTAGTTCCAATGCAATGACTGTGCTAATATCCACAACCGAGCGTGGTGCAGCCCTTCCTACAAACACATGTTTATCTCAGAAAGTATGTGTTTCTGGACCCATGTTAACTGGACTTCTTTTTCTTCTCTCAAAGTATTCGACACATTTTTTTGAACATCCTGTGTATTAAGAATAAACAATAAAATTTCACACAGGAAGAAAAGCAAAATAACAAGTATTCAAAAGAAATCAGATCAAAACTGTAACTAAATAAGTTCTTCATTTCAATGCCTTGATGTCTGGTCCTCAGAATCAGTGTTGTCTCTCCACAGTCCCCAGCAGCATCTATTACCTGATATGGACAGAACACACAATTTTTGAAGAGAAAATCACATGCAACTGTGAAGATTAAATCTGGAAAAAATATGCAATATGGCTCTCATTCAGTTCACTAAAATAATACTTCATCACAACAGGCAACACTCCTACAGAAAATTTTTATTATCCTTAACCAAAATCGATTAGGCCATTGTCAATGCAATCGTTACAGAATGATTACAAAGTAACCTTTATTTTTTAATTTCATAATCAGATAAATAAAATTAAAGGGTTGGCGATGCACTCGTATAGTACTGCCTCTTAGCAACAATGTGCAAAATGTTTGTGTGTACATTAAATGGGCATGGAAAGTGGGTAGAAACCCTAGCTTGAGAAGTGGGTAGACATCCCATCCCCTCTTACCAGTCTCCAACATCTTTAATAAATACAGCTAGCACATTCGAGACTGATGTAGATGATCTTTCATTCTAGTATATGGTAACTTTACCGTATTTGGTTAAGTTAACAAATATAACATGTAGTGTTAGGCTGCCCTTACAACTGAGATCCGATGACCAGATCTTCTAAAGACTGTATCCTTTGATATACCAGTCAATTTTTATTACGATACTTCTGAAAAATTTTGTCACCTTTTGACCCATGCGTTAGCAGGATGCTTATTGTAAACTGGAAATGATAAGATGTTATTATGACCCATACAGTATAACAACACTCATACTAGTTAATAACACAATTTTTTCTAATTGTAGTACATTATAATCAAGGAATTCAAGTTCCAAATAGTTCAAAACTTCTCTCAAATATATTTAAGTTGCTATTGTACAGTTTTATAGCTCTGCTCGAGGAACAGTTTCCAAATGCTGTGCACATCTGCAGAGGGAAAGTCATATTTGAGCAACCATTCTGCTAGCCCAAATCATTAGAATTGGCAATAAATTGCAAATGTGATGATTCAAACTGGTCACGGACAGTTTCAATCAGAAAGAGCCTTATGTATTTCCTTAAAATATCTCAAACTGGAAGTAAGTGGCACAAATCAATTAAAATAAAACATGGTCATTTCTGATTACATTACTGAATTATCTGTAGTGTGTAGGCCAATGACTGACTGGGTGTGTTAGACTACAAATCAAATTAAAGAGTTTGAGATTCGGCCCTCAATCGATTACAAGAGGAAAACTGGAAACAAAACCTAAAGTTATCACAAAATCTGCATAAATTCTGGTTTTACATGGTTTACAGTGAGCAGAAACAAAGTAGTGACAGTTCAATAAGATGTGAACATCAGTGATATAGTTGCTCGGATGAAAGGGCACTGGACATATGCTGTGGTCAAACACGGTCTGAAAAGCTTGTGCCAAGGGCTGAGCAGTCTCATGCACTATCCTCTACGCAATGAGAACAGCTGACACTTATTGTATCTGGTGGGTCGCTGGAATTTGTGTATGCAATGGCCTAATTGGCTAACTTCAATGCTAATTAACTTAGACACAGTGCAATGTATCAAATTTTTTCTTAACATTTCTTTCTCAACATAACCTACCCTGCAACACTCTTACAAGCTCTTCAGACTGTTTATGATCACCCTGCATACTGGGGTTGTACGGGAGTTTTGTGTTGTCATCCAGCATTTAGATTTAAAGGTAGGGACCACTCTGGAGAGATCAAAACTGAGTTGGATGCAGTTCTCGTGGGCTCTGGACTAACACTGCAGCCCATTACGTTTTGGATTAATGAGTTTAAATGTGGGTGTGGACACATTGAATATGTGAAGTGATCCTGCAACCCAATTGAATTTATCACAACAGACATCATCAAAAAATCCTTTATTTTGTAGTGCATGACCAACATGTGAGGTTGAATTATAAAGTGTGAAATAGCACATTGAGGGAACTATTTTGTTGGAACAGGAATGTTGAATTATCCATGGCTTTCTTGGAGTGCGTGGAATTTAACACTTGTCAGTACTATCAAAGGAATGAGTGTGATACAGTTGAGACAGGTTTTCCATTGTTTGAAGATGAATAAATCCAATTAAAGGAAGTCATCTTTTACAACAGAGGAACCTCAATATCTTTCAAGATTAATTTTGCTGTAAATACTTACATTTACATCAAGTACAGTTAGCTTACAGTTTAATTTCTCTGGGTGATCATGGCTGCAGTATGTCTCTCACCCTACAGTCTGATATCCAACCATTAGGATCATGGCCAGATCTAGTAGGAATAATGACATGAAGCTTAACAAAATGCACAAGATAGGTGAGATGGCAAGGTTTTCGAACAATTGTGTTCACAGTCTTAAAAAAAGTAAGTTTGAAATATGATATGAAGTAACTAATTTTTAAAAATACCTACAGCATACAGCACGATGAAGTCTAGCCGGGTGTACACAATATTGTAACCAGACTCCAAAGTTATATGCAGCATTCCCAGTGGAACTTGCTCCAAATTCTGACAGATCTTTTTTATTAAACTCCAATTACTCCAAGCAACTTACCCTGAAAATTTCACACTATAGATAATCCGACAAGAAAAAGACCCATTTTATGAGAATAGGTGAATGGGCAGGAAAGCAATACCTGCATTCAAGAGATCGTTTAACTCTGAACAAATTTCATGCTAGCTGTATGAGAGGTTACCTACATCTGTTGAAAACAATCTACTCAGTTACTACAAACTGTGGACAAATGCTAACAAAGTTACAGAAAGTATGGCATGCCTGCTCTAAAAATTGTCACTTTAATACAATACTGAAAGTGTACACACTATACTGAGAGGAACACTGTTCCACTGTTACCAAATGCTAATGTTTGTAGAATATGGTTGACTGAATGGTTTCACCTACCTGCCAATGACACATTGTATTTTCTGCACTTTCCAATGTTGCCCTTTATTTCACCTCATCCCTTATACATGAACATATTTTCCATGCCACTTATTCAATCAGAAAATAAAGCAACAAAAGTACTTGCCTTAACAATTGCAGCCTCTCCTGGCTCGGGTTTTACAACTTTTTTTGGAGGTTCATTTGATTCTGTGATTTTAAAAGGCCTCTTTGTAGCATGCACTTTCTCTTCTTTTATTTTCTTCCCTTCCTTCATTTTCTTCTCTTCTTTCTCCTTATCACGTTTTGGACAGCTACAAACCCGCACATTCATAAACTGCCGCCCAAGAACATCTCCCCTATAAAGAGAAGATTTTTATATATACTGGAAGATAAACACTCAATATTCTGGTTGCTGTCATCAAAAACTAAAATGACCCTTTGGAACAAAAAGACTATGCATCAGAAAATGGTATCCCATCCAAAGATGTGCAACATTTTCCTGACTTGTCTTTTCATCATTTCTTTCAACAAAAAATTGTTGCCCATCATTTTTAGGCACTTGTCCACAACCTTCTAATCTACCTTGTTATGAAAACAAGCCAGTATTTTCCATATAGCAACATAGTGTTTTTTTTTCAGATTGCCTCCAGCATGCCCTAATACCTGCCCTCTCTTGAATTTTAATATTAGTGAGAGGATGATTGAAACAGTTTTTAGAATTTAACTGGAGTTCACTAATCAAATCAGAACAGGGTACAAAATCTCTCACTTGGTTGCACCTTGAAAGGCAGAAATTGGAAGCCATCAGCTTGCCCAATGTGACCCTTAGTTAAAGGTTACATAGTATACCATATATACATTTTGTCTCTTTAGTTCATTGCATTACAAACAGGAAAAGTAAAAAAAAAAAATTTTTTATTTGAGTCAGACAAGTTTGTAAAAATGTCTTATTTGGGCCACAGGGATCTTTCTGGAAATCATCATATAAGGAAATTATTGAAGTTCAAAGTTATTAGAATAATCTCTACAAAATAGGTTTTCTTCCCATGCTTTCTGACAACAAGTACATCAGTACCGGTATTTAATCATTAATCACTGAAATTTTAGTAACAAAATAAGGAGCAAGGAATAAGAAAAAACAATTAGTCTACTTTGTTGCAGTGTTTCATCAATAGCAACTTCTAAAGAACTAAACAAGTACTAGAATATTAAATTTTTCTCAAAACTTATGCATGCCAGCAAAAATGTACCCATTAAAGTAATGGTTATATGACAGGGGAGAGAGGACGAGTTTTATTATGTCAAGATATGTAGTGCCTGAATTTATAATCAGTTTATAAATCATAATGAAGTGCTCTCATTTACTGATAACTGCCACAACTAAATTTAAATGCTCAGAGCAAACACAGTCGCCACAGTACAACCATTATTCTGTGAATATGAAGAAAGTTAAATAATGAATGTCTTTCAGAGTCAGTGGGAAAAAAAATAGCAACACCAAGCAGATAACTTCAAATAATGGCAAATGATGTTTCCATAATAAACTTGCCAAACTGACTTACTAAAGTTTGCAAATGCTTACTCAGTGTTTTGTAACGTTCCTTACATAACAATTACTTGTATGTTGAAAAGCATCAACTTCTCAAACAATTAAATTTTTGACTCGTCACTGAAATTGAATCTCTACCGACATAATTTAACAAATGAATAACTTAAGTATGCTGTGCTATAAAGTGTCAACAGAACAATGAAATTGAAGCCTGTCAAGAAAATGTTGAAGTTGCACTTAAAATGCTAAACTCAGTGCCTCATCTGTTTCACAGCCTTTAGCATCACATACAGCACACATTATATTCAAATTCATCTGTGACACAAACCTTTAAGACATAATCACGGATGATACCTCAGCAGCTAACAAAGCCATCTATTTAAACTTGCCTTGGTGGATTATGATACTTATCCTATAATCTAAATCATTGGTATTTACTGTTATTCTTCCTTTTTAAATATTTTGTCAATTTAAAATAATTCTGGTACTGTTAAGATGACACCTCCTTCACCCAAGGTGTGAACACGACTACTGTACTTGTCACAACCTCTTCTGAAAGGTGTAAATCATTAACAATCATATTAACGATGAACTATTACTAAAATATTGCTCTACTGGTGAGGTACCATATGCAAATAAACAAGGACTGGAACACATTTGATTTGTTTGTTGCATCATGAGCAGCAGTCACTTGAAGTTGAGAGGCAGCTCACTGACACAGCACAGAACAGACACACAAGACTCAGACTACCTTGACAAGCCTAATTCTCTCATAATGAACCACCTCTAATATTTATGAAAAGTAATGGTCTTGGACAATTGTGCTTCTATCATAAAAAAGAGGAATGTACAAGGACTGTGGCTTTTAAGAGCCTTTTACTCATTTGCCTGCAGTGCGATTTTCATTAGTAGCAATATATCCAGAAACAACAAAAGCTCAAAAATGCAAACAGTGCAACAAGCTTCTAGTGAGATAAATTTATTTTCAGAACACATGTTGAATACCACTTTGACAACTACTATATACCTTATGTGCCATACACCTCTTAGTGCAGCACACCTTTCATTTCACCGTTTTAAAGTAGCTTAGAGGTACTCAACAATTTAAATCTTGTAAATGTTTTCAGTATCATTAACAATTTTTCAGAAGGTTACTGAATGAAAGTTTGCAACAGAAAATAATAATAACAGTTATTAATAAACTATTGTTCATAAAAATTCATGGTGAATTCCCAGACAGATTTTAAATGTGTAAGGTAGAGTAGGGTTCAATCTCTAATATATGCCTTCTGTAAACAATGGTCTCTTAGTTATGCATGGATATTTTATATGTGCATTGTCCATAAAGGCAAGTGTTTGAAAGAAAATATCACAACAGCTTACATATCACAGTAGATTGAAAAATTCAGCCTGGTAACATGCACAGCCCAAAAGTCGGTTGTAAAAAACTTAAAGACTGGTAAGTAAAACAGACAAATATGGACTCACAAGAAATAAAACGTAACAGCAAATGTGAGAGATCACAATGAATCAATTATATGATTATTATGAGAAAAAGCAAAGTAGCCAACTCTCACTTTCTTGGGGATTGAGGAAGAAAACTGTTATATTTTGATTAAAATAAATTTGTGATGGCACACCACCAAGTTGAACAATTGGGACAAGCAACCAGTTGCTCATAGTTCAAACCAGTTGCTCATAGTTCATTCTCATGTGGTAAGTAGTCTACCAATCTGCGATGAAGATGTGTGGAACTGTGAAGAGTGTGTGAAGACATAAGAATTTATGGTGCTCACTAAGAGCTAGAAGAGAGACGTAGTTGGTGGAAACTAGTGAGATGAAAATGGAGAAGGAATTGAATAACTAATGACAACCAACTTACGATCTGTTACAAAAGAGGGGTACTTATCTAGAGGGTATGTCTCACATCCGAGATTCAAATAACAATGTACTACACTACTGGCCATTAAAATTGCTACACCAAGAAGAAATGCAGATGATAAACAGGTATTCATTGGACAAATATATTATACTAGAAGTGACATGTGATTACATTTTCACGCAATTTGGGTGCATAGATCCTTAGAAATCAGTACCCAGAACAACCACCTCTGGCCGTAATAACGGCCTTGATACACCTGGGCATTGAGGTAAACAGAGCTTGGGTGGCATGTACAGGTACAGCTGCCATTGACCAGACGTTTTCAATTGGCGAGAGATCTGGAGAATGTGCTGGCCAAGGCAGCAGACGAACATTTTCTGTATCCAGAAAGGCCCGTACAGGACCTGCAACATGCAGTCGTGCATTATTTTGCTCAAATGTAAGGTTTCGCAGGGATCGAAGAATGAAGGGTAGAGCCACGGGTCGTAACACATCTGAAATGTAATGTCCACTGTTCAAAGTGCCATCAATGCGAACAAGAGGTGACCGAGAAATGTAACCAATGGCACCCCATACCATCACGCCGGGTGATACGCCAGTATGGCGATGACGAATACGTGCTTCCAATGTGCATTCACTGTGACGTCGCCAAACACGGATGCGACCACCATGATGCTGTAAACAGAACCTGGATTCATCCGAAAAAATGACGTTTTGCGTTTCGTGCAGCCAGGTTTGTCGTTGAGTACACCATTGCAGGCGCGTCGAAGGTAACCGCAGCCATGGTCTCCGAGCTGATAGTCCGTGCTACTGCAAACGTCGTCGAACTGTTCATGCAGATGGTTGTTGTCTTTTAAAAGTCCCCATCTGTTGACTCAGGGATCGAGACGTGGCTACACGATCCATTACAGCCATGCGGATAAGATGCCTGCCATCTCGACTGCTAGTGATACAAGGCCGTTGGGATCCAGCACGGTGTTCCGTATTATCCTCCTGAACCCACCGATTCCATATTCTGCTAACAGTCATTGGATCTCGACCAATGTGAGCAGCAATGTTGCGATACGATAAACCGCAATCGCGATAGGCTACAGTCTGACCTTTAGCAACGTCGGAAACGTGATGGTACGCATTTCTCCTCCTTACACGAGACATCACAAAAATGTTTCGCCAGGCAATGCCAGTCAACTGCTGTTTGTTATGAGAAATCGGTTGGAAACATTCCTCATGTCAGCATGGTGTAGGTGTCGCCACCAGTGCCAACCTTGTGTGAATGCTCTGAAAAGATAATAATTTGCATATCGCAGCATCTTCTTCCTGTCGGCTAAATTTCGCGTCTGTAGCATGTCATCTTCGTCGTGTAGCAATTTTAATGGCCAGTAGTGTAATTAAAAAAGGATAAATAATAGTAACACTAAAACAAATGTTATTACCTGTTTATAAGAGATGTGGCCACGGGCATTTCAAGACAGTGTTGACACTTCACAAGCAGTTGGACTAGTGATGGTTAACCGTATGCGAGGTGTACTAGTTTTATATGGGACACCCTGTACCTCCCTCCCAAACGTAAAAAAAACTGATGCAGCATTGAAAACATGCTAATATGACTGTGCCCACAGGGACTGAAAGGGTTGTTGTCTATTCTCCTGAGGGATATCGTGTCAAATTCTATCCAGTTGCCAAGTTAGATCATCAAAATCCTGGGCTGGTTGAAGGGCCCTATCCATACTGCTCCAAAAGCCGCCAACTGGGGAGAGTTCCTGTGACCTTGCTGGCTAAGTAGGGTTTGGCAAGGATGAAGACAAGCTGTAGAAACTCTAGCCATGTGCAGGCAGACCTTTCTTGCTGACATTTAAGCGAAATGGAGCTTGCCATGAATGCAAAAAAACAAGGTGGAGAGCATGGTCTAAATACCGCTGTGTTGTAAGGGTGTCATAGATGACAAACAGAGGGATCCTGCTGCTAAAGGAAATAGCACCCCAGACCATCACTCCTTGTTGCCGGGCCATACGGGAGGCAACAGTCAGGTTGGTATCCCACCGCTGTCAGGGTGTCTCCAGAGACGTCTTTGGTGATCATTGGGTCACAATTCAAACTGGGACTCACCACTGAAGACAATTCTACTCCAGTCAATCAGATTCCACGCCGAAGATGGACACACAGTGGACAGTGGTGGGATACCAACAGCCTGGAAACCAGGAGTGATGGTCTGGGATGCCACTTCTTTTCATAGCAGGACCCCCTCGGTTGTCATTTGCGGCACCTTATAGCACAGCAGTATGTCCACGATACTCGACACCCTGGTTTGTTGCCCTTCATGGCAAGCCATCCTGGCTTTACATTTCAGCAAGATAATGCCCATCGCACACTGCAAGAGTTTCTACTGCTTGTCTTTGTGCTTGCCAAACCCTATTTTGGCTGGCAAGACTGCCAGATCTCTCACCAACTGAGAATATCTGGAGCATTATGGGCACAGCCCTCCAAGCAGCTTTGGATTTTGACAATCTAATGTGCCAATTGGACAGAATTTGGCATGGTATCCCTCAGGAGGACAGTCAAGAATTCTGCATAAGGGCTAGACATGGACGAATGTGTTACTGACTTGCTCAACTTCTGAAGCTCTTTCTCTTGAATAATCGTCCACTTTTTCTAATATTGCAGTAATTTGTTTGCTTTTACATGTACATCACATTTACCAACTTCTGTTCCATTCAGATAATTCCTCAGGGTGCGTCTTTTTTTTTTTTTGTCTTACAAGTGTACACAATAAGAATGAAAACACATTTTCATACCCTCCCCCAATGTTTTGTATACATGGAGATGACAAAAGTCATGGGATACCTCTTAATATTGTGCTGGACCACCTCCTGTGTGTCGTAGTTCAACAACTAGATGTGACACCGACTCGACAAGTCATTGGGAACCTCTTGCAAAAGCATTGAGCCATGCTGCCACAGTTTCACAACTGTGAAAGTATTGCCGGTGCAGAATTTTGTGCATGAACTGAGCTTTTGATTACGCCCCATAAATGTTTGACAGGATTCATGTCAGATGATCTGGGTGACCAAACCATTTGCTCGAATTGTCCAGATTGTTCTTCAAACCAATCACGAACAACTGTGGTGCAGTGACATGGCACATTGTCACCCACAAAAATTACATCGGTGTTTGGGAACATGACATCCATGAATGGATGCAAATGGTCTTAAGGAGGCAAACATACATAGGACCCAGTTCACTCTATGTAAACACAGCCCACACTATTATGGGGTCACAACCAGCATGCAGCTTGCCTTGTTCACAATTAGGTCCTTGGCTTTGTGGGATCTGCACCATGCTTGAACCCTACCATCAGTGCTTACCAGCCGAAATCGGGACTCATCTGACCAGGTCACGGTTTTCTAGTCATCAGGATCTAACTGATATGGTTACGAGCCCAGTAGAGGTGCTGTAGGCAATGTCATGCTGTTAGCAAAGGTTTTTGCATCAGTCGTCTGCTGCCATAGCAAATTAATGCCAAATTTTGTGGCACTTTCCAAATGGATGTGTTTGTCATTCGTCCAACACTGATTTCTGTGGTTATTTCACACAGTTTGCTTGTCTGTTAGCACTGACAACTCTACACAAAAGCCACTGCTCTCGGTCATTAAGCGAAGGCCACTGGCCGCTGCATTGTTGCCTGAAATGTGGTCTTCGCAGCACACTCTCGACACTGTTGATCACAGAATATTGAATTCCCGAATGATTTCTGAAATTGAATGTTCCATGCATCTAGCTCCATCTATAATTTTGCATTCAAAGTCTGTTAATTATCACTGGGCGGCCACTGGAAACTTTTTCACATGAATAACCTGAGTACAAACGATAGCTCCGCCATTGCATTGTCCTTTTATATCTTGTGTACACAATGACACAGCCAAATGCATATGTGCATATCGCTGTCCCATGACTTTTGTCATCTCAGTGTATATCATGAAGCAGACACAACAACAACAACAACAACAACAACAACAACTTCCCTCATCATTCCTAACTTTGAAACCACAAACGTAATTTTAATGTTTCACTTGCAGCCACATATTGTGCCTCCACTGATGAAAGAGTTGTCATTTACTTTTCCGTACAACTGGACCAATTCCAAGTAACTTGAGTACAGTGCCACTTGTTGACTGTCTTGTGTCTTTGTCCCCACCATGATCATCATCATTATAAGCTTCAATACTGCAGTCTCCAGTCTTCTCAAACTCAGTGCCATTCTGGTTCAGTTGCCAAAGATAATGGTTCTGGCATGGCATGGCATTATCATACCATTATTTCTCTAAAATTCTCTTCACATATGCACACTGATTGATTTCAACACAGCTATCAAATGTATTCAGTTGTAAGCCCAGGAGGTAATCAACATTTTCTAAAGTGTTCTGAAAATTTGTTACACTACTGTTCAATAAATTTAGTTGTTGCATCAACAGAGCCCATATCCAATTCATCATCAACATAAAGGAGCAGTAACGGATTTTTACATTAGAACATAACTGGATCTGAAAAGCTCTCCCATGAATTACATATCCTAAAAAATCTACCAAGACAATCCAACCAGCATTTTGAGGCTTGGTTTAAACCATACAAACTCTTCAGCAGTTGACATACATGTCCTGTACCACCTTCATAGTCTTCTGGTTGACACATGTGAATTTACTCCTTCAAAATACCATTCAAAATGCAGTCCTTAATCAAACTGCCTGTATACCAATCATGTTGATTTGCAACACACACTAAACAGGGCACCTGTTATCTCAGATCTTGCTGCAGGGCTAAATGTGTAAATATAATTTTATTTTTTGGTATATACCAAACCTTTTCATTATTTACATTTAAAACTATAGCAAAAACACATCAATTTTAAATTATTTGTTTTAGTTTAGTAAGCTAGTTTCCATGTTTTAGTTTTTACCACAGAATTCATTTCTTCTCATATTACTTTCTTTCATTCTTTAAACTTTTCTGACTGCACTGATTCTATATAATGCCTTGGCATCTCACGAAAAAATCTTTGTTCTTGGTCAGTGGGGTGAATCTTCACTGAAACATGACATTTTCTTCAAATATCGCCTCTCACCTAAATTGTAGCTTCTTTTGTCTTTGTGTCTTACTTCCAAGTTGCTCTCAACTTGCCCTCAAATTCATGCAAATGATTGCTAACCTTTCTGTTACTCTTCACTATATCTTAGTTCATTCAATCTCATTAAACATCCTTTTCAAAATCAGCATTTTCACATTCAGTTTCTGCAATATCTTCCTTTTTGACTACATCTGATGTATCCACAACCATTTTAGTCCCTTGAGTAAGTGGTTTCTGTATTTGTTGAATTGTACATCTCTGCATACACAGACATGCCTTTTACAGAACAATACAAATGATTGCCACAGCTATTATAACCAACCACATATCATTTTGAAGATTTAGAACAAACTACTATGGTCTTTATGTGAGTATCCATGCACAGCTTTCTGTTCCAGATGTCACCAAATTATCAAAACAAACTTCCTTTTGCAAAAATATCCCAATTCAAGTTTTACCTTTCATATTCATGGGACCAATTCAATTCAGAGTGTATGTTGCAGCCAGAATTTCCTCATTCCACAATGCTTTTGGTAAGTTTTCAGCAGAGTGGGCAGAACCAAAAACATGCCATCTGACATATGATTCTATTTTTCCACTCAGCAACTCCATTCTCTGGAATTGTTTATGGCACAATAATGGAATGTTCAGTCCAAAAGTGTCAACATATCTATGTGCATCTTTATTATGGCACTCTTTGCTACTTGCTTTATGTTCTTTTGCTGTAACTTCATCTTTAGTTTGTATCATTGTAACAAATAATGTCACTTTTTTTTTAAATGTCGTCTTTCTGTTATAGAAGATACGTTATCCTGTAACTAGAAAAAAATTGTCCTTAAAAACAGCAAATTATCAATGACCCTGCAAATCATTTTCATCCATTGGTCCACAATCATCTGCATAAACTAATTCTCCGGCTGCAGTGGGTTTCTGCTCTCTTCCACTAAA
The DNA here is from genome assembly GCF_023864345.2 of Schistocerca serialis cubense. Classification (NCBI taxonomy): domain Eukaryota; kingdom Metazoa; phylum Arthropoda; class Insecta; order Orthoptera; family Acrididae; genus Schistocerca; species Schistocerca serialis. Next base: position 142,628,351 of record NC_064642.1, on the reverse strand, counting down.
CACTAGCTGATGATTTTTACCATTCATGCACCCCTCGCAAAGGCTGCTATCAATGATCTTCCATATCACGATCCTTCAAAAACTGGTCCCTATAGTGTTTATTTTGATTTTTTTTTTCTTTGGGGGAGGGGAGGGGGATAGAGTAGGGGTGGGGTTGACAAACTTCACAGTCAAATGATAAAAGTTCATTTTCACCACTGGATGCAGCAATAGCTATGGCAATATCATTTTTTGAAAAATACCCACAGCTTCCCACAGTTTTCAATTATTTTGTCTATTACTTTTTGAGCAGCTTTGTTAACAGAAAGTGAAATAAGTTATTAGATCCACTTGAACAAAACCTAAAATCTTCAACATATGGTGCCATCCATTTTTGTCCACTGAATATCTGTACATCAATTCGATCTGCACCAAATGCTTCAATATTTTTACACAATTTTTAGCATTATGTTTCTCGGAGTTTCAAATGGCTCATACATAGTGTACCTATCATGCTGATTTGTTATATGATGCGTCGCACCACTGTCCATGTAACATTTGACACAGTCCTGTTTGTTTACATCTGCAGAAAAATTGTTGCATTTCACCATTAAACCCTCTTCTCAATTTTTGAAGTACCTGTGTAGTTACAATTTTTTGATCTTCCCATTGGTGTTACACCGGCTGATAACATAGCACAGTTCTTTCTTTTATCTATACCAGGACATTTATTTGATTGATTGCTCTTTTTCTTAAATCTAAAACAAACCAAACTTATGTTTCATTATTTTGATATGTGACACACTTCACCACATGAAAAGCATTTTCTGTCTTCATTTTATCATTTCTGTAGCAATACTTTCATCATCACGATCCGTTAGTCTTAACTCATAATTGAAACATCAGTTTTCTAACATTTTCCCATGTTTTCTCTCCGAATATAAATTATTCCATGTAAGGTAAATATAATCAAACTCGCAGGGCAAATTTTGCAAAAATCACCCCACAAAGGTCATCACCAAGAAAGTTGAACTTTTATTCCATAATTCTTGGCTAGATGGGCTTGCATACCATTGGACACTTCCCACATGATAATATGAAACTTGTGTCTATGTGGATCAATCTTTCTAGCTGAGCAAATGTCATAAATCTTATGCAGCTGACCCCAAGTCACTTTGGCAGTCTTGCATTCCCGTATGTGAAGTAAAGACTTCGTGTCAAGTGACAGAATTAGGTGTTTTCTTGCCTTTCCATTTGTCTTGATTCATTTAGAGATTTTGAGCCCTTCATCTGGTTTAATCAATTTACTATTAATAACATCAAAAAGTTTGTCACACTCTAAAATACTTCTCATTACAGTTCTTCAGGTTTCCCAATTTTCTTTGCAAATCAGCTTTTCAATATGCTGTGTTCCATCTGCTATCCTCTAGTTTTTTGTACTTCTACAAAGTCCAGTTACCATCAAAATTAGTTACAATTGTTGTAAAATAAAATTTTTATTTTAAAACCTCATAGGCAGAACAATATTGGTGAGATGACATGAAAATACAAACATCAAATACAGAATAGTATAAATTCTTAATAATAAATACTAATACTAATGGACAACTGTGGCAAATTGGGTTTTTTGACAGTGGATAAACTAAACCCTAAAATAACAACTGCAAACTCACAATAATAATGAATCAGTTGACATACTGTATACATCTCAATGTAAAAAAAAAAAAAAAAATCAATACTGAAAGCCAAAAGTTTACACAATAAAAGTAATAAAATAACTTTAACAATATAAAAAAAATGAAATCGATTTTCCATGAAAGAGAGATTGATACTCAAACAGAAATAACAACAAAGGATAAAGAAAAAATGATCAAATATAATAAAATAACACAATTTTACATCCTATTAAAAAACAAAAACCTAAAAGAAAAGAAACAATGCCAAACATGAAACTAATCCAATGTCCCCCTCCACCACACACACACACACACACACACACACACACACAGGGACAATCCACTTTCACTGAAACCCATTAAACTTACTACCCAGGGCCTCTACATTTTCCATACTACCCTCTTTAACTCTTGGAAAATACAGTAACTCTTAGGAACACATTTCCACCAGCAGTACTCATCAAGATGAGCCTGCAAGACAGAATAGCACCTTTCGCCCCTCCCAACATCAGATTTGACAGACCTATCAAGGCCCCAATAGTACTGATACAGGCCCCAATCTCAGGGGCTTTAAATTCTAGGTTAGGTTCACAACAAGAAGATTGTAGCCCTTACTGTCCAATCCCCTGCAGAAAGTGAACCTATGTGACATAACAGTAAATCCTTCTGTACATGTTCCACTGTGAGTGATGTCAAAACATATTTACTGCTACTGTCAACTACTTGAGATACAACATCAATAGAATCCCTGTTCAAAACAACAGTCCCAAAAACAACAGTCCCAAAAACAACAGAACAACATCATGATCCTTTCACTCTTCTACTTAACAAAATGACCTGCATCAACTTCCACTACCACCCCATATTCCCCTATTGCACCCCTATGGTTTATGAATTTAAATGTACTTCTCTCCAGAATGAAAACTAGTCTACTACTGCCCACTTACACCAGTGTGTAGAACTCTTAACAAAAGTAGTACATCAACATAACTATAACACAGAGACTGAGTCTTAATCTCTTTCCCGGTATCCCCTCCCCCCCTGCTTTCAATAATTGACAATCAATAGTCAGTCTAACTGTGGCCACTGTAGTGTGTGTTTGGGTGTCTGATTGTGTGTGTGTGTGTGTGTGTGTGTGTGTGTGTGTGTGTGTGTGTGTGGTGATTCCTGTTATGTGTTTCTAGGTTCCACACATCGGTCTGCTATAGGTGAGTGGTTGCCTTTCCCAATTTTATGTATGTTCCACCCAGAAATATCCATTACTGTCATATTACTACCACATATATGACATCTATGACACTCTCTGATGATACCTGAACTAATTTAAAAATTTTATTGTTGACCCCTCAGTTTCCATTTGACTCCACAACATACATTTATTAAATATTAATTCTGGACCAGTTTGAGAAGATTACATTGCAAGATCATGCATCAATATAAAAAAATTATGAAATGAGGGAAAGATGCAAAGAAATACAAAAAAAGGAGGAATATTTTATGTAAGACAGAAAATGAGTTTCAGTCACTGAAAGGAACTAGCAAACTGGGCAAAAATTATCTTTTGGAAAAGAAAATTTGTTTGTATATAAGTCAAAGTTCTCTTATTACTAGGACAACCAAAGATAATATTTAATCTCTGGATGCTAGATGCTTCAACTCATTAACAAATGACACCACATAGTATATCATGTCTCAATGCCGATGGATGGTATTGAACATTCCAGTTGACCCATACATCCACAGACATGAAGCAGAAAACAACTAAGAGTTTGAATAATTTCAGGTCACAATCTTCAAAGACTATTAATGTATATATAATAAGACTGAAAAGACTGACACTTTCACAAATATAATGAGGAAAGACAGACACCATCTGGGTAACTTTTTATGTTTACTCAGGTTGGTCTCAGCCTCTGTTACAGATAATCAATCATCTTCAGATCCACATCTCTTATTCCTTTCAAAATGATCAACCCCTGACATTGAGGAGAAAGTGTGCTTTTTTGAGCATGGTATGACGAGTGTCAACTTTAAGGAGTCATAAAAACCAGACCGTAATTGGGAGAAATATTTCCTATAAGCAGTTTACAGATTCACCTTTTCTGTTAGCAGGTGGATTTTCATTATTTTTTGATTAGTCGTTTCATCACAATAATGTGATTGAGCTTACCATTGTAGCTGTTGTGGCAGACAGAGCACAGTCGTAAGGCTTGGACTCGTTGGTTGCACTGCATGTCATTACCAATGAACACTCACTGTGCTTGTCAGTTTAAAGTTTGTAAAGCAACGAGGTTAGGAGCTGTAATCTAAGCGAGGCTGTGTGGGGCATAGTTATTCATCCATACTGTCATTGTTGTAATGTGTGAGAAGCACAAATTAACCAGAGAAGAATGGCAGTTTCAAACTAGTATTCCAATGCAGTACTGCAGCAGCATTCAGTAGTTGTTGTGAGGAGAGGACAATAATATGGGAAACTATAAATGAACCTACCTTAAATGCTTTCATGGCAGTATGAGGTCCTGCTGCTGATATTGCAGTTGTCTACTCTTATCAACAAAAGTTTCATTGCTATCTCAAGAGAGGGAGTCTTTGCATACACCTCTTTTAAAGTTTGTGCAAATGATTACTTGAATTTCTCCTTACATTCTGGGAACACTTTTCAGAGCAGAGCAACAAAAGTATAAAGTCCCGTTCATCTTAAAAATTCTTGCTTTCCTCTGCTATCATGTTCTAGACAAAGGCCCCAATCAAGTTCAAAGACATTGAATTCATGGCATGTGACAGTAAATTCCTCATGTGACGTGACATTAGATGAAAGCTCTACATTTCTGCTTTCTATTCATTCAGAAATTGAGTCATCCTTCCATTTCACAGAAGACTTTCAGGGGATTTATCATTGTGTGATATGGAGTCTGCTCTATAACAATCGCAGATCTGTTCCAACAATTTTTCCAGAACGCTCCTAAATCTATCTTCATAGTGTCAGGCAGTCATCTCAGAAAATTAATCAGCATCTCCTCCTTTTTCCCAATAAAACATATCCTATCATTTTGCACGAACCCATTTTCATTCCCAATGTGACAGATTACAAGCATTTCCCCAGATTTGAACAGAGTGAATTCTTGCTTTCCAGCCATGCCACTCTTGAGCACTTCCCCTGACATAACCATATACATTTGCTGATGCACAAGGCATTTTTGTACCTGTCAGCCAACCTTCGCATCTCACCAACTGCCATCAGTGTGATAAATAGTTCACCCAGTGTTTGACAAGAACCTTAATTTCTGCAAGAACTCTTTTTTCCTGCTACTCAATCAGCACACATTTTTTGTTGAACTTTTTGTGTCTGACGTCCAATTTCCGAACAGCACACCAAAAAGTTGTTTCACTCATACATGTAAAGTCTTCCAGTCAGTTTTCAAGTTTTTCAATACAGTTGCTACTTTTGGAAACTGCTTTTTCACAATGTAGTCGTTGAGTTTCCTTGTGTATGAATCGCGCAATGCAAACGTCTGTTTCCTGCCAGTACTCATTTTTTTGGTGACAAGACAAAGTTCCTCTGTATTCACTAATTACCACAGACTTTTCACAACTCCGTAAATGAAGTATGGTTTCACACAAGTACAAGTACAACTAATTATACCAAGAAGACTGTCTCACACTAGTACCAAACAACGAATGGCAGCATGATTACTTCCTACCTGACAGGAAGCCCCAATGTAAAGACTGCAGCAATGAACAACAGAAAGAGTGTTCAGGGGTCCGACAACATAGCACATGCGAGCACGCGACAGACAAGGACACACAAGTAAATAAATTAAGCATGTTATATTAGAGCTTTATGCACAGTTATGTGTACTAAAACATAACAGTTGTGAAAGACAGCAACAGAACTAACATTTACACTTTTCATTTTGTTCATATGATTATGAGTTCAATTTCAGAGGGCAATTATGATAGAATGGATAATTATAAAAGACGAAAAAGGAGTAAAGAGTACAAAGCTGATTGTAGCATGACAAAAAATACATACAGTGGCAGTATAAAAATAAGAAAGTGAATCATAAAGCAATTTAGACCAGTAACCTGAATAAATATAAAATGTTTCTCAGATGGTGTCTATCTTTCTTTATTGCAGTTTTTCACTTTTAAATATGTATCAGCAGTGCTGGAATTTTGCCTTTGGAATGTAAGTAGTGGCTAGCCATTCAGACTCCTTGTAATTTTAAACGGAGATAAGGACAGACAATTACAGATATTTGGGAAACCTATCAACACAGATATAGAAATCGACAAGTTATCATATCACCCAAGACAACATAAAACTGTTCAAGACTAAATCAGACTGTAGGTAGTAGTTGTCAGAAATAATCTTTCCTCAGTGTATTATAATGTTCAGAACCACTTTCTTGTATAAGGGTGGTGAAAGCCATTTGCATTCAAGTACTGGTCAGTGTGTTTTGGTTTCTTGTACGCTGAGTGACTAAGCAGGCCTCCTGCCCTCTGCTAAACTAAAACATCCAAGAATGGTAACTTGACGTCTGTCTTCATTGCAACAGTGAATTTAATTTTGGGATAGACATCGTTCATGCAAAACTGCATAATTGCATTTTGATCACAAGACCATATCAAGGTGTCGTCAATGTACTGTAGGAAGGAAGATGGTCACAATGCTGCAGAGTTCAGAGCTTGCTACACAAAGTGCACCATGAAGAAAAGTTAGCAACAGCCAGACACAGTGGGGATCCCACAACTGTCCCATCTGTCAACACACAATATTCATTGCAGTATAGGGAGTACGTTGTCATTACGGCATTGTGGAACAGCTTGAATATCCCAGGTGAAAACTGTTGGGGCAGAAGATTCACCAGCACCCTCGTAAAAAATGACACTACATCCTCACTAATCATTACATACTTTGGCCTACCTTCCTTTCCTTGAGTGTCTCAACAAATGTATTGTGAGTTAACAACATGGTGTTCACAATGTCCCACTCTAGGTGTTAACAATCCTGCCAGATGTTCTGCAAGTCTGTACATGGGCAAACTGATGCTACTAACGATGGGCCTATCTTTTTGGCAATCTGTAAAGCCTGGGAGGTCTGGAAGCATATGGCATTAATAATATCTTCATATCTCAATCTGGTATAACAGAATAATTCTATAACTGTCCTGTCTTTTTGACAATGACCTCTTTCAGATCGTGACTATGATTCCAGTATGTATCACACACTAATAAATGTAGCATCTTCAGGTGGAAGTCTTCAATGTTCAGAACCACAGCGTCGTTTCCTTTATTGCTAGCAAGACAATCAATCTACATGTTTACGCAATAAGTCCAGGACACGTTGTTGTTCTTGGTCAATTTTAAGTGTAAGTGAAGATGTCACACTAACCACCAGCTGCATACTAGCAAAAGCTAGACCACTGAAGTCTAATATGTGCCAGGATTAACGATATGGCTTATGCTGATTATGTGAGAAGAAGGACTTGCATACACTGAATGAAACATCACTGTGGTTCTGAACACAGCACGTGCTACATTTATTAGAGGATGATAGTAACCGAAGATTAGTCATGATCCAACACAGGACATCATCGGAACGACAGGAAAGTTATTTAAGGACTCTGGTATGCCATATGAAATGACAAAGAAATGAATGCCATGTGCTGGCAGAACTCCAAGGCTTTATGGATTGCGAAACAGACACAAGGAAAATGTCCCTTTGTATATCAGAAAGAATTGTTTTTATGACAGCCACCTACAGTCTAAATTTCAGCACTTGAGATGCATGATCAGGGAAAATGGTTTCGATAAGGGAGACATTACAAATGTGTCAGGTGCGACTGATGAAGGACGCCTCATAAATTGGTGGAAGAGATCAATATAGCTGCATTCCTTATGTACTATGGGGCAAGATTAGAAAGATAGGTTGCGTGCTGCACAGGCATGGACCAGTATCAGTATTCCGGGCTGCCTCCAGGATATGAGACACATTATCTCCCAATAAAGGTAATGTATGTCCTCCGAGTGCCCAGTGCATATGGTGTTCCCTGCAAATCTGGAGGCCAGACTATTCACACTGTTGCTGAGCACTGTCCTAAACATATGGAACATATTAGAAAAGAGAGTTTGAAAAGTCACCCTGACCTGAACAATTTGTGAAAAACAGACATAAAATACAATTTGAAAGCAAGACTTTTGATTCATGTGTCATCATATTGCAGTTCTGTTTTAGAGGGGGTGGGAGGAGGGTGGGGGTGAGATTAGAATAATCCACAACAATTTTCCGTAACCAGGATTACATACGTAACAGAACTTGAAGGGAGGCTTTGGATTTTGACCAAAAGCAAAGATGGATGCTCGATACTTCCAGGAAGGCATACGTGACAGTCTCCAATGGTGTGCTGGCACCTCCAGTCTAGGTCCCATGGCAGATCAGAGCTGCTACAAGCAGCCAAATTTGCCTTCCTTTGCAAGCATCAGTGCATCCCTCTCCAGTAGGTTCCAGACCCTGCCATTGCACCATTACAGTACCGGCACTGTGTGGCATTTATTTCTGATGATGATGGCACATAAAACATTCAAAAGCCAGAGACCTCTACCGAAGTGGCGCAGAATGAAACCGAGGTTTCATTTAGGCATGCAACCACAAAAGACTGAGGACACATTTGTTTGTGTTATTTTTCCAGGTTAAAGTCAAGCGCCAGCGTGCCAGTCGGGAAAGTTAGAGCAGAGAGGGCTGTGAAGAAGATGTCAGCCAATTGCACATGGACCGACCCCTCTTTAGGATGACAACACGATGGCAGCGCCCTCTACGTGAAGAGAACATGAACGCTGCACCCGAGTGCTATGAGTTTCTAAAGAAGCGTCAAGATCAGTGACCTGGATAGAAGCATCTACTGTATTACTTCGCTTGTATTAGGAATTGTATATAATGGAGAGATTTCTTATTTGCATGTAACCCTTTGCTTGTGACACCTCGGTATTTCTCAAAGTTAAGTATTATCATTTATTTTCTGTGAATAAAATTCATTAATACGATTTGCTTGAATTGTTTTCTCGGATCACTAGACAACAGGTTTCCTAGGTACCCCATATTTGAAGATTAGGCAGGATACAACAGTTATATCCTAAATGTCACCTTCTGTCAATGGGAGTGAAGGTATCAGAAACTGGTAAAGTGTAATAAAATAAATTTGATAAAATAGTGACTGGTTCCTGCAATTTTTTCTTCAGTGACACACGATTTAGTCAGAGTCCCTTAATCCATCACGGAAAAAAATGATAACTATTTTGGGCACTAAGTTAAAATGTTCCTGCTAATGTTTCACTCTTTTTTTTTTACTACCTATTCCACAGTTTTACCAACATATCAGCTTGGTGCACCTAGTCTATGAGACATATATAGCCTGTTCTGTTCCCCTTGCTTCAGTATAGACACAATGAGTTGTGTGCTGATGATGTTGGAGAGATTCGGTAGTCACATTTCTTTGAGAATGCATAGCAGATGCTGTAGTGCCTCTGATGGCAAATGTGTGATTGTTGGATACCAAATGTTGACAATCCTAAGGGTGGTGAAGTTCCCTCATTGTAATGAAGTGGGCAGGATCAAAATGGAATCTGCTCTTTCAATTTGGAAACAGCCCAAGAACAAGTCGGGTTCCATCATATCCTAGGTTTTTGCTGGATGTGTGCTGAACAGTTTTCCTTTGGATGGCTGTGGAAGTTGCTTTTTTGTTACTGTGTCCATGAACAGGTCACATACCTTACATACAGTGATGTGATCTGGGACTTTGTCATTTCGTATTTTATTTATGTTGAATAACATTCCCAGTCTGTTTTTCTCTCTGTTTGTGATCAGTGTGGGATAATGGTGTGCACCCAGTAAGTCTTGAAGGACTTTCCTGTTAAATACCTGAGTGAGATACGGATAACAAACAGAAATATCAGAATCATTGATGAAAGATTGTTAACAATGGTAGATTTTGGTTTATAATTAAAACTGCAACCAACTGCAAGTATAGTTTAAAAAGTTTATTTAAAACAAACCATTATTAACTTTGATATCAATATAATAGAAGGAAACATTCCATGTGGGAAAAATTATATATAAAATCAAAGATGAGGTGACTTACCGAACGAAAGCGCTGGCAGGTCGATAGACACACAAACAAACACAAACATACACACAAAATTCAAGCTTTCGCAACAAACTGTTGCCTCATCAGGAAAGAGGGAAGGAGAGGGGAAGACGAAAGGAAGTGGGTTTTAAGGGAGAGGGTAAGGAGTCATTCCAATCCCGGGAGCGGAAAGACTTACCTTAGGGGGAAAAAAGGACAGGTATACACTCGCACACACGCACGTATCCATCCACACATACAGACACAAGCAGACATATTTAAAGAGTTTGGGCAGAGATGTCAGTCGAGGCAGAAGTGTAGAGGCAAAGAAGTTGTTGAAAGACAGGTGAGGTATGAGTGGCGGCAACTTGAAATTAGCGGAGATTGAGGCCTGGCGGATGACGAGAAGAGAGGATATACCGAAGGGCAAGTTCCCATCTCCGGAGTTCGGATAGGTTGGTGTTGGTGGGAAGTATCCAGATAACCCGGACGGTGTAACACTGTGCCAAGATGTGCTGGCTGTGCACCAAGGCATGTTTAGCCACAGGGTGATCCTCATTACCAACAAACACTGTCTGCCTGTGTCCATTCATGCGAATGGACAGTTTGTTGGTGGTCATTCCCACATAGAATGCATCACAGTGTAGGCAGGTCAGTTGGTAAATCACGTGGGTGCTTTCACACGTGGCTCTGCCTTTGATCGTGTACACCTTCCGGGTTACAGGACTGGAGTAGGTGGTGGTGGGAGGGTGCATGGGACAGGTTTTGCATCGGGGGCGGTTACAAGGATAGGAGCCAGAGGGTAGGGAAGGTGGTTTGGGGATTTCATAGGGATGAACTAACAGGTTACGAAGGTTAGGTGGACGGCGGAAAGACACTCTTGGCGGAGTGGGGAGGATTTCATGAAGGATGGATCTCATTTCAGGGCAGGATTTGAGGAAGTCGTATCCCTGCTGGAGAGCCACATTCAGAGTCTGGTCCAGTCCCGGAAAGTATCCTGTCACAAGTGGGGCACTTTTGTGGTTCTTCTGTGGGGGATTCTGGGTTTGAGGGGACGAGGATGTGGCTCTGGTTATTTGCTTCTGTACCAGGTCGGGAGGGTAGTTGCGGGATGCGAAAGCTGTTTCCAGGTTGTTGGTGTACTGATTCAGGGATTCCGGACTGGAGCAGATTCGTTTGCCATGAAGACCTAGGCTGTAGGGAAGGGACCGTTTGATGTGGAATAGGTGGCAGCTGTCATAATGGAGGTACTGTTGCTTGTTGGTGGGTTTGATGTGGACGGACGTGTGAAGTTGGCCATTGGACAGGTGGAGGTCAACGTCAAGGAAAGTGGCATGGGATTTGGAATAGGACCAGGTGAATCTGATGGAACCAAAGGAGTTGAGGTTGGAGAGGAAATTCTGGAGTTCTTCTTCACTGTGAGTCCAGATCATAAAGATGTCATCAATAAATCTGTACCAAACTTTGGGTTGGCAGACTTGGGTAACCGAGAAGGCTTCCTCTAAGCGACCCATGAATAGGTTGGCATACGAGGGGGCCATCCTGGTACCCATGGCTGTTCCCTTTAATTGTTGGTATGTCTGGCCTTCAAAAGTGAAGAAGTTGTGGGTCAGGATGAAGCTGGCTAAGGTAATGAGGAAAGAGGTTTTAGGTAGGGTGGTAGGTGTTCGGCGTGAAAGGAAATGCTCCATCGCAGCGAGGCCCTGGACGTGCGGAATATTTGTGTATAAGGACGTGGCATCAATGGTTACAAGGATGGTTTCCGGGGGTAACAGATTGGGTAAGGATTCCAGGCGTTCAAGAAAGTGGTTGGTGTCTTTGATGAAGGATGGGAGACTGCATGTAATGGGTTGAAGGTGTTGATCTACGTAGGCAGAGATACGTTCTGTGGGGGCTTGGTAACCAGCTACAATGGGGCGGCCGGGATGATTGGGTTTGTGGATTTTAGGAAGAAGGTAGAAGGTAGGGGTGCGGGGTGTCGGTGGGGTCAGGAGGTTGATGGAGTCAGGTGAAAGGTTTTGCAGGGGGCCTAAGGTTCTGAGGATTCCTTGAAGCTCCGCCTGGACATCGGGAATGGGGTTACCTTGGCAAACTTTGTATGTGGTGTTGTCTGAAAGCTGACGCAGTCCCTCAGCCACATACTCCCGACGATCAAGTACCACGGTTGTGGAACCCTTGTCCGCCGGAAGAATGACGATGGATCAGTCAGCCTTCAGATCACGGATCGCCTGGGCTTCAGCAGTGGTGATGTTGGGTGTAGGATTAAGGTTTTTTAAGAAGGATTGAGATGCAAGGCTGGAAGTCAGAAATTCCTGGAAGGTTTGGAGAGGGTGATTTTGAGGAAGAGGAGGTGGGTCCCGCTGTGACGGAGGACGGAACTGTTCCAGGCAGGGTTCAATTTGGATGGTGTCTTGAGAAGTCGGATCATTAGGAGCAGGATTAGGATCATTTTTCTTCGTGGCACTTCCTCAAATCCTGCCCTGAAATGAGATCCATCCTTCATGAAATCCTCCCCACTCCATTTTCGAAATGGTGGAAACTAAACAATGCAGTTCCTTACAGCATGTACATGTTATCAAGACAATAAATGACAATTTAGTGCAAAGAATTAGGATGTTAGAAAAAGAACCAACAGATATTGAAACAGTGTTATATACCTATAACAACATAAGTACTTATGTTTTGTGAGTTATAATTAACGAATTGGAACAGAGATGACAAAAATCTGTACATTGTACAACAGTACATACTAAAACTACCAAATTAGTAGACAACAAATCTGCATCTACAATGACTACCTGTGCACTGTCATGAACACCAACAGTTTAAAGTAACAATAGTTTTAGTGCAAACACATGCAATGATATCAAATAACATTTTGAGCTTAGAAGAGACAAAGAAAGAATTAAGAAAAGTGGTAGAAGACCTGCTATTCAAGTACAGGACAGTAAGCAATACTTGTGATGACTTTACCACAACACTAAGCATGGGATTAAATTAGAAATTCCCCAAGTTTTCACCTTCAAGCAAAATTCACACAGTTTTATTTCTTAAGTTATTTAAAGGCATGTTACTCGATTCCTGGACAGCTTCTAATAAGATACAATTTGTGTTAAGCGACTCAACAGGTGACACAGCACAGTGGGGTATGTTACAGCTAGAAGAATTCAAACTTACATTGGTTTCGAAACAGCATTTAAGTCTAAGTACTGAAGTGAGAGAGTACAAAAGAAACTTATATTAGAACGTTTAGGACCAAAACCTTACAATAACAGTTCAGGAACTGATACAGAGATTCTGTGGAGTGGCATCTAAATGAAACAAAATATCTAGACGATCCTATAAGAGAGGAACATTTATTGGAGGTTATCATTAGCTGATTAACATCGCATCAAAGGGACGAATTGTTATTATGGGATTGGGGAAAAGTGAACAACTTACTGGAATACCTAAAACAGGTAGATACGGTGGAAAGGCAAGCTGAAAGATGGTACACAGGCAGCACTAACAATAACAATAACCAACACAGTAAAGTTAACAGAGGGATAGAAATGGGAACAATAACAGAAATTATCACAATAATACATTTATCAGTAATATTACCACAGAGAGGGAAGACAAACAGGCTTCTGGGGAGAGGCTTGGTTCCCTCATACAACACAAAATGAGCCACAACAATCTCTTCCAGTTTAATTAGACGTCTTACTACATGAAGGTAACACACAAATAAAAGAATATATGAAACCAAAACTGACATACATTGTAAATAATGTAACTGTGGGAGTTATTTTGGGTTCTGGTAGGGACATAGAGCAGTAGTTACAGTGAAGTAATTTGTTGGATTCTTTCCTGCGGTTACCAGTCACAGGAATGACAATAAGAGGCATAACAGGGGTAACCGGCATGACAGACAAAGCAGTACATGCAGAATTGTTTGTTAAATTTACATTAAACACACACATTTCAGTAAGCAATGTTTGTAGTGGAAGGTTTAAATGTACCTATGATTTTAGCGTAGATTGATTTTCAGACAGTAATGTGTCATTAAACTTCCAAAATGGGACAGTGACATTAACATATGGACAAGAAGAGGACTTAGCTGTCATACACTATGAGCGGAACATTACAGCCAGTTAATGACAGAAGCTACACTAGAACAGGATGACGGGCCCTGTGCAGACGTGGAACAAGTGAATGAAACATATATTTGATAACATTAACAAATCAATGCATCTAAGTACTGATGGAAAGAAGGATACGATTTCTTCATTTTGTAGGCAAATAAAAGTATTTTCAACATCTCCAGGCATTATTAAATATTTTGTTTGTAGGTTGAAGATTAAACCACACAATCCATTTGACATCAGACCCTACTCTAGACTAATATCGATAAGGTTATTAGTACAAAAAGAAACTGAAAGAATGTTAGAATCAAACATTATAGAAATTTCTAATACCTGTTACAATAATCCATTATTTGTTGTTAAAATGTACAATGTTGGATGCACAAACTGTAAAAAGAATAACAGAGCCAGAAAGGGACAGGAACTGCTAGCTAAGTGTGAAGGAGTAAAATATATTAGCACCATGGACTGATGGTAGGTTACTGGTGGAGTGACTTACACAAAGATTCATGGAAGTATTCCTGTCTGAAGGACAGTAATATCAACTTCAAGTGCTACCATTTGGTCTACACGTATCAGTCTCCATTTTCACAAGAGCTCCAGGTAAAGCAAGAGGCAATGAATTGCAAAGCAAAGTGTTGCTATATGTCGATGATATAGTGGTTATATGCACAACATGGGAAGAACACCTGCAAACACTGGATGAATTTTTTATGAGATTAGGTTCCCAAGGTATCACCATTAAATTGTCAAAATTGCAATTTGGGACAAATGAGGTTGAGTTCTTGGGACATACTGTAAATACTCGGGGCATTAAGCTTGATCCATACAGATTGGATGCGATCACACTGTGCCCAGAATCAATTAATAAAAAACAACTCAAATCTTTTTTGGGATAGTGGGCTTCTACAGAAAATGCCTTGTCAGTTCAGGTATTATGCAGCAAATTTAATGAGATTATTAAACGAAAATACAGTAGGACATTGGTATATAAATTGCTACGAAGTATTTTCAAAAAGAAAACAAGCATTGGCAGCATGCCAACTGCCGGTTCACCTGAATTTCGCCCTTCCTTTTCATATCGAGGTGGATGCATTGGATTACGGGTTGGGCTGTCACATATTCCAGGAGTATGTGACTGAGAGAAAAGCAACAGCTTCCACCAGCAGAATGCTCACACAACATGAATGAAATTATAGCATTACGGAAAAGGAAACATTATCAGTAGTGTAGGCATTCAAGAAGCAAGACATGAGACAGTACTACATACAGATCACAGAACATAGACATTTCTATTAAAGAGCAAACATCTACAAAGTAGGCAAACATGCTGGGCTCTCTCTCCACAGGAACTCCACTTCATTATTAAATTTGTGTAGGGAGAAGATAATACAGGGTGTCCCAAAAAGAATGACCTGATTTTAACTTGTAATAACATTGAGACAAATGTCACTAGGTAACTGAAACAGTGCTAGATGTAATTGGCATAGTTCAGAGTTTCAGAAAAAATCCACTAGATGTCGCTATGAGCGCTGACCTGGAGCATGCAGCCAGTCTTGCGCAATATGGCGCCGTACAATGGAAGGCATATTGTGTAATTGAATGTAGTCGTACTCAATCAGTGACCACAGTTCAGAGGGTGTTTCATATTCAATTTATTGCTAAACGTTCCCCCCTTACCTTGTGATACTGATGAACTAAAAACCAGAATATCAGTTGCTGTAGCTTCAGTGACAGAAGACACCTTACACTCAGACTGGGATGAATTCGGCTATCGGCTAGATGTCGTCCGTGCAGACAATGGAGGACATATTGAACATTTACGATGGATTTTTATAAACTTCTGTCTTTTCTGAGTAATTTAGTATGCTATTTGTTAGTGTTAAGCCCTTCTTCCTAATAAATAATTCTACTTCAAATCGGGTCATTCTCTTTGGGACACCCTGTATAGTGCTCGATTCACTGTCTTGACTACCTGCAGATCTTCATTTGAAGCAAAATGTAAAGGAATCGGGGCAAATTTACTGTTTATTTTCTGAAGGTAAATACATATGAGAAAGACAAAGATTTTTTTGTAGAAACTTAAAAAGTAAACAAAACAAAGACAGTCACTTACTTTTACAAATTGGTGTCTTGCACAAAAGTCATACTGATGTTACTGACAACTGGAATATTGATTCACAGGAAACACAACTCACAGCTAGATGGTTATTATGCATCCCACAAAACCGCATTAATTTAATAACTTCGTATGTACATAGACGATATGCCCATTGTAGCCCAAAAAAGTGTATCATGCACATGAACTAATTTTACTCCATTAAGAATATGAATTGTGTAGTTAGAAAAATCTGGAGATCTTGTGAAATGTATCAGAAAGTTAAGGTACATTGCACACTATATTGCACCCCATCATTCCATTTAATTTGTGGGATTTATTGGCCATGGACTTCAAAGGTGCTCTGCCTAGGGGCTGGGGAGGAACGATGTATATATCTGTGGTAAAGGAATGCTTGTCCAAATATGTAAAACTATATTCTGTAAGAATGTTACAATGAAATTAAGAGATCATTTTAAAAATGTGGATAAACCAAAAAATTTGCTGTTGGGTAATGGAACACAGTTAAGAGCAAACACTTTAAAGAAGTTTTGGCAAGGGAAGGCATGAACCATACATTAATTTCTAAATTTCACCCTTGAAGTAATCTGGTAGATTGGTCGTATGTTAAATGGGTATGCTTTGTCGGACTTATTGCATGGATAGGCATTCGAAATGGACAGACATGGTGATAGAATTTGAAAAGGTATTTAGTGAATTGCCACATTCAGTTACGAAGGTTTCCCCAATGGAAATAGTAGGAGAGCAAACAGATAATGGTCAGATAACCTAGAATATTAAGTATGATCTACTACTAGGTCAACAGAAAAGATAAATTTTTGACTAACTTTCAAGTTTGTAAAATTCTGTAATTTATAGGGGTTGTTTCACTCTTTCTTGAACACAAGGGAAGGATTTGTAACTTTTCCATGGGAAGGTAATGCGAATTTGAATATGCTTTGTAGCGGAATTGTATTAGTGAAACATGCAAGACCAAGTGTGGTAACGTGTCTTCTGATATAGTATGGGACAAATACAGGACACTCGACAAAACAGACATGTTTCTAACTGCTGCACTAATGATTTACCTGGTTCATTTGGCAATGCTAGACATTAATAAAACTATTTATGGTTATACATGATTTTGCATATGTTACATACAGACTTTTGATTAATCTAAAAAGGAAAAAGAAAGAGGCATTGGTCGGAGAGCAATTTATAAAGCATAATCCGATTAACCAAAGTTATTTTCACATTGGATTATTATAGATGGAAACTGTTTAGTATTCATTTATATGGGGGTGGCAGGTGTAACGGTTCAAGATTTCCCAGATGATTTGCAGCCATAGTTTTTTGGAAATAAATCATTTTGTGGATTGAGGGTGAAATCTCATACCAATTTTGAGCATCCATGAACAAGCTTTATTAGCATAAGAGATGTTCATATGTAAAAAAGGCCAGAACTTAAAACTTTAATTATTATGCACAAGGTTTTATCAAGGAGCAAGTCTTGTTTAGTACGTTTTTATTATTTTTGTCCGAGGTATTTCACTTGAACTCCACGCTGTCCCAAGAACATTAGAGCTGTACTTCGCATCATGACGTGCAAAGTAATTCGATCCGGCAAAGAATATTCTACATAAACCATGGTGCCAAGGAATATCAACAACCAGAATATTATTATAATAATGCAAATACTGATGTACTGAAACTCTTGTTTTTGCTTCTGAAGATTGGGGTTTGTTAAAAAGCATGTACCTAGTTGATTAATCTCAGACCACATTTTGTAATTTAAAGGCATGATAAAAGCCTTCCTATAAATAGACGTTGACAAGTCGAGGTTTTGGTAGGAATTTAATTTTTCTGCAGAAATAAGAAGAATTATCGTTTTGGAGTTCAGAGACTTCTCAGAGGTGAAGAGGTAATTTACAAATTAACTGAACCCTCACAAGATCTTCCTACTTGTTGTAGCTGCCCTTTGTACTTTGGTAGACTCACTGTCATAGATACACGTTTCAATATAGACACCCTCAAAGAGGTCACTTCTATTTGTTGTAATTAGATCGAATACATTTCCATCATCAGTGGCCTTCCTAACCACTTCATCTAATGAGTTTTCAGAGAAAACAGTATTATTTTGCAAGATGTGCTGCCACAACCACCACTTAGAAAACTGTAACTATCCCAATCAATGGTTGGATGATTAAAGTCTTCTCATATAAGGAAGTGTGCTCAGGAAACATCTGTATAAGCAAATTCCAAAGTTCCTAGTAACATCTGGGAGAGAGTTTGGTGGTCAACAGAAATAACAAATTTGTGCCACCCTTGATACTAAATTTCGTTCCAACAAAGTGGTATGCAACTATAACTTTTATCTCACCGGATTTTGATTTCTTGTCTAGTGCAATAAGCACACTATCAACATTTCCCATTAGCCTACCCTTTTAATATACACTTAGATTTACCCAAAACTCTCTGTTGTCAGTTTTGGGTTTTAGTCAGCTCTATGTACTGAGTATTAACATATGAGCTCCACAGCTCTTTAAGGCCGCTTCAAACTATAAGACTTTGTTGTAAATGCTTTGGCTGTTGATCAGCAGAATTTTAATCATTTCATTTGTGAGGGCAGTTTCTTTGGGTCTTCCACTAATACTTTGGTGTTTCCTACATTTATCATTACCTGGAATTTATGGGAGTTACCTAAGTTTAAAAAAACCTTGTGCACACTCCATACACAGTCAGCCACCCGGTTAGCAGCTCCCGATGTGTTGTGTCCTGTTGATCCACTTAGCGGGATCTTAAAATTCTCACTCCAAAGGTATACATCCAGGAAGTAATAGCCTAGCTTGTCACAGACACTTTGAAGTCCCTGCTTCAAACCTTCTGCTCGGCTCAGAACCAGAGGACTGTGGTCTCTGGAATGGACCAAGTACGAAGCATGACCTCAAGAGACCTGATGACAACAATTACTTGTTCCAATGTGCACCACAACCTGCAACTGATTGCACCTTTTTTCATCAGTGGCTGCTCGAACAACCTTTTCAACATGTTGAATCAGGTCTCCATGCATACACACAGAGTGTACAAGGTGAACCTTTCCATACTTTTCTGCCATTCCTCTAAGGTGTACCATCATTTGCCATATGTTTGAACAGCCAATGATTAACAGACCTCTATCCTTTCGTACTTGCTTCTCATTGACATACAGGGTAGCACATAGCAGACTTGCCAATGTGTGAAGTGTGTTTCAACTGCCTACTTTCAGATTCTGTGTAAGACATCACCTCTGACTGGTAGGTTAGGGGGGATAGGTATAATAACCGAGTTCTCACTGGATGATGTCTCTTTACCTGCCATTAACATGCCACTCACAGTCAAGTTATTTGCAAAGAGAATATTTTCAGGCACATGTGACTTAGAAATAAAATAAAAAGTTCTCGTTTCTTCATTCCATAATGTCATATTAAATCTATTCATAATGAAATTTGTTGTAGGGGGTATATACTTTTTCCTACCAACATCAAATTTTACATAATTAATACCAGGAAAAAACTAATCAGTACAAAGTCTTAAAGGCATTTACTTTGATTGCAAGACTGTTTCCACTACCAAGGAACATCTATTCCCAGTACTTGTTGGAAATAATCGTTATTAATGTCAGGAAATTGCAGGTACTAAAATATTGAAAGCAAAATTAAGTGATATAACTGATAGTTTAAAGTATAAAAAATACAGTAGATTATCAAATAGATAAAGTTATGTAAAATATCTTAATACTGATATTTGATTCATTAAAGTGGATCCAGAATGGCATTGTGGACACCTAAGAGTTTGGGTACAAGGTTGGTTCCCTCACAAAAACACAACAGATACTTCAAACTGGCGGCACCCTGCTCAAAATAGAAAGCAAGTATGCTGATACATTACTTATACCCTGTGCAGCATTACACCGTTACAGTGGCACTAGAAGCAGGCTCTTCTCGACAAGGGGGAAAGTCACAAGTTAAATGACTGTTCTCTACACAGAGGTGGGTTAGAGCTAACTCATTTTGTAAGAGATAGGCCACAGTCAGATAGATGCTATCAGAACTTATTCTCACTTACTTCCAGTCATTCTTTCCCAGCTATCCATTACTGAACTTCTCTATTAAGACCCATTCCACTACCATCACACTCAACATTTCATGGCAACTTCAGATCTATTGCAAATTTCTAACTATCACTTGTGATTTGATCTTTAAAATTAGTAGTTTTCATTTACAGTTATTTGCTCAAAAATTAAAGAAGAAATAATTGTAAAGAGAGTACATATCAATCTGAAATGTTTTAGACATTAAAATTACAGATATCCAACAAATGCAAAATAACAGGTACAGCTAACACTAGAATGCATAACAACAAAACTTCTTATAATTGACGGTAACTCACACGTCATTTTCCAGAGTAAAGATAATTCCCATTCCTCGCCTGCCATTGCGCTGCTGGCAGCTGTTGAGACAAGTAAATTTATAGCAAACAATGAAAGACTCCATTCCACTTTGTGGGGCCTCGACTGGAATACGAACACTAAAACGACCGCTGGATGCATTTTTGAAGTAATCAGCACCATTTGTTGAAGCACAGCGTAGTACGTGTGCTGCTAGATTGACATCTAAAAAGGAAAACAAAAATTGTTCTGTCAGTAAATATTGAACAAAAATAAAAATACTGTCAAAAAATGATTAACTAAAATGAAAGTTTTCAGAGTAAAATTAGATGCATTTTTTTCACAGCCTTCTTTAAATTGGTTCTCTAGTGGTATTAAAAGTGGGAGATTAAAAGATGAAAAGGTTTTGTAAGTGTTAAGTAAGTGGTTCCAAGAAATTAAATTGTTTTATATGACAAAATACACATTCAGAGCCTTAAATAGTCCTCTACTGTCATTGACACATTAGAAAGTTACTAAGTAAACAGCCGTCCATATTGGTGTTTAGAACAGATACATTTTTGTGATAAGTTTTGTATTAATTTGTGAGTCAAAATATATTTGAAATTCCTGACTTATTCCACATCCTTGAAGAACAATTACAAGTATGGTCTGTGGAAGGACACTAGCATGTAAGTTTCTCTGTAAATACACATTATGTATTTAAAAAAAAAATTTCTTGCATGTTTCATATTTTTATGTTCTCATCACTGTGGGCCTATGGCATAAAAAATTACATCTATCCATCCATCCATCAGGCAATCAACAGTTTGGTCAAAGGTAAGAGCTTTGAACAAAAAATTACATCTATCCATCCATCCATCAGGCAATCAACAGTTTGGTCAAAGGTAAGAGCTTTAAACCAAAGCAAAAGCCAAGAAAACATGAAAAAGGAAAAGAACCATGTTGTTTTTGTGGTCTTCAGTCCTGAGACTGGTTTGATGCAGCTCTCCATGCTACTCTATCAAGTGCAAGCTTCTTCACCTCCCAGTACCTATTGCAGCCTACATCCTTCTGAATCTGCTTACTGTATTCATTTCTTGGTCTCCCTCTACAATTTTTACCCTCCACCCTGCCCTCCAATACTAAATTGGTGATCCCTCGATGTCTCAGAACATGCCCTACCAACCGATCCCTTCTTCTAGTCAAGTTGTGCCACAAGCTCCTCTTCTCCCCAATTCTATTAAATACCTCCTCATTAGTTATGTGATCTACCAATCTAATCTTCAGCATTCTTCTGTAGCACCACATTTCAAAAGCTTCTATTCTCTTCTTGTCTAAACTATTTATCGGCCACGTTTCACTTCCATACATCGCTACACTCCATACAAATACTTTCAGAAACGACTTCCTGAGATTTAAATCTATACTCGATGTTAACAAATTTTTCTTCTTCAGAAACGCTTTCCTTGCCATTGCCATTCTACATTTTATATCCTCTCTACTTCGACCATCATGTTATTTTGCTCCCCAAATAGCAAAACTCCTTTACTACTTTTAAGGTCTCATTTCCTAATCTAATTTCCTCAGCATCACCCGACTTAATTCGACTACATTCCATATTCACATACCCACAAAAATACACGAGGAAAGGAAAAGAAGGGGGGCAAAGATAAATGGAGTTTTACTTGAGTAGGACAATAGTCTGGAAAAAATGTAAATGGGACAACAAAGGAGGTCAATCATGATCTCTAAATTTTTGGCTTGGGCAGCTTTATTGCAGCATAAATCCATCCCACCTCCCCCTCTTATTTCTATCATTTCCATTTTCCTTATCAGTTGATTTTTAATTCTGTTTTCCTCTTCCTCTTAATAACAATTTTTTACACATAATATGTATTAACATCGTGTCACAAATAGAATACCTGTTCTTTCTAAACACTGTCTTCAGGTACTGTGTCGAGCATCAACATCACCTGAAATACAGCCATTTGGGTGTATCTGGAGTGGCAGAGCACAGCCTGTTATATAAGCACAAGATTTTGTTTGAACAAATGAGAATACTTACTCATGCTTCAAACTATCAGGACTCTGTGATCAGAGAAGCTGTTGAAATTAGACTTTTTGAAACATCTTCCATAGAGACATCTGTTATGCACTTAGCAATGCATGGAAGCCTGCACTTGACAAGGAAAAAACATATAGGAATACTTCTCACACTTCACCACCTGATGCAATGGATAACACTGCAAGCAATGCTAGATAGAGATCATAGGCAAATTCTGTGGATGTAGAGAGTGTTCCACAAGAAAACCTTTCAACTACGATTTGAATATTTGGGGTTTATTACTTGATTTTTTTCAGTTCTGCTGGAAACCTGTGGAAAATGAAACCTGCTGAATAGTGCATACCTTTCTTTACAACATTTAAGCATGTGTTATCCAAGTATTTCATTTTTTTTCTGTTGGATGTTCCAACTTGCACCACAACCTGAATCACTATTGCAAGTTGTTCTGAACAAGACAACACCATCAGTAACAAATCCCATGATGAAATATATGTACAAGGGCAACATAGTTAAAATTCCAAGGTAGCTGAATAGCAGTTTACATGAAGTTCATGACCTGACAATGCATATAAGTCTGACCTCTGAATAGTGGCATGTGTGTGGAGATAATGGACACTGACTAATAACTGCTGCTTGAATAACACAGGCCAACAATATCACCAACCATTTCTTCACATTTTACAGGTAAATTTATTAAATTAAGCGAGTTTTTAAAAGAATTTAACAGATTTTATATAGTTAAAATAATTTAAAAAGGAGGTTAATGGATGTAGATGACATTGGTAGAACTGCTAAAAAACATTTGGTGGCAAGAAATAGGTCGATGCTATTTTTGTGTTAACAGATGGTGTTTTGTTTACTGTCAGCCTAACGTCACTTTCCCGTTTCCTGTGCATATGCTCAGTACACTGTCTAATCATGGTTGTAAAAACTCCACTGACAGTTTGTGTTATATTTGTGATTAAAAACACCAAAGAAATATTACAGATTTTGTGAAAAAGGTTTATCTATGATACTTTGGATCTAAACTTGGTGATCAAGATAAATCTTGGGCATCGCATAAGGTATGTTATGTGTGTGTTGAAGATCTGAGAAAATGATCCAAAAAGGAGAAAAAAGCCTTTAGATTTGTTATTCCTATGATATGGAGGGTGCCAAGAAATCATTCTGATGATTGCTACTTTTGCAGTGTTGATCTTACTGGTCATACTTCGAAAAACAAGAAGGTAATAAGCTATCCTAGGCTTCCATCTGCCATCCAAGCAGTAGGGCATGGTGTAGATTTGCCAGGTCCTGAACCACCAGATGATTTAAATTCTATTCCAACAGAAGTATTTTCTGATGTACAATCTGATTTAGATGAACCAGGTGATGATGAGTTCTACTATAATTCAGAAAGTCTAGAGCCCAAATTGTTTACTCAGACCAAGCTTAACGATTTGGTTAGGGATCTGGGCTAAGGAAAGAAAAAGCTGAATTGCTTGGCTCTAGGTTAAAAGAAATGAACTTATTGGCAGTTGGAACCAGTATATACATGTATAGAAAGAGAGAATAGCAATTTTCCAAGTTTTTTCAACAAGACTGTGATTTAGTGTACTGCTTAGACATTCCCGGTCTGATGAATGAGTTTGGTATTGAATACAAAAAGGAAGACTGGAGGCTGTTTATCGATTCATCCAAAACTAGTTTAAAGGCTGTTTTATCACACAATGGTAACATGTATGCATCTATACCTTGGACATTCTATACATATGACAGAAAGCTATGAAAACGTGGAAACAGTGCTAAGTAAAATAGGCTATTCCGCTCATGGTTGGATGCAGTGTGGCAATCTGAAAGTAGCATGCATGATCCTTGGTCAGCAAGGTGGCTTTACCAAATTTCCATGTTTCTTGGGTGAATGGGACAGTAGGGCTAGGGATTAACACTGGTGCAGAAAGAACTGGCCTGTGAGGGAGTCTTTAAAACCTGGTGAGAACAACATTCTACGCATAAACCTTGTAGATCCAAAAAACGTACTCCTACCATCTCTACGTATAAAGTTAGGCCTAATAAACAGTTTGTAAAGGCTTTGCCTAAAGATGGACCATGTTTTAAGTATCTCTGTCAAAAGTTTCCACACCTTTCAGAAGCTAAACTAAAAGAAAGCATCTTTGTTGGACCTGACATTAGAAAATTGATGTTTGATGTTAACTTTGAATCCACAATGACCTTACATGAGAAAGAAGCATGGGTATCATTCAAGTAAGTCATTACAAAGTTCTTAGCACATGAGAAAAGACCCAGAATGTTTTTCTATTATAGCTACAATGTTTAATGAGCCTGAAAGTTCACATTTTGAACAGTCACCTTGATTATTTCCTGGACAATATGGGAGATGTTAGTGAGGAGAGCATTTGCACGAAGGCCGCTGGAACACCAACAAGATGGGGGACTACTGTTGGTCACTTCACCAAGAAGTTCAGCAAGCGAATTGTTGTAGAAAAAGCTACACAAGAAGCTTCAAAGAAAAAGGAGAAAGAAAATACAAACCAATTCCAGCTAACAAGTAAACCCTCTATTAACACAAATCATTATTTTGAGTAGCTTACTGTAAATAAAAGCTATTCTTATGTTATAACAAAGCATTTCATTAATTTTCCCGTTTACCGTATAGCATAGGATTTTTATTCTATATGATAAAATCATATTGCTCAAAAACTATGGATGATACAAAAAAACTAAGGCTAGATTTGGATTCAGCTCATAAAAATCTATAAAGATCAGCTAGAAAAGTAAAAAAAGTTATTAAAAAAAAAATTTTCGTTGGCCTGTGTAATTGGAAAAAATGATTGGAAAGAATAGTTGAAAGAAACTGGAAGTTAATTTAAGAATCTGTACACAATCCTGGGCGACTTTAACTGATACCAATATCAACAGACCTACAATATCAATACATTCAAGGTCAATATTCATAATTTGCTTTAAGTACTGCTTCACATTAATTCCATTGTGTGTAGTCTTGATTGTAACAATGCCTAAGCAGGATCACTTCTCTGCTGCTTGTGCAAATTCTTCTTGTCAGCTCTGAACCTCCTGATGCACAATCTAGGCGGCGGACGAAATGATGAATGGGCAGGGATGCGAGTGTCACACACACGATTTAATTTTACCTTTATAATAACTTTTTATAACTCTTTTAATGTACGATTGAGAGACACATTTTTTTAACAGTGCTGGTATAGTGGATCCATGCATACGTCCGAATGCTACCACTTACAAAAACAAACAGGTTAAGATACAAGAATTAAAAATTGAAGTGTGTACTACTTCTTTTGTTTCGTGCAGATGAATCCGAACATTATCCTTGCCACAAAGCAGCTTGTTAACTTACCTTTTGCGTTGTGTATATCCCATTCAATTTACATATAGCTTTAAAAATAAAGATTTAACACCCCCCACCCCCGCCGGGGTACAAATATTCTTGGCGAGTGCATTGAGTTTCTCCAGAATGTATCACCATACAAGGTACAGAGTGAAAGTAAGCAAAGTAAACAAGCCTTCGTGTTTCAGTGTCGGAGACAGTGGAGACCATAATTATAGTGAAGACATCAGCATTCAATCTCTGTACAAAATCTTGAATTTGATACTTCCACATACGTTTTCCCTCTACTCTCATTTCTAAGAATTTATATAGGTCAACTTCAGTGACAGACCACCACACGACAATGAAATTTTCCTTTTACAAGAGTTCCACATGAGGAACTATATGAATTGCCTTTTGTGAGAGTTCAGTGTTAATCTATTCTCTGAAAGCCATTTGCTGGTGTTCAACTACATCATTTTAAAATATGGGAAAGGCAACTCTTATCTAGAGAGGATGGGTATGTGAACACGCACGCATGCATGCATGCACGCACGCACTTCCTTGCTGCTTGTGTGTGTGTGTGTGTGTGTGTGGTGTGTGTTCCTACTAGATAAAGAGTTACAGCTCGAAATCTAGTGTTAACCGTTTTCTATTAAGTGTTTGTGTGTGTCATGTACCAATCCTCTACAGGTAAGTGGTTGCCATGCCCCTTATTTATGTATTTTTCCATCCAGTAATTTTCATTATTGTCATGAATCTATATAATTTACACATATGCCATAAAATCTAGCACTACCACACAGCTAAGGACGGCCAACATCAGGAGTTATCGATAGTGAATATTAATTACTATAAGGTTGAGCAAGTAGTGTTATCTGTCTGTCTGTTGTTTGAACAAGAAGAGAGCAGGATTCTAAGCAAAATTTAAGCAGGAACCTCTTTATCCATTTGTAAGGTCACCTGGTACTTCCTTAATAATACTATCGCAATAGTTGAAAATGTATGCCAGAACCTGTTTGTTTCTATACTTCATAGGGTGATAGGTGCCCAGGCGATCCTCTGCAATAGCAGATTTGCTCAGTTGTCGTAAGTGCATGTGATGCTTACACTCAATACACTGGTCCTCCATAGTGCTGATGGTCTGACCTATGGAACACATGTCATAACTATAAGAGCTACGGTTCCCATCTGTCTTATACAAGCAAACTGAGATCATCCTTTACACAATCTAAAAGGGCCATAACCTTAAGATGGTGGTCAAAGAACACATTTCACACCGTGTTATACAAATGATCCTGTTGGAAACACTATCTGTGTATGAGAAAAAGGCCACTGGCTTAAGTAATACCTTTTATTTTCATCACTCACCTGATTCCCAGTTGGTTGATAGCACAATGTACACCTGGTCTGTCTTTCACTATAATCACACTGATGAAAGGTGACTAACTCAGCTGAGAAACTCTCAGGCTTTGAGATGATGTGGCCTTATGAAAGCGCACGCATGCATGCATGCACGCACTTTCTTGCTGCTACTGTGTGTGTGTGTGTGTGTGTGTGTGTGTGTGTGTGTGTGTGTGTGTGTGTGTGTGTGGCATCCTACTAGATAAAGAGTTACAGCTGGTGAAAACTATCACAGCCTTAAGAAACAAATCAGTGAGAACTGACTTCCTACAAACAGCATGTCTGAATGTACCATCAAACTTCCTTCTAATGGACGCAACGAAGAAAAGGCAGCTATTCTTCTCCACCTCCACTGCGAAGGAAACATGTTCTAAAAAGTTGTTTAAATTCTCACTTCCATGAGCCCAAACAACGAAGTATTATGTACATATCTGAAAAAACTGCACTGCTTTCAATGTTGCTGACTTCAGGGTATGCTATTTGAAATCCTCCACCAGCAGACTCGCAATAATTGGTTACAAAGGTCTCATTGAAAACAAACTGACTGTCTACAGAACTGACCATTGAGTAAAAAGTAAATGAAAATCAACACATGATGAAATAGATTTGGTGTTTAAATAATGAACCTAACTTCAATTAACCATAACGAATCATGGAGAGGAGCAAGAGTGAAGTTTCATTCTCACATAAGAGAGGTGTAGTATACCTTGATAGCTCTTTCACAACTGATCATAGTTTTAATTTTGTTCTGAAAGCTTTTTATTCTCTTGGAGTAATGCATAGTTTTAGCCTTTCTGAGGAGATTCCTCAGCACTTTGCAGTATTTTCTGCAGTGAAATTTGGTTACCAGGCTCTGGTCCGACACTTTATCCCTTCCGTGCCCAAACTATGAAAAATCGTACCAAAGGAATTGGTATTTGGGGAGGTTACAAAACAACTAAAAACAGAGTAGTGCATTGTAATACATATATAATATGTACAAAACACAAGTGACGCAACCGAGTCCCATGAGACAACCGAGTCCCATCAGGACATAATCATTGTATCTGATTGGGTTATTATTTAGTAGCTCTTAAGGAAATAGGTATGAAAGACTTATAGACACATGATTACTATTGTGAAATATCATGGCACACACAGAAACACTACGTTTTCTTATTCAAGCACAGGGAGACTTTATACATTTTACATTTTATGTGAGGTTGCGGTTCAAGATTGTTTGTTGCTGCAACTTTACCTAATGGATATTCTGCTGACTTGTACCTTAGATAATTGGGCTACATAATTTTCCACAGGGTTAATATGAGCAAGAGAGTTATGTGCAAGTTAAACAGACTGTGTAGAACTTACTGTGGCAGGAAGCATTCTACTTGAGCCAATCGTATAAAAATTTTTGAAGAAATCATCAATAATCTTAAACATGATGCCACAGGCATTGCTCCTTGTCAACTAATGATTAATCTGGAGCCCCATAACATCATTTCAAGCATGGTTGATTTTCCAGTCCTAACTCAGAGCTCTTTAGATGAGAAGAAGGCACAAGCTAGGGCAAACATACATAAAAGAGCCTTGGACAGAAAAAGAAGGCATAATGCAAAAGCTTTCCCACACTAGTTTGAGCATTGGTGAACTAGTGTTGGTCTAAACTAAAGAAAGATCTAAGAAAATTTCAGTGGAAACAAAAAAAAAAAATTATGCATTTTTTATCAAGGGCAATCATTAAGACTCATACAAATGCATACTGCAGAATACCTGAAGAGTAAGAAAGAACTAGGTCTATGAAATATTGTAGATCTGAAGAAATTTAAACAGGACTGCGACTAGTTACTGTAGGGAGTCTGTGACTCTTTGGCAGATATACCGTTTGGCGTACTGTGCAGTCCCAGTTGGATGAAACTTTATTTCCCTTTCAAGTTTCATTCCCTTCTTCTGTCCAAAATTCCCTTCTTCTGTCCAATCATAGTAAGTAAGGAATATATGTCTTCATGTTGTACATAGGCTATTAGTTTGTAATGTCTTCCTAGTGAGTAAGAATGATCCCGAAAGTGACTATACCCTAATGTTGACTTACAGAAGAATGTGACAGGTAGTTTGCAGGAGTAAATTCTAAAGGTTAAAATAACAATGGGTAAATATTGAGCACCAATGGTAGAAAAAAGATGGCTAAAGTAAATAAATAATAAATAAGATCCACAAAAAGGGTTAGTAACTACAAAATTGAACACTTCTCTTAATGTGAAGTTATTGAAGCTGGAAATTCCTAATAGCTGGAACAATAAACTCTGCATAAATTAATAATTTTCAGTTGGGAGTAAGGTTATCAAAAGCTAAGAAAGAGTAGTAAAGTGGTGCATCTAGAGGCAAACCAAAGCATTTCAACATTAAAGGAGATACGTGGAAGCGGTGTGAGGATCATACCAAAAATATATGAAATAATGAGGTCAGCAGGCTGATGAAGAGAAAATGGAGGAAGAAGCGTCAAAAAATATGCATAAATGAAAATAGGGATAAGCAGGAGAAATGGAGTCAGTAGGCTGACATACATGGTGAAAAGATGAAAAGTTGATGTGTAATTCTCACATCTCTCATAAAAAGGTTTGAGAAATGCATAATCTGGCTCAAGACACATGGTCAATTAACAGATAATACAGACAACAAAATACAAATAAGCAAATGTGTTAAGAAATGCAGATAATAAAGTATTGATATGTTATAATAAAAACAGCTTTATAATAATGTGTGTTACAAAGCAAAGTAACTGCTGTCAAACAAATAATTCCTTTAGCATACTGATCCATACGATAAGAGCCAAATAAAGGAAAAACTTACAAAGGTTACTCAATTTTCTAAGTAAAGCAATATCATAAGTAATAAAAAAAATTGCAAACCAGATCAAAATGTCAATACTGAAGAATATGAATTGACCTTCAGTACGTAATAACTATGGTTTATGTATAAAAGAAAATAGAACTGCAAAGTTTGTGAGTCAGGCTTAATAATGAAGTAAATTATCATGTTTTTCTGTTGTAACATACTGACAATAATCATTTTGAAAAAGTTAATAACAATTTTTAGAGACTAAATTAGAAAAAAGGCAAGAAAAGAAATTCTTTCTGGTAACTTCTCAATTGTTGGAACTATTAAAGGAGAATAGAATATAAAATGTGTTTTATCTGCCCTTCGATGTAAGTCAAGAACAGAAGCTTAGGCCATTTTATCTGTTTCTCAGGGACATGGAGGCTTCATGAAAGGCAGCCTACAAGCTGTAGTGGAGAAGCAAAGACGATGACATGATCTACAGTGAATCATCCGCTTTCCTTTTTGTAATAAAAAATTATGGGGAAATGACTTCCGACCCCCTACATCTAATGATTTAGTGACAGTGTCGTATGGACGCTCACATTGGTGCCTACTATTGTGATTACATATGTAAGTACTGAAAAGTGAAAAATTTTGTGCATTTCTCTTTCGGGTAAAGACTGAAAAATTTATGTAAAAAAAGCAATTTTGTTAATTATCGAAAAATTTATTTCATGTTTCTACGTAATTTATGTACACGATTTGTAAAATTCCATAATATCATATTATCTATGTATATATGTACGGTTATTTTTTAAGTGCAGTGTTAAGGATTTTAGCTAAAAATCAATTTCATTTAGAAGAGGCTAGCTATAACAACATCCCTTGTCTCTAATATTAAATTTTGTTCAAAAATATTTTTTTTCACAAAAATAAATAGGGGGTGAAGTGGCGAATCAAGTGCTGTATCATTTGAGAGACACAGGGCGAGCCAGTGTGCTGGAACTT
Source organism: Schistocerca serialis cubense (assembly GCF_023864345.2). Classification (NCBI taxonomy): domain Eukaryota; kingdom Metazoa; phylum Arthropoda; class Insecta; order Orthoptera; family Acrididae; genus Schistocerca; species Schistocerca serialis. Next base: position 142,597,324 of record NC_064642.1, on the reverse strand, counting down.
AGCCCAGTTCCCTGCTAATAGCGCCACGTCACCACAATGCATCTGTGTGTAGCACACAAGTATTGCACCATAATGTAAGAATGAAATTAAAAGTTAAAGTTACTTTTCCAAACTTTGACAGCATGTGCTTTAGTATATTAATGTTTAAACTGTCAAATCTCTTTCCCTAAATACATGGTTTTAAGAAAAAAATAATGTTAGGAAGCCAAAAATTGGTCATAATGTGCAGATGTATGTCAGAATTAGTTGGTACAAGTCTCAACATGATTAAAGCAATATTTTGGTCAGAATCCACATTTTTAAGAAAAATTGAAGGCACTAAATATTAGACATAGAATTATTAAAATTTGTATGAAGATTCCGTTTAATATAAAAATAGTAACTACGTAACCCCACCGAGCTACCTCTAATAGTTTTCGAATAATTTAGTGAAAACTAAATTTGAAACAAAAATGTCCTTATTTGTAGTAGATTAAGTATCTGTAGTAGATTAAGCATCTGTAGTAGATTAAGTATCTGTTTTATTAATGCTAGAAAGTTCTGATTACAGCATGAGATGAAACCAAATAAATAATACAGCTATAACAAGTTTCAAGGCCTGGATGTAAATAATAACAAATAAAAGGTCTCTTAAAGTTGCAGTTCAGAGGTCATGTTCTATTGTAAGTTCTGTTCTAAAAATTCTGGACGGCAAAGTTTAAATGCAGGCGGGCTAAAAAATTTTCTGGTATTTTAACCAAATTAACTACATTCATACAAAAATTATGAAGATTCTAATTTGATTCATGACATTGTTATAAAATATTGTGTGTCTGAGAAAGTGGCCGTTTAGAGGCTACTACCGTGGGCACAGAGTGGATAACAGCAGATATTCCCTTGGGCGTTTGCTTTACCCCCTTATATAAATTTGTCCTGAAAGGCAAGACTTGACTTGACTCGACTTTGCACCCAGCTACCATACGGTCTGCAACAGACATATGCTGGACTATGCGCTGCCCCGGATAATGTCACAGCCAGACTGCATTAAACTCGTGAAAATAGGAAGTGAAATTGCAAGTACTGTACACCGTCCTGGAGTGCTTAGATTTCGAGGAAGTGACTGTTAGTGTGCCACCTGTAATATTAACAAATCCGTGTGGCAAATGGCGACAGTTATTTTCCACTTTTGTGATGAGCAATTATTCTGATTATCAGAAGTCAGGCCATGAAAGACCATTTAATGGGAACTTACCGTAGAGGTCACCTCTGAACTGTTCATAGTGCTGTTTAGGATAGAGAGATTTATTATTAGTCTTATCATCAGGAATATTACTATGTTGTGTGTGTGAAAGTTCATCAAATATGTCTATAAATTAGAACTCCAAATCTTCATTTATAATCATAGTTTCTGACCCCGCTAGGGAAATAGAGAATAGAAACATTTCTTTCATTGGGCTGGACAAGGCTCACCACAAAAATAGTTTCCAGGCTCTCATAAAAGACGGGGAACAATATTCTAATATTTCCTATTACTTACAATATATTATTATTATTATATTATTATTATTATTATTGTTACTATTATTATTATTAATGTGCTGCCGCACACATTGATAAATACTATATCAATAATGGCCCAAAACTTCTGCACCACCATTTTAGTGACTTACGATCAACACTATACAATGACATGAGTTGATACGCCTAATCTATTCCTTGCATTTGTTTGTTGTTATCTATAATGTGGGACAAAGAATATTTTCCCTTGTACCGCCATTTCGCTTTCAACTCACAGTGGTTATTTAATTTTCCTGGTAACTGGAGGCAAGTGTCACAATTCTACTGCCCTTCTACTTGAACACAAACGTACCAAAATTAGAGCTCCTATGGTCAAAGCCATCTCTTTTTAATTGTGTCATCCGTCATTTGAGACATACCCTCTCTTTTTCTCCTAAATGTCTCAACAATCAAGTATGTTGTATGTTTTCAGAACCTTAAGTAAATGAAGGGACATAAAGTAATTTTCAAAATATACAACTGAATTTTTGTTCCTCAAATGTTTTGTCAGCATTGTAACTTCTGTTTCTACTCCCATTCATAATTCTGAGGGGGAAAAGCCACATGGTCATGAGAAATGAATATGTTAATTTAACGTAACTGATAAATAAGCAGAAAAGAAAAGGAAAGAAAAATAAATAAATAAAGCCATGTACATTGAAAATTGCATGTGCACAAAAGCAACATTGTGGTCTAATGGGACTAGGACATCTCATATCAATTTTACTACGTTACTTAAAATCAAATAACATAGTAAATCTGTTTACATTACCTAAAACAATACAAAACCAGATTAAAAACCTCAAAATACACACAGGAAGTCCTTTCAGGGCCCATAAACTCTTAAAGATGAAATGAACAACACAAAAGTACAACTGTATGTCGTTTACTATCCTCTGTGGGCAGTGATATTAGACTATCACAGACAAAGTGTTTCCTGCACTACAATGAAGATACGCAAATACCATGACAGGGGCACAAGTGCATTAATAGAACTCTATTCTGTTTTATGGCTCTAGAAAGTGGATGGGACTTTTAAGTCCTGTTGGGCACGAAAGGATCTAACCCAACCACCTGCAATTACACTCATGTTCAGAAAAAACAAAGCACCTTGTACAACTAGAGATAGGATGTTCATATTCACAGGACATGAACATTAGAATGTTCTGCAGAAATGATTAGCATTTCAGTCACCTCAGTTCAGCATGTGTCCTGTTGCCTAGTAGGCACAGGGTCTGCCATGGGCCCTGATAATTTGTCCTTGCATGATGGCACTGCATCCATAAGGCGTGAATGGCATCCTGTGGTATAGCCAGCCGTGCTGCATTCACCTGGTTATAAAGTTCATCTGTGGTGGTCGGCATTGGGTCGCAGTGCTGTACCCGCTGTTCCATCATGTCCCACACATTTTTGATTGACAAAAAGTGAGGTGATCTGGTGGGCCAGGACAAAAGGCTGATATCCTGCGATACCAAGAAGGCAAACTTTTATGGAGCTACATGTGGTTGGGTATTGTCTTGCTGAAAATGGCATCTGGTGTGTTGTGCAGAAAGGGTGTGGCTACAGGTCGCAGGATGTCATTCACATAGGTCACAATAGTTACAGTGCCTTGGACTTGCACCAACTGTGATTTATGGTTGTACCTAACAGAACCCCACACCATAAGGCAAAGAGCCGTGCTGTATGTCTTGTGCGCATACAGTCAGTGTGATGCTGCTCCCATGGTCTGCAGTGAACCAAAGAGTGGCCATCATTGTCAAACAAACAGAAACTGGATTAATCCGAAAACACTATATGATGCCGTTCCTGTCCCCAGAGATATCGTTACATACACCACTGCCATCTAGCATTTTTATGCACATTCGTCAAAGTACTTGGAGAAGTGGACAATGTGCACATAACCCATGCTGTAATAAATGGCAATAGACTGTCAGCCCTGATAGTGTATAATGTGATACGCTGTTCCACTGTTTTGCCAGAACTGAGGAGGATGCAGATCTGTCCTACAATGTTATTGGGATGAGGTGTCAATCTTCTTGGGGCTTGGTCTGGGTGGTGCAACCTGACCCAGCTCGCCATGTCTATGGCCTTCCGTGAACCATTCTGCACATATCTGTTGCACTGCCAAAACACTTTGTCCACGTGAGCAGCATTTTCCCAGATGGATGTATCACTTTCTCACATGCCAATAATGCACCCTCTTTTGCACTCACAGATTTGACGGTACATTTTGTGCAAATGTCTGCGTGGCATTCAGCACATCTGCTAAAGTCACACTGATCTGTTACTTTCAGTTTATACTGACAAGAGCCGCAGGCACATTTTACCGGTAGGTGGTGTTGCGCTGCGATATTTAGGTTGACCTTAAACCCGCAGGTTGACATGGTTCAAATGCATCCTATCTCTAGTTGTTAAAATTGTTCCATTTTTCTGAACATGAGTATTTTCATCATCATTTTTCACTTGTTCTCAAAATTTCTTACATTTGTATATTCTAGAATATTTTAAGTTTGTATAAATAACAGCACTCTCCACCCAGGAGTTCAGTTATGTTCTGACTGAACATTAGTGTCAGTAATAAACATCGTTCAAGTGATATGTGTTTTTCTTCACTGACAGACCTGCTTTTGGATTTGGTCTTTTATTGTTGTTATGATGTGACATTGTTTGGTGGAGATGCTAGGTACTTCAAAACATGTACTTCACCATGGCTCCAATTAGGCAATGTACAAGCCATCACCTCCACTGACAGGAACCAGAATACAAGCATCGTTCATTCAGCCTGTATATTTGCAAAACCATTGGAATCCGGAGCAACTGTAAGTCAGTCGCATGTCAGGCATCCATCAGTGGTTTCTGGAGACACTTGTCAATACCCAACAACATAGCTGAAGGGATTCAACCAAGTCAACAAATACAACAGATGGGATGACACAATGTGTTCAGCAAATCTGTACTTTGACTTGGAAGGCACAATACACCAGTGATTCAAGAACAATGAAGAGAAGCTCAATAGCTGAGATAAATTCCAGGCTGAACTGAAGAAAAAATCTGTGTGATAATCAGCTGCAAGTGCACTTAGTGGAAGAATGACTGAAGAACACTACCAAATGTCTACAGGTAATGACACAGTCTCACACACAGAATGTTTTGGACATAAGCCACAATGTGAATCCTAATACAACAGAATCTGACAAAATCTCACACTTGGTTAAAGGAATCACAGAAGACATGTACAAGCTCTTCTGATAAACCATGCACCAACAAAATAGGGGTTCATCAAATAGTGCCAGCACATTGAGGAAACACAACAGAAAAGAGTCGGACAAAGAGGCATGACTGACTGCTCAATGTGCTCCCAATGGCCGTAGTGGAAGACCACCATGACCTCATCTCTTCGTACACCACATTGCAAAAGAAGACATATACAACACTATGTGGCAACCAAAAATGTCATATCAAGTAACCAAGAGATTAGCAGCAACAAACTTTGATCACATACCTCCAAAGGTAATAGAGAATGTTTAAAAAAAGCTGTCAGTCTTTAGCACCAGTCTCTAACCTCATATCAGAAATAATGGACTCTGAGCACTCGGACTTATTCTGCAGCCATCAAACGACAACCCGGCACTTGCCAGTGCAGGAACAACCAACTCCTCTGTGAAGTATAATGCCCCACAGAAGAAAAAGCATTTGGGGGACAGTGGACAACAAGTTGATGTGTTTCATCTGTGGACGCCCTGGAAACATATGTTACTGCAGAAAAAGGAGAGCTTGTGATGACTATTACACCATCAGATGTCACAACAATTCTATTCATGCTAGTCAAGTGCAGAAAACTGTAGTCCACCTGTTGGACAAAGCTGATTGCCATACACTGGATGGGGTTGCTCCCCAACACACCGTAGCCATTCCCTGTCACTGTATAGCAGTGTCAGTCACTCGCCTAGCCACTAAATTCCAAATAACTAAGCAAGGTAACCATCTTTGGAGATGAGGCCACCACAAATGAAAATCCTCCGTAGACAACAGCCACAACGATGTTAGGAAATCTCACTGAAGTCGTCATCAAGTGCCAACCTATCCAAATGCTAATGTACTCAGGCGGCTTCCTTTTCTGTAATGTCGAATGCTTATCATCATCAGCTAACGAAGACTACATTCCATTATATGAAAGCGATTGTGCTGAAAGCTGAAAATGGGAAATCCATCCAGCTGACAGGAATACATATTGTAAGAATAACAACTGATGACATAATCAAATCTGTCATTTTAGCAGACTGTAATTATAGCATTAGTCTCAGATGGGACTTCCTGTAGCCTTCACAAGCAGTCATAGGATGTGGAAGACCAGAGCTCTGGATTAGTGAAGCTATTACAACAAGCACACACAAAAGAGATTGTTCAGGGCAGTTGTTAATTGTTTACCACTGAAGATGCTGTTTTTTTTTGTCAACGAGACGAGTTCCAGTCATCAATCGAGATGCTCAGATGAACTGTGAAGCTTGTTTTGTTGATTGCAAAAAGCTACTGAGACTCACAAAACGGAGCTACATGGCAGCAACAATCATAAGCACTTTAGATGGTCTAGGAGAACTTTGCATCACAAACTGTCATGGGCAGCTGTGACTCATCCCTAAAGGTACATGTAATAAAGATAGCAGAACCAGTCCAGGAAGCGCAGCTTACTGTCATTCATGAAGAATCATTTTTCACTATGGCTGCAGACAATGCAGAGGAAGAAGCTACTCTCAAACTGTGATTAGGATCTGGCCTGACAAAGGACCAGTGTCATTGATTGTTGGCTATTCTGTATCAATTTCTGGATGCTTTCAAATCCAGAGCAAAAAAAAGACAAACTAAGTAGTCAGTTGTAAAACACTTTATCGACACTGTGGATGGACAACCTACTTCAGCACCTTATATGGACAATGTGTCTTTGCTATCTGGCAACATCTCTGATTTTTCAGACACATCTGAAGAACATGTAAACTAACAACCATGCTGAAGCGTAGTCATACAATGTAGGCTTTCACGGCCGGTGTTGTCTTCAGTTGAAACTTCCGGGCTGAGAGACCGTGGTCGATGTATAAAATTTCCACCTAGCATTTTGTCTCCATCTGCGAGAGACATCTTCTGAGGTCGTCCAGCTACAGCAACTGGATGACCCCAGGAGATGTCTCCTGCAGATGGAGACGAAACGTTGGGTGAAAATTTTATACATTGACCACGGCCTCTCAGCCCGGAAGTTTCAACTGAAGACATGCTGAAGTGTGTTTGGACTGCAGGCCTTTGCCTAAACCTGAAAAAGTGCCTCTTTGTCATGCAAGAAATTAATATCTTGGGGCACCTAGTTAATGGAGTCCACACCAGTCCAATGAAGATTAGAGAAGTTACAGATCTTTCTGATTTCTCGGCACATTCGTGATTTAAGCTTCCCTGGAATATGCTTGTACTACCAGCAATACTTGCCACATCACTTGCAAGACCTACTGCAGGCAGACATAAAATTTGCCTGGAACAAGGTGCAGGAAATATCTTTTCTTGTCCTTAAGGAGATGGTAAGATTTTCTACAGTTCTAGTACTAGGACTATATGGCAAGAACACAGAGACAGAAGTTCACACTGAGGCTGGCAGTGGTATTGATGCTGTTCTAGTGTAAATTCAGGAAGATGCTGAATAGTTAACACACACTTCCAGAATACCATCCGAGTCTGAGATGAACTTCTCTACAACCGAGAAAGAGTGCCTTGCAGCTGTTTGGCCCATCAAAAAGTTCTGGCCACATTAACTGATTGATTGATTAACTGAAGGGTGTTATGGGACCAAATAGCGAGGTCATCGGTCCTGCGATTCCAAAGTTACTCACAGAAGAGAGAAGGTCCGCTACAAGTGGACGGATCCAGGCCAGGGCCAGCAATGCTATCTCTGGGCTGGCACGGTTCTGACAGAATGCTCGATAACCACAAAAATATGGAGAGTGGATGCAAGTATGTTTCCTGAAGAGCAAGACAGAATGCAGAATAAGAGGAAACGAGTTGTTGAATTTCTGGTAGGTGATGGTAATATCTGTTGCAGTTCCACTGGATTATCATGTGGCTAGAGTCCAGGATAGACATATAGAAGCTGATGGGAGGTCATGTCACCAGGTCAGTGGTTGTCACTGACGAGGATGAGGTGACATCCATAAAAACTGGGTCTGGTTTGGGATGAGGAGGAGGGGGCGAAGCCCGCCCGCCCCCCGGGACCTTTGCCTTTCGGGGCAAGTGCTCTACCATCTGAGCTACTGAAGCACGACTCACGCCCGGTACTCACAGCTTTACTTCTGCCAGTATCTCGTCTCCTACCTTCCAAACTTTACAGAAGCTCTTCTGCGAACCTTGCAGAACTAGCACTCCTGAAAGAAAGGATACAGCGGAGTATTTATCACTTCTGGAAGGTTCTCAAAATTTCTTATGTCTGTATATTCAGGAATATTCTGTTTGTATAAATAATAGCACTTCCCACAAGGAGTTCAGTTCTGCAAAGGAGTTCAGTTCTGTTCTGTCTGTACACAGGTGTCAGTAATAAACTGAGTGTTGTATTTCATAGATGACCCTGCTTTTGGACTTGACTGTGTTTATGACTTGCCAATATTCTAATGCCCTTAGTTATCCAAATCAGTTGCTCATTAGTAGTACATAAGTGCCTGCATTTTTAATTGGAAGAACCTTTTAAAGAAAATGATAAAGGTTTGAAATGTATTATATTTTTTGTTCAGGTCTTCCACATGTAGACATCTTGCCAAGTTAGAGCTTCAAGATTGACATATTTGCATTGCAAAGAGATTTGCCTCTAAATCTTTTGTTTACTACACCTTGACTGTCTGTTCATCATGTTCTGAAAGAGCCTTTTCACCTGAGAACAATCTACGAAGATCTAATACTGTCCCTGTGATTCTCTGAACTCTCGTTGTAAAGTAATGAGCATCCATCTGTCTGGAACAACCTACCAGCCGTGAGGTATAGATGCCACTTCCCCAAAAAACTTGCTCAAGTTAAAGGAAGAGGCTGCCAGGAGTGATAAATTTTAGTGAAGGCTAAGGACAGGGTACTAGTATGTCAAAAATCATGTAAAGCAATGCATCTTGCATGCCAACATTGCATCGTTCAGATTGAAGGCAAGGTAAAGCTGTTTTCAATCCAAAGGTTGGTTTAAGCACCACTGTGTTTTACTAGGCATGATTCTGATGGAGGTGGTATGCACGGCCTTTGAACTGGTTAACAACTCAGATATAAGGAAACCTAAAGTTTAGCATGGGCTCCACACCATGGTGCAACTTGGCATTTTAACTAGTCAAATCACTGTCAGATGTGAAAGTACTGACAAGTGACAGACTGGAGTGACTGAGAACTGAACCTAGTTTTATAGTGTGACACTAGTTACACACTGAACTACACGCGGGTGGAGACATACTTTCATGTAGGGGATATTTACATGGGATGACATGGGGCACCTAATGTGTTTGACACCGTCCTAAATAGTGAATTATACGGGAACTTCCTACGTATCTGTTCATTCGCAAACAGCACTCCACCTTTTGGCGAGACAATGTGCCACTTCATTGCTTCCAAATTCTGTGAGAATTATCTGAGGTCATCTGACCTCAGTCCTACCAAGCACATTTGGGATACCACTGAGCAAGACAATCACTTCTTGGACACTAATCCAACTGACCTTTGCTAGGTGTCAGTGGTAGTCACATGGTCACAGATCAGATGACACTCCAACATGTTTGGTTTCTCATAGGGTCCATTCCACAGTACATCAATACCGTTATCAGGACAAAAGGGAAGGCTACATATTATTAAGTAGATGTTTAATTAGGAACAGCTCACAACTTGTAGTAGTAATCAACACAAGATGCACCGTTTTATCAGATTTTTGTCAAGGGCTCTCTGTAACTTTAGTTTCTAGATTAGGAATATGTTTGTCAACAATACACAGTCTTCAGTTACTTTTTTTTATTTTCGTGTTTTAGTCTAATGTATTTTTGGAACTACAACTCCAATTTCAAGAATTATACTGATGTTATTTTCTTTTCTTTTTCTGTGGGGTAGAGGGGGGGGGGGGCACTATATCTGTTTCTGTTTATCATATAGCAATAAATGAATGACATAGCATTAGCTTTTTATGAAAAATGTCCTAGACTAGATAACAAAATAAAGTATTTTTAATAGCTACCTTCATTTGGTCACGAAATGTTAATATTCTGCATTGGCAAGAAACTTCCACATTTGCACTTTCATTCCCACAATATAACATGTTTATGACTGTTCTCCATTATTCAAAAACACATATTAATTTGAGGTGTATACAGGGCTGCCCCCCACATTTATGTGTATGTTTGGCAGGGCAGGTACGCCCCCTGCCTCACCCAGGAGGTTGTTTGTAAGCAGGAGAGGCAAGGTACTGTGTATAGTCAAGACAGCAGCAGCTGCCACAATGTTCAGGAGTACCAAGCTCGCTACTAAGTGGCACGAAAGTGACAGCACACAATGCTGCAGTCGCAGGCAGTAATTTACGTTCACTTGATCATGTGATACTGCACATGTATCCTCCCACAGGCACGTACTTAGGTCGACACTCTGCCCCTTGAGGATGAATTATATCCTGAGCTCTGAGCGATCAACAAACAGCTGCCTCAAGTCTCCGCTACGGACCCCATCTACTGCTGCCACTCCTGCTCCCTGCCAAGGTGCCGCCCTCGCCATGAGCCACGGCCACCACTGTGTTTCCACCAGCTGCTCTGAGGACACTACTTTACAGTATTTGTTGTGACTGCCCAGAAGATCATCGTCTCATGGGACCCTGCCAGTACAGCATCATCTTTTTCACCAGTTGACTGTCTACTTGGTCCCAGCCTCGTAGGACGGTGTCGTCACAGCAACTGCTGCCTATGAGTTCCCAGCCTCGTGGGCCTGTGTCATCATTAATCTTCCCTGGTCCTCACGAAATTGCTGTTCTCAAGTTCTGTAGACATTATTCTCAGAAGTTCGGTCCTCGTAATAAACAGTTGTTATTTCGAAGAGTGCATTTCACTACATTCAGCCACACCATTCAGCAAAGGAGATTACATTATTGTTTACATAAACAGATGAATAATTCAAAGCAGTCGTAATTAAACATTTTTAGAAATTAATTTTCCAATGTTGCATATACTGCACGGTTTGGCACGCTTATTAGCATTATTGATCACAATTTTCTACTTTTATTGATAAGTGTACAATTTATACATTGGAGTAATTTAGGAAGCAATATTATAAGATTGATATTCGTTTGTGAAAACGAATGAAATGAAATAGCCTACTGTGTAGAAATGACTGCAACTGTTGTACGAGGTGAGGAAATGGTGGACTGGAGATCTAGCTTTAAACTCATTGGAAGAAAGAGAAAGAGAAAGAGAGAGAGAGAGAGAGAGAGAGAGAGAGAGAGAGAGAGAGAGAGAGAGAGAATATTGTGACTGAAGATGGTATGAAACTAAAAAATTCCTGGCCTATTAGGAGCTCAAACAAAATCGGCTCTCTTGCAATGTGTACCGCAAAATTGGAAGCATATTAGTTTTTGATGCAATTTAGTAAAGAAGAAATAATCAGGTATAAGAAACTTACACATTAACACTGTCACTGAAACACAGACATTTCTACATAAAGGGGAGGAAATAACATTTTCAACTACTGAAAGTAGAAAATGTGACTACTATGGAACTGACAGGCACATGTATTTACATTGTGACTGATTGCCCATCCTTATGGAAGAACAAGCTACCATGCAAATAGTTTTTCCGATGGAAAACAGATATCGCAGGCAATGCTCGATGCTGGTTGACCTGTCTGTGCCACAGAATTGGTGACAATGTTGTTTTCTTCAGTAAAGTGTTGTGAGCTTTGTTGTCTATTAGCAGAAGTTCACCCTTTGCCAAATGTGTTCGTCCCATTGCTAGCTGTAGCTGAAGCTCAGCCTTAGTTTCTCGAGAGGAATTCTTCCCAAGTTTTCAATTGCTGAACTCCGATTGGCTCCCGTAATTCTACAAAGTTTATTTCTACTGTAGGGACAATTCTGACAATTATATGCAGAATAAATAAATGAAATTGATGGAAAGTGATACTTATAAATGTTTCTTGTGAATATTTGTTTGAAAGCAGACTGTATTGCAGTAACACCTTTCTGATAAACTGTTGGATTTGTGTGTCACAAAGTTTACACAATCATCGTCCTCCATGCTGTGAGATCTGATAATGCATGCCTATATGGATTGGAGGAAAAGGCTGCTATTCAAAACATATAACAAATTGTTCTTAAGCTTTATAAAAGTAGCTGTGTTCTCTGCTGTATAACTCTGCAATTCAAATGGCTCTCAGCACTATGGGACTTAACATCTGAGGTCCCCTAGGACTTAGAACTACTTAAACCTAACTAACGTAAGGACATCACACACATCCATGCCCGAGGCAGGATTCGAACCTGTGACCATAGCAGTCGCACGGTTCCAGACTGAAGCGCCTAGAACAGCTCGACCACCGCGGCCGGCTACCTCTGCAATTGTTCAGTTTCTATAAAAGTTCTGACAGCTGGATCAACAGTGTGGCTGAGGAACTGAAATGCCATTTTCACATTCATTTTCTGGTATGAATCTGGTTACATGCGAGTATCAGTGATTTTTAACAACATTCTGCATTTTATGTTCTTTTTATCAATGCTGTACGTTTTTCTGAGATCTCCATGTGAAACAACAGCATTGTTGAAAGCGGAGTTGCCATAAGTAGATTGTTCCAACTTCTTTTCAATAAACATGGGGCATCATAAACAGCGTGCATTCTTCAACCATTTACAGCAGAATAAGATCTTTTAGGAGTAACCTGAAAATGTTTGAGCACACTTTGATCAGCAGTTCCCTGATCACATTCAAAAGACCATTCTGCATTACATTTCAGTCTTTAAATCCTGGGAATGTGTCCTCTACTGCAAGGATATTTTAAGCCAGATTAACACTGAGCAAACAAAAATCAGCACAAGTTGCATACCATCATGTGTAAATGGTAGCTGGGTAGTGTGTCTAATGTTTTCCATTTAGTGCTTAGCCATTTCACAGCACGAAACACTTTAATAGTGAACACGTAATACCAATATTTGCAAGTTTGCAGAATGCAATGCTTGTTCTGGCATGTTCTCTTCCATTCACTGCCATGTAGATGCTTGTGGAACAGGTACCAAGTAATAGAAAAGAATGTCACAGAGCACTAACAAATTGCTCACTGAAGCCAGTTTTACATTGAAAATGTTTTACATTGAACACCAGGAAATGAGAATTGTGTCTGGTGTAAACAGTGGGTGAGAGCGAGCAAACAACATTCAGTCATTTTCGGTATGCATTTGCTGGTGTTCAGCTGTTTGTTAGACTTATAGCAAAGCATCCAGGGAAACTCACTTCTTTTCTGCTTCAACACAGAGTATTCATCTGCTATTTTCCATCCAAACTGCTTATGCTGATCACTGGTAATTAATGTTTTGCTTTTGTTTTTCCTCTCAAGGAGCCACCAAAAAGGAGCCATCAACTGACATTTGTGCAAAGTTTTGAAATAATGCTAAAGAAAGCTGGAGTTGCAATTCAGTGTTAAGTGCAATACCTCCACGCATTTCGTGCATAAGTACAAACTGAAATACTGCTTACTCATCAACCTGCTACCTATTGCTTGCTTTGTCAAAAATAGTACACAAAATAATTCTATCTCAATAGCAAATATTTATGTTTTAACTATAACTAGTGTCGTTATCAAGTGAAATCTATGTGGGGATGATTAATGCAAGAAACAATCAAAAACAAATAAACAGTGTTCGTAGAGTAGGCAAGTTATGCTCCTCCTTTCCTGTTCTGCTCCCTTGCATCCAGTGTGAATGCTTGTTCACAGGTACCAATGAATGGTAGTGAACACAGGTGAACTGTCCGTGAATGTCGTTTGCATTTTCTTCCATTCGTTGTGACGTAAACAATGCTTTACATTCATTCACTCGTTTTTGCTTCTGTTTTAGTATACAGCAGGCTATACAATGACAAAATGTTATCATATGATGATCAGTGTTATGGAAAAGTCAGACTGCTACTCACAGCAAAGATGACACACTGAGTTGCAGACAGGCACAAAGGAAAGACTTTACACACTGTGCTTTTGGCCGAAGTCTTCTTCAGAAAAGAAAGGAAAACACACACACACACACACACACACACACACACACACACACACACACACACACAAGAAGGCACACCTCTCACACACATGACCACTATTGCTGACCACTCTGTCCAGACTACTATCATCCGATTATTTTTTCATGGTTGGAGACCTCAGTCATTATGTACTTTTTAAATTATATCATTGCTGCCAAGTCACTCTATAAGTTTTTGTTATTTCTTTATTTCACTTTCACAGTTTTAGATGTAGAGCCATTTTCAACTGGACTGATAGAAATAAAGTAATGTTCCTTACATTTCTCTTTGTACTCCATACAATTTATTGGTTTCAGTTTTTCTATTGTACTTGAAAATTGCTTTAAAGCCAAAATGTACTAACAGTCAAATGTCAGCAATGATTTCATTTAACAATGAGAACATATCGTTCCTGTGCAAGAAGCGTGGATGCCACATTATATCAACATCTAAGACTGATAAAATTTAGACAGGATCCAGTGCTTAGGGTTCATTACTAGTTTTTAAACATAACTAATACATTCAATCACTTGAATTCAAATTCCATTTCCATAACCTTTCTTCATCTTTGCAGGAAATCTGAAAATATTTAGTTCAAGATTTGTTGTTCTGCTCTTTCCACAAATGCTTTACTCACAGATATGATGACTCTATTCACTAGTGATGCTACCTCAGAAACAGCTGTCACAGATGCCAGACAATGGAAGGCGGCTGGGGGCTGCTTGTACTCTGCCAAGGTTGCCCATATTTCAGCGAATAATGTGCCATCTAGTCATCGGTGTACAGGTGAGGGTGTGATGCTATCGCCGCCTGGTGGCCGTTCCCTAACGAGTGTTGCCTGTCAGAGCAACTGGTCAGTTAATCCATTTTTTAAGTGGTTTGGGTCGACAGACTAATTAAAATTACTTGGATGCTGTATTCTATTACACGCTGCTCCCATGTTAGCACAACAGCATTCAGCTGCCCATCGATTAAGGCTCAGTCAAACTGTGAGCATGCTATCTGCGAGATAAGCACCCAACATTTCTGCTGTAAAAGAATGTTCATTTTCAGTGTGCCAAACGGCATACTGGCATACTGCCAGGCAGCTCGCACATAGTGCTGCAAGCTCCGACTACAGAGACGCATTTCCAAGATGTGATATGTCCACTAACAAATAATTTCAACCATACTGTACAGAAGTAAAGCCTAATTGGACTGTGTAAAACTGTGCACAAATCACCAACACTAAAACGCGAACCTCACTCGTGAAAAAGGGTTATAAATAGCTTACTAGTTACACTAGTATTAAGAAGCTGCTTGTAATATTTGTTACCTTTTCCATCCTTTTCATCTTCTGCTACGTGAGTTATGCATCTTATCACTGGCTCCTGCTGATCACTGGAGCTTACATACACTGCGAGAGCACGTATGTACAGGCCCGAACTGTAAGGAATCAGTCGAAATTGCACTGGTATGTTTTTGTTGATATTAACAAAAATCTTGTTCAAGTCTGTTGAGAACTGTGAAAAAGTATTAGAGTCTATATTAGAAACATGTGAAAATATGTGTGTCACATAAATTATTTATTTATTTACTGTTCATTTCAAAGGACAACTGTAACATCACAAAATTATATTACATGAAAAGTAAAAAAGTTAAAAGAATAATAAAATACAAGAAGTGAGAATAATACTATACTGCACAGACATGGTGACTCTAATGTAAAAGTATTAACATCATGTGCGTATGCCCCCCCCCCCCACACACACACACACAAAACCACAGAGAGGGAGGGAGGGAGAGAGGGAGGAGGAGGATATTAGTGTTTAACGTCCCGTCGACAACGAGCTCATTAGAGACGGAGCGCAAGCTCGGGTGAGGGAAGGATGGGGAAGGAAATCGGCCGTGCCCTTTCAAAGGAACCATCCCGGCATTTGCCTGAAGCGATTTAGGGAAATCTCGGAAAACCTAAATCAGGATGGCCGGAGACGGGATTGAACCGTCGTCCTCCCGAATGCGAGTCCAGTGTGCTAACCACTGCGCCACCTCGCTCGGTGGAGGGAGAGGGGGGGGAGGGAGGGAGGGAGGGAGGGAGGGAGGGAGGGGGGGAGGGAGGGAGGGGGGGGGAGAGAGAGAGAGAGAGAGAGAGAGAGAGAGAGAGAGAGAGAGAGAGTTATCAACATGTATGTATACATATTCAAACAATGATAATATAGTGCTGCATTGTCATTTACTTAACTTCAACTGCACAGTTTTCCTCAAGCACATTAACAGTGTAAAATACGATACTGCTGCATTTGAAGACAGCCGCTTGTTACTGAACGTATTATTGCAGGATGCAAATGGCCATCTAACATAAGGGAATAAGCATTTCTGAGCTGGTCTTACAAAGGAGAACATATATGTACCATCATTTGCAATAATACTCCAACAATATTGGACAAACACACAAATTGCTACATGGCTCTCCATACCTGGCTCGGTACACTGTTGGCTGACTACCACATTCACCCCCTTAATGGACCACAAATATGAAAGCGACATGGTTTGTGTATTACATTACCATAAAACGCACCTATTGCTCACAGGGAGTATGCAGTGACTGTTACAGCACACCAGACTAATCAAGGAAGGGTTTTATCTGCCTTGTGAGAAATCTGTCTATGAAGCAAGACCAAATACAAGAATTCTGAGTCATGCCCAGAAACTAATTTCATCTATGAGTACATTAAAAGAAATTCAGTAGTAATTAATATTTATTATAGAAGTGGAAGTGTCTGAGAACTACATTCTTTTCTTTACCATCACAACTGTACTTTTATTGTCATTCCATCAAACATAGAAAAATAGGTTTACCACTGCTGATGCAGCATCACAGCTGTTAAAATGGTTGTTCTGCTCAAGGCAGCTACTGAAAGCACCAGGTATTAAGTAGTAGATACAGCTGAGCAGAAGTGGGTGAATACCTCCAGTTTGAAATAAAGGTGAAAGGGTGAATGGCCTTTCAGATCATGATGCACAAATTTTAACTCTAAAAGATTTTTGTGCTGCAACACGTGTTAAATATAGTCATCAGCTGTTTAGGAAAGCTGATCCAGTTGCTGTAGAGACCTCTGTAAACCTTATCAAGGAACAAGAGTGGCAAGATGTTTATAGCGCTAATACAGTAGACGATAAATATAATGCTTTTCTCAAATTTTTCTCATGCTCTTTGAAAGTTGCTTTCCGTTAGAATGTTCAAAACAGGATACTAGCACAAACAGGAAGCCTGGGTGGCTGACTAGAGGGATAAGAATATCTTGTAGAACAAAGTGGCAATTATATCGAAACGTTAGAAACAGTCAAAATCTAAATGCAGCAGCCCATTACAAGCAGTATTGTAAGGTGCTTAAAAATGTTATTAGGAAGGTAAAAAGTATGTGGTATGCAGATAGAATAGCTAAGTCTCAGGATAAAATTAAAACCATATGGTCAGTCGTAAAGGAAGTGGCTGGTCTGCAGAGACAGGTCGAGGATATAGAACCAGTATGTAGTGGGGATGTCCGTGTTACTGATAAGTCGCATATATGTACAGTATTTAATAATCACTTTCTGAACATAGCAGGTGAACTAAATAGAAACCTAGTCCCAACAGGGAATCATATAGCGCTCTTAGAAAAAAGTGTTCCGAGACTGTTACCTGAAATGCTCCTCCATGATACTGACAAGAGGGAGATTGAGTTAATAATTAAATCACTAGACCAAGAACTCTCATGGATATGACGGGGTATCTAGCAGAATACTGAAGTATTGTTCTATGTATGTTAGCCCAGTACTTAGCCATATCTGTAACTTTTCCTTTAGGAGTGGTCGGTTTCCTGACCGATTAAAGTTCTCGGTGGTGAAGCCACATTATAAAAAGGGAGACATTGATAATGTCGACAATTTTAGACCTATTTCTATGCCATCGGTGTTTGCTAAAGTTATTGAGAAGGTTGTATATACAAGGTTACTGGAGCATTTAAATTCACATAATTTGCTGTCAAATGTTCAGTTTGGTTTTAGAAATGGTTTAACAACTGAAAATGCTATATTCTCTTTTCTCTGTGAGGTTTTGGACGGATTAAATAGAAGGTTGCAAACGCTAGGTGTTTTCTTTGATTTAACGAAGGCTTTTGACTGTGTTGACCACAAAATATTACTGCAGAAGTTGGATCATTATGGAGTAAGGGGAGTAGCTTACAATTGGTTCGCCTCTTACTTTAAGAACAGAAAGCAGAAGGTAATTCTCTGCAATATTGAGAGTGGTAGTGATGTTCAGTCACAATGGGGTACTGTTAAGTGGGGCGTTCCCCAAGGGTCGGTGCTGGGGCCACTGCTGTTTCTTATTTATATAAATGATATGCCTTCTAGTATTACAGGTGAATCAAAAATATTTCTGTTTGCTGATGACACCAGCTTGATAGTGAAGGATCTTGTGTATTATATTGAAACAGTAACAAATAATGTAGTTCATGAAATAAGTTCGTGGCTTGTGGAAAATAATTTGACGCTAAATCACAGTAAGACTCAGTTTTTACAGTTTCTAACTCACAATTCAATAAGAACCGATATTTTGATCAGACAGGATGGGCATGTTATAAGCGAGACGGAACAGTTCAAGTTCCTAGGCGTTCGGATAGATAGTAAGCTGTTGTGGAAAGCCCATGTCCAGGATCTTGTTCACAAATTAAATGCTGCTTTATTTACCATTAGAACAGTATCTGAAATAAGTGACATTTCAACACGAAAAGTAGTCTACTTCGCATATTTTCATACACTTATGTCGTATGGTATTATTTTTGGGGGTAATTCTTCTGATTCAAAAAGGGTATTTTTGGCTCAAAAGCGGTCTGTTTGAGCTATATGTGGTGTAAGTTTGAGAACATCTTGTCGACCCCTATTCAATAGTCTGGGAATTCTGACATTGCCCTCAAAGTATATATTTTCTTTAATGTCGTTTGTTGTTAGCAATATTAGCCTATTCCCAAGAGTTAGCAGCTTTCACTCAGATGTGGAATGCACTTCCTTGACTCTTGTGCAGAAAGGAGTGCAGTATTATGCTGCAGCCATTTTCAATAAGCTACCACAAGAACTCAAAAATCTTAGCAGTAGCCCAAACTCTTTCAAGTCTAAACTGAAGAGTTTCCTCAGGGCTCACTCCTTCTATTCTGCCAAGGAGCTCCTGGAAGAGCTAAAAAATTAAGCAAATTCCAGTGTTACATTGTTGATTTTCTTTATTTAAACTTACGACTTGTCACCTGAATATGTTTTTTTATATTTCATTTTATCTGTTTCTAATATCGTGTTATAATTTCATGTATTGACTCGTTCCATGACCATGGAGACTTGTCCTTAATTTGGTCCCATGGAACAATAAATAAATAAATAAATAAATAAATAATGCTGCGCACACACACACACACACACACACACACACACACACACACACACTACTCATCCTGAATTGCCCTCCACAGTTTCTCCCAAGTTTCCCAATACTGCTCAACAGGGATGGCTTGCCTTTTAAGTAAAAGCTTGTCAGCAAGGATTCTGTATCAAGACGAAACAATACTGCACACAATTTGGTCCTCATATGTGTCAGCTACACTGCCAGGTGTCTGTTGTTAACTGGTTGCTGATATACTTCAGGTGATGGGTGCTTAAAAACCCTTACTGTTTCCACTTTGCAAATAAAATGCAGAATCCTAGATTGGGGTAACATTTAATGTGTTTCCTATCCACCTCCAAAACAACAATTTGAGTAACAATATCCACCTCCAAAAAAATGCAATATTAGCTGAGGTGAACAATGACTGAAGGTAGCTTAAACCGAGTGTCTATCATATTTCATATGAATGCAATAAGGTGTACATCACGTAGACTTTGCAAACAGTCAAAGAATGGTCCCGGGAGTGTAGGAGTCACACTGAACTCAACTAACGCAAAAATTCTGTTGTTGGAGAACACTGCATAACTACTGGGTCTCCATAAAACATGAACAAACTCAAGTGCTAAGACAAACCTCATCATTTTGGCATTGTATCTTGAAAGAGTCGGTCAACATATGAGGGGCAGATCACTAGGGATAGTGGTTTCACTCACATAAGATGTGAGACCCAGCTCTCGACAAACTGAAGTCACAATGTCAACCGAGAATGACTCACACCTGACTGGGGAGACGAATGCAATGAGACATTTGAGATTGTGCCCAATATGTGGCAATCACGACCCCCCCCCCCCCTCTAATACTACACCCTACACTGCGTGCAGCCACATAGCCGGTGAAGGGGTGGACGGTAATAAGAGTATAAAGGAGGTCTATTGTAGCATAAGTACTCATTCTGCAAGCATCAGCTGAAAATGACAGCAATGTACACATCGAACTATTGCATTTTGTTGATGACTGCACTGAGCTGGACACTTGAGAGCAACACAAACAGCTGATTTGCTGGTAAAGCTTAAGAATGTACATCAGGTGCCACCATCTCACAGCACTGTTGTACTCACACTTAGTATGCTGTTGAGACTATGTATATGCTAAGACTGTATATGAAAACCACACAGCTCTTTCTCTTACTTCAGAATGCACACTGGTATGGGATGCCATCATAACTGGATTTGCCTCATACCCTCGGATAGCTCAATCTATTGTCTTAGCCTCAGATTCTATTGCTCTTATGAGGATTTCCGCACGTGGACCATCTTTTATGGAAATGCTCAACAATTATTTTTAAATGTAAATTACTAAACTGCAGAATGTGTATATTTTCTACAGCTGTTCCCCAAGCATTGCTGAAGCGTATTGTGTGCATATATACTGTTATTGTATCTTTCTGGCTGAAAGCAAGGGGAAACTACGGCCGTAATTTTTCCTGAGAGCATGCAGCTTTACTGTATGGTTAAATGATGATGGCGTCCTCTTGGGTAAAATATTCCGGAGGTAAAATAGTCCCCCATTCGGATCTCCGGGCGGGGACTACTCAAGAGGATGTCGTTATCAGGAGAAAGAAAACTGGCGTTCTACGGATCGGAGCGTGGAATGTCAGATCCCTTAATTGGACAGGTAGGTTAGAAAATTTAAAAAGGGAAATGGATAGGTTAAAGTTAGATATAGTGGGAATTAGCGAAGTTCGGTGGCAGGAGGAACAAGACTTTTGGTCAGGTGACTACAGGGTTATAAATACAAAATCAAATAGGGGTAATGCAGGAGTAGGTTTAATAATGAATAGGAAAATAGGAATGCGGGTAAGCTACTACAAAAAGCATAGTGAACGCATTATTGTGGCCAACATAGACATGAAGCCCACGCCTACTACAGTAGTACAAGTTTATATGCCAACTAGCTCTGCAGATGACGAAGAAATTGAAGAAATGTATGATGAAATAAAAGAAATTATTCAGATAGTAAAGGGTGATGAAAATTTAATAGTCATGGGTGACTGGAATTCGATAGTAGGAAAAGGGAGAGAAGGAAACGTAGTAGGTGAATATGGATTGGGGCTAAGAAATGAAAGAGGAAGCCGCCTGGTAGAATTGTGCACAGAGCACAACTTAATCATAGCTAACACTTGGGTCAAGAATCATAAAAGAAGGATGTATACATGGAAGAAGCCTGGAGATACTGACAGGTTTCAGATATACTATATAAATGTAAGACAGAGATTTAGGAGCCAGGTTTTAAATTGTAAGACATTTCCAGGGGCAGATGTGGACTCTGACCACAATCTATTGGTTATGACCTGTAGATTAAAACTGAAGAAACTGCAAAAAGGTGGGAATTTAAGGAGATGGGACCTGGATAAACTGACTAAACCAGAGGTTGTACAGAGTTTCAGGGAGAGCGTAAGGGAACAACTGACAGGAATGGGAGAAAGAAATACAGTAGAAGAAGAATGGGTAGCTTTGAGGGATGAAGTAGTGAAGGCAGCAGAGGATCAAGTAGGTAAAAAGATGAGGGCTAGTAGAAATCCTTGGGTAACAGAAGATATATTGAATTTAATTGATGAAAGGAGAAAATACAAAAATCCAGCAAGTTAAGCAGGCAAAAAGGAATACAAACGTCTCAAAAATGAGATCGACAGGAAGTGCAAAATGGCTAAGCAGGGATGGCTAGAGGACAAATGTAAGGATGTAGATGCTTACCTCATGAGGGGTAAGATAGATACTGCCCACAGGAAAATTAAAGAGACCTTTGGAGAAAAGAGAACTACTTGCATGAATATCAAGAGCTCAGATGGAAACCCAGTTCTAAGCAAAGAAGGCAAAGCAGAATGGTGGAAGGAGTATATAGAGGGTCTATACAGGGGCAATGTTCTTGAAAACAATATTATGGAAATGGAAGAGGAGGTAGATGAAGATGAAATGGGAGATATGACACCACGTGAAGAGTTTGACAAAGCACTGAAAGACGTAAGTCGAAATAAGGCCCCGGGAGTAGACAACATTCCATTAGAACTACTGACAGCCTTGGGAGAGCCAGTCCAGACAAAACTCTACCATTTGGTGAGCAAGATGTATGAGACAGGCGAAATTCCCTCAGACTTATAGAAGAATATAATAATTCCTATCCCACAGATAGCAGGTGTTGACAGATGTGAAAATTACCGAACTATCAGTTTAATAAGTCACAGCTGCAAAATACTAATGGGAAATCTTTACAGACGAATGGAAAAAGTGGTAGAAGCCGACCTTGGGGAAGATCAGTTTGGATTCCGTAGAAATGTTGGAACACGTGAGGCAATACTGACCGTACGACGTTTCTTAGAAGAAAGATTAAGGAAAGGCAAACCTAATTTTCTAGCATTTGTAGACTTACAGAAAGCCTAAGACAATGTTGACTGGAATACTCTCTTTCAAATTCTGAAGGTGGCAGGGGTAAAATGCAGGGAGCGAAAAGCTATTTACAATTTGTACAGAAACCGAGCAGTGGTTGGGAAGGGAGTGAGACAGGGTTGCAGTCTCTCCCCGATGTTATTCAATCTGTGTACTGAGCAAGCAGGGAAGGAAACAAAAGAAAAATTCAGAGTAGGTATTAAAATCCATGGAGAAGAAATAAAAATTTTGAGGTTTGCCGATGACATTGTAATTCTGTCAGAGACAGCAAAGGACTTGGAAGAGCAACTGAATGGAATGGACAGTGTCTTGAGAGGAGGATATAAGATGAACAACAACAAGAGCAAAATGAGGATAATGGAATGTAGTCGAATTAAATCGGGTGATGCTGTGAGAATTAGATTAGGAAATGAGAGGCTTAAAGTAGTAAAGGAGTTTTGCTATTTGGGGAGCAAAATAAGTGATGATGGTCGAAGTAGAGAGAATATAAAATGTAGACTGGCAATAGCAAGGAAAGCGTTTCTGAAGAAGGAAAATTTGTTAACATTGAGTATAGATTTAAGTGTTAGGAATGAGGAGGTATTGAATAGGATTGGGGAGAAGAGGAGTTTGTGGCACAACTTGACAAGAAGAAGGGATCGGGTGGTAGGACGTGTTCTGAGGCATCAAGGGATCACCAATTTAGTATTGGAGGGCAGCGTGGAAGGTAAAAATCGTAGAAGGAGACCAAGAGATGAATACACTAAACAGATTCAGAAGGATGTAGGTTGCAGTAGGTGCTGGGAGATGAAGAAGCTTGCACAGGATAGAGTAGCATGGAGAGCTGCATCAAACCAGTCTCAGGACTGAAGACCACAACAACAACAACATATATTAAATGAATTTCCTAATAACCCAATACAGAGAAAAGATAATAATGGCTAATAGTAACATTTCTCTCATCTCAAGGAGGAAACAGCTTAGAATGAAAAGGGTGGGCAGCAGCTGTATTTGTCTTTGACATATTAAAATTTCTTATGATAGACACAGAATATATACTTTAGCAAGCATGTACACATGAAAACAGAACAATAGAACCACACTGAAATCTAGGCAACCCCCGTCCCCCTGAGACAAACATGTCACAAAGTGTACTGCTTATGACGTAATTGTGTGTGCGATTGAAGGATGCATAAATTCTTGTCACTTTCTGCAAAGCCTGCACTCTGAAAATGCAAGAAAAACTGTCATCTAAGACCTAGCACCATAAATTTAAAAACGATGCTTCATTTGGAGAGTTGAAGTCAAGTAAAGAACAAATGCAAGAAATAATCAAAAGCTGAAGTCACTAGTGCAGTGTCTGGATGGTTTCATGAGCAACTTAAATACTCTGCAAATGTGGAGGAGCTATCCCAGAGGTTTAAATCCCATATTGCACAAACTTTTTGTAAAACTACATTAACTTACTTCACATATAGAGAATACACAATTAAAAGGCTGTAAATACAGATATATTCAGACCTTACAGCACGGTGCATGGTTCCTCAAACACTTCGTAATTCATCCATCCAAGGCCTTTAGAATCAATGTCCAACTATAGCCTGAACAGAGTGAATTCTATTGTTGGTACTGTCATCATTCTAATGATTGGTTTTATGCAGCTTCAGTTCCGCGTAACTGCTGCATCTCACTTAATGTACTTATATTTAGTGCTGCCTAGGATTCTTTCCCATACTATCCATTCAACTACTGTTTGCACAAAAGACTTTGCCATAACATGTGCCCGGCCAATCCCTCTTCTTCTCTCATTATGTTCTTTGCTAGACAATTTTTCTTGTTGACTGTCAGGACATCTTCATTCTTTACTGACCAATCCATTTGATTTAAAACAGTCTACTGTAGCACCCCATTTCAAAGCCTTCGAATAGCTTACTTTCTTACTGCTGTATTTTGCACCCAGCAGAGATCTCCTGGTATTTCACTACTACCTTGGGATTTGTTCCCTCATAGTTTGAACAAAGCTTTCTACAATTCAGAAGAAAGGACATCACATCTTCCCCATCATCTTATCGCAGTGTGAGGACTTTTGATTGGCGTAATTTTTCCAAGAAAACTATAATGTTTCTCCAAAAACTGTTCCGATTTCTTACCTTGTTTTTTGCTTCCATTACCCAATTACCATACCTTTGTCTCTAATTAGTCTGTTCCTTATTTGGTACTCCCAAAATTTATTGTTTATTGGTCTGTGTGAAGTATCTTGTATTATACAGTTTCAATTTTGTATCCCTATTGTGACATCCTTCTTCCATTTATTCTTCTTTAGCTTTTCTGTATTTCAGGATAATTTCAATTGTAGGTGCCCTATATTGTTCTACACCTTCAATATTTTTAAACTGTTGTCTCTCTAATAATTCCAGTATCACATCTGTTATCCATGGCTGCCTGTTGTCTGTCTTTTTCAATCCTAGTACTTTCTAAGCTGTATTTACCCAACCTCATCGAGGTCATTCCACTAGTTTTTTCACAGGTCAGTGGGAAGCGTCATTAGTTCTTCTGTCATATGTTATTCCAGGGCAGTCTGAATTTATAGTTCCTACGACTTGCCTAGACTCCATGTGAGCTGTTACCTCTACAAATTTTTGAATTTCAACGACCATTTCATTAGTGGTGGATTGTGGTCACTATCAATATTAACACCTGGATAACCCCTGATGTCCTTAACTTCATTCCTAAATCCTTGTTTTACCAAAATGTTCTTCGGTACCCTGAGATATTTCATAAACACTTCCTTCTCAAGGGGTTCTCATAAAACATATTCACAATGATTAACTCATGTCCAACACAGAATTCCTTTAACATTTCTCTAACCTATTCTGCTTGCCAAGACCAAACACACTTAATTTTCTGTTCCCTAGCACCATGTACAACTGCATTCTTGCCCCCATTATTATTAAATTCTCATCTCTTAACACATTTTATAAGTTCATTAATATTCTTTGGTTTCACTGTCATTCACATTTTTGGGTGGTATGTATATAGTTGTTGGATATCCTGTCTGACTACCTATGTCCTTTCTGATTGCTGCAGATAACCCTTTACTCTATGGCCTATTCCCCAATCCATAAATCCTTCATCCCCCCCCCCCCTCCCCCATGAACCATGGACCTTGCCGTTGGTGGGGAGGCTTGCGTGCCTCAGCGATACAGATAGCTGTACCGTAGGTGCAACCACAATGGAGGGGTATCTGTTGAGAGACCAGACAAACATGTGGTTCCCAAAGAGTAGCAGCAGCCTTTTCAGTGGTTGCAGGGGCAACAGTGTGGATGATAGACTGATCTGGCCTTGTAACACTAACCAAAATGGCCTTGCTGTGCTGGAACTGTGAACGGCTGAAAGCAAGGGGAAACTACGGCCGTAATTTTTCCCGAGGGCATACAGTTTTACTGTATGGCTAAATGATTATGGCGTCCTCTTGGGTAAAATATCTAGGAGGTGAAATAGTCCACCATTTGGACCTCCAGGCGGGGATTATTGCTATCAGGAGAAAGAAAACTGGCGTTCTACAGGTCGGAGCGTGGAATGTCAGATTCCTTAATTGGGCAGATAGGTTAGAAAATTTAAAAAGGGAAATGGATAGGTTAAAGTTAGATATAGTGGGAATTAGCAAAGTTCAGTGGCAGGAAGAACAAGACTTCTGATCAGGTGAATACAGGGTTATAAATACAAAATCAAATAGGGGTAATGCAGGAGTAGGTTTAATAATGAATAGGAAAATAGGTATGCGGGTAAGCTACAACAAACAGCATAATGAACGCATTATTGTGGCCAAGAGAGATATGAAGCCCACGCCTACTACAGTAGTACAAGTTTATATGCCAACTAGCTCTGCAGATGACGAAGAGATTGATGAAATGTATGATGAGATAACAGAAATTATTCAGATAGTGAAGGGAGATGAAAATTTAATAGTCATGGGTGACTGGAATTCGATAGTAGGAAAAGGAAGAGAAGGAAATGTAGTAGGAGAATATGGAATGGTGGTAAGGAATGAAAGAGGAAGCCAGCCGCCTGGTAGAATTTTGCACAGAGCATAACATATTCATAGTTAACATTGGTTCAAGAATCATGAAAGAAGGTTGTATACATGGAAGAAGCCTGGAGATACAGGAAGGTTTCCGATAGATTGTATAATGGTATGACAGAGATTCAGGAACCAGGTTTTAAACTGTAAGACATTTCCAGAGGCAGATGTGGACTCTGACCACAGTCTATTGGTTATGAACTGTAGATTTAAACTGTAGAAACTGCAAAAAGGTTGGAATTTAAGGCGATGGGATGTGGATAAACTGACAGAACCAGAGGTTGTAGAGAGTTTCAGGGAGAGCATTAGGGAACAGTTGAGACGAATGGGGGAAAGAAATACGGTGGAAGAAGAATGGGTAGCTTTGAGAGATGAAATAGTGAAGGCAGCAGAGGATTAAGAACATAAAAAGATGAGGGCCAATAGAAATCCTTGGGTAACAGAAGAAATATTGAATTTAATTGATGAAAGGAGAAAATATAAAAATGCAGTAAACAAAGTAGGCAAAATGAAATACAAACATCTCAAAAATGATATCCACAGGAAGTGCAAAAAGGCTAAGCAGCGATGGCTAGAGGACAAATGTAAGGATCTAGAGGCATATATCACTAGGCGTAAGATACATACTGCCTACAGGAAAATTAAAGAGACCTTTGGAGAAAAGAGAACCACTTGGATGAATGTCAAGAGCTCAGATGGAAACCCAGTTCTAAGCAAAGAAGGAAAAGCAGAAAGGTAGAAGGAGTACATAGAGGGTCTATACAAGGGCGATGTTCTTGAGGACAATATTATGGAAATGGAAGAGGATGTAGATGAAGATGAAATGGGAGATCAGCCTTGGGAGAGCCAGTCCAGACAAAACTCTACCATTTGGTGAGCAAGATGTATGAGACAGGCGAAATTCCCTCCGACTTCAAGAAGTATATAATAATTCCAATCCCAAAGAAAGCAGGTGTTGACAGATGTGAAATATACCGAACTATCAGTTTAATAAGCCACAGCTGCAAAATACTAACACGAATTCTTTACAGACGAATGGAAAAACTGGTAGAAGCCAACCTCAGGGAAGATCAATTTGGATTTCGTAGAAATGTTGGTACACATAAGGCAATACTGACCCTATGACTTATCTTAGAAAATAGATTAAGGAAAGGCAAACCTACAGTTCTAGCATTTGTAGACTTAAAGAAAGCTTTTGACAATGTTGACTGGAATACTCTTTCAAATTTTGAAGGTGGCAGGGGTAAAATACAGGGAGCGAAAGGCTATTTAAAATTTGTACAGAAACCACATGCCAGTTGTGAGAGTCAGGGGGCATGAAAGGGAAGCAGTGGTTGGGAAGGGAGTGAGACACAGTCGTAGCCTACCCCCGATGTTATTCAATCTGTATATTGAGCAAGCAGTAAAGGAAACAAAAGAAAAATTCGGAGTATGAATTAAAATCCATGGACAAGGAATAAAAACTTTGAGGTTTGCTGATGACATTGTAATTCTGTCAGAGACAGCAAAGGACCTGGAAGAGCAGCTGAATGGAATGGACAGTGTCTTGAAAGGAGGATATAAGATGAACATCAACAAGAGCAAAACGAGGATAATGGAATGTAGTAGAACTAAATTGAGTGATGCTGAGGGAATTAGATTAGGAAATGAGATGATTACAGTAGTAAATGAGTTTTGCTACTTGGGGAGCAAAATAATAGATGATGGATTAAGTAGAGAGGATATAAAATGTAGACTGGCAATCTCAACGAAAGCGTTTCTGAAGAAGAGAAATTTGTTAACAATGAGTATAGGTTTAAGTGTCAGGAAACGTTTCTGAAAGTAGTTGTATGGAGTGTAGCCATGTATGGAAGTGAAACGTGGATGATAAATAGTTTAGACAAGAAGAGAATAGAAGCTTTCGAAATGTGGTGCTACAGAAGAATGCTGAAAATTAGATGGGTAGATCACATAACTAATGAGAAGGTACTGAATGGAATTGGGGAGAAGAGAAATTTGTGGCACAACTTGACTAGAAGAAGGGATCGGTTGGTAGGACATAGTCTGAGGAATCAAGGGATCACCAATTTAGTATTGGAGGGCAGCATGGAGGGTAAAAATCGTAGAGGGAGATCAAGAGATGAATACACTAAACAGATTAAGAAGGATGTAAGTTGCAGCAGGTACTGGGAGATGAAGAAGCTTGCACAGGATAGAGTAGCATGGAGAGCTGCATCAAACCAGTCTCTGGACTGAAGACGACAACAAAAACAACAACAAATCCTTCATTATTTCTACTTATGCTAAACTATTATATGGCCCAGTATGAATAACCTTATGATGTCCACTCCAAAAAAAAAAATCCTGTTTTGCCATCATATCTCAATGGTTCTTAAAATATCTGTCTGCAGCCTTTTACATTTTCTAGTTTCCAACACAGCTTCTGCGATCAACATTCCACATGCCTAACATAATTTACATTCTATTTTTGTCTGATAACTCCTAACAAGCAGTCCTCACACAGTGATATGACTGAGTATACTAACTTACTTATGGAATATTTTACTACATTAACTAGGGAAGCTAATGCGATGGTTTCTTCTTGACTTCCCCATTCCAGTACTGCATCTGTTTAGGTTTTCCCAACTGTGCCTGCAGGTTATCACAGTTGCCACACCAATCTCCCTGATTGCTACCAATGTAACTACCAATGTAAGAACTGCCTTCCTCCTGAATGAAACTACTTCATGCACCAATCTCAAGAGAAGAAGCTGTTGCTTCATCACAGTGAATTGTATTGACATTTTCCTGTTTCCATTAGTTGCAACAGGGTCCATAACCAAAATATTTTTTTTAATAACAGTAATCTGCTGCAGTGGTGTTGTAACTTAGACTAGAATATACTTTTATTTCAATTTTTTCAGTACTAAACAATTTCAGCTGTACTGTCATTTTCAAGTTTATGATATTATCTGTCAAATGGAAATATTTGGGTTATAGCCAGCCTGCCACTCAGTTCCATTAATCTTGTAGACTGTTGTAGTCTTCATCAAAGTTGTGGCAAGAGACTTGATGAGGTACCACTGGGCCAGTTTGACCATGTCCTTTTAAGTAGTTGATGCTACTCCATAAGCTCCCCCCGCCCCCCAATCCTGGCTTGTGACAGGCAGACAGAACCTCAGCTCTACGGAGAGGGATCGGCTTGGGAGCTTGAAGGGGTTCTATGAAGCAGGAAATACAATGTTACAAAATTGTTAAGACTTTCATGGCCACTTGTTGACAAACTGCCTGTTGGCTTCTGTTTCAGATTCTTCGGCCGACATTTGTTTGATGATTTTTCTTACACTCCACCAGCATGAGTGGCTGGCATTGTCAAAGCTTCACCCTCCGTTGCTGGTGGTGAACTATAATTGATCTCGCGGCTGCAGATTATGTGTACCTGACATGCCAAGGTCCAGAGGCTTTTCCATGGTTATTATTGTTCTGGTTCTCCCCTTACTGCTTGCAATGGTCATTCACTGCAGCACAGGAAGCCAGGATCCATTCACCTTGAGATTTTCCTCTTTCTTGTTGAAGTTATTGTCATGTTTGTGATTTCTATAGCTTCCATGAATAAGCAGGTGTGATAGCTCTTCTGTGCAGCAAGAACTTCCATGTTGACGAATTTTACTATGTGGTCAGTCTCTCTCAGTGCAATCTCCAGCACGGACAATCTCTCTCCAAACATACAATGCCACTTATGTTCAGTGATCCTGGTGTTGATTGATTGTCCAGTTATTCCAAAATAGACTTTTTCACACGTACATGGTATGCGGCATATTCCCAACATTGAAAGTAGGTCCCTTTTCTCCTCTGCCCATCTAAGACACTCTTTGATCTTCTTCGTCAGTTTATAATAGCCTTTATCACTTGTTTGAAGATTACACGGCTGAAACTGTCCATCACTCTGGGAGTGTAACGCAGAAAGGCTGCGCCCAACATTTTTTTCCCAATGTGTCACATTATCGAGTGTTTGATTCTGTCACACTTCTTATGTAACTGGTGGAACACCCATTGCTCCCCAGAATGCTTTCTAGATGTTGCATCTATTGTCCAAGGTGCTGTGGCTCTCATATTCATCTTGATCGCGTTACAAGTGTATTAATCACGTATCTTTTCTGTTTCAAGTGGTCATTTGACAGTTTGTGTAGGTATCTGCCCATATGTGTCAGTTGTTGACACATACTGTGTCCCAGATTTTCACCACCGTTTGTGACTGTTGGTCCTTTTCTACCTCCGTGCTAAATTTTATGTTGGTATGGAGGCTGTTCAGATGTCTTAGGAAGTCACCAAGCTCTTCCTCACCATGGCTCCACATAACAAAGGTATCATCTTAGGTATGTACACAAAGTGCGTCACAAAAATCATTGAACAAACATCGGCCGATGAACCCAAAACAGAAGCCAACAGCGAATTTGTCAATAAGTGGCCACGAAAGCGTTAACAATTTTGTACTACGACCCTATAGGAAGGAGATGTGTAGATTTTACCAATGTCTTGACCAACGATGGAAGAAGGAAGTGCCATTGATGTCCCCTCTTGCCTTTCTGACACGGTGCCTGGATGAAAGGGCCACCCCAAAATTCTTGAAATGTAAGTGCCTAACTGCCACTGCCCAAGCACATCATATGAATGAGAAAATGGAAACTAGCTTTTCTTCATGAGAAAATTCATGCAACACAGAGATACTTGGCAAGAAGAAATGAGGAACTTTTGGACATTTTCTATCAATTATCTAGCACCATACATCAAAACCTGGGACAAAATCAACAGCATCATGCACAGGAGTGTGCAGAACCAACTCTATCACACCACCAACCAACAAAACAAAAAGTTTGCAAGATGCGAGAAGCAGTTTGACAAGGCAATTTCTGACATAGCGCACACAGTGGTCAACCTCAGTGAATGACAAATGACCAAAGAGAAACAGTCTGTCCTTCAAAAAGGAGGGAATTTTGCTATCATCTGGAGGACTATACCTATGAAGGATATCATTGTTAATACCGAAGTGGTCATTTAAATCCTTCCTTGTGAGAGTGCTGAGAAAATATGCAGTGAAACTACCAGGATACTGTGCTGAGGAAAACCACCAGCTTGCAACCTGAAGTAAGAAGAGTTACAAGCTATCAAGAGTCTTAATGCTGACAAGAGTGTATTGGTACGGCCAGTTGTAAGGGAAATGTGACTGTTGTAACGAAGACTGAAGATTATGAGCAGAAGATCTAGGACCTACTAGATCTTTCCACGTACCAAAAGCTAAGTGTGGGTCTGATGGAGCAGATCATATGGAATATGAATCTGTTAATCAAGATGTCATCTCTCTCGGTGTACATACAGAGGAACCTGTGCAACACAGAAGCCCTTCCACCTTGGCTGTATGGATTACCAAAGACTTATGGTAATAATGTTCCATTAAGACTAATTGTTAGCATCCCTGACTCACTGACACATAAATGGTAAAAATCTGGCCTCTCTGCTCCCCCCACTTGTGGGAATGTCTGACATACACATAAAGGAGTCAAGACATTTGACAGAGAGCTGCAGAAACAAACTTGGACCAAACAACATTCTGGCCAGCTCTGATGTTGTTTCTTTGTGTACCAAAGTGTCACTAAATGAACTCTGGGGTGTATCAGTTCCATTTTCCTGTTAGACACCACCAAACTCCTACATGTATGTCTCACCACAAGCTGTATCATGTGGAATGGGAGCTTCTACGAACAGCTGGAAGGTATCACCATGAGTAATCTACTTAGTCCAGTGGTGGCCAACTTCTTCGAGGAACATTTCAAAGCACAGGCACTGGACTAGGCATCTTGTAGAACTAAGGTACAGTACAGATAAGTCAACGATACTTTCACTGTGTGGAGCTGTAGTGAGGAACAGCTCAGTGACTTCCATGCCAACATAAAATTAGCCATGGAAGTAGGAAAGGACCAACAACTACCCTTTCTAGATGTGCTGGTCACAAGGGATGGTGAAAACTTGGGGCACAGAGCGTATCGAAAACCAACACACATGGACCGATACCTGCACAGACTGTCAAATCATCGAACATAAGTGGAATTGCAGGTTGAGGGAGGTGGAGAAATCGGCGGTGGCACAGCAGGCACTGTGTGAGATTGACAACACAGTAATATTTGCCAACACAGAAGAGCTATCACACCTGCTTGTTTAGGGAAGCTATAGAAATACACATACATGTCAATAGCTTGAACAAGAAAGAAGGAAGCCCCAAGGAGAACAGATACTGGATTCTCCTGCTGCAAAGAATGACCACTCTAGGTAATGAAGGGAGAACTACAACAGCAATGACCACAGAAAAGGCCTTGGAAGTTGGCACACCAGGTACACACAATCTGTGGCCACGAGCTCGACACCAGCACACCACAAGCAATGGAGGATGAAGCTCTGGACAATGCCAGCCATTTGTACTGGCAAAATGTCACAAAAATCATCAAACAAATGTTGGGTGAAGAACCTGTAACAGAAGCCAACATGCAATTTATCAAATACAATGTTCCTTTATCAAGATGACATTTTGGCTCCTGACCTATGTCAGGTAATGTTTTCTGTTTAACTGAGATTACTGTCAGTGGAGGCTGACCAAATACAGCCATTCTGTTTTTCAGGTCGCTCAAGTACCACTGCTGACGAGTGTATTCAATACAGTCCACTTAACACATTAATCTATTACATGAAAGCTGTCACTAGCAGACATTATGCACCACGCATTATGGCCATGCCGAGATAATTGATTTATGTATTTGCCAAAACAAACATCCATTAGTTTTCACACTCAAACCAATACCATAATCTGCTAAATAAAATACCATCTTACTGGAAAATATGAAGTATGTACAGTTATACTGTCTACAGCAATCACTAGGCAGCAGAGTTGCTATTTGTCAAAAAGTTTCTCCTTGACACTTTTTTGTTTGCTGCCAACCACTCCATGTCAATGCATTATCTCTACCTGTGGATGCAGAAAACAAAATAGAATGTGTCAACTGCACTGCACAGGCTTAATGTCACAAGTCATTATCCTGGAAGAGTACCACAATACACACATCAAAAAAAGTTTTGCATCATCCCGGTTCCCAGAACTCCTGAAGATAAATGTTGAATCTAGATATTTTATCAGTCCCTTTGACTGTTCAGAAATGTCACTAAACCCGCCCAAAGATTTAAACAACCATGCATGAGCAGTGCCTATTAGACGGAGGGGGTCTGACAGCCAATCTGTTCCAGTCATTCCATCAGGAAGGAGGTACATGGCTCATGTTGTCTGTAGTTCAACCATGACTAGACGGTCAATACCATGGTTCGATTGCATCCGCATTGTTACTTTGTGCCAGGAAGGGCTCTCAACAACGCAAGTGTCCAGCCGTCTCAACAAGGCAAGTGTCCACGCATCTCTGAGTGAACCAAAGCAATGTTGTTCAGACATGGAGGAGATACAGAGACACAGGAACTGTTAATGGCATGCCTCACTCAGGCCATCCAAGGGCTACTACTGCAGTGAATGACCGCTGCATACGGATTATGGCTCGGAGGAACCCTGACAGCAGCACCACCATGTTGAATAAAGCTTTTCATGCAGCCACAGGACGTCGTGTTATGACTCAAGCTGTGTGCAATAAGCTGCATGATGCGCAACTTCACTCCTGACGTCCATGGCTAGGTAAATCTTTGCAACCACAACACCGTGCAGCGCAGTACGGATGGGTCCAACAACATGCTGAATGGACCGCTCACCATTGGCATCACATTCTCTTCACCTATGAGTGTCGCATATGCCTTCACAACCAGACAATCGTCAGAGATGTGTTTTTAGGCAACCCGGCCAGGCAGAATGCCTTAGACACACTGTACAGCGTGTGCAGCAAGGTGGATGTTCCCTGCTGTATTGGGGTGACATTATGTGGGGCCAACGTATGCCACTGGTGGTCAAGGAAGGCGCCATAACAGCTCTACAATACATGAATACCATCCTCTGACCAGTAGAGGAACCATATCGGCAGCATATTGGCGAGGCGTTCGTTTTCATGGGCAACAATTGGAGCCCTCATCGTGCACATCTTGTGAATGACTTCCTTCAGGATAATGACAGAGTGGCCAGCATATTCTCCAGACATGAACCCTATCAAACATGCCTGTTTATGGACGACATGACCCACCAACCACTCTGAGGGACCTAACCCGAACCACCGTTGAAGAGTGGGATAATCTGGACCAACAGTGTCTTGATGAACTTGTGGATAGTACGCCACAACGAATACAGGCATGCATCAATGCAAGAGGACGTGCTACTGGGTATTAGAGGTACCAGTGTGTACAGCAATCTGGACCACCACCACTGAAGGTCTCGCTGTATGGTGGTACAACATGCAATGGCGTGGTTTTCATGAGCAATAAAAAGGGTGGAAATGATGTTTATGTTGATCTCTATTCCAATTTTCTGTACAGGTTCTGGAACTCTTGGAACCGAGGTGATGCATAACTTTTTTTGATGTGTGTATGTCATAAAGCAATACCTCCTGCCTGCTGGATTCCCTATGTATATCTAAATTTATATTCTGCAAACCACTGTCAAGTGCGTGGCAGATTAAGAGTTTCTTTACGTTCCACTGACATATTCAGAGCGGGAAGAATGATTGCTTAAATGCTCCTCTGTGTACTGTACTTGCTCTAAACTTGTACTCACAATCCTTATGTGAGCAATAAGTTGGGCGTTTTAGTACATTCCTAGAACCATCATTTAAAGCCGGTTCTCGAAACTTTGTAAGTAGGCTTTCTCAGGATAATTTACGTCTTTATCTGTGACTATTCATGCTGCCCTTCTCTGTATACGTTCACCATCCCACGTTAATCCTATTTGGTGCAAGTCCCATGCATTAGAGCAATATTCCAGAATGGCTCACATGTGTGATTTGTAAGCAATCTCCTTTGTATACTGATTGCATTTTCCCACTATTCTATCAATAAACTGAAGTCTACCGCCCGCTTTCCTCACAACTGAGCCTATGTGATCATTCCATTTCACCTCCCTACAAAGTGTTTCAAGCAGGAATTTTTAGGAGCTGCCCAATTTCAACTGTGACTCATAGACACTATAGTCACAGAATAGTATTTCTTCTTTTTTTGTGAAGTGCACAATTCTACATTCCTGAACACTTAACAAGCAAGTTTAACTTTGAAATCTTATCAACACCTGACTGAATAGATTCGTTTTTGGGGGGATTCTGCCATGAGCAAAACACAGTTTTATCCTTTCTTCTATTTCCTAGACACATTCACTGAAGTTTCAGTCTCATCAGTGGGCTTTTATTTTCTTTCTATTAAGCAGGAAAAGTGCTCTACACTCCTTGTAAACACATAAATTCGAGTTTTTTTTAAGACAGTATTCACAGTGCTTTTAATGTTGTGGTTTTCCTGATTTTTAAAGTTTTAATTGCAACTGTTTTCTTTCAGCAAGCATACAGAACTTAATGCAGAAAAGTTACTTACTTCGAAAGTCTATGGTTGGGAATGTTATGGTTAGGCCAAACATAAACTAATTCTATCTGGGAGTGAGTGTGTGTGTGTGTGTGTGTGTGTGTGTGTGTGTGTGTGTGAGACAGTTCTACCACACACCCACCCACACACATGCTCATCCCCCCCCCCCCCCCCCCCCCCAAAAAAAAAAGGCAAGGTAAAAAACTGATTATAAACTGCACTAACTGCACTGCTGCTTCTGAAATATCTCTCGGAAGCTCAATATTGCTAACTTGATGGGTTGGTTCTATTGAATACAAGCAGTTTCATTCATTAGAGACATATGTAATTTTTTTCTGTTGAAAGGACAAGTGCAAGCACATTAATATATCTTTACACACCATGAAAAGGACACTGGTATAACTACTGTGCAAATAGAAACCGAAAAAGATCTTAGTAACTTGCAGAAGAGACCAGCACAAAAGCAAAGTTACATAAATACTAAAAGAGACCAGCACGAAAGCAAAGTTACATAAATACTAACTTTTGGAAACAGACATCACTTCTTCTAGCAAAAGAGAGGAAATATTTGGAGAAAACAGCACTAATCAGAGATTAATTAAGAAAGTGCAATCACTCCTCTTTCTGCTCAGAAGTCAAGGGAGAAACTGCACCCAAGGTAAATTGATAAAATTGCTCTAATGATCAACATTTCATTTCCTATTGACCAATCACTTGTCTGTAATCATTTTACCACTTAAATCAGTTTCCCTTTCCACAAGTTAAAGGAACAGGAGTGAAGAAGCTTTCTGGTTGTACACAATTAAGCAACACCATGAACTACAAAAAATTAACAATTATTATGAGAAATACGCATTCTTCCTTAAAAGATTTGTAATGCAAATTCTACAAAATGGTCACCTAAGGAATACCTACATACTGAAAATTTTCTTATAGATTTCCATATTGAAGACTGGAATGTGAATGTTTTGTAAACAGTATATAACTATTTACAAATGAGTTTGTCTCATGTTATGTTATGCAATTATGTGAAAGTGTTGAAAGTTAAATAAAAATTTAAAAAGTAGTGGGAAATATATATTCATTTTGTTATCAATAAAACAGTAATGTTAAAAGCACACATACCAGGCAGTCTGGTCCAGTATCAGGTGATATAAGTGCCGCAAAATTATAATCACCCACAAGTCTGGACACACTTGGCAAATTACCAGTTTGAATGTTGTTTACAAATCCACTATTTTGTGTATCCTGCATTTGTAATGTTGATGCATCAAAATCTGAATTCTCCCAGATGCTTGGATCCTGTGTATTCAAAAAATTTTGTATTAGAGTAAAAATCTTAATACACACTTAAAATACATCACATTACCACTAATAGCACTTTCTTCAGATTCATTTCAGCTGCCGAAAAGCTATGTTACTTTTAGATGTACACACCAAAAACAACTGAAAACAAATTATATTTTCTGTACCATTTTTTTGCATCCTTGAGAAGAAAAATTCATTTCTAATTTTACTGATAAAAATTTACAGTGCTCATAACACAGAATATTTGTGTCAGTTACAAGAAAAGAATAATCATTGTCCCTACTTTGCATGATGCACATAATTCTTTTTGACACCTATGAAAACGCGACTTCACTCAATAGCAATAACTTTAAATTACCTTCAAAATAACACAAAAAATTAGTTATATAAAAAAAAGGAACTATCTTAAATACATCAACTCAGCAGTGACACTGGCGCATAACCTCCTGCGTGTACACAAAAAAAGGACATTAAATAAAACATACCACATGGAAGGACTTTTAGAAACACCAATAACAAACTAGCTTTCGCAGCAAACGGTTGCTTCATCAGGAAAGAGGGCAGGAGAGGGAAAGACGAAAGGATGTGGGTTTTAAGGGAGAGGGTAAGAAGTCATTCCAATCCCGGGAGCAGAAAGACTTACCTTAGGGGGAAAAAAGGACAGGTATACACTCGTGCACACACACACACACACACACACACACACACACACACACACACATATCCATCCGCACATACACAGACACAGACAGACATTTGTAAAGGCAAAGAGTTTGGGCAGAGATGTCAGTCGAGGCAGAAGTACAGAGGCAAAGATGTTGTTGAAAGATAGGTGAGGTATGAGCAGCGGCAAACTGAAATTAGAAATTAGCAGAGATTGAAGCCTGGCGGATAACGAGAAGAGAGGATATACTGAAGGGCAAGTTCCCATCTCCGGAGTTCTGGCAGGTTGGTGTTAGTGGGAAGTATCCAGATAACCCGGTCAGTGTAACACTGTGCCAAGATGTGCTGGCCGTGCACCAAGGCATGTTTAGCCACAGGGTGATCCTCATTACCAACAAACACTGTCTGCCTGTGTCCATTCATGCGAATAGACAGTTTCTTGCTGGTCATTCCCACATAGAAAGCTTCACAGTGTAGGCAGGTCAGTTGGTAAATCACGTGGGTGCTTTCACACGTGGCTCCACCTTTGATCGTGTACACCTTCCAGGTTACAGGACTGGAGTAGGTGGTGGTGGGAGGGTGCATGGGACAGGTTTTACACCAGGGGCGGTTACAAGGGTAGGAGCCAGAGGGTAGGGGAGGTGGTTTGGGGATTTCATAGGGATGAACTAAGAGGTTACGAAGGTTAGGTAGACAGCGGAAAGACACTCTTGGTGGAGTGGGGAGGATTTCATTAAGGATGGATCTCATTTCAGGGCATGATTTGAGGAAGTTGTATCCCTGCTGGAGAGCCACATTCAGAGTCTGATCCAGTCCCGGAAAGTATCCTGTCACAAGTGGGGCACTTTTGGGGTTCTTCTGTGGGGGTTCTGGGTTTGAGGAGATGAGGAAGTGGCTCTGGTTATTTGCTTCTGTACCAGGTCGGGAGGGTCGTTGCGGGATGCAAAAGCTGTTTTCAGGTTGTTAGTGTAATGGTTCAGGGATTCCGGACTGGAGCAGATTCGTTTGCCACGAAGACCTAGGCTGTAGGGAAGGAACAGCATGCCACCCTCCACCTCAAAAAACTATCCAATCTCCTGGTTTCCCACCTCCGGAAAGGCAACTCACTCACCCTTCACAACCTTTCCAGCAAACCTCAACCTCCTCTCATTGCACACAGACCCAGTCTCTCCCATCTACTCAATCTCCCACTTCCAGCTCCACTCCCCCGAAAACCTCAAAATTCCAATCAACACAATCTGGAACCACAACACCCTAATTCAGTAGTTAACCTTTCCTCCAAACCTCTCTCCCAATCCGAAACCTGTCCTATCCAAAGGCCTCACCTTCAGCCCCACTCCCAGATTCAACTAAACAGCCCTTGTCAAAGATTTACTGTCCTACACCCATACTCTCTGCTGGAAATATCACTTTGCCACGAAGAAAAATGATCCTAATCCTACTCCTAATGATCCAACTCCCCAAGACACTATCCAAATTGAACCATGCCTGGAACAGTTCCGTCCTCCGTCACAGCGGGGCCCCACCACCTCTTCCTCAAAAAACACCCTCTCCAAACTTTCCAGGATTTTTCGACTTCCAGCATTGCCCCTCAATCCTTCTTAAAAAACCTTAATCCTACTCCCAACATCACCACTGTTGAAGCCCAGGCCATCCGTGATCTGAAGGCTGACCGATCCATCATCATTCTCCCGACGGACAAGGGTTCCACGACTGTGGTACTTGATCGTCAGGAGTATGTGGCTGAGGGACTGCGCCAGCTTTCAGACAACACTACATACAAAGTTTGCCAAGGTAATCCCATTCCTAATGTCCAGGCGGAGCTTCAAGGAATCCTCAGAACCTTAGGCCCCCTACAAAACCTTTCACCTGACTCCATCAACCTCCTGACTCCTCCAACACCCCGCACCCCTACCTTCTACCTTCTTCCTAAAATTCACAAACCCAATCATCCCGGCCGTCCAATTGTAGCTGGTTACCAAGCCCCCACAGAACGTATCTCTGCCTACGTAGATCAACACCTTCAACCCTTTACATGCAGTCTCCCATCCTTCATCAAAGACACCAACCACTTTCACGAATGCCTGGAATCCTTACCCAGTCTGTTACCCCCGGAAACCATCCTTGTAACCTTATACACAAATAATCCGCACATCCAGGGCCTCGCTGCGATGGAGCACTTCCTTTCACGCCAAACACCTGCCACCCTACCTAAAACCTCTTTCCTCATTACCTTAGCCAGCTTCATCCTGACCCACAACTTCTTCACTTTCGAAGGCCAGAGATACCAACAATTAAAGGGAACAGCCATGGGTACCAGGATGACCCCCTCGTACGCCAACCTATTCATGGGTCGCTTAGAGGAAGCCTTCTTGGTTACCCAGGCCTGCCAACCCAAAGTTTGGTACAGATTTATTGATGACATTTTCATGATCTGGACTCACAGTGAAGGGCTCCAGAATTTCCTCTCCAACCTCAACTCCTTTGGTTCCATCAGACTCACCTGGTCCTACTCCAAATCCCATACCACTTTCCTTGACGTTGACCTCCACCTGTCCAATGGCCAGCTTCACACGTCCATCCACATCAAACCCACCAACAAGCAACAGTACCTCCATTATGACAGCTGCCACCCATTCCACATCAAACGGTCCCTTCCCTACAGCCTAGGTCTTCGTGGCAAACAAATCTGCTCCAGTCCGGAATCCCTGAACCATTACACCAACAACCTGAAAACAGCTTTTGCATCCCGCAACTACCCTCCCGACCTGGTACAGAAGCAAATAACCAGAGCCACTTCCTCATCTCCTCAAACCCAGAACCTCCCACAGAAGAACCCCAAAAGTGCCCCACTTGTGACAGGATACTTTCCGGGACTGGATCAGACTCTGAATGTGGCTCTCCAGCAAGGATACAACTTCCTCAAATCCTGCCCTGAAATGAGATCCATCCTTCATGAAATTCTCCCCACTCCACCAAGAGCGTCTTTCTGCCGTCCACCTAACCTTCCTAACCTCTTACTTCATCCCTATGAAATCCCCGAACCACCTCCCCTACCCTCTGGCTCCTACACTTGTAACTGTCCTCAGTGTAAAACCTGTCCCATGTACCCTCCCACCACCACCTACTCCAGTACTGTAACCCGGAAGGTGTACACGATCAAAGGCAGAGCCACATGTGAAAGCGCCCACGTGATTTACCAACTGACCTGCCTACACTGTGAAGCTTTCTATGTGGGAATGACCAGCAACAAACTGTCCATTCGCATGAATGGACACAGGCAGACAGTGTTTGTTGGTAATGAGGATCACCCTGTGGCTAAACATGCCTTGGTGCACGGCCAGCACATCTTGGCACAGTGTTACACCGTCCGGGTTATCTGCATACTTCCCACTAACACCAACCTGTCAGAACTCCGGAGATGGGAACTTGCCCAACAGTATATCCTCTCTTCTCATTATCCGCCAGGCCTCAATCTCCGCTAATTTCTAATTTCAATTTGCCGCCGCTCATACCTCACCTGTCTTTCAACAACATCTTTGCCTCTGTACTTCTGCCTCAACTGACATCTCTGCCCAAACTCTTTCCCTTTACAAATGTCTGCTTGTGTCTGTGTATGTGCGGATGGATGTGTGTGTGTGTGTGTGTGTGTGTGTGTGTGTGTGTGTGTGTGCGCGTGCGAGCGAGTGTATACCTGTCCTTTTTTCCCCCCTAAGGTAAGTCTTTCCGCTCCCAGGATTGGAATGACTCCTTACCCTCTCCCTTAAAACCCACATTCTTTCGTATTTCCTTCTCCTTCCCTCTTTCCTGATGAAGCAACCGTTTGTTGCGAAAGCTTGATTTTTGTGTGTCTATCGACCTGCCAGCACTTTCGTTTGGTAAATCACATCATCTTTGTTTTTAGATATATTTTTCCCACGTTGAATGTTTCCCTCTATTATATATATATATATATATATATATATATATATATATATATATATATATATATATATAAAACAAAGATGATGTGACTTACCAAAAGAAAGCGCTGGCAGGTTGATAGACACACAAACACACACACAAAATTCAAGCTTTCGCAACCAACGGTTGCTTCATCAGGAAAGAGGGAAGGAGAGGGAAAGACGAAAGAAGGATGTGGGTTTTAAGGGAGAGGGTAAGGAGTCATTCCAATCCCGGGAGCGGAAAGACTTACCTTAGGGGGAAAAAAGGTCAGGTATACACGCGCGCGCACACACACACACATACATATTCATCTGCACATACACAGACACAAGCATACATTTGTAAAGGCAAGAGTTTGGGCAGATATGTCAGTCGAGGCGGAATTACAGAGGCAAAGATGTTGTTGAAAGATAGGTGAGGTATGAGCAGTGGCAAACTGAAATTAGAAATTAGCGGAGATTGAAGCCTGGCGGATAACGAGAAGAGAGGATATACCGAAGGGCAAGTTCCCATCTCCGGAGTTCTGACAGGTTGGTGTTAGTGTGAAGTATCCAGATAACCCGGACGGTGTAACACTATGCCAAGATGTGCTGGCCATGCACCAAAGCGTGTTTAGCCACAGGGTGATCCTCATTACCAACAAACACTGTCGGCCTGTGTCCTTTCATGCGAATGGACAGTTTGTTGCTGGTCATTCCCACATAGAAAGCTTCACAGTGTAGGCAGGTCAGTTGGTAAATCACGTGGGTGCTTTCACATGTGGCTCTGCCTTTGATCGTGTACACCTTCCGGGTTACAGGACTGGAGTAGGTGGTGGTGGGAGGGTGCATGGGACAGGTTTTACACCAGGGGCGGTTACAAGGGTAGGAGCCAGAGGGTAGGGGAGGTGGTTTGGGGATTTCATAGGGATGAACTAAGAGGTTACGAAGGTTAGGTGGACAGCGGAAAGACACTCTTGGTGGAGTGGGGAGGATTTCATGAAGGATGGATCTCATTTCAGGGCAGGATTTGAGGAAGTCGTAGCCCTGCTGGAGAGCCATATTCAGAGTCTGATCCAGTCCCGGAAAGTATCCTGTCACAAGTGGGGCACTTTTGGGGTTCTTCT
The DNA here is from genome assembly GCF_023864345.2 of Schistocerca serialis cubense. NCBI lineage: Eukaryota > Metazoa > Arthropoda > Insecta > Orthoptera > Acrididae > Schistocerca > Schistocerca serialis. The sequence continues at coordinate 142,554,111 of NC_064642.1, read as the reverse complement.
GTGGGAGGTTTTGGGTTTGAGGGGATGAGGAAGTAGCTCTGGTTATTTGCTTCTGTACCAGGTCGGGAGGGTAGTTGCGGGATGGGAAAGCGATTTTCAGGTTGTTAGTGTAATGGTTCAAGGGATTCCAGACTGGAGCAGACTCGTTTGCCACGAAGACCTAGGCTGTAGGGAAGGGACCGTTTGATGTGGAATGGGTGGCAGCTGTCATAATGGAGGTACTGTTGCTTGTTGGTGGGTTTGATTCGGACGGACGTGTGAAGCTGGCCATTGGACAGATGGTGGTCAACGTCAAGGAAAGTGGCATGGGATTTGGAGTAGGACCAGGTGAATCTGATGGAACCAAAGGAGTTGAGATTGGAGAGGAAATTCTGTAGTTCTTCTTCACTGTGAGTCCAGATCATGAAGATTTCATCAATAAATCTGTACCAAACTTTGGGTTGGCAGGCCTGGGTAACCAAGAAGGCTTCCTCTAAGCGACCCATGAATAGGTTGGCATACGAGGGGACCATCCTGGTACCCATGGCTGTCCCATTTAATTGTTGGTATCTCTGGCCTTCGAAAGTGAAGAAGTTGTGGGTCAGGTTGAAGCTGGCTAAGGTAATGAGGAAAGAGGTTTTAGGTAGGGTGGCAGATGATCGGCGTGAAAGGAAGTGCTCCATCGCAGCGAGGCCCTATACGTGCGGAATATTTGTGTATAAGGAAGTGGCATCAATGGTTACAAGGATGGTTTCCGGGGGTAACAGACTTGGTAAGGATTCCAGGCATTCGTGAAAGTGGTTGGTGTCTTTGATGAAGGATGGGAGACTGCATGTAAAGGGTTGAAGGTGTTGATCTACGTAGGCAGAGATACGTTCTGTGGGGGCTTGGTAACCAGCTACAATTGGACGGCCGGGATGATTGGGTTTGTGAATTTTAGGAAGAAGGTAGAAGGTAGGGGTGCGGGGTGTCGGTGGGGTCAGGAGGTTGATGGAGTCAGGTGAAAGGTTTTGTAGGGGGCCTAAGGTTCTGAGGATTCCTTGAAGCTCCGCCTGGACATCAGGAATGGGATTACCTTGGCAAACTTTGTATGTAGTGTTGTCTGAAAGCTGACGCAGTCCCCCAGCCACATACTCCTGACGATCAAGTACCACGGTCGTGGAACCCTTGTCCGCCGGAAGAATGATGGATCGGTCAGCCTTCAGATCACGGATAGTCTGGGCTTCAGCAGTGGTGATGTTGGGAGTAGGATTAAGGTTTTTTAAGAAGGATTGAGGGGCAAGGCTGGAAGTCAGAAATTCCTGGAAGGTTTGGAGAGGGTGATTTTGAGGAAGAGGAGGTGGGTCCCACTGTGATGGAGGACGGAACTGTTCCAGGCAGGGTTCAATCTGGATAGTGTCTTGGGGAGTTGGATCATTAGGAGTAGGATTAGGATCATTTTTCTTCGTGGCAAAGTGATATTTCCAGCAGAGAGCACGAGTGTAGGACAGTAAATCTTTGACGAGGGCTGTTTGGTTGAATGGATCCTCCCTTCCTTGGAATTGCGCAATTGGCAGTCATACTTACAACAGATCCTCCACTCTTGAAACCACCCCGGCTCAACCTATCGCAACCTACTACCCCAAACTCTCCACCCAACATTTCTGTCCCCTCTGTCCTATCACCTCTTCCCGATTCACATTCCCTCACCCTTACTGTGCTCTGCTCTCTGCAACATACCCATCAGTCTATTCCCCTTCTCTTCTCCTCTCCTTTCCCATTCCCCCTCCCTGTCCTCCCTCACCCACAGCCACACTATGCCTGGCAGCCTTATACTGCCACCTAGTTCCTGCACGCTCCACCAGGCAGCGATGTCTGCTCTCCCCCCACCTGAACCCTGCTATCCCTCCCCTTTCCCCACCCCACTCCGGACTGTTGCTTCCGTTCAACATGATACAGTTGCCTTCTGGCCAGAGTGACCAGAGCAAGCGGTCATGTGTGCAAGATGTGTGCTTGCTTGTGTGAATGTGTATGTGAGATTACCTTTACAAATGAGGCTTTGGCTGAAAGCTTAATGTGTAACAGCCTGTTCATTGCACTTGACTGCGACTCTACATGTCATCATTATTGTGAGTAGCAATTTATCCTTTTCCTAATATTGTTGGTATTCCAACCAGGACTTTCTATTGTTAGACAATGAACTTACAGCTTTAACAGTGATCAGGAGTAGCAGTTTTTTTGTTTTTGTTTTTTTGTTGAATTCAAAAGAAAACCTGTATGGGTATTGTGTAACAGTAGTGTGTGTGTTCCCAAGTAATGGAGAACGTCATTTTTCGACAAATCATGCAAACTTTAGAGTGACTTTCCTGTGAATTCTGAACTACAAAAACAAAGACAGAGACTTAAAATCTATATTAACATTACAGCGAAGTATGTTTACAAAGTCAAATCAGCAAAATAATATGACAATGGCCTCTTACAAAATCTGTTATATCTTAGCAAGAAAGGATAAACCTTCCAGTGACAGGAAAGTAATTAAGGAAGAAATGATCAGTGCCATGGAATCTCTATTTGATGGTCACAAAGATAAACCTGCAATTATGTCTTCTATACAAGGACTTCAACTGCCTCATCAAACTACTGCTAATGTGTTGAACAGATTTATAAAAATTCAGAATCTCAGTTATATCAGAACCTGCAACTGTTTGAATATTTTTTGCTTCAGTTTGATGAAAGCATCGACATTTATGACATTGGAGAATCGTTATTTATTAGAATGGTCTTTCATGATTTTACAGTTAAGGAGCAAGTTGTAAAATTGCTGCCATTTCTTCAATGTACAAGGGGAGAAGGCATATTTAACGCATTCATGAAATTTGTGAAAGGTAACAACTTTCCACTCTCTAAACTTGTTGCTATAACATCAGATAGGGTGCCTTCAAAGACTGGAAAGAATAACGAGTTTGTTCTCTTATGCTAATGATGATTCATTTCCACAATTTCTTTTTTTATCACTGTATTATACACTATGAAGCTTTGCGCACATAGGTTTTGAAGTGTGAACACATCATGAAAATTTTAACTCGTATAGTAAATTGCATCCGATCATCATCTACATGTCACTGATTGTTCAGAAATCTTTGGAATATATCAGATTCTGAGCATGGTCATATGATTCTTCACGCAGACTGAAGGGGAGAAACTCTGGAACAATTCTGTAGTCTTCTAGATAAGATAAAGAGATTTTGTGAAATCAGTTCCTGGACAATTTTGTCAAGAATTCAATGAGATATCTTGGTTCACCAGATTTCACCTCAAAATTGAATCAGCTAAATCTCTAATTGCAAGGGATAAATCACGACATTTCAGCCATGATAAGTGCATAAATGTTTTTCAGAGGAAACTAAAATTATGTATTTAACATTTAAAGGAAATTTCCTATCATACTTTCCAGGCTTGAATTCAATTCTGGAAACCATAAATGGTGGCGAATGTGATTATCTGTCTTACACCACAGATCAATCCCAGTCACAGAATATAGTAACAGGTTTAGCCAGTTTTCAGCACTAGACCCAATGATTACGTTTATCAATAATCCATTCATTTCATTTGACGTTGCTGAATTATGAAGTAGCATATGTGCGATCTTCAGAAATTGTAAACTTCAAGAATTACACCTAGAAATTTTAAATCTTCAAGGAGATATATGTTTGAAATCGTCTTTTGCTACTTCAAGCAATTTCTGGGCTTTGGTGCTAACCAATAAATATCTCATATTTGTTAGTGTTTCTTTGAAAGCATCTACATCTACACGGTTACTCTGCAATACACACTTAAGTGCCTGGCAGAGGATGACATATGTATATTCTGCACCCATGGCCAGGATACCTTATCCTCATTCCTACACAATCTCAATACTTTTTTTTCCCATCCACTTCATCTGGTCCTCCTCCATCCACTGTGCTACCTTCCTTGATGTAGATCTCCTCCTCTCAGATGGTTCCATCAGCACCAGAGTCCACATCAAACCCACCAATCACCAACAGTATCTGCACTGTAACAGCTGCCATCCCTTCCACAATGAAAAATCCCTCCCATACAGCCTGGCCACCCGTAGCAAACACATCTGCAGTGATGAGAACTCCCTCATCCAGTATGCTGAAGGCCTCACAAAGGCCTTCACAAACAGGCAATACCCTCCAGTCCTCATACACAAACAGATCTGCCATGCCACGTCCCCAAACACACCTGATCCTCACATCCATCCCGAGAACCAACCACAAAGAGGTGATCCCCCTTGTCACTCAATACCACCCAGGACTGGAATAACTGAACATGTCCTTTGTCAGGACTCTGATTATCGATCACCATGCCCTGATATGAGACACATCCTACCCAAGATACTTCCATCCTATGCGAAAGTGGTTTCCACAGCGTACCCAACCTCCACAACATCCTAGTCCATCCCTAGGCCACTCCCACCCCGTATCTCCTGCCACAGAGATCATATCCTTGTGGAAGAGCCAGATGCAAGACCTGCCCTATCCATGCACCCAGCACCTCCTATTCCAGTCCCATCACATGCTTATCCTACCTCATCAGAGGCTGGGCCACCTGTGAAAGCAGCCATGTTATATACCATCTCTGCTGCATACACTGCACAACGTTTTACACTGGTATGACAACCAACCAGCTGTCAACCTGAATGAATGGCGACTGCCAAACTGTTGCCAAAAACAAGGTGGACCACCCAGTGGCACAACATGCAGCAGAGCACAACATGTGAGATTTTAATGGCTGTTTCACAACCCATGACATCGGGATCCTCCTCCTCCACCACCACCACCACCACCACCACCACCACCACCACCACCTTCTCTGAGCTGCGCAAATGGGAGCTAACCTTACAGCACATCCTTTGTCCTGTAATCTCCCTGGCTTAAACATAAGGTAACTCACTGCCCCCCCCCTCGCCCAACTGTGTGTACACACACACACACACACACACACACACACACACAAAATCCCCCGTCGCAGTACCCTGCCCAATTTGTCAGCTAGTTGTGTGCTACCATCTCATGCCTAGTCTGTGAAATCGCATGCCCAGCAGTCTGCTGCCTACCTCCTCTACCTGCACCCCTAGCTAGCCTACAGACCAGCCTAAAGACAGCTCCCCACTTTCCCATGAGCTGCTAGACGCATCCCTGAAACCCCCTCCCTGCCTCCTGCCTCACCATCCCTCGTCCCTGCATTTCCACCTCACCCCAGTATACTCACCTTGGGCCAGGAAAGAGCTGGGAGTTGACTGAGCACAATGTAAGAAGACAAGTGTGTTTTTTTTTTTTTCATATTTCTCCTACAGCTTGAGAAAAGAATTTCATTCTGAAAGCTAGCAAAGCTCTATACTTTTTGTGTGTGTGTGTGTACCTTTTGACGATGCTACGCTTCTGCCTTTTTGTGAGTCGTCCCCTTCATTCCCAAATAAAACTTAATATTTTTGTAGCATTTACCTATCTGACTTTTAGTGTGTTTTAGAAACCATGTATGGTTCTCCATCACAAACTGTCTGCTGGCACTGCTGCTGGCTTTGATCGCCACTCTGGCTTTCCTTTTCATGAAGTGTATTGATGTAAAACTGATGGTAGATTGATGGGATGTAGCACAATAAGTCAATAAGGTGGTTGTATTTCTTGTGTTTTATCTTTGGTACAAGATGACTTTGATGGAGTTCTTTTGGAAACGCAACTTACTAACTTTCTCCAATGACTGCAGCCTCAGATCTAGGTTTTCAAAATACAGTGCTTTTTCACTGAATGCTTCTAAAACAGTTTTGTTGGTTTTCCCTTATTGAAAGGCATTCAATGCACCTCCATATGCTTTTCATTGTGTTCTGTTTGAAGAGTTCAACTACTTTGAATTCTGTCCTCCTCTTATGAAAGTAAACCTTTAGGACACTTTAAGAACTACCTCTTGCCAGTGTCCTGTGATATAAATTTCTCCTGACAGTCAAAAATAGTTTTCTTGTTGATCCTGAAATTGACATCACATTCGTTTGAAGAATGTTCACTCAGCAAGCATACAGGATGTTTCAAAATGAATATATGGAGTTTTAAGGGTTTGTAGCATTTGTTTCATTCAGCTTACAATTACAAATAATAAATCAAAAGAAAGAGTAAATAAAACAGTTTTTCTTAGAAGTGTTCACGATGAGGACCATTCATCACACATTGAGTTGATAGGCAAGTTCTTCCCAAATCTCTATCAGTGTGTTTGGAGTAACTTCACAACAATGCTTTTCCTAAGTCGAGTAGATTTTTGATTAAAGACAAGACAATTTGTGGAATAGGCATATACATATGATCCTTTATGAACCATCAAAGGTAAAAATCGCGTGGGATCAGATTATATGCAAAAAAACAAGCTCTGTCATCCGGCCCCTTCCAGTCAGTCCAGCAGTCATGTACTGAGTTATGCCAGTGGGGAGGTGTATCAAGATAAGAAATGCCACTTACAGTTGCTTCATTGAAAAAAGAAAGGCCCATAACCTTTCTGCTGGGATATGGCACAAAAAACATTCAATTTAGTGGAGTCTTGTTGCTACTGTACTTGACTGCCAGATGCTCACACCATTTGTATTTACATTTTCACTTAGGTGAAATGTCTGTTCATCACTACAGATGACATGAGCCACAAACTCTTCATCGTCATGCAGCAACATTTTGTTTGCAAAACTGGCACATAAACAGTGTGTATAAAATGGACAAGGAAAAAAATTTCCAGATTTTTCCCAGATTTCCTGGTTAAAAATACAGTTTCTCCTGGGTGAAAACACACTGTTTCCATGTTAAATGACATTAGATTTTCCGTCGGAATTGTAAAATTTATCAGTCCCTTGAGTGGTATGTTTTTATACTCTGACATAGAATTTCCCAGCACTTTAGAAAAATGAAATTCAGGGGAAAAGAAACGTTTTGGGAAGATTTTTGATGGGCATCAACATGTACTCTGCATATTTTCGTATTGCGAAAGTATAAATTCAAATTCCACCAAACACCGCATGTCACTTTCCGCACCATTGAAATCAAGATTGCGATGTGCTTTTTTAAGCCAGTCATAGCTCATGTTACATGATCTCGCCAGCCAATTACAGCGGATATTCAGACCATAGGGCACATGATGCACTCAGCCAATAGCAACATAACTTAAGTAGCGCGAATATACAAGCTGGAAAAGTTAATGTTTTAAATTAATATATGTAGTGCTGTTACTAGAAAAGCAAAGCTTTCATATACTGCAAGAGAAATAAGCTTTCATACAAAATGTTGATCTTTTTTGCGCGTGTTATACTTTAGGATATATCACACAATTGTGCCAGCAAAATTTTTAGCAGATTCCAGTGACTTGTCCTCAAAGTTTTCCACAGATAAATTAGTTACCAGGGATGAGAGAGGGCTCTCTGTAGTAATACATCAATTTGCTCTGGGCTCGAAATTCCTCTAAATGGCTCGTCAGCAAAGAGCTGATTTAAAATGAGTCAATAGCTCTGTGATTTAAGAGACTCATTGTGCATTTTCACACATAGTCCAACTTGCGTAAAAGGAAATTTACTTTTAAAGTAACGCTTTTCAAACCACTTTTTGCAATTTTTCCCGCGACATGTCAGAAACAGGTTTGTTTCAGCAGTTGGCAGAGCGTGCCAGATTACAGGCACCACCGTGCTCGCGCAGCTACGATGACACAGGTCCAGATTCCCAACGAAGTAGGCCTTGACCCGATATTAAGCTTTTCAGTATGGTTTTCGGGATGCAAATTTTCTTGGAGTACCAGTACTGTATTGCCTCATGTTTGGTTCTTTATTATGGCATAATGCCATACGTGGTAGAAGATGGTAACATTCACTTGAAATGCAGAAAGCAGTTGAAACTAGCCAATTGTGTGGAATTAAACACTTCTTCATTTCAAATACATTGACTGCCTCAGTGGGAAAGATTAATAAAAACAAAATTTCTTTAGCAAACTGACAAAAATAATTTCATTGTTCTACAAGGTGATGATTAACGCTTGACTGTCATAAGGTGGAAATAAAATCTGAAACTAATAACATGTTTTAGCCTTCTGTAATTACATGAATGTATTTTAATTCACTTGATAGTTCCCGGCCACAGAAATCCGTTTTGTTTTCGTTTGATGAGAGAGCAGTAAATGAAGAGGAAACAGCAAAATCACTAAATGTAAACATGGGCCACGTGGAGATTACACACTTCCCAACTATAATTCAGACTGCTCTGCACATCAGCTTCGGATCTACAATGAATGTGTTCAAAAACCAACAGGGATGTGTTTCAAAATCATATGAGTACTCGATAGAACAATGTGCACTGGATGCTGGACGCTTTGTGAAACAAGGTTTTTTTCCTCAAGAATATGAATTGCCCCCACCCCACCCCATAGAGCCGGGCCTGATGCGCATGTGTGAATCTGACAGGCTGGGGGCAGGAGTAAAATTTTTTCCGGTTGCATCTAGCTGCTTGCTGCAACTGCTTACACAGCCAACAACTGAATCTAAATGTAAACAGGGGCAGCGGCAAGAGGGGGTGGGATTATAGCCCCCCCCCCTCAATGGAGTACCATATTACACTGAATAAAATGACTTCAGAAATCAGCGAATATATTACTTCAATCATTTTCTATAATTATATAGCGATATAGGTTGCAATGTATTTCAAACATATTATAACAAAAGAATAAGAGCAGCAAATTGCTTACTATTTAAACCAATAAGTGTCATTTAATTTAAAATGGGCATCTTATTATTTATTAATATACACTGAATGTATAGTGATGTACATGTACCACTTACAATAATCAAGAAAGCTAAATATGCCAGGTATCCCTACAAACACTTAAATTTCTGACCCCATACAAAAACTTCGAAATCGCTGGACATCTGGATCAAATCGTATTATATTCCCGGGCACACAGATTCTGTAGACATGTTTTTACTCTGAACTCCAAAACAGTTACCAAAAACTACTTTAAGCAACACCAAATTTTACCAATTTGTCGGTAGAGGTCCCCAACTCTCCTCTCCTTTTGTTAAGCGACATTCCATTCCAACAAAACCCCTTACCCCCTCACCATTAGCCCCCCCCCCGCCCCCCCTTGACCGACTTCTAGAGCCGCCCCTGAATGTAAACAGTTGTGACATCACGATCATCAGAGGCAATTTGTTGTTATGAAGCACTGCATAGTCTCCCTAAAGCCTTTGACACATTTTGCTGTTGGCAGATGCTTGTATGAGCACTGCGTTTTGTTGATGAATAAGGTGCATTTCCTTTGCAATTTAAGTTTTATTTTCGTTTTTTTGTTTCTCTAGTTCATGTTTTATTGCTGCAGTATTATTCTGCAGTAGCGGGATACAGTAATATCCTTTGTATTGGTTCTTACCAGTCAAAATTACAAAAAATTAACTGAAAACTAAAACAATGAAAAATTCACGGAATTCTAAAACATTCCCAGATGTTCCTCGGTTTTCTCCCGGATGAAAAAATTCCCAGGTTTTTCCCGGATCTCCCAGTAGTCTCGGGTCCTATACACCACGGTAAACCATACTCCGTAGCCTTTAGAGCTTGTAACAACTGTAAACAATAAGAACACAGTTGTAAGCACCTTCTCAAAAATCTCCACATGGGCATCACTGGAACTGGTAATTCACAGCTAGCCTTTGAAACTGATTTCTTGGGGTTACGTATGAAATATTCTCACTCTTTCAATGCGCTCTTCAGTCATTCTTGGTTGTTCCATACTCTTCCTTTTGCGCATAGATATACAAACAAAACTGTCCAAGTTATTCTTTCATTTGATGTATTATTTATAATTTTAAGTTGAATGTAATACACTACAAAGCCTTTGATACCTATATATTCATTTTGAAATGCCCTGTATATATCCCTCTATTGCCCATGACATACAGCCTTTGCTCTGCCAATCACACTGTTACTAAAGGGTTTAAAGTGCTGCATATCAGGATATAATATTTGCAGGAACTTTGGTACACAAGGAACTATTTTTTTGCTTAGGATTTTCATCAGAATTATGTCTGAAAACTGTATCTCCTAAAATGTTTTCAACTTATGAGTCTGTACGAGCATCTATATTTATCACTTCCAAATCACAAAATACTGTCTGAGAGTGGCTACAACTGGAGAACAACTGATCTATGCCATTATCTCCCTTAGGCAACAAACATTACATCTGAAATCATACCGAGTACTTACTTCTGCCACTACACCTCTATCTGCTGGAACCTGAGGTGTGACACATTGTTTATTCAGAACATTACACTTCTTCCTCTCAAGCCAAAGAAAGATGAGAGTGTAGAAACACTGTTTACGGAGCATTTAAGTAGAGAACTTTCCACTGTTTGCACTGTGGATTAATGTATGTGCAGACGTGGTGAGAGAAGCACAAGGACAGAACATCATCAAGGCTTCACAGGGATCGATCGTGTCCACCTGCAGTGGGCAGGGTCTCTTATACTTTGGCATCATGGCTTCATGATGTTTTGGAAGGCACAGAGCAAGACGCACTGCCAATAATGGCAACAACCAGGAACGACTGAAGAAAGCTTAACAAAAAATGTCATTCTGTTCCGAGACTTTGTACCGAAATGATTACATGCAACAATTTATGCGAGTCAAAAATGGAAAAGTGATCTGTCCAGCCACAGTTGTAAATGTTCTTATACACTGGATCTGAAACACAGTTGAGCTTGCATAGTTTGAAGCTCTCTTATAGCTCTTGACCTTCTGCAGAAGATAAAGAAGCCACAAGATTTTTGTGTCACTGCATAGTGGGTCGATTACATCAAGAAACTTTGAGAAAGGCAACTGTTAAAGAAAAAGACATAATTAAAGTAAAAGTTATCACTTACAGCATCAGGGTGACAGATCATTTTGGCTTAGCCCAGCTACAGAACTTGGCTGTTACACTCCAACCCACACTTTAACTTCCTTTTCCTTTCAGTGGAAGATATCCATACCTATTGAGTGATTTACTGAATTCCATACTCTCAGAAAGGGTGGTTGCTCCATTGACTTCCACATGCCTCAGATACAAACTACACAAAAAATAAGATAAACTAGTGTAGCCTAAGTAATGCCTATCCTGAGTAGTCGGTCTTCAATTTCAGTTCATCGTAAGTGAAAATAGTGGTTTCCTTCTGGTGTCAGAGCCGTAAACATTTGATGATGTTTTTGAACTGTGGCTCAAAACAAGTCCTCAGTGACAACAGCTCACAGATCATCAAAATTCAATACTATGTATTTCATTACAGCACAAATCATGAATCGCACATTTCAACTGTTCACACTGTTATTCTTAGTCAATGAAGTCTAAGGCAGATATCAAAGCCCATTCAGGGGAGCACGACACACAAAAACAGTTGTTATATTCATTTAACACACAATGAGGCACTGTGTGTTGTACATCAATTAAATATAATGATTGCCTTGAACACTACCTCACATTCAAAGGACAGACAATATTAAAAAAAAATAAATAAATAAAAATAAATATATAATAAAAAATTATAAAAGCGATATCCAGAAAGTTCCGCGAGTGTTTCTATATTGCGAATGGATTGTTGGCTTATCTCTAACAGCAGTTAAGAGTCCTTCGAAGTAATCCCTGTCAATGGTAATGCTCTTCTGCGAACAGCTATACAAGTCCTGGAAACTCTTGGAATAGTCATATTTACGGATAACTTTCAGTTGGATCATAACATTATGTTGGATATCCAAAAACCCCTGGCCCTTCAGTGCTGATTTCGGTTTGGGGAAAAAGTAAAAATCTGCAGGAAACATGTATGCAGGGTAAAGTGGGTAATTGAGTGACAACTTCCCTGCTGACGTCATGGCTGCAGCAGAAAGACTGTGTTGCCTGGCATTATCATGGAGCAGGGTCCAGTCATCTTGCCTGGCATTCCAAGGGCATTCCTTCTTGGCATGTTTCAACAGAGATTTAGCATTTCCAAGTATTCCTCTGCTAAATTTGCACTGTCACATGATGATCCTGGGACAAAAGTTCCTTCATTTCCTGTACATGGTCTGGGTTGCATGCTGGTCAAGTCAGGATGGGGGCAGGGTCTTCAAGTGTCCGAGTCGTCTTGGAAGTGTTTAAACCATTCATAAAAACAATTTAAGGTGACAATGTTTGTCTTACCCTGTTGTCACTACTTCATGAGTCTCTTTCACAGATTTTCCAAGTTTGACAGATTTGCTAATCCATTTTGGGTTTCAACCACGTGCACTACACCTTCACTCTACAATGAGCAAAGCACTCATAGTGTCGCTACTCGCGAACTTGTTCATACATGTCTTGACCTGTCTGGCACGGGATTCGGCAGTGGCACACTTACGACTGTGAGCAGTATGACATTATTCACCAAATTTTCTGGCCAGAGACTGTAACTACTGATCAAGACCCAGAAATTTTTTGTGGCTCTGATAAACTCCAATGGTTTAAGGAACACAAATATTTCTGCACAATAAACTGTTCATCTTTTAGGGAGGTGTAACCAAAAGACACTATCAAGGGCAACAGTTAAGCAGCAAGACTCCTTTCTTTTAAAGATCATCAGTATGTAGAAGGATAAAAATCATGGTGCATATTGAAAGCAAAGAAAAAATATGTTTAAAAATGCAATTTGGATAGTTCACATTTTACAAAGATTCACATGTGGCAACGAATATCAACCAACAACACTGACTCTTTTTATCAAAAGTAATCATAATCTGATTTATATATTTCTGCAGCTAATTGAATTACACTGCCTTACAAACAAACTGTAGTACCCAGAAGGGGGAAAGGAAATGAAATGAAATTTTAATATACGACAGTATTCTACGGATTACACAATTGTGTCAAATTTACAAAGAATTTGGCATTATGAGCCCACTTATAAATATGAACATCAAGTGACCACTGGTATAGAACTTTTAAGTGTTACAGGATTCAGGTTAGCATCTCACTTTTGTACAGCAGAAATGGAGATAGGAGGAGTTGCCACATTCATCAGTAACTGTCATAAATTTAAGAACACAGACATTCATAAATTTTGCCTAGACCAGCATATGATGGCATGTGCAACAGAAGCAGAATTTCACAAAAAATTCTTCATAATATTAAGTGTATATTGAGCACCTGCAGGTAACTTTAATCTATTCATAAACCACTTTGAAGCTGTAATGGCCCATTTAACAACCAAAAACAAAGAAATAGTGGTTGCTGGTGACTTCAATGTAGATTTCCTTGAAGACTCTCCCAATAAGAACTTATTTGAGTTAGTAACACTATTATTCAACTAAATTCTCACTGTAAAGTTCCCAACTAGGGTAGCCAATTGCTCACAAACAACCACTGATAATATCTTTATAAACAAGTCCAATGAAGAAAATTATATTACAAAACCAATAGTCAATGGCATCTCAGCCCATGACATGCAGTTCCTTCCATTAAATGTTAACTGAACAGGATATAAAATCTGAACTCAAGAGAGTAATCAATAAGCCAAAAATTGATTATTTTAGGATGCTCCTCAGAGAATCACTGGAGTGATGTTTACAGTGCTCATGGCATGGATGAAAAATTTAACACTTTTGCTAATAAAGTGCTTACCTTATTTGAACACTGTTTCCCCCCCAAAAATAACCAAGGTTAGAGCAAAGTCTACAAAGAAGCCATCAATTACTCAAGGATTAGAGGCATCTTATAAAACAAAAAGAATACTACATCGTCACTCGGAAACAGTTCTGATGTTGAGGCTATAGTACATTACAAGAAATACTAGACTGTAATATGGACATCAAAGCAAATATATTACAAAGAAAAGATAGTCATATCAGGTAACAAAATATAGACAATATGGGATATAGTGAAGGAGGAGACTGGTAGAACCAGACATGAAGAGGGGCAAATAGCATTAACAGTAAATGATACATTGGTGACAGATGTGTATAGTGTTACAGAACTGTCACTGAAAAGATAGGGTTGTCAGGTTCTGTAGATGCTGTCATGGGATACCTCAGACCAGACATTTCAAGTAACTTCCATAATATGAATTTGACCCTCACTACTCCAACAGAAGTAACATCCATCATAAAATCTTTAAAATCAAAAACATCTAGTGGGTATGATGAAATATCACCAAAGTTAATTAAAGAATGTGATTCTGAGTTAAGTAACATATTAAGCTGTCTGTGTAACCAGTCGTTTATCAGAGGAATATTTCCTGAATGGTTGAAATATGCTGAATTTAAGAAGGGAGATAAAGAAACAGCATCAAATTTCCGTCCAATTCCACTTTTCCCAGAATTCTCAAAAATTTTAGAAAAGGTAATGTACAATCGGCTTTATAACCATCTTATCACAAATAACATAATATCAAAGTTGCAGTTCGGATTTCTAAAGTGTTCTGACATTGAGAAGGCTATCTTTTCTGTCATTAAGAAGACTATCTTCACTTCCAGTGACAATGTACTTAATTAATTAGACAAAAAAATTGCAGGCAACTGGTATAGTTTGTGATCTGTCAAAGGCATTTGACTGTGTAAATCACAATATCCTTTTAAGTAAATTAGAATATTATGGTGTAACAGGAAATGCTACAAAATGGTTCAAATCTTATAGCTCTGGAAGGAAACAAAGGGTGTTATTAGGAAAGAGACCTGTATTAAGCTATCAGGCATCATGCAACTGGGAACTAATTACATGTGGGGGTCCCACAAGGTTCCATCTTAGGACCCTTACTTTTTCTCGTGTATATCAATGACCTTTCATCAGTAACATTACCAGATGCCAAGTTTGTTTTGTTTGCCGATGATACAAACATTGCAATAAATCACAAATCAAGTGTAGTCTTAGAAAGATCGGCTAATAAAATATTTGTGGACATTAATCACTGGTTCCTAGACAATTCTTTGTCACTAAACTTTGAAAAAACACACTGCATGCAGTTCAGAACTTCCAAGGATGTACCATGAGCATATGCCTAACATATGATGACAAGCAGATAGAAGAAGTGGACAGTGTTAAATCCTTGGATTACAGCTTGATAATAAATTCAACTGGGAGGAGCACACAACTGAGCTGCTGAAGTATCTAAGCAAATCTCTATTTGCAATGCAAATTCTGTCAGGCATAGGGGATATAAAAATGAAAAAGCTTATTTTCACTCCGTAATGCCATATAGTATTATTTTTTGGGGCAATTCATCAAGCCAAGCTAAAGTTTTCCGTGCCCAAAAACATGCAACAGGAGTTATATGTGGTGCGAACTCAAGAACATCCTCCAGAGGCCTGTTTAGGGAACTAAGGATATTAATTACTGCTTCCCAATATATTTATTTCTTAATGAAATTTGTCATTAAAAATATATCACTTTTTCAAACCAACAGCTCAGTTCATGGAATCAATACTAGAAATAAGAATAATCTTCACAAGGATTTAAAGTCACTTACTCTTGCACGAAAAGGTGTGCATTATTGAGGAACATACATCTTCAATAACTTGCAGCAGCCATAAAAAGCTTAACAACCAATGAAATTCAGGTTTCAGGAATTACTGCAACTAATTGCCAAATTCAGTTTATGAGAAGCCTAAATGATTTATTGGTGGCCAACTCCTCCTACTCCTTTGATGAATTTCTCAGCAGAACCAACTAATTGTGTGTGTGTGTGTGTGTGTGTGTGTGTGTGTGTGTGTGTGTGTGTAAAGTACAAGCTAACATCTGCATCAGTGCAGTAACGTGTTCACTGTAAATAAGTATTGTAGTAGTTCTATTATATGTTCATCATTTCATTTTTAAATAATAAATATCATTTATCAAAATCCTCAGAATTTTTGAATCATGCTTTTTTACAGTTCTTCACAAATATATTGTTTTTAACAATGAGTCACAGATTTGGAGCTATGGGGAGACTATTTCACAACACCAGCATTGTACACAGACACACAGAAGATACGAGGGCAATCCACAAAGTACATTACGTTTTGGAATTAAAAATAAATAAAGTACTGGAAATTTTTTTTAAAATTATATACAGATGAAAGCCACACTTAAATACTACTTTTCTAGATAGTTGCCATTTAAATTAAGGCACTTTTCGTAGCGATGGACGAGCTTGGAAATTCCTTCGTCGTAAAATTTGGCCGCCTGCGCCTTCAACCACGTGGTTACCTCTTTTGGGACAGAAAAGGTGTGATTTTTGTGGATTTCCTGGAAAGGGGCACTACAATAAACTCTCAAAGGTATTGCCAAACTCTGCACAACCTCAGAAGAGCAATACAAAACAAGTGCTGGGGAAAGTTGGGCTCAAAGATCTTGCTGATTCACGACAACACCCGGGCCCACACGGCAAATGCCACTCGTGAAGTTCTCAAATCTTTTAAGTGGGAGTTGTTTCCTCATCCGCCGTACAGTCCCAACCTGGCACCGAGCGACTTCCACTTATTCCCAGCAATGAGGAAGTGGTTGGCTATGCAGCGTTTTGATGACGACGCACAGCTTCAAGAAGAGGTAACCACGTGGCTGAAGGCGCAGGTGGCCGAATTTTACGACGAAGGAATTTCCAAGCTAGTCCATCGCTACGATAAGTGCCTTAATTTAAATGGCAACTATGTAGAAAAGTAGTATTTAAGTGTGGCTTTCATCTGTATATAATAAAAAAAAATTATAATACTTTATTTATTTTTAATTCCAAAACGTAACGTACTTTGTGGATAGCCCTCGTACAAATTTGTATCAATATTCCCCCAAGTCTTTCATGCTTCAAAGATTGTACACACTTCTGGCACATGAAAAGTGTAACTTGTCATAGGGAAAATATCTGAAGAAACCATCAGGGACAACACTAGAGTAGCATTCTCCTACTCATCAGCATATATAAGGATAAAACCATGGTAAATACTTAAAATGAGAAAAAACATTCTTTAATTAAAATAACATGAATACAAGACTTCTCATATTCTACCAATGACCACCATTATTATGTACTTTTTATCATTTAAAATGGTTTAACTCCAAGTGCCCAATATATAAAAATGTGCTCTTAAATTGGGAGGAAAAATAATAATCTCTCTTAATGCTGACATGATCTTTGTGGTGATATATGTTGCCATAAATCAAGGCAACGCATTTCACTTTCCTTTTACTGGACCAATGAGAGATGGGTGTGTGAAAAACGTGACTTTCATTAGTAGTATAGTAAAGAGCATCTACTGTACCCAGGTCTGCTGGAATTTATGATATGAGAAAGAAAACTGTGAGCACAGCACAGCAAGTGATGACAGACGTGTAATTTGGACTAACCAGTGAGGAGCCTCTTGCACTCCGCAGTTGTGCATTGGGGGTGCTGTGGACTCTAAAAAAGAAAGGGACCTTTCAACAATGGTCAAGCACTAAAGAAAAATGAATGTGGTACGTAGAATCTATGCAAGGCAGTCGAGAGTTAAGTACAAACTTATGGTTTTGGTGATGCACTGAAGCATCACGTATGAACATGGATGTCTGAAAAGCTTTGTTTATTATCAGTTTTTGCGTAATGTGACAAATTATTTGAATATAGATGAATTATGGAAACAGTTTTTTTGTGAGTTATTTTAAGGTAGCTTTCTTAAAGTCCTCGCCCTTCTACAATCAGAAAGGAAGTCAGCAGTTAAATACATGGTACTAAAGAGCAGGATGACAACTTCAAGAGAAAACAAGATGGTGATCGGGATATTCGGAAAAGAAGGTACCTGTCATTACATGGGAATGAGTAAAGACTTGGCATCTCACAATATATCAATCACTTAAAGTCATCCCACAACAAAAAAAAACCTCAGCCTTCATCAGCTAGTCCTAAAGTGAAAACATGAGGGAAACTATTAAACATACACGAGATGATGTATATAATTACACTAGTATTATAAATAACTCATGTAGTATATGGTACAATTACTAGGGATGGAAGAGCTGACCATTACCTAACTTCAGGAGGTGAAATTCCAGTATCACTGAGACAAACACATAAATGTAAAAACAGATAAAAACTATTCTTAGCTTTCAGAATTGTTTGTTCCTCCTTCATGGGGGAAATGGGGATATGTTTTGGAAAGTAACGCACCACAATGAAAGGGACCCACTAATTCTAATGCCAATGGGGAATAAAGATATGCACCAACATGTTCAGATTCCAATGACATTGTTATAGAAACTTCTAAACAAAAGAAAATCCCACTATCAGTTGGTAATAGGTGATTTTAATATAAACTAAATAATTCTGAAACATATCTGTGAGAGGACGTGAGAGATACAATTAAAATTTTACATGGGATCAATTAAAAATAGTAAAAGTACAAAGAAAATGTCACATTTTATGAGCAAAGACAGCAGACAAGACAAACAACAGAGACATAAGATTTCATTAAAAGTTGCACAGATCAAGAAATAAATGAGAACGCAACTAAATAAGCAAACAATAACATTCTGGAAATAATGCCACATGAAGCGTGTAAAGCCATTTGAGTATGAAGAAAGGGAATGTGCCAGGAGGTGGCTGTCTTTTGACAGAAATAATTGAGGTGGGACGAAAACTATTTGAAAAATTATCAAACAAGAAACAAACAAAAGTTGCTATGTTAATGTAATTGAGTTCGCAGGAAATAACTATGGTACCAACACACCAATAGGCAACCAAGTAAAGATGCAAGAAATTTACTCCAGCAAACACTACATACAGTGCTTACGGTTTCAAAAATACAACCTCTAATGGGCTTACAAAATTCATCAAATTACTAAAAAATAGTAATTCTGTAGGCTATGATAGTGTTTCTATTGTAGTTTTAATATTTTACATTGACTTGTTAAGGCTATCTCTAATCTATGTTTGCAGCTGATCAACGTGCAGACTTCTTGAAAGACTTAAATATGTATTAGAAACTCCAATTTATGAAACTGGAGATAAGAAAACCGTCTGTAATTACCGACTCATTTCACTCATTCCAGTCTTTTATTAAGAAGATGGGTTATGACAGAATACTGACTCATTTTCTAAACGGAACTTGTCAACTACCTTTCAGTTTACTTTTCATGAGGGATTCTCCACAGGCAAAGCAATACCATACAAAACTGAGTTCTGGCAGAGCCAAACAAGAAAAACAGAAAGCAAATTGTCTCAATGAGGGACTGTGTCATACTAAATAGGAGGAGGCTGCATGTGGTTTGCATTACCAGATTCGAGTTACAGCCTGGATGACATGGACTTTTTAGATTATAACCACTCAAAAACTATAGGGTTGCTCTGTGAACATGGACAGTTGCATGTTGAGAATTAGTAGGAGAGACGGAATAATAGATATAAGGATCAGAGAACAAACTGTAGTGAATGATGATTTTATGATTGTAGTGAAAATGAAATTGAGGTGAGGTGATTAGATAGTCAGGTGATGGATGATCAATGGGCCATGAGCCATGAGCCATGGTAAATGAGCGAAAGACTTTCTTCACTCGATTCCAAGAAATAAGAATAGACTGAGAAGATTACCTAACAATAGGTGAGTGGATGAAATTAGAAAACATGCAGGAGTGACATGGATGTGCAAAACTTAAGACAATAATGCATGGAGGAAAGTGAAGAAAGCATTTATATAGCAGGAGAAGCCAAATGGTGAATAGTGATGAAGAAGAAGAAGAAGAAGAAGAAGAAGAATAAATGATGATCACGATGATCCCTTCCTCTCAGTTTACTGCACTGTCAGTACAGATTAATGAAAGTACTGTGATTACTTTGCGGATTTGGCACTGCTACCTACAGACTCATGGTCACTGAAATTTGGAAATTCCATAAAACTTGATAGGAGATATTTTTACAAATATGTTAAAGGTCATCACTAATAATTACTGCATACAAAAACACAGATACTTTTACAGTACATATGGAGATTTCCTTTACTGGGGATATACTTATTTTGAGAAGAAACAATTTGTTAAAGGAGTAGTTAGTAAATAATCTTTAGGATTCAGTTTTTAATCTGCAGTGACTCTGTTATCATAAATATAGAATCATGATTTTACTGAAAGTGTACACAAATTTATCAACTTCTACATTTGGTAAAGGATTTCATATTCTCATTATTACAGATGTAGTGCCTCCAACCATGAACATTTTGGTGTAATTATTTTCACATAAGGCCATTAGTTCGGGAGATATCAGGATTGGAAGATATGGTAATTTCAATACTATGCAAAAATACATGTGTCTAAACTAAAAACCAACAACTTACTTAGCTTTGTAAACTAATTATTCATGATTATCTCAGAGTTCTGTAATTCAAACATTTTAATTAATTAACACACCATTTCAAGATACCAGCCATTTTACTACCTTGTAATACTTCAATGTTTTGCAGAAATACAAGGACACCAAACATTGGGTACATAAAGTAAATAGTCCTAGACATCCAGGTCAGTCACCTTTGTCATTCTCTCTTTTGTATCACTAATTATTGTAGAATTCTCTAGCAAATCACTAAAATCACTAAGTGACGCATTGCTGCCAAAGTGTGAGACTATAAACCCGGGATAGCAGGGCTCAGATTGTGAATTCATGAGACTACAGACAAAGTCGGTAGTAGTCGTAAAGCCTATGTGAAGTATACCACACTGGCGTACTATCTGAACTGTCAAGAACTATGTTAATGTAATGACAAAGGTGGATGAGCAAAATTAAGAACTGAACCTTCAATTTCACACTTATGTGTAAATGAGCAGTGAACAATTATGGTGTACATATTTCAAGACTGTGTCAAAAAATAGAATTTGGCACCATAAAGTTATAAATGTGGGAGTAAATTGCTCATGCATAACAACACCTTGTAATAAAGTTTTTTATTTAACAAGCAAACAGTTTCATATTTGCATGCATTTTTCACTATTGAGAATTTTAGATTCACTGTCTACATAGACATATGGAGAAGTTTGATACAGTAAGGTATGCACATAACAAAAATACACTAATGGCCATTAAAATTGCTACACCACGACGATGACATGCTACAGACACTAAATTTAACCGACAGGAAGAAGATGCTGTGATATGCAAATGATTAGCTTTTCAGAGCATTCACACAAGGTTGGCGCCAGTGGCGACACCTACAACGCGCTGACATGAGGAAAGTTTCCAACCAATTTCTCATACACAAACAGCAGTTTACCAGCGTTGCCCGGTGAAACGTTGTTGTGACTTTGATAAAGGTCGGATTGTAGCCTATCGTGATTGCAGTTTATCGTATCGCGACATTGCTGCTCGCATTGGTCGAGAGCCAATGACTGTTAGCAGAATGTGGAATTGGTGGGTTCAGGAGGGTAATATGGAACGCCGTGCTGGATCCCAACGGCCTCGTGTCACTAGCAGTTGAGATGACAGGCATCTTATCTGCATGGCTGTAACGGATCGTGCAGCCACGTCTCGATCCCTGAGTCAACAGATGGGGACGTTTGCAGGACAACAACCATCTGCACGAACAGCCAGATGTTGTTTGCAGCAGTAAGGACTATCAGCTCTGAGACCATGGCTGCGGTTACCCTCGACACTGTATCACAGACAGGAGCACCTGCGATGGTGTCCTCAACAATGAACCTGGGTGCACGAATAGTAAAATGTCATTTTTTCGGATGAATCCAGGTTCTGTTTACAGCATCATGATGGTAGATCCGTGTTTGACGACATCGCGCTGAACACACATTGGAAGCGTGTTTTCGTCATCGCCATACTAGCGTATCACCCGGCGTGATGGTATGGGGTGCCATTGGTTAAACATCACTGTCACTTCTTGTTCGCATTGACAGCACTTTGAACAGTGGACATTACATTTCAGATGTGTTACGACCCGTGGCTCTACCCTTCATTCGATCCCTGTGAAACACTACATTTCAGCAGGATAATGCATGACCGCATGTTGCAGGTCCTGTACGGGCCTTTCTGGATACAGAAAATGTTTGACTGCTGCCCTGGCCAGCACATTCTCCAGATCTCTCACCAATTGAAAATGTCTGGTCAATGGTGGCCGAGCAACTGGCTCGTCACAATACGCCAGTCACTACTCTTGATCAACTGTGGTATCGTGTTGAAGCCGCATGGCCAGCTGTACCTGTATACGCCATCCAAGCTCTGTTTGACTCAATGCCCAGGCGTATCAAGGCCGTTATTACAGCCAGAGGTGGTTGTTCTGGGTACTGATTTCTCAGGATCTATGCACCTAAATTGCATGAAAATGTAATCACATGTCAGTTCTAGTATAATATATTTGTCCAATGAATACCAGTTTATCATCTGCATTTCTACTCGGTGTAGCAATTTTAATGGCCAGTAGTGTATTTTCAAACTCAGCAGCCAAAACATATTTTAGATTATTTATTTAATAAGCAAATGAAAACAAAAACTAAATATTGAGTAATTATGTTAAATAATACTAATACACACTTATAAAGCTTCTATAATTTTTTTATCAGTGCAAAGCTGAGGTGCTTGTCTAGATATTAGTCCGAATTACAAACAATATTTTTTTAGGTTGGCTCTAAATTTTGCAATGGGGAAACGTGACTGAAATCAACAGTGCACTGGCAAGCACCAGTCCTACATACAGTAGGTTTCTTTGATACACTACAATTCTATGACTTACGAGGTGAAACTGATCTTTGTTTCTATTATTCTTTTTGTGTAGTTCTGAATTTACATAATTTTAGGCAGTAGACAGTACGCAAGTATTACTGACGAATTTGCTAATTAAGCATATTTATTGCAAATATATTTTTAGCCAGTGCCACTCTATAGGAAATGACTTGTCAACAGCAAGGACACTACAGGGACAGCTGTAACCGAGCTGGATCAAGATTGGGGAGGGGGGATGACTGATGTGAAAATGATAAAGGAAGTATTCAGAATAAATCATACCTGATTTATGGAAACCAAAGGAAAGCTAAATCTAGACTATGAGACAAGGATTTCAACCTTGTTTCTTCCCAATGAGACTAAGGGGCGCTCAAGAAGAAACGTGCCAGAGGCATAATTACAGAAACCAGTACCTGTATTTTAGAAGTATTAAACCTAGCTGTTGAGACACTTGTCCCACAGTGACACAAGGCAGCGAATGGCTGTCTCATAAAATTCCCGGGGCTGCGATGTGAACATGTTCTGCACGTACAACTGGACATCGTCGTCCGAGGTGAATCGTTTGCCCCTCAGAGCCTTATTAAGGGGACCAAAAATGGCGTAATTACAGGGAGAGAGGTCCAGACTGTATGGAGGGTGGCCGAGAACCTCCCATTTGAATTTCTGCAGGAGTGCCGCGACTGTGTTGGCCGTATGAGGCTTTGCATTATCATGGAGCAGAATAACCCCACAGGTGAGATTGCTTGATGGTTTTGATTTGATCGCTTGCCAAACAGCGATCAAGGTTTGCGAGTAACACTAGGCATTCACTGTTGTCCCATGCTGCAGGAAGTATATCAGAAGGGTGCCATCTTGGTCAAAGATGAATATCAGCATAACCTTTCCTGCACTCATGTGGACGACGACGTCCAACTGTACATGCGGAACTGGTTCACATCGTAGCACCGGGAATTTTAAGAGAGAGCCATTCGGCGCCTCTGGTCACAGTGGGACAAATGTCTCAACAGCCAGGGTCAATACTTATAACATACAGGTACTGGTTTCTGTAATTATGCCTCTCTGGCTCGTTTCTTTTTGAACGCCCCTTATAGAACAGCAGACTCTTTCTGAAACCCCCAGAAGACTAACATTGTTTAAATTGTTGTGCCACAGTTCTGTACACCACATAATCTGAAACTGTTTAAAATAAATAAATAAATAAATAAGTAACAACCGTGTGTGTGTGTGTGTGTGTGTGTGTGTGTGTGTGTGTGTCTACAATACAGCTATTTATAAAAGTAATCTATTTTTGTTACATTTTCCACATGTGGATGAATTAAACATACATAATGAATCTGCTTTTCAAATGCAAATAATTAAAAGTGAGAGACTTCCAACCATTGCTGCATGCTATGTGATTTATCTGTGAGGATATAAATCAGTATTTTGTTACATTGATGAAACAAAAAATAGAGGATGATGCACACTTACCAACAGTGGGTCACCATCAAGTGGATCCATATTATCAGAAAAAAATCTGCAAAATAAATTCATTTCTTTAGACAATGAAAGAAACAACAGAATAATGCAATTCTGTCAAATAAAGGTAAGACTGGAGACCATAGCAGTTATGTGATATAAATTGTTGATGGTGTACAGCAACAAGCCACAGGTTTTGGTTTACTTTATTGAAAAAGTACCATTATTGGTTTCAAATTGATACAATTCATCATAAATGGCTTGCATGCTTTTGTCAAAATACATTACATTGAAATTTAAGTTCTTCATGGTGGCATCCTTGTATAAAATTTTCTCAGTGTTCAGATACATCAAATCGGAGTTAGAACTCAAGACTTCAAAGATTATCACCATGTTCTTCATCAGGAGATGACAGACAGCTGAGAAGAAAGTGTGTACCTTTTAGAGTGGCATTCTGGCTTGTGGCTGGAATTGCCATCTAGAGGACAGGATTCCCACACACAAAAGCAGGAAATCAGTAATATAGCTGGTCCCCTCCCCCCACCAGTGTGATTGTAGGATGAAATGTGAATGGAGACAATCCCCCACATAGCATCCTCCCTTAAAAGTCATGGTTTTTGGCTGCATTTCTTTGATGGCTCAAGTTCTTGTCCCCAGGCACCACTCAGATTATAACCACCATCTTTACTAAAATTTGTTACTGAAATCAAACAATGGAAAATTCAGGATGGAATGTAACAATATTATGGCCAGGATAGCGACTACTCACCATATAGCGGAGACGTTGAGTTGCAGATAGGCACAACGAAAAGACTGTTACAAAATCAGCTTCCAGCCAACAGGGCCTTTGTCAAAAATAGACCCCCCCCCCCTCACACACACACACACACACACACACACACACACACACACACACACAAAATCACAGTCTCTGGCAGCTGAAGCTCCACCAATTGTTATTGCACATGTGAATTTCTATTTCATTATAGAATCCCAGTAACTTGCCGCACACGAGAGGGCCTTCATTTCCTTACAGTTGATCTCTAACCCTTCCATAAGGCTATGTTCCAGTATCGCTACTCTCTCAAGATTTCTGTACTTGATGTGCCATTTATGTTCAGCACAGAACTTGGCTACAATACGGATTGTCTGCCCTACGTAATTTTTGCTACATTCACATAGTACATGCCAGCTATTATGAAATACACTCATTCTCACTGGATTCAGCAAATCTTTTGGATCTCACAGACGTTATAAAACTGGTCTAATACCATATTTACATAGTATGTATCCAATTGTGCTCAAGATCACTCAACACAATGGAATGAGTGCTGTGGTTGGTCTTCTTCCATTGGCCGGGTAGGTTTGCACCAACAAATGCAGCTCTAATTTGATGTGGTTTGTACCTTTTTCTTCTGAACACATTCTTTAGGTGGCCCAATACAGATTCCAGATGATCATGGTCTGAAACTGTCTGTGCACTGTATAACAAAGTGCTCAGGACAGAATGCTTTTGAGCTGTATGGGGGAAGTTGTGCTTATTTAAATAATGATCTGGGTGAGACAGCTTAAGTATACAATGACCCAGGCATCCATCCAATTAACATTCAACCAACACATCCAAAAACGACAATCTGCCTTCCGTTTCCACTTCCATTGAAAATTTGGTGCTTGGATGTATGCCTTTCATGTGATTACTGAAGAAATGCCTCCATTCTATGAGGCTTGTCCACATACCTATAAAAACAAGTTGGACATAGAGGAGCTGATTGTACAGCCTGATCTTCAAAACCTTCAATGAAGAAATTTGCAACAACTGGCAACAATGGTGGCCATAGCTGTAGTATCAGTCATTATGTAATAATTTGCAATATATAGAAAGCAAGAGGCTGTCAAGACATATTTTAAAAAGTTTGGTAATGGCTGGTGAAAAATAGCCAGCTAGCAGCTCCAAAACATCTACTATTGTTACTTTTGTACATAAGTCAACACGTCTAGGCTCACCACTTGCTGGGCCATTATGTTGTGATGAAGCAGTACAGAGTCCACATTTCCTCAGCCATGTGGCAGGGCCACTTGCCTGTCATACCACACTCAGCAAGTGCATGCTCACCTGAGGGTGAGCCCAAAACACGATAGCCGTATGCTTCCACACCACATACAAAGTGATTGCTAGGGATCAAATGCTGCTCACAGGGGTACATCAAGCAGATACAGTGCTCTACAAATAACGTAACTTAGAGATGCCAATTGTTGGAAGGTAAAAAGTGCTGAGTTTTTCTGTCACATTACTTCACAGTTTCTCAATAATGGTTGTACCTATGCATAACCATTCATTTTTCATGTTCTTCAGTTATAAATGACCCCACTGGACTACTTGGAAATGCAATCAGTCTGAAAAGGAGATTGCTTAAATATCATTCACATCACCCATTCTAGAATACTTCTCAAGTGCGTAGGATCCGAACAAAATTGGAAGAACAGGGGATACTGCATGTATACAGAGAAGGGCAGCACAGATGGTCACAGTTTGTTCAAACAGTAGACCGTGTCACTGAGATGCTGAAGAAACTGAGCTGGCAGACTCTTTTGTTTATTTGTTCATTTATTTTGTCCTTTGAATCATTTTTGTACAAGACATGCACATGGTGGTGCACAAACATACAACTGATATTGGACAATTCATAGCACGATGCGATGGTCTGATGACATAACGAGATGTGATGGGAATATACAAACATGATTTTATGTAGTTATTAAGTATTTTCATTCCATTTCTTTCTCACATATATACAAAACACAGTAATGTACACTCTTGATGCACGTGATTTCAGAGATCACGCGTCCATACAGTCCACAAGCTCGATTATAAAGGCCACCAGGGTCAGTCCCAGTGGCGTGCTCTGGTGAGCCGTCAGCGAAACAGTATTATTTAAGTGATCGCAAACGAGTGCTCGACCTACTCTCTAACCTGTGTTACTGTTGTTCAGTCAATGTGTTCAGAGCTAAACATAACTTGTACTTCACTGTACCTTACATGTTCCTTCATAAAATACCATGTTCCATAAATCAATTTTGTTCTTGTTATGGCAATCTTGGTGACAAGTGAGGGTTACATTTTCTACGCATGTTAGTGTCAGTGCTAAGTCACCAGGCAAACATCCCGATGGAAGAAATACTCCAATATATCATTGCCCAGCAGCAAGTTTCTTTGAACAACAGCAGGCTCTCACCAACGCTCTAAAACAAGTGACATCTGCCTGTTCGCAGTGGGTTACTCTCCCATCAGTGCAACTGTTGCCCTTCCCGGTGTTTGATGAATCAGCTGAAAATTGGAACTCTACTAAAAACGGTTACACCAATATTTCCAAGTTTTTTTACGTGGGCAATACAAATCGGTGTAGGCTTCCTTTCTTTCCTGGTTTTCACCGCGCATTTATCAGCTGTTATGGCAACTTGTGTCTTTGCAGGAACTGGTCAGCTTATCATCTGATGAAATGTGCAACTTCTCTCAACATATAACTGTGACAGAACGCATATCACTGCAGCACGCATAGTATTTTACCACTGTCAGAAATGCACAAACCAATCTTACACACTTGGGCATCAGAATTACAAGGATCGAGCCATCATTGTAAATTTGTCACTAGTAACCATCTCGAATCCTATTCAGATCACATGTTGTGTGATATATTCCCTGATAGGGAAGTCCATTGAAAAGCACTTCACTGTGCGAATCTGATGTTTACAGCTGTGCTCAATATGGCACAGTCCTTTAAAGTGTCAGGGGCTGCAGGCAATCAGACTGCTGTGTGGGGAGAGGTATCTGAAGTTTCTCACTCAACCCACGTTAGGCACGCTGCAAGTGTTCGGGATGACAAGGAAGCCGTTGCAGCAGTACAACCTTCGACTCAACATTGCATAGGACAGTGTCGGTTATGGTCACAGTAGCAACTGGCCACGTCGCAACAACGGCCACGTGCCCGCCCCCCCTCCCCTTTCGCCTTGCCCGTCATGCTCTGTCCAACACAAGCAGGCTGTGTGCTGTAAGCATTGGCCTGTTTGCAATAAGTGTCAAAAGAGAGTCCACATTGCACTGATGTGTAACTCCCCTTCAAACGTGGCAGACACAGTGGTACCGATGGACACAAACAGTATCTCTACGATGACTGTTTCCCTACACAAATTTTTATTGACTTGTGTGTGTTTAACACACAGCTAAAAATGCAAGTGGACACAGAAACTGCAGTGACTTTAGTAAAAACAGAAACGTATGTGGACTTGGGCTCCCCTCCCCTCACACAAATTTACAGGATTGGTTAGTTACAATAAACAGTAGATATTGACCCTAGATCAGGTCTCTGTTCCTGTCTCTTAAAAATCAGTTGTTTACCCTCTCACCTTCCTTATTGTGGATCATTCCCATACCACAGACCTGTCTTGGTTAGACGTGTTTCACACTTTCAGTTTCTCCACTGCCTGTGAGATAAATTTAGTGTCAGGATCAAGTTCTGTACCAGCAACTCGAGTCCCTCTGTTGTGAGTTTTTGTCCCTGTTTTCCCCTGGGCTTGGTTATGCTACTGGTTTCCAGGCTCATATTATCATGAAAGAGCCTGCCCACTCTCATTTATTATTTTGGGCATGGCAGGTGCCTGTTGCTTTGCGTGACTGTGTCAAGGCCAAATTAGACCGTTTGACATCACTCAATGTAATTCGGCCTATTTCTTCCAGTGAATGGGCTACACCAGTGGTCACTGTTAAGAAGCCAAAGAATAAGCTTCACCTCTGTGGCAACCTGAGTTTCATGATTAATGCACAGTCCATGATAAGACACATATCCTTAACCCCGCCATGACAAGCTGCTCACAAAATTACAAGGTAGCCACTACTTTTGCAAGATTGATTTGCCAGAAGAGTACCTCCAGCTCCCCTTGGATGAGGCCACTAGACGTCTTCTCATTGTCAATACACCTTTCGGCCTATAATAATATCAAAACTTGCCTTCTGGTATCACTAGTATGCCCACAATTTTTCAGTGTTTTTTAGAACAGCTGACAGCCTCTGTGCCCAGCTGCATCAATTACCTCGACGATGTCACTGTTTTGAGTTCTTCCACTGAAGACCACCTTCGAAGTCTCCAACCGTCATTTTCTGTTTTGCAGTCTGTGGGTCTCAAGTGCAATCTTGCCAAATCTCAATTTTTTCAGCAGTCAATTGGGTACCTAAGTTTTGAGGTTACCTGTACAGGGGTCACACCGTTGCATCGCCACGTCGACACAAATGTTGCCTTGCCATGGCCGATCTCCATTAAGGAACTGCAGGTGTTTCTCAATAAAGTAGCACACTACTGTAAATTTTTATCCAATTGCATTAACTGTTGCTCAGTTTCTGCAAGTGCATTTATGTGTGTGTTTTTTTTTCCTGGTCCCCCAGCTTGTGACCAAGCAGTCACTTTGCTTAAACCTAAGCTCCAATTCGCCCCACGTCTGAGCACTTTTCAGCCGGGTCAACATTTCGGATGGCTACAGATGCCTCTCAGAATGGGATCGGTGCGGTGCTGGCATACAAACACGCTGACCGGTCTGAACAACCCATTGCTTACACTTCTAAGACTAATTCCCCCTGAGCAGGGATATTTTCAGATTGAAAAGGAGGCTTTAGTGATTGTGTTTGCCCTCAAGAAATTTCATGTCCCCTTGTATAGTTCTAAGTTCCATTTAATCATGAATCATAAGCCTTTAGTTGCTCTTTCTAACTCTTCGGCTTCCTTGTTGGACAAGGCAGTGCATCGTTTGCAACTGGTGGGCTCTCTTCCTCTCTCGTTTATCATTATCAGATCCATTACCGGCTGACTGTGCAACATGCCAGTGACTACGCCTTATATTGCCTTCAGATCAGGCAGGACACTGCATTCAATCAGGATGAGTTTCTTTGTTTCTATTTAGAAAGCAGAGAGACCTTTAATGATACCATATGACTTCCCAGAGGACACAGATGCAAAGGCACTAAAAGACGCAATATTCGTGCAGAACCCTGAAGATGAACTAAGGAAAGCTTCGAAACCGGCTTTACAGTATGATTCAGGACAGGACTAAGTGGAAGAAAACTGGTCCATTAAGATATTGAAGTGAGCCCTGAGGTTAGAAAACTCTCATGAAGCGACAAAAAGTATATCTTGGGTTTTGTTCACTTTCAGTGAAAGACTATCTAGTAGTGGGGCAGTGTGTTCAATGCCAACATTTGGCAAGACATTGCAATAAACAAGTAGTAATTTGTGAACATTGTGGGGAAGAAAGTCATATCATGAAAAAGCTGTAATAATACCAAACGAGTGGCAGTATACGTGCCACGTAAATATAGAGGTAAAAAATGCACAGGGAACAGAAATGAATGTCACACATATCAAACCCTCCTAACAAGGCAGATTTTAAAAATGGGTTGTGGGTAGGCAGAAGCAATGAGGACTAATGACACATCATGTGCCGTCTTCGTAAGAAACATAATCACCATCGAGGAGGAGGAGGAGAGGAATTTCTAGCAAGAAGTGAGCAGTAAGAATTGTAGAACAGAGCATGCGACACATACCGAAGTAGAACATCATGCACCTACTAAAAAGCAGGAAAGACGTTTTTGGCAATAATTCAGAACTATGTGGTATAACAGAGAACAAGATCAGAGTGACATATGACATAGGCAAATAGGATTTGGTGACACAAACTAGTCAGTCGTCTGCACTCGTGACAGGCAGACATTCCGTTACTTCAACCAGCTGCAGCTGCACACGGTGGGGTCTGTTCCAGAGAGCCCACCACTGCCGATGTCTCTTCCTGTATCGTAGACGGTCCGGTTCGCGCCACAGCGGGATTGCTGCCTGGCAGATCACTGTCTCTCGCCCCACTGCTCAGCTGCCATTGCTGGTGCAGACCCTCCACCACCTTTGCACCTGAAACTCCAGCCGCCACCACCTCCATTGCCAAGTCCTGTGCAGCTGTCGTCTCCAGCAGCCCCATGGATGCCTCCGGCACTGACTGCTGACCTCAACGAGGACATCCCTATTGAGATGCCTTCCCTGGTTCTGCCCTATGGACTCTCACAATAGGGAGGATGGCACACCAACCCGCCACCTCATCACTTCTATTCCTACTCACCGGTGACTGCCAACCACATGGTGCAGCAGCAGCAGTCGTTCGGCATGTTGGATGTCAGTGCTATCATTCATGTCTTCCGTGACTTGTAATCTCAGAGTGGCTTGTGGGATCAGTGTACTCCCCCCGCCCCCCACGGTACCAATGATTTTTCGGTATTTGGTACCAGTGGTTTTTTTGGTACCATGCATTTCTTCTGTACCATGCATTTTTTTTTGTACCATGCATTTTTCTGTGCCTAGTGTATGTATGTAGTTTTGCAGCTCCCTAGAAGGGTGGACTGATGTTCCTTCACTCATGATGTGCGCAATTTGTGAGAGTGCGCATCCATACAGTTCACAAGCCTGCTTATAGAGGCCACCTGGGTCAGCACCTTTTGCACTCTGGCAAGCCACCAAGGAAGCAGTATTATTTAATCTATTGCAAAAGAATGGTAAGTCTATTCTATAACCTGTGTTTATTCTTGCTGTAGGACACATGCCTGATTGCATAATTGAATTAGATTATTCAATTATGCAACCAGGCATGTGTGATATAGCAAGAATAAACACAATTTATGGCACATAATACTTTATAGAGCAGCACATACAGGTAAAATGAAATACAGGTTGTGCGTAGCACTGAACACATTGACTGGACAATGGTAATACAGGTTATAGAATAGACTGCGCACTCTTTTGTGACTGATTAAATAATACCGTTTCCTTGGTGGCTCGCCAAACAATCTGCATATTTTTAGATGGTATAAACACAAAAACTTTTTACATATATTTTACATTAATGTTTATTTCTTGTATAAAATTCATTCCTGCAACTGGTTTCATATTTATTTTCACACATATGGGCCAAAATTCAAATACTGTGTAAAAGCAATGATTAAACAGGAAGGTTTTCATAGTCATATTACACAAAGGCAGAGATTTCCTGTTCCTTAGTTCTGGTGGGAGACAGTTTTATACTTGGATGCCTTGGTTAAGTGGTGAGTTATTGAAAATGGAGATACACATACTTCGAACACAGTTTCATTTTTCGTCTTGTACTATGATCATGAACATTCACATTTTTATTTAATTTAGTAGTACTACTTTTTACAAACTTACATGTTTCTAATACTTAGAGATTGCCAAGAGGAAGATGAGCAAACTTTGGGAAAGCCTACTTACAATGTTTTGAGAACCATTGTTAACTGAGAACTCAACAAATACTCTGTAACTTCATATGAACCACTCACAAAGGGATCATGAGGACAAGATTAGATTAATTACAGCACGTACAGTGGCCTTTAAATCATTCTTCTCATGCTCCTTACATAAATAACTGGTACCATGGGACAAACGCTTTGTCATGCACTTCACAGTGGTTTTCAGACTAAACACCAGATGCAGATGAAAACATGCCCATTTGAAAGAGAGACACGCACAAATTGAAGCAGATGCTCCAGGGGCTGCATGCCAGCAGGTGTATCATATTCATTTGCTCCATGTGCAACTCGCATGAGGTTGAGAGCTACATACCTCTTTCACAACCTGAGCAACACAACAATGTTGCACTGCAATGCAACTAAACATTCTGACAAATGGCACTGCCCTTTAAGAGAGAGAGAGAGAGAGAGAGAGAGAGAGAGAGAGAGAGTTTCCTTTGACACATTTTCAGATATTTTCACCGATGCTCAGCTTGTCTCGGGTTTGCAGTTCATGATGCAGACCAGTGAAAATTTTTCTTATACTGTGTTTGCACAATGCCATTTCGCCATCACTGGATTTCAACAAAGAGAAACAGTTTATCTGTCTTAAAGCAAAGTTATGACCCATGAGTTCAAATGGATGCGGAGATTGGGGGAAACAGTTTACTACATTAAGGAGGTGCGGAGGTGCAGGGAGAAGTATTTTCACCTCTATATCAGTGTTGACACACACACACACACACACACACACACACACACACACACACACGTTATTTACTGCTTTCTGCCTACGTCTGTGCTACATGCTGACAGATCGTAGACATTGGTAGTTGGTGACAATGGCACAAAATTTACCAACTACTTGTGAAATGTGCCGATTTGAATAATGGAAGTTGGGACCATAATCTCATGAGCAATCTATTGGATTGGTGCACATGTTCGTAATGTTTTTCCATAAGTTTAATAAACACAACAGAAACACATAACAGAGACTTTAGTCATCAATAATATATTCTCCTTCACTGTTTACAATGCTGGGGTAATTTTTTGATTCTGCAACTGTAGAAATCACATGGTTTTGACATGAAGAACTCGTCAAGCCATGTTCAGAGAGCATTTTCTTCCAGAAAGGAAGCTCCTTGAAGGTCGTTCGATAGAGTGTGGAAAAGGTGAAAATCAAATGGCGCAATATCAGGTGTATGAGTTGGGTGTGGAAGTTCTTCCCAACCCAACTCCTGTGTGGTGTTTCATGTTACTCTAGCAGAATGCAGGCGTGTGTTATCACGGAGCAGCATCACTTCACACAGTCTTCCAGATCATTGTTCTTGGATTGCGTCTGCAAGACGCCTCAGTTTGCAGACGCCTCAGTTTGCAGACGCCTCAGTTTGCAGACGCCTCAGTTTGCAGACGCCTCAGTTTGCAGACGCCTCAGTTTGCAGACGCCTCAGTTTGCAGACGCCTCAGTTTGCAGACGCCTCAGTTTGCAGACGCCTCAGTTTGCAGACGCCTCAGTTTGCAGACGCCTCAGTTTGCAGACGCCTCAGTTTGCAGACGCCTCAGTTTGCAGACGCCTCAGTTTGCAGACGCCTCAGTTTGCAGACGCCTCAGTTTGCAGACGCCTCAGTTTGCAGACGCCTCAGTTTGCAGACGCCTCAGTTTGCAGACGCCTCAGTTTGCAGACGCCTCAGTTTGCAGACGCCTCAGTTTGCAGACGCCTCAGTTTGCAGACGCCTCAGTTTGCAGACGCCTCAGTTTGCAGACGCCTCAGTTTGCAGACGCCTCAGTTTGCAGACGCCTCAGTTTGCAGACGCCTCAGTTTGCAGACGCCTCAGTTTGCAGACGCCTCAGTTTGCAGACGCCTCAGTTTGCAGACGCCTCAGTTTGCAGACGCCTCAGTTTGCAGACGCCTCAGTTTGCAGACGCCTCAGTTTGCAGACGCCTCAGTTTGCAGACGCCTCAGTTTGCAGACGCCTCAGTTTGCAGACGCCTCAGTTTGCAGACGCCTCAGTTTGCAGACGCCTCAGTTTGCAGACGCCTCAGTTTGCAGACGCCTCAGTTTGCAGACGCCTCAGTTTGCAGACGCCTCAGTTTGCAGACGCCTCAGTTTGCAGACGCCTCAGTTTGCAGACGCCTCAGTTTGCAGACGCCTCAGTTTGCAGACGCCTCAGTTTGCAGACGCCTCAGTTTGCAGACGTCTAAGTTGTTTACAATACATGTCTGCAGTGATGGTTACACCTAGGGGAAGCAATTCGTAGTACACTACATCATCGCTGTTCCACCAGATGCATAACATTATCTTTTGTAGATGGGTGCAAGTACTTTTTTTGGGTTCAAACATTTCTTTCTTTTCCTTATGGTAGCACAAAAACAACACTTCTCAGTAACAAGACAGGACAGGAATGGTCGGTTTTGTTCACAAGCCAACTGATGACGAGCAAGCAAAGATGCATTTAGGCTACCCGCTGATTTCTGTGATTTGAGCTTAGAGCATGTGGTACCCATACACCCAATCTTGGAAGCTTCCCAATAGCTAGCAAATGTCACAAAATGGTGGAACGATCAAAGCTCATCACATCTGCCAGCTCTCAAATAGAATGATGTGGATCTTGTGGATTAATGCTTTGAAACAATCTTCATGAAACCTCGAAAGTCTTCCTGAAAGCGAAGAGTCACTAATGTCAAAATGATACACCAGAAAACCATTTTCTTGCCATGCTCTGTCCAATGGCATTATCCTCATACACAGAGCAAATATCTCTGGCTGCCTCCACTACTGTCAGCCCTCTACTGAACCCAAACAGAATGATATGTCAGAAATGCTCCGATTTCTCAACTTGGTACACCATCTTCTAGCCTGCACAGGAATGACAATATGTAAACTCAAATAGCAACAGTGAACTACAAATAAATTATGACAACTGATAAATCCATAGCAACTGAAATACCAACTTGCAAAACAAAAATGCTGTGAACTTATGCACCAACCTAATAGTTATCTGTTGTTGGTCCATCTGTAAGGTTCTGTGCTAGTTGTTTGTTAATTTCATGCAAATTTTCAGATGCATCTTTACTAAATTTATTCGCAAACTGTATGGGGTTAAGGAGAGAAAAGTATGTGCTAAATGTCAACAATTCCACGAAAAATGGATGAAGGATTATTTCTTCACCACGTACAAATATAAACCTGTCCGCTTGTCATGTAATGAATCACTATCGGTTGTGAAGGAATAGAATATGGAAAGGTACCTTTCTACAAAACAAACTGCTCAAAACAGCTTATAGAGCAATTGCAGAAAGACAAAATTAAAATATTAATTTCCAATTTGGACAACCAACATTGGTTGCTGCACTCCTTACCTGTAGTATAGCCTGGATAATCAGGTACCATGTTGGGAGGATTTTTGGTTTTAAAGTCACCAAGTCCATAGTGTCCATCCACTATGTCAAAGAATTCAGAACATCCACTAACCAGAAGATTGTCAACTGCAGTTTCTAAGGACTATAACTGGTCATCAGATCCACAACAATGCCCCAGCAGCCGACAATGATCATGTCTGCAGCTCATCAACCTACAGCAATGGCAGCTTTAGCTGTGGACCCACTTACAACAACAATGTTCACCATAACATTGATCCACCTTCCCATCAGCATCATGACAGGGCAATCTATGCAAGCATTGTTTGGTTAATTGTATTTAATCCAAGCTGATTTTTATTTATTGTGGTGGTGGTGGTGTATTTTGTGGAAGTAGGTTTGACAATCAGAGTTTTTTGGTTTTGTTCGACGAAGTTGTTATAGTACTACGGCAGTCAACAGCAGACCTCTTCATCTCCAAATAACTACTGCAGACTACCTCCTCCTGAATCTGTATACTGTATTTATTTGTTGGTCTCCTTCTACTATTTTTACCCCCTCCCCTTCCCCAACACCTCCCTCCAATACTAAATTTGTGATTCCATGATGCCTCAATTTGTCCTATCAAGCAATTCCTTCTTTTGGTCAACGTGTGCCACAAATTTCTTGTCTCCCCAATTATATTCAGTACCTCCGCATTAGTTATATGATCTACCCGTCTAATCTTCAATTCTCTTTTTGTCTACGCTGTTTACCATCTGTGTTTCACTTCCATGCATGGCTTCACTCCAGGCAAATACTTTCAGAAGAGAATTCTTAACACTTAAATCTATAATCAATGTTAACGAATTTATCTTTTTCAGAAATGCTTTTCTTGTTTTCTTGCCATTGTCAGTCTACATTTTATATGCTCTCTACTACTACAGTTATTCTGCTGCCCAAACAGCAAAACTCATTTACCAATTTAATTGTCTCATTTCTTAATCTAATTCCATCAGCATCATCTGATTTAATTCGACTACATTCCATTATCCTTGTTTTACTTTGGCTTATAATCATCTTATATCGTTCTTTCAAGACAGTGTCCATTCCATTCAACTGCCCTTCAAAGTCCTGCACTGTCTCTGACATAATTACAATGACAACACAAACTTCAAAGTTTTTGTTTGTTATCCCTGAACCTTAATTCCTACTCTAAATTTTTCTTCTGTTTCCTTTACTGCTTGTTCAATGTACAAACTGAATATCTTCGGAGGGGTGTGGGGGGTGGGGGGTGGGGGGGTGGGGGGGGGGGGTGTGTCTAGGCTACAACACTGCCTCATTTCCTTCTCAACCAATGCTCCCCTTTCATGCCCCTCAATTCGTGTAGCTGCTGCCTGGTTTCTGTAAAAGTTGTAAATAGCTTTTCACTCCCTGTATTTTACTCCCACTACCTAAAGAATTTCAAAGAGAGTATTCCAGCCAACACTGTCAAAAGCTTTTTCAAAGTCTACATCCACGATAAGTCATAGGGTCAGTATTGCCTTGCGTGTTTCTACATTTCTCCGGAATCCAAAATGATCTTCCCCGAGGTTGGCTTCTATCAGTTTTTCCATTCTTCTGAAAATAATTCGTGTTAGTATTTTGCAACCATGATTTATTAAATTGATAGTTCTGTAATTTTCACATCTGTCAGCAAGCACCCCCCACCCCCTTTTTTTAATGATTACATTCTTCATGAAGTCAGTGTGTGTTTCGCCTGACTCATACATCTTGCACACCAGATGGAAGAGTTTTTTCATGGCTGGCCCTCCCAAGACTATCAATAGTTCTGATGGAATGTCATCTACTCTTGAGGCCTTATTTCAACTTAGATCTTTCAGATTTCTGTCACATTCTCCTCACAGTATCACTTCTCCCATCTGATCTTCAACTATGTCCACTTCACTTTCTATCATGCTGCCTTCAAGTTTATCTCCCTTGTATAGATCCTCTATATACTCCTTACACCTTTCACCTTCCCCTTCTTTGCTTAGAACTGGTTTTCCATCTGGCACTTGATACTCATACTGCTGCTCCTCTTTTCCCCAAATGTCTCTTTAATTTTAATGTAGCGGTATCTATCTTTCCACTAGTGAAATGTGCTTCTAAATCCTTGCAGTTGTCCCCTAGCCATTCTTGCTTAGTCATTTTGCTCTTCCTGTCACTCTCATTTTTTTAGATGTTTATATTCGCTTTTGCCCATTTCATTTGCTGCATTTTTATATTTTCTCCTTTCATCAGTTAAATTCAATATCCCTTGTGTTATCCAAGGATTTTTACTCTGCCTTGTCTTTTTAACCATTTGACCCTCTGCTGCCTTCACTATTTCATCTCAAAGCTATCCATTTCTACTGTATTCCTTTCCTATGTTTCAGTCAACTGTTGCTTAACACTCCCTCTCAAACTCTCAGCAACCTCTGGTTCTTTCAACTTATCCGGGCCCATCTCCTTAATTTTCAACCTTTTTCCAATTTCTTCAGCTTTAATCTATGGTTCATAACCAATAAATTGGGGTCAGAGTCCACATATGCCCCTGGAAAACCTTCTTTTATGATTGCTGAATCAAGTGTTAGTGATGATTAAATTGTGCTCTGTGCAAAATTCTACCAAGCAGCTTCCTCTTCCATTCTTTTGTCCAAGTCCGTATTCACCAACAATTTTTCCAACTATCAAATTCCAGTGACCGATCGCAATCAAATTTTACCTCATTTAACTATCTGAATAACTTCTTTTACCGCCTCATACATTTCTTCAATCTCTTCATCATCTTTGGAGCTAGTTGGCATATAAACTTATATTACTGTAGTAGGCATGGCTTCATGTCTATCTTGGCTATGATAATGCATTCACTATGCTGTTTGTAGTAGCTTACCCATGTTCCTATTTTCTTATTCCTTATTAAACCCACTCCTACATTACCTGTGCTTGATTTTGTATTTATAGCCCTGTAGTCACCTGAAAAGAAATCCTGTTCCTTCTGCCACCGAACTTCACTAATTCACATTATATCTAACTTCAACCTATCCATTTCCCTTTTAAAATTTTATAACCTACCTGTCCAATTAAGGAATCTAACATTCCATGCTTCGATCTGTAGAATGCCAGTTTCGTTTCTCCTGATGACAAGGACCTCCTGGGTAATCCCCGCCCAGAAACAGAGCTGTTTTACAGAAGAGGAAGCCATCATCATTTAACCGTACAGTAGACACACATGCCCTTGGGAAGAATTACAGCTGTAGTTTCCCTTGCTTTCAGCCATTCACAGGACAAGCACAGCAAGGTCATTTTGGTTGATGTTACAAGACCAGATCAGTCAACTATCCGGACTGGTGCCCCTGAAACTACTGAAAAGGCTGCTGCCCCTCTTCAGGAACCACACATATGTCTGGCCTCTCAACAGATACCCTTCCATTGTCATTGCATGGCTATCTGTATCACTAAGGCACACAAGCCACCCCACCGACGGCAAGGTCCACGGCTCACGAGGGGGAACTAATGGTAACCATACATAGTAACTATGTGTGCCCAACACTCCCAGTAACTGAAGTTTACGTCATAGACATAACTGAAAGTAAAGAAAAGCCTATATGTTTTAGGCACAACAAGAAGTAAAGGAAAGCCTGTAAAGGAAGAGATGACACTACATACAATAATAAATGCTGTCCATCAAAAGCTGTAATTGTGCCACATCTAAAGTTAGAAGCACTCTTAGGGCTGCATTGCTATGTGACCATAAAGCATTTCTTGATTTCAATGCAAATAGAGTATGGTGGAAATGTACACTATATGGTATCTTTTGAGAATAATTCAGACACCTGTATATAGGAATA
This sequence comes from Schistocerca serialis cubense, assembly GCF_023864345.2. NCBI lineage: Eukaryota > Metazoa > Arthropoda > Insecta > Orthoptera > Acrididae > Schistocerca > Schistocerca serialis. The sequence continues at coordinate 142,514,453 of NC_064642.1, read as the reverse complement.
GCAAAGGATGGCACATATTCATCTGGTGGCTAAAGCTAATGTTGTTGTAGTGGTGGTGGTAATAGTAATAGTAATAGTAGTAGTAGTAGTAGTAGTAGTAGTAATAGTAGAGATCAGATTATGGTTATGGAAGAATCAGTACAATTCACAAAGTCTCAGGAATTACAAAACATACTATCCACATATAAAAAGTATATTAAGATAAACAAAGGGTAATTAGCAAGTATGTGTGTATATTTAAGATAATGGATGAGAAGCTTTTCTTTTACAAACTATATCCTATACCAATGAGTTTTAAATGTGGCAGTTCAAGAAGATACAATGTATTACTGACAAAGGTTCTATTGAATGCAGCTTAAATGTATACGATAATCCTTTGTTGGTGGTGGAAATACACGCAGGAGGTGTTTCAATTGGTGAGTGTGAGTGAGTACAGAAGAATTGTTGTCCAAGCCTGAGGAAGCCACTTCTGTTTTAGTTCTATGGACTTAACACAGGTTACAGGTAGGTACACTTCACAAAGAATATAGAGCATACACAGCCTTTTTAATTTGAAGAAAAATCTGATCAATTTTATGTAGCCCTAGTATTTTTTGGTTTTAATATATTTGTGGTGGTTTTTATCCACGCTCCAGACAACTCCTTAAATGGTGACCTAGTACAAGAAATAATTACAGAAGTAGCCAAACTGCTACTCATTTCCAAGACCAGGGAGGGCACTGCGCATTATTTAATATAACTGAACTGAAAAATGATTACGGAAGAAAGGAAGAACAACAAAACTAGCAAAGTCTCATTTTGGCAGGGATGAGCTGAAATCTCTAGGACATATGGTGTGATTAAGGGTATACAACTTGACCCAGAAAAGATTCAAGCTATAAAAGGCTGCCTAGAACCACTAAATTTGGCTAAGAGAAGCAAGGTAAGCCACGGAAGAGAACGGTTCATAAAAATGCTGAAATCACCACGAGAAGGGAGATGAAGAGTTATCAACTATCATTACGAGTATATCGATACGTCAGACAAAACATATGTAATACTCTAATGCACGAGTAAGTTCGAAGCATTATGGAATGTTTCCTGGTTGTAAACTAAGGGTCAATATATGAATATTTCTGGAACAATGCTTTCAGTCATTTAGTAGCACAATGGATCTGAGAAAGCTTTATAGCTGCCAGCATAGAAGCTGAGGAAGAGAGAGAGCCCACGTACGAAGAAGAGGCACAGTTTACCTGCACCTTCAAACAAGGAGCAGCAGTACATTATTTAAAACCAATGGTGATGGTACTTTTAATTCAATCATACATACATTTCAGACAAGGTAACGCCTTACTGTGTGGGAGAGTGAAGCAGCTCAGATGTGATAACGGTACTCTCATCTCTATTTTCAATCTTTGTTGTGGCGGCAAATTAATCAGTTAGTTAGATTCATGTTCCATGGATCATTTGCACAATAAACAGCAATAACGTGGAACAAGTCACGTTATATTCACATCACAAATTAATTAATAAATATGTCAATCTGTTGATCCTTACAAGTTTCTTTTTAACATAAAGATGTGAGTTAGAAATTCCTACCCACCACCTTTTACACATTAAAATAATAGAAATTATTCTACAAAATGGGAGGGGTTATCAAAGAGAAACTTTTTCAGTTTGTTTTCAAATTTCATTTTGCTATCTGTCAGATATGCTATATCAATGGGTAAGTGATCAAAAATTTTGGCTGCAGCATTTTTGAGCTGAAGGACAACCTTAAGGGGCTCCAGAAAGCCCTATCATTCCAATGTTAAAATAGCACTCATTAATTACACGTTTTCTCAGAAATTATTTGAGCTAGGAGTCCAAATTTTTACAGGTTATTTACTGGAGTATTGGATACAACTTAACAAGGTTTTTTTTTAAAAATACAAATTTAGTTGGTAGAGATTAATTTTTTTGTTGTAATGAAAATCCACTACTTTTTGTGCCTTTTTGTTTACAAATTCAACAACATGCAGGTTTTTGGAGAAAGGCTGTGTTAAGTTATGCAGAAGGGACTGTAACATTTCCTGAAAATTTGAAGCAAGTTGGTTTGGTAGATCCTGACAATACATGTAATTTGTATGAAAAAATAAAACTTTTGGGAATAGAACGACAAAGTTTGATTTACGTTTTTAATACATTCCAGGTCCATAGGATGGATTATCTTCATCTTCTGCAAGCTCCTCTTCCAGCTTTCTCTTTGTCCTCCTCCTGTTTAGTCTGGCTTGTATTTCTAGGCTTTTACAGCCCTGCCAGCAGCCCTAAGGCATTCCCCGTCTAAAGCAAGCATCATTCATACCATGTGGAAGCCTATTTTCATTCCCATATTTCGAAAGACTTGGCACCTTGCAATGTTGCCATCATAAAAAGCAACAACATCATCATACACACCAAAGTTAAGTGTTCGTATTCCAACAAACACAGTCTTGGGGATTCCTGACCATATAACACTATTTACACTTTTGTTGGTGTTTTGAGTTTTTCCATAAATACACTTTTTCAACAGTTCAGGTGCTGCTAAGTCTCAGAAAATAGGTTTTATCACTTCCATTACCGCATCAGGCAGACTATATTTATGAGTGTACACTTCACCAGCTGGCAATCTCTTGTTGTACTTACACCAACTGCTTTCTCCTTTGGAACACAAGTAATGATGGAGACTTTCATTGTTTGAAAAAAAAAAAAGAAGGAGCCCAAATACACTTCTTCATTTCATCTAAGCTGTGTGTGTTTTGGCTAATAGTCATTCCATAATAGGTCTATATTTTGTCACTTACACTGTCAATTAACCTTCCCTTCCCATACAACCTTTACCATCACCGAGTTTTGGCTTTTTGTACGAAGCTTTTAGTCACCGAAATCTTGGTCCCATTCGTTTCTGTATGTGGCCAGTACACTCAAATTTCCACATTACAACATCACCACCATAGGGCACCAGTCCTTCAATATGTTTGAAACTTTTAGAATCACTGTCACAAAGGTAACTCACATATCGCACTTTATCACATGCAACAGAATGCTGAAATATACTAGCAACACCCGACACTTCCATTCCACCACTATTGTCACCTTCATTAGCTGTACAATTATTTTCATGTATACCTCATTTTTTTGTGGACACTGTAATTTTTAGATATTACTGCTACATCTAAAACTTATACATACTGGAGGCAGATACTTCACCACGAAGAGATTTGTGTTCCCATTTATGCCAGGCACCATCGAATGCTGCAATCAAGTCTCTATTACAACTGTTTTCTATTACTGTCCCTTCCACAGCTTCCTTCATAGATCATATTTCAGACACTATAAATCTATTATAATTCGGGATTTGGAAGATTCACCATGTCACAGAAAACTGTACCTGCAGTAGTACCCTCACTAATTGTATGCAAGGCGTATCATCATCATCATCCAGTTCAAGTTTCCTGGGTAATGCTAATGAGCATCTTCCACTTTGTCCTGTCCAGATACACCTGTTCATGGAGAACATCATCCACTGCCCATCCTCTGGTCACTAGATCGGCCTTGATCAAGTCTATCCATCGGGTTCGAGGTCTTCCTTGAGATCTTTTCCCGTCCACATGTCTTTCCAAATTTATTTTGGCTGTTTTAGTTATAAAAAACAAATCTAACGTGTTCATAGATTTCGCTATCATTTTCTTCATTTGGAATTACAGCAACACTGTTTCAAAAGATGGTCATGTATGAACACTTACCATACTGTAGATCCATTTCACTGGAAAGTCCTACGTGATTTTTTATGGAGTGTTCCAGACCTACTTCACTACACTGAATACATCTTGCACAGTTTGCAAAAATTCCAATTCGCCCACACTTTTCATTAACTGAACCAAGCTTCTTCTGCTAAGTACTTTCTTTCTCATTTTTAATGCAATGGGCAGCAATGTTAGGCTCACAAACCTGGTTATCGTATTTATTGTTTACAGTAATAATACCTATCTTTGGCTTTCCAACATTTCTTTTTTTCTTAAAAATCTTCAGAGCATTTAAAGGCACTTTTACGTTTACCCATGATTATCTTTCGATAAAACACAATCTTCAACGAACAGAATTCATTGCGAATATTTTCAGGGTTAAAAAGAGTAAATAAACACGCAACATGTGACAATCGAGCAAGCAATATATATATCAAACTATCACGGGTTAGCCACAACACTTATTTTGAAACACTTTTTTTGTCTCTCATCACTAAAATGTACATGATGAGCATGTAGATTCACAAGTACAACATTTGACAGCAGTTTAACAGCACCACAGTGGATCACGTCCATGCAGAACATATTTTAAAAATATTGTCGTCTTCTGAACTGAATAAATTATATATCAATTGAAAGGGGAAAGTCTGTAGATTTTTAAAATGCAAAAAAGTAAAAATTGAACATTTCATTATTTTGAACGTTTCCTGAGCCCCTTAATGTGGAGTAAATAATGTATCTTCCCTTCTGGTATTGTAATAATGTACATCATTGTCCCTTTTGAATAGCAGAGTATTATTTACAACTAATTTCATCAGGAGATAAATGTACTGTGAAGCAGTAATCATCCATGCCCAACTCCTAACACTTAATACCTACAAGATCATAATAGACAAGCACCTCATGTCCCCCTTACATCATGTTTATGAACATTGAAGCCTTTCATTCTCAGAGATGAGATTCCCACAGAACAATATTCCACAAGACATTATTGAATTAAATTATGTCAACTTACTGATATCTCCCCCCGATTTGCAATGATTCTAAGTGCAAAAGTGGCTGAACTAGGTTGTTTTAGGAGTTTCTAGTTTAACAATCATGTAAATTCCTGTGTGGAGCGACATGTAAAATAAGGGAAAGGAATTCACTCACCTACAGTGGATCAATGAATGGAACACAGAAACATGTAACAGAAAACAGCAATCACACCAGATTTCAAGCAATTGCTCTTTTTCTAGCCGAAGTACACACTTTCACATACACAACCACACAAAAACCCAGATGTTCCCTCCTGTAACCACAGCAAGATTTAGTATTGAAAGCCTACATCTCTCCTAAGCTGCTGCCATTGCCTCACCGTACTTTTTCCCTTCTCTCCATGCCACTCCCACTACTCCTCATACACTGCCTTCTCCCACCACTCTCTCTCTCTCTCTCTCTCTCTCTCTCTCTCTCTCTCTCTCTCTCTCTCTCTCTCCCCCCCCTCCATCCACTACTGTCCCCTTTCTCTTTCCTCCCACTCACCACTCCCCTCCCCTCCATCTTCCTACATCTCTTTTTGCTATTTTTCTCCTGTTGTGTGGCCACACAGTTATTTCTCCAAAGATTTGGTTCTTTCCCACTTCCACCTCACTGTGTCCTTCCCTACTCCCTCTCAACTCCATTGGCTCAGCCAACTACCTTTTCCAGTTTAAATTCCAATCAATATGGATGCCTAAAAATTTTGAAGTTTCCACCCTATTTATTATTTCCCCACTACGTGTTACACTTATCAGAGTAGCACCTAGAATTGAATATGTTGTATCTTTTTAAAATTGAGTGAGAGAGCACTCACAGAAAACCAGTCAATGATACTTTTAAGAACACTGTTTACTATTTATTGTACGTATGCTTGGACTGATTACAATACTTGCGTCATGTGCAAAAAGAGCTAAATCTGCTTGTGGTATATTATACGGAAGATTGTGCAAAATTTGGTGAACGAATGAGTAAAAGGCATTCGCAATAGAGCACCTCTTCTGGAATCCAAAGTGTGATCTACTGAGGGTATTATTGTTGCTCAGGTGGGATTGTAGAAAACATCAACTTCTCCAAAATTTTGGAAAATTATGTGAGGTGTGAAACAGGTCAGTAGTCATTGACATCTTTCCTGTCACCTTTATTATAGAGCAGTTTAACAATGGCAGATTTTAATCTCTCTGCAAAAATACCTTGAGTTAGTGATTCGTTACATTGGGCTTGTTATGTGGCAACAAATCCTTAGTAATCTGTCAGAAACATTATCAAATCCCAATTAGCTTTTATTTTTGAGAGAATATATAATTTTCTTGATTTCATAATCAGAAGTTGGCGATACATTCATATGACTGAATTTTATGAAAGTTTCTTTTTCAACACACTGCTCTTTTCCTCTTGAACTATTTGCCCTATACCTTCCTTCATATTTAAGGCACGGTTATTAAACACATTTGCTACCTGTGACTCACTGTTTATAATCCTCTCATTTACTTCAATTGTGATGTTATCCAATTATGAGACGTTGTCCTGTGTCTCATTTCACTACATTCCGTATAGCCTAAGTCTGTTGTCAGGATTACTGGTTTCTGACATATCTGTAGGTTTGCTCTGGTTCTAGCTCTGTCGTTGCCAATAATTGCTCTATGTCTGATAGTTCTCATTATCACTACATGTAAACCTTGCTTTGTGATTCCTTCAGTTACTCCTAATTTTGGGCATAATCCACCAGACAACAATTTCTCCACTTTGGATTAACATTTCTTTATGAATAACTAAAACCACAATGTAAATTAAGAAATAATGTATAACATTACAGAGAAATCACTGACATGCCTACTGATGGAAATTACATACATAAATCACATATCAAATATAAAAAAATACTCAGGAGGGGGAAGAGGACTGATTTAAGCCTTACTGACACTATCTATCAACAAAACTCTGCAAGCCACATGACTTCATAATCGCGTAACATAGTTACTTATAGGTGATAAAGAAATGTTTATTTTATTCTTAAATATTCTCCTAGTTACCGCAAAATAATTTTAAATGCTCTTTGAAGACTCTTTCAGTCTGAACATGCCAACAGCTAAATGGCAAATATCAATAACCAATTCAGTTTGGCACTTATATAAAACTGAAAATGGGTAACTGAACTTATTGGAACATTAGAGGATATCTGTGATGTACAGAAGGAAAAATGACAGTAAAAAGGTTCTAGTTCAATACCTTATTGGAATTAAGGTAATTTACAGGGTACAAGTTTGTCATTACATCAGCTGAACATGATTTGGTTTGAAGGTAGAGGGGAGACAAAACAGTTGTTTTGTTGAATGGAATATCCCAGCATTCATACACTGGATGCGATTTTGGGAAATGAGAGAAATTGTAAGGCTGGATGACCAGTCACTGCAGTACTGTGGTGATTATTAACTACACTACACCACACCACTTCCAGTAGGACTATTCATACCACCAAACTAGCCCCCATGGTGCTGTACCTTTTTCTTTTTTCTTTTCTTTTCTTTTCCTTCCAAACACTATCCCACATTTGCAAATGATTTTGCTATACCTTCTGAAAATGCGACATCTGCAGCAACGGAAATTTGAAAATGCACTGAAATGTCTGAAAACAGATATTCGCCAAAATAGAGAAGGTTAAAAATGTTAAATATTTTGAGGGCAAAATCCCATAAGCTGATTTGGAAAAAGCTACTATAGAAGAAAGGATACATAAAATCAAAGGGCATAATATGCTATAACTAAAGAAACACTTTTACGAAACAGCCATCAAAAATACAAAAATAATGCATTACAATACAGTACTGAAGCCAGAATACCTAACATCAAACCATAATTTAGACAACTCGAAATACTGGAAAGTTGAAACACTACGAAAATGTTTGGATCACAAAAAAATTATGGAAGGTAGGAAAGTAACAAATTTATTCAAACACAGAAAACATATCAGAAGTAATAAAAAAGGAAAAGAGGTATTTTTGGACTTTTGTTTCAAATAGAAAATAACAGATTACCGTAACCAAAAAGATCTTCCATTATTTGTGGGATACAACATCAACAAGAAGTTGGAGTAAAGGAGATTACACACACACACACACACACACACACACACACACACACATTCTGTAACTTACCAAACGAAAGCGTTGGTACGTTGATAGGGACGGGAGCGGAAAGACTTGCCTTAGGGGGAAAAAGGGACAGGTATTCATCCGCACAAATACAGACACAAGCGTGCGTGTGTGTGTGTGTGTGTGTGTGTGTGTGTGTGTGTGTGTGTGTGTGTGTGTGTGTTGGGGGGGGGGGGGGGGGGCTTGCAAGAGAGTGTATACCTGTCCCTTTTTCCCCTTAAGGTAAGTCTTTCCGCTCCTGGGATTGGAATGATTCTTTACCCTCTCCCTTAAAACCCACATCCTTTCGTCTTTCCCTCTCCTTCCCTGATGATGCAACCATGGGTTGTGAAAGCTTGAAATATGTGTGTGTGTGTGTGTGTGTGTGTGTGCGCGTTTGTTATTGTCTCTATCAACGTACCAACGCTTTCGTTTGGTAAGTTACAGAATCTTTGTTTTTAAATATATTCATCCCATGTGGAATGTTTCCCTCTATATATAGCCGAAGAAAGAAGTGACATAGATGTGTTTGAGGAAAAGTATTGGATGTGGGAGGATTCCAATCACAGCCACACATTGGGATCGAACACTTCCGTTGACCTACATAGCTCAACAGCAGCTCCCGATCCCATAATTAGGATCAAACACTTCCCTTGACCTGAAACATCATAGTGAATGGATGAAAGAGTAGTGGAAGAAAAGGAAAGAACAACAAACAAGGAATTGAAATTGGCAGATTTTTCCTTCTTCTTCTTGGATGGGCTAACCCATCCAAGAAGAAGAACAATGCATATCTTAAAGCGATGATGAAACAAACTAGTACCTCAAAGTGAGGCATTACAATGAATGTTTAACAGTTTGCTTCAAAATTTCACCATTCAAAGGTAGACATAATTTATATATAGGCCCTAAGTTCTCTCACACACAATAAATAATCAGAAAAACTTAACAAAAATCAGGGATAATAGGCTACATATTTTGAAACCAACACACAAATTTCTTGTAATAAGGAAAAACACTTTACTAATACTCACTTAATCAATTCATGTGGACCCAATGATTGCTCTGTCATCATTCAGAGGTGTGGTACACTGACAGAGAAATTAAAACCATTTAGGCCCTGGTATGTCCTGCAACACATTAACAGTACACCTCACAACAGATAAATTACCATAAAAAATATGACAAAATATTCATTTAAAATGTTAATATCTCTATTTATGGTGCTGCTGAGTGTGTATATTAGGACATGCACAGGAAAGATTTCAATGCATTGTTCCTTAATTTTTTTAAAATTATTACTGACTCCCTCTTACTCTGACAAGTGTTACCTGCAACAAGTGATTGTGTGTGTGTGTGGGTGTGTGTGTGTGTAAGAGAAAGACTGAACAAACAGTTAAGTAGAAAACACTTCATGTATGGCGTAAAAAACACACTTCATGTAAAAGGTCAGCACATTGTCATATTTCCTGTGAGAGTGTAGTATAGGAAAAATGTAAAACAGGGTATTTCCACATCAATGCCAGATGACTCAATTAGGCTATGACCCACGGAACACGCAGACAACTAATATAACGATTACATTGATTTTATGGCGAAAGTGTCAAAAACTCTAGTCTTTACCCTGTTTACGGAGGTACAAACAACCGTTACATCAAAACCGTACATTAGTTTGTTACAGAATAAAAAACAAACCTATAACAAAGAGGTCAGTTGTTAAAAACTCAATATCTTAAACGAAATAATAAGATGACATTATATCCGTTAAATCAATGGCATAAAGTGTTGAGCTTCCATACTACAAAAACAGCATTACATTAATTTTTCACAGTAGCCATTCCTCATACATGATGTAAACGTGAAACTTCTGTCGCTGCACCAGTAGTAAACAAATGTCTACACCAGTATTTCCCTACCAACGCATCGTTGATGAATCCAACAGTCCCGTTTGAAGATTGGAAACACTTGAGTTGACACGTTCTGCACAATATTATTTGGCAGCGATTTGCTCGAAACATCACCAACACAGTACTTCAAATGTACTACTTTGTTAAGAAAGCAAACTCGAACAAGAAGCTACATCATACGCTAAGTTAACAGATCATTTGATAAATACACCACGGAATCACTACACACCTACCAATAACAAACACCTTCGATTGACAGCCTGACAGGTTTCATAAATACACCACGGAATCACTACACACCTACCAACAACAAACACCTTCGACTGACAGTCTGTCAGGCATCCGGATCTTGACAGGGCGCTTGAGTTCCCTGATTGGCTGTTGCTTTGATGGAACCCGACAGGCGTCTAAAGCTAGCGAAATGAGGGTTGCTCAACTACCGGACCTACCGACAGATGGCTCTAGCGCGTGCCGGCCAAAGATCAAATCATTGAGTGTCCGCCATATCTGAATTTGGCGAAAAACGAAGTGTCAAAACACGGATGAAAATGTTTTTCGTTCTGCGCCCTGATAAGTCTTTTAGATTGGATGTTCTAGATATCCACACATCAACATAATGAAGTGGGGTCAACAGAAACATCCGATCTCACGAGTCGGCTTTGACCCGTGACGTAAGGGTGTTGTGGTGTGTGACGTCATTACGGCGCGGAGTTTTGTCGCTACTCGTTATGTCTAATAAATCAATATTGTTTTTTTCTTTTTTTTTATTTGTTTCTTTTTTTTATCTTTTGATTGACCTACACATTGATCTGTAGCGTAGCCCTGAATACGAGGTTAGGTTGGGAGTTTTTTTTTTGGCGGGGGGGGGGGGGGGGGGTCAGGGGGGGGGTGCAGCCCCCCCCCCCTGCCTGGCCTTGAGTACCACTTGTTTATTAGTATCTTTGTTTGCTATCAAACAGTGACAGTTCTGCTATGAAATTCCTAAATTCGAGTGTGTTTTGGAAGTTTAACAAGCTGACCTATAAATTGTTTACTATTAATTTTATGAGTGCTTTACTTATTTGCCCGTTTTAAAATACTATTTAAGATTCAATGGAGCTCAACAAATTACCTTGGTTGCCAAAGCTTTTAACTACAGGTATAATTCGGAAAATCAAGTGTGGAAAATAGTGAAGACGTGTCTTGAAAAAAAGTTGACATCGTTTGCTTAGGCGTATCTTTACTGACAACAGAAATTACAACTGAACTATTAAAGTATTACTTAGTTATAAACGGAAAAACTGTTATTTTTCTTTATCTGAAGTGATGCATTACCGATCTCCATATATGCTGACACTGTAATTGCAACATTCACTTACGAATTTGGCTCTCTCTTTGATCAGAAATTTAAATACCATGATTTTATTAACGCCTGTATATGTCACAATGTATTTTAACTGAGTGATAAGGTAGAAGCACCAGTTTTTGACAGTGCTGCAGTCTTTGATACGAGACAAGAAATACATTTAAATGAGACAAACACAAAGGCCAACGTTAAGGCTCCTCTTAAATGCATAACTTGTATCATTTGGAAGTTAAGTGTAGTAATAATATTATATTGGACTGATCCATGATGATGTAGGAAGTGAAGGAACTTGTTGAAAATAACATTGATCACAGCTGTTAATTTTAAGGTTGGGGTGTCGTAAAACTGTAATTTTCCAGTCTGACACCCAAATAATGATTGGTACCATGGTTTTATTTTAAAATTGAATTCAAAACATGTCAGTGAGCAAAATTAATTACACTATGAATTACAACCATGGAATTTTATTTCTGTGAATCTGGGTTCCAGTCTTTGACATGGTGTCAATCAGTGGAATGACTGGTTGTCATGATATGGCCCAAGCAAAAAACAAACCTGAAAGCGAAAGCTGTAGAAGCTGGCCACGCAGGCACCCCAATGGCTGCTACAATCTGTGTTAGACAAGGGTGACATTATATTGCAAATTTAGTGTAAAAAGTTCCATATTGTCTGAATTTGTCCTATACTGACAGGACATTCTAGTCCAGTCAATTTTCTTATCTGCAAAAGTACACTAGCCAATACCAGTGATACAAAGGTAGTGCCAAATTACAAACTATCCAGTAACAACAGAAGTATTGCTGGACAATGTACAGTAAATAATATGTAATAACCTGAGACATTCAGAATTGGTTTGAAAAAATAGAACAGCATTTGGAAAGAGAGTTAACATTTTGAAAATAACAAATGACACAAGTAGAGTTTTCAGTTCTTATGAAAGCTCGCTTACTTTTTCTTTTTTTTTCTTCTTCCTCTCTCTTCTCCATTCTCAAGGGAAAAATGTGATAAAATAAAAGTGCAAGAAAGTTGTGTACAACGGAAATGATGAAAAAGAAAATCTCACTATGCTTTTAACAGCATATGCTGCTGTAAAGCTTGCTCCTCCTAAGAACATGATTTTCTCCCATCTCTCTCTCTCTCTCCCCCCCTCCCTCCCTCCTTCTCCCCCTCCTCCATGTGAAGAGTATTCCTGTAATAATAGCTAATAGCATACCAAGAACATGAGGGTGTCACAGTGGAGATTTGTTTTCTGGTACAGACATCTGATACAACTATTCCACAGCAAAACTTACTTTCAACAGGTGTGGTAGCAGTGCATTCCCATAGGATAATAGAATATTATGTCCTCCAGGAATCACATTGGGTGCACCACTTACAGCATAAACTGTACAGCAACTACAATGTTTTGTGAGCAAGTAATGCCAGTCAGTATCTTTAATTTTAACATAAGTCTTGACTCCCTTAATTACCTGCTTATACATGTGCTTGTACTACAGGTTATTGGTAAAGCAAATACTTATTGAATAGGTCTTCACACTTTCAATATTTAGCAGAAATTCTGAAAAAAGTAAATTCTTTTATTACTGTATCACCTCTATGGTGAATTAAGAGGTAGGCTACTGACTGGTTTCGTTGAACATTTAATAGAAGCCTTCTTTTTACCTGCTATTGATAAAGAGCCATTCCAGGTTCGGTACATTACAATCTCTCGCATTTTTCATGAGGTTTGTTATTCTGTACACTAATATTTCTTCTTCTAAATGGCAAATATTGCATTCAGACATTGTCGGTATTAAAGGTAATTCATGAAATAAATTATATTTAAACAAGAAAATTAAAGGTTCCACATGACACATGAAAAGTACGTTGTTACACACATGTATGTACAGATTCCAAAATGTCTGTGAATTTGAGTTACAAACTTTTTTAAATAGAAATATGAAGATCACAATACTTTGGGTCTGCAATAACTCAAATGTAAAATACTTCAGTTCCCTATGGGAAACTTTGTTCTTTATGTGACTCATGCAACTGCTTTCGCTCTTAATGGAAAACTAAATGGTTTATGTTAAAGTTAACTTGCAAAAACTGTAACCATTGTTACATAATTTCTGTGAAGTAAGATTCCTTAATGTTAATTCCTTCCTTTGTCATTGTAACTTGATAATTTCAGTTCCATATGGGACATGACCTAAAAAATGAAATGCTTTTGTTACTATGACCAAACAAAATCTTTTTAACATGTAGTACACAGTTCAAATCAGCAAAATGTGTAACTGTATAATTAAGGTAAATGTTGATGAAAATTAGGCATGTAACATGAGTACTGAAATTTCCTAATCCGCAACTTGTGGTCGTTTGGTAGCATTCTCGCTTCCCGCGCCCGAGTTCGGTCCCCAGCGGGGTCAGGGATTTTCTCTGCCTCGTGATGACTGGGTGTTGTGTGATGTCCTTAGGTTAGTTAGGCTTAAGTAGTTGTAAGTTCTAGGGGACTAATGACCATAGATGTCAAGTCCCATAGTGCTCAGAGCCATTTGAACCATTTTTTGAAATTTCCTAGATTTCCAAGTGTAACTGTAATCACTGTATTCAGTACTTTGTAGTGCTAGAAAGATAATTCTATATGATTATTTGCATTCTCTTCCCCTCCCCCCTCCCTCAACACAGGAAAATATAATAGAAAGACCTCCTAGCAAAATAAAGACAAAATTAAGAAAATTAGGTTTTGCCTGAATCAGGCCCCGTTATTCTAGAATGGTTCTAAAGTAATAAGAATGCTTACGATCAATCAGAACATTGTGTTCATTCTAAAAAGTATTAAAACAAGAATTAAGAGAGTAACAATTTTATTGCTCTTACTGTTTGAAACATAAGGCCATTGCATACTCCATTAGATCACACCCATTCTGTGATTAAACTGTTTTCTTAAAGTGAAAAATTCAAGTTAACATAGTTATTGAGGGAAATATTTTCTCACACTGAAAGCTAACTGTCAAATAAGTCTCAAAACTTTTTTTCATTAATTTCACACAAATCACCTGTTTTTAATGCAAGTGCATATTTTGTAACACCTAACATCTTAAAATAAGCTTATATAATAAATAATTCTAATTTTGTTACAATATCTACACAGGATGTAAAGAGTTAATTTTACTTCTATGTGATTCATCGTTTGAAGTTCATCATTATACAACAACAAATCTATGGACAAAATAGTTTTAAAAAATCTGTCAAAATGTCACACCCATCTGCATGAAATGTCCCAATACATAATCTTTTCCAATTTGAGCACTATACATGGTTAAACAATATGAGTTTATTTAACTTCTGCCTTATACTTGATTTGTTGTTTAAAATTTTCTCAGCGGGCTTTTTTTCCCATATGTTTTTAAGCATGTGCAGGAGTACAGGGATGCAATCTTACAAACAAGTTGAGTCTGAAGTAAATCCTCAATCCCAATTTCATAATGGTAATCATGAGCAGGAGCAGGAAATGGCTAATCAACAAATTTAATTTTAACACAATGCAAAATCTTGGCCTGTATATATTTCTGACGCATATCCCCAGCAATCACAAACATCTGAAACGGTTTCTGAGGATTCTACAACAGAGTACACGCAGTCACTTGTTTTAAACAGTTTTCCCTAGTTAACAAAATTTACAAATGCATTTTTATTGGCCATATTGGGAAAAGCATAGAGATAAATACATTCTAATGCAGATTTAATATTTCTTGCATGGAGCAGCAATGGAACACCAATGATTTTTAAGCTTTTGATATAATTTTCAGTGTCTGAAAATACCAAGCCAATAAGATTTGTTGTCAAGTCTCAGGGGGGCTCTTATACCCTTTACCTAATGGATTTCTGGAGTTCAGAATATCAGAAATCCTATCAATATAATACAAAAATTCTACTGTTGCTTCACTTCCTTTAAAATTCAGATCACCAACCCTCCTCAAAAACTCTATACTATCGGCCATGCTAGAACTCAAAAGTCTGTGCAGCTAATGAAACATTCATTTTTCTAATTACACTTCTTTATGTTGTCCTGAGAGTTTGTTGGCAAATGTCATACCTTCTTCTTGTTGTACCTTGTTCAATTGCTCAATGAAATGCCATCTAATAATGCCAGTTGGAGACTCAATAGCAGATACTTCTGCTAGAGCATTTCTGGCAAACTTAATCATATGACACATGTCCAAGATACACTAAACATTGTATTTTTCCACAGGATGAGGAAAGTAGCTTTTAAATTCACCCTTGGAAAAATTTAAAGTACAGTCAAGTGAACGTAAAGTGCTTATATTTACCTTACAGCCATCACATGTAACACACCAAACCCTAATGCCAGAACTATGCAGCCTCTCTAAAGCAGATTTTATCAGTGTGGCCTGATTATTTGCCTTTACACCATTGATAAAGAAATATGCAATCAGGCATTTAAATTTGCCTTTAATAGAGACAAGCATGAAAACCAGAACCTCAGATGGCTCTATTACTTCTTTTACTGAGGCACTTCCCCACCAAAGTCTAAAAAACCTGTGTACTGTTTAGTTCCTTGGTACCAAACTACTTGCTTCCTAATTGCCATACTGTCTACAATTAGACATGAATCGCTGAACTGGTCCCTTACAATGTGCTTGAAAACATCTTTTAAGAAGCCAGGTTCACAGTCTACACTTGCCACCCATTTTGAAATCAATGATGTATGGGGCAGAGGCATTAATTTTTTCAGGTATTCATATGCTGCTGGTGAATAAAAGTACACAGTCATTGCAAACATTTTCACATTTGTTGTGTATCTATTACCCTTTGATAAGACAGAGTTGTTCACTAAATTGCACACTAATTCCACTTGTGTTCCTTTCTGATGATTGAGGAAGTTATGTAACTTCTCAGGAAGATGCCCCTTCTCCTTCAATGAACTTATGATGTCAGCCACGGAAAACACTTTCTTCTTCGAAGTTTTTCACGGACGCACTTCAGTTTACGTTTTATTTCGTGCGCAATGTCTGAGAAAAAAAAATTCAAGTTTCGGTCGCCTTGTCTTCAATTTCTACTTTCGACTGTATACCGCAATCAATTACTGAAGAACCAACTGCACTCTAAATAAGGAAATAATTTCGTTATATACGATTGAAATAATTCAAGGCTTGATGAAAAAATATTATAAGAAAACGTTGGGGGTGTGAAAACATCCTTATACTAACGTTTTCGACACAATTCGCAGCTTCTGAATTGGATAAGTGGGACATGCTTTCCACGGAAGAATTCTCATTGACAACATTCTCCACGCAATCAGTAGCGTCTGCAATCGGCAAATCGAGCACGGATTCCATGACAGAACGCTAAAAACAAAAATATGGACCTGTATTACAACATTGCTTAGACCTATGTACCGTACGAAATAAATTCACAAAAGTAAAAAGCGCACACACAGCAAGGAAAGTAATTAGCTACCTCAAATGTAGAATCATCGTTGTCACTCAAAATCCTAACAACATGTCGTCGTGGCTGTTTATTTGGTGCATCAAATGTGTCGGAAACTGATGGCACTGCTTCGGGTTTGAAACGTTTCTTCCACGTTCCAGGGCTCACTACGTAATCATCTTGTCGGAAACGGTTTCCGCAAAGAAAACTGCAAGACGTAGGATTAAAATCTTTCCGCTTCACGGAAGTAATCCATGTCTTTAGTAGCTCTGGGTGCTTTAGAGGAAACCTGTTCAAAAACATTGAATTAGCAAACGCACTAAGTCTGTATTTTTATCGTATTGTATCGGTAGTCGCATTACCTGTGAAATGTTAAGTCACTCTCCTTACTCCATCGTTTCGTACAATTGAAAGCGTAACAAGAAATCACCATTTCGATAATCCGTAATTCCTTATACACCGTACAGACCGAGAGAAACTTCTTGCCAAATTCGAATATGGCGGGCAATACAGACGACAGTAATAAGCTGGTAGAGCCATCTATCGGTAGGTCCGGTAGTTGAGCATCCCTCATTTCGCTAGCTTTAGACGCCTGTTGGAACCCGTCTCCAAGAACTGAACCCACCAACTAGACAATGGTCTATACATGAGCCAAACTTGAACACCGCCAGTTGTGTACTCAGAGGCTTTGAAGTGTATTTTCCTTACTTGTACACAGAATCAGATGTACAAAATAAATAAAAAATTAACCCTAAATCTGTGGTAGAAAAGTGCTGCCATCTCCCGGCCGTTCGAACGATATAGGCGCTGGCGCAGGTGGTGCAGTTTGGCGGATTAAGTATTTGCAGCCGGATACGATCAGGTGAAACATTGAATACGGCGCCATCATGGTTCAGTTGTTACTATGCTGTTATAGGAGCTTCTTCCATCACTGGACACGCCGGCAAAGGAAATAAACCCATCTAAAATCAGGTGGAAAAAAATCTCATTGAAAGGGAAAGCTGCAGGCCAAAATCTGCAAAGCGGAAAACAAAAATAAGAAAACAAAGCGATGAAGAAATTCAGGACGTAGAGTAGAAATTATAGCGGGCAAGGAAGATCCTATAAGAAGACAACAGTGACGTAACAGACTTAGGCCGGTATTACACTATTAAATTTCTTTGTCCAAAATCTTTGTCAAAGATATTTGATAGTGTAATAGGGACTTTGTCAAATGTCGTCCAATATTTGATCAAATCTAGGGCGTCGCTGTATATTTGATCAAAGAAACCGCTTGTCTTCTGTTCACTCATCACTGCAATGTGACATGTTTCCACATGGAGCGCTAGCATCGCTGCAGCGTTCTGTTGTCTGTAGTGTTTTTATAACCATTGCCGGTAAATACAATTGGTGTGTGCCGACAACTACAAAATTAATAGAGATGTCTGAAGCTGATGAGGCGCTTTACAGCGTGAGGCACCCTGAATACAAAAATAGATTAAGAAGATTGGAGACCTAACCTAACCTAACATAACCCTCTCCTGTAGCAAGGAATCGAAGTGTTACAGTGAGCCTGTCTTCTGCAGATGTAGCAGTTCTTAAGTGAATATTGTGCTTTGTGATATGAGGATACACTTCATTGAGCACATACAGAAACGTATGCTCATCCATTCTTAAGTAATTGGCGTACGACTTGACATCTGACACTGTAAGCTCACGTAACAAGTTTTGTTGAATGCTTTTATCATGTCGTCATAAAACCCACGGCTTCACCCAGATTAGATTAGTTTTTCGTTCCATAGATCCGTGCTGAGGAGATCCTCGTGGATGTGGAACATGTCGATTTTTTTGAGCTGAAATAACAATACTAATAGTATGAATAAATACAATACATCATTTGTTTCTATTAAAAATTTTGCCAATGGAGTAGAAGGAGTTGGCCAGTAGTAAGTCTTTCAGGCTCCTTTTAAACTGATCTTTATTTTTAACTAAATTATTAATGTTTCCTGGCAAATTATTGAAGATGAGTGTTCCTGAGTAGTGGACACCCCTTTTTGAACTAAAGTAAGTGCTTTTAAGTCCTTGTGCAGATCATTTTTGTTCCTGGTATTGTATGTATGAACTGAGTTGTTTGTTGGAAAAAGAGATATATTATTTACGACAAATTTCATTAAGAAGTAAATATACTGAGAGGCAGTAGTTAGTATACCCAGTTCATTGAAGAGGTTTCTGCAGGAGGTCCGTGAATTTACTCCACAAATAATACGTGTTACACGCTTTTGGACCTTGAAAACTTTTGTTTGACTGCAAGATTTACCCCAAAATATTATCCCATATGACATTATGGAATGAAAGTATGCAAGCTTTTTCATTTTTATGTTGCCTATGTCTGCTAACACTCGAATTGCAAATACAGATTTGTTAAGGCCTTTCTGCAGTTCTGTGGTGTGCTCCTCCCAACTGAATTTATTATCTAGCTGTAATCCCAGGACTTTTAAGACTGTCAACCTCGTATGTATGGTTCCATTTTCCCCCCCCCCCCCACTTCTTTTCCGGATGTGCACACAATGCAATTGGAGTACGTAGAACTGCTGCGGTTAATAACGAGTTGTTGTCAGCCATCTTGAACTTCGAGGAAAAATTTGATGACAGTGTAATACCCAACGAGTTAAAATTTCATAGAGTGGCTATAGGTCCGCCATGTTTGAAGCAAATTGAAGTTCTGGCCGCCATGTTTTCTTTAGTCAAGGCATTCGTCTGCTGTGTCCCGCCCCCTTGTAACTGCGTTTGACCTACTTGAAATAGCCCATACTAGCTATATTTTTTCTAAAACAAGCAATAGACAGCGGTGATTTCAGTGTACACTGACAGCAAAAAGGGATGTTTTTGTCGAAATATGGCTAAACTTTTCGATGTAGATAACACTACAAGACAACTCAAATAAGTCTGTCCATCCACTATAATGTTACTTGTTGCCCATAAATTAATGCAATTAGAGCAGGTACCACCAGAATATTAAGGTGAAACTTCTAAACATGCTGTGGTTAACTATTCGAAACAGTAACGGGCGCAGAAATGCGATATTTTTGTCGCTATTTCAAAGTAAACAGTCAAAGCCTCAAAAACCAGTACACTGTGAACGAGAATTTATTTGGAATATGTGTTACAAGTAGTTAACACAACCATAGTAATTCAATAACAAAGTCGAAGCGATCTTGGGTGGGGTAATTTCACAAATTTTCGTAAGTAGCTGTATGCCTTGGCAGAATAAAAGTGTAGGGTCAGGGCAAATTTCCTTATTTGCTGAGAATAATGGCATACTTTAGCACTGCACTGAAGTTCCAATAGCTCCTTCAACAAACCAACTGCGTGTTCACTGTTCAACATATCAGAAACTGAACTACATAGCCTTCTTCTCAAGCCAGCAACTAAAGTCTGTAACTGCACTATTCTTCTTTTGTGTCGTACACTAAGTTGCTTCATTTGCTTTATCCGCTTCTTTAGTCGCACATTCTCTGCTTGTACTCTGTTATATTGTGTTTTCAACTTCTTAGGGCTTGGTAGACAGTAATTGTGGTCAGCAGAAACAGATGTGGGTCCGACAGGCACTGAAAGAATGTTGTTACATCATAAGTTTATAACAGAGTTACACCATAAGACTATAATAGAAAGTATGTAATTCAAAGTAATAAGAACACGGAGTAAAATTAAATTATTGACTTACTTTGTGCTAATGATGTCACTGTAATAGCACTATCTTGCAAATTGTCGAAAGATCGCTTTCTGGGTTGTGGTCGTAATACTTTATCTTGCTTTTGTAAATGTGGTGGAAAGTTAAAGATAGTAGGTACTGGTTTTGACAAAAGGCGCCTCTGGACATTTGTGTGGTACATATATTTCTCTTCAAAATGAGCTGAACAGAGGTAACTGGCTGTAGTAGGAAACCAGTTTTCTCGCTTCATATTTATAGCCCATCTTTTTGTAATTTCCTTATTTTTTAAAGGAAATCTGTAATCAACGATAAATAAATTACTTCCTGCATTTGTCTTAAGCATAATTACAGTTCCAATGCAAATGACTCTTTAATAAACATTAAAAAACGTGTGTCGTATTTTGGTACTAATATACTTACTTATAATATGAAATATTTGTTGTTTTGACTAAGGAGAACATGGCGGCCGAGTTAGCGTTGGTTGCCGCTAGGAACGCTGTAACTAGTATCTCAGCCACTCTATGAAATTTTAACTCGTTGGTAATACCCATTCTAGCGCTACGTCAAAGATCTTTGTCAAATATATTGGACGGAATATTGGATAGCTCGGCTCGAAACGAAAATAACCAATAGCATTTCAGGGTAGCGATATCCAATAGGATTGCTCGTTTCGAAAGAGCCGTGGCGCAGACATTTTTCTCATTCGAAAGTTACACACACGTGCGGTTTTGTCAGCAGATACGTATGGAATAAGTGTATTTTACCCTGTTACTTTGTGCTGTGGAGTTGTCCGTGTAAGCAGTGAAATTTTTGTGTCCAACATGATTTTTCAGTGTCATGTGTGCGATAAAGTCCATCCTAAAAAAGGAAATTTGAATAGACACCTGTTAGAGGTTCATGGACTGCAAATAGAGCAGAAAAAATTGTTTGTGTGCGCCCTGTGTAATGAAAGAAGTACTTCTGAAAAGTACCTGTTTGAACATTTACGGTCGGCACATGAGGTAGATGTGAAATGTGAAATATTACATTTCAGCACCGCTGATGAATTTCAGAAGTGGAAGGAGGAAACTGAGCAGACAACGCTCTCAAAGTTCGTCAAACGTCGTGGTTCCCATGCTAAGGTTGATTCAGAAGTTGTTTCTTATATTTGTCACCGGTCTGGTAAGTTTGTGTCTAGAGGAAAAAACGTGCGATGTCTTAAATTGCAAGATTGATGCACTGTGCCCTGCTAAGATGAGAGTAGATATGAAAAAGAATGGAACCTGCTGTGTGAAATATGTTTCAACCCATGTTGGCCACAAATCCGAGTTATGCCATCTGCAACTAACAAAAAGAGAAAGGGAAAGTATTGCTGCAGATATAGCAAGTGGCATACCATTCTCTGTCATATTAGACAAAATTCGAGATACAGTTGTAGATTCGAACTTGGAAAGGATACATTTGATTACGAGACAGGATCTACATGATATAGATCAGTCTTATAATTTGTCCTTCAAGTCAATAAGACACCATAATGATGCAATAAGTGTAGAAGCATGGGTAAATGAAGTAAATGGTGGAGACAGTCCTTGTGTGATTTTCTATAAACCACAGGATGTAGTCCTTGATTCGTACCCACAATTAAAGCGCTCTGATTTTGCATTGATAATTATGAACAATGCTCAAGGCGAGATATTAAAGAAATATGGGAACGACTGCGTTTGTGTTGATGGGACACATGGTCTTAATGGATATAATTTTGAACTTATAACTCTACTAGTGCTAGACGATCTAAGACAAGGGTTTCCATGCGCGTTTCTAATATCTAACAGGAATGACTCCCAGATGCTGTCCATATTTTTCCAGCACATAAAGAGGCAGGTTGGATCAATTTCGCCAAATGTTTTTATGTCGGATTTGGCCGAGTCTTTCTTTATTGCATGGAATGATGTCATGGCAGCTCCATCTATGCGACTTTATTGTACATGGCATGTTGATAGATGTTGGAGGAAGAATATCAAATGTAAGATTCAAGGTGTAGAAAAACAAGGTGAAGTATACAAGCAAATCAGAACTTTGATGCATGAGCAGGATGTAGATTCATTTGATGAGATGTTAAATATTGTGCTAGAGAGATTGGAATGTGATCCTGATACAGTTCAATTTGCCACATACTTCCGAGACAACTATGTTGGGAATGCAAATTCTTGGGCATATTGCCATAGATTGAATGCTGGAATCAATACCAACATGCATATAGAAAGAATGCATCGCACTATTAAATATATATATCTAGGTAGTAAATGTGTCAAGCATTTGGACAAAGCTATTTTTGCATTGATGTCATTTGTGAAGCACAAGCTGTTTGACAGGCTTATTGTGCTAAATAAAGGTAAACTGACGAGTAAACTTAAGGACATTCGGCTTCGGCATAAATCAGGGAATAATATTAAGGAGGACTTCA
Organism: Schistocerca serialis cubense; assembly: GCF_023864345.2. NCBI lineage: Eukaryota > Metazoa > Arthropoda > Insecta > Orthoptera > Acrididae > Schistocerca > Schistocerca serialis. The sequence continues at coordinate 142,491,743 of NC_064642.1, read as the reverse complement.
TTACTATGGAGTTTTCTGGTTGGAAAGTGCGTTCTTCTTCAAGAAGGTCAACAGATTATTTTGTATATGATAATGACTTTCAGTGCAACTGCAGATTGATGTGCATTAAATGCAGGGCTTGCATTCATAGGTATTCTTGTACATGTATTGACTATACCATCAAATGGAATATGTGCAAGCACATACATAGTGTTTGCCAGATTCAGTTAAAGAAATAGTGAAGTTACACTTACTGAGAGTGAAGATATTTCTGTTGTAGACGAGAAAACAGAAATACTAGCGGAGGTAACGAAAAAAAGTGTTAATGATTCTGTACCTTTGTCAGTCCAAAGAAGGGAACTTATCGCAGAGTTTTCTGGTATGGTATCTGAGCTGACCTCAAATGACTTAGAAACTGCTAAAAAAATGTTATCGTCACTAAAGGCAACTGTAGCTGTCGGAATGTTGCAGCAAAAACAGGCACCGCTGCAGATAGAAAGGAAACAATCACAAAAGATTTTACCTCAACGTAGACTGTACTCTACAAAGAAAAACAAAAGGAGTAATAATGCATCTCTGGTGCTACCAAATTCAGAAGAATCCAGTTTGATCAAATTATCTCTACTGGCAGACAAAGAAGATGCACTTGTGGGAAAAGGTATGTTACTAGTGCCCCCGCCCCCGCCCCCTTCCCCTCCCAACAACGTACATCCCTGCAGCAAAAAATGCTTGTAATGAAGCAGTCTGGTAAAATTCTACGTATGACTCAAGTGGCATAGTGTGCTGCTGATGGCAATGATCAATTATGAAGTAAATAATTAATGCTGTTCCTGTTCTCTAGTTGTCAGGTTCTCGTATTGTGATGTTACAAAATAGAAGTGATGTTGCTATTCAATGGAAAGTTGGAAATTGAGATTTAACTAACTGTTTTATCAATCACAATTGGCGTAAGAATCATGGATTGACCATTGTCATAAAATATTGCATTATGAGATGTGAATAGTTTTTACTTGCGGTTTCGCGTGGCTTGAGGCAGTCACAACTAGCGTGCTATTGATTAAGAAGTTGCGTTATCGTCTTTCTAATTACTTCATGATCGTAGATACGATCATACCCGGTTGTGAAGTTATTGTTATGACAAAAAAATTTCCTAAGGGACCAGAAAGTTCTTAAGGGCGCAAAAACAACTGTAACATCACACAAAAGAGAAATTCAATATTAAAGCTGATGCAAGAAGACGATAAAACAGTTTTCTTTTTATCAATGTAACACGCACATTGGACTGCTGATCTTGGAGTCTGTAATATTAGCAAAATGCATAATTAAAATGAAAATAATACTGAGGAGATAATAGAAATGAGCACTGCTAAATGATTCAGTATTCCCAGAACAAATATTTATTATAACTAAAACATATATCGTACCTTAAGCTTAATACTACAATGACGGTAGATTTTTATGTCCATATCATGTCCATTGAGCGCTCTTTTATATAGCCATTGTCCTCTTGAGTCGCTCGTGCTTCGTCACGGTAAGTTACAACAGTTCTTCTTCCTACACTTCACTCAAAACTTAGACGGAACACGTTTTTATTTATTTAGTAAAAATAATTAGATCAGACCGCCACAAATCTGCGTCCGTCTTACTCGAGAAAAACAGTAAAAGTCTTTTTAGCGCTCAAGGCTTCATTTGTTCTCCAGCGAACAAAATAGTGAAGGATCGCACATCTATCCGTATTTCTGTTTATATTGCCGCCCAAAGACGACGAATTACATTATTTAGAAAATTCCACCGTCGCTATGCGACGCTTCATTATACATTAATCATTATTTACAAACAAGTATTTGCCTTCTGGCTGAAAGTATTAACTACTCGTATTTGCTGTTTTAATGAAGTCAAAAATAGCGAATATCTCAGTATGTACCCTTGTTTGCTCAGTAATTTAATTATCCTTGTAAAGCAAACATTTAGAACAAGTATTTACAAGAAACAAAATATACAGAATAAATAAACGGTCATTGCCAGTATCACAGCACCACGCCGCCTGAGCTATAAGTAAAACTTAACCAGTGCTCTATTATCTGTTAATGTCAGCAATCTAATATAATATACTGTTTGCAGGTTCAGCTGTTAAAAAGCAACCAAAAATAAAAAATACAGAGGGTGTAGCAGGTCCATTCCCCATTACAGCATGTGCCCTACAGCACAGCCCGACGAATCGTGAGTATTATAAATCCAGGTATTAATGTACCTTTTTGTTATAAAATATCATTCTAGTTTTATGCCATAGTTCCTTGTAAGTTACAGCAATCTGGTTTGCAATTCTGCTTGCAGGCTCAACTCCCATGATTCAGCCAATAGCAAAACAGGCTGAGGTGGTATCTAGTCCGTCTCTCGCTACATCGTATGTGCTGAAACACAGCCCGAGGAATAGTGAGTACTATGAATCAAGATATTAGTGCACCTCTGTGTTATGCCATTGTTTATTTTTGTCACAGCTCCTTATAAATTACTTACTGTAACTTAGTTTGCATTTCTGCCTGCAGGCTCAACTTCCACAATTCAACCAATACCAAAACAGGCTGTGGTGGTACCACATCCATCCATCGGTACAGTGCGTGTGTTGCTACACAGCTCAACAAATGGTGATTTTCTATGAATTCAGGCATTAGTGCATCTCTTTATTATAAAATGTTATTCCAGCTTTATGCTAGTCCCTTGTAAGTTATTTATAGCAATTTGGTTTTAAATGCTGATTGCAGGTGCTGTTCTCCCACATTTAAACCAGTGACAGGGCAGGATAAGATGGTATCAGTGCCTTCCCTTACTACAGCGCATGTTCTGCAACACTTCTATGGAATGGTATTATAAATTCAGGCAGTATTTGTGGATCCTTTCTGATCTGAAATTTTGCTTGTCAACTACAACCTTCCTTATGACATTTCATTTCTGATTTATACCAAAGACAAGTGTCCTTTTGTTTAATTGAAATTTTTTTACCACTTGTCGGACTGGTTTTTCTTCACAAAATAGATTAGTACAAATATAGCTATATAATGGTGTGATACATTCTTTCTGTATTGATGATGTTATGGCCAATATTTCACATTACAGGCATAGGCAATTGTCTTGGTTACGAATTAAACTGTATCAGGATCACATACATCCTTGTTGTGAATCATGTTGTCTGCACTGGCGATTTGTTCACGTGTCCCAGTACACCTCGCACATGAAGTACACTTCACTAGGAAAATTAAAAAATGCTGTAACTTTTGAATCACTGCAGATAGGACGTAAACTCTTTCACCTTAATCCATAAGAAACACTACAGTTTACATCCTTAATGGACATTACATGCAAGTTACACCAAGAATTATATTTAGCAATAGTTTTTAAATGAGGCTAAATTTCACTCCATAGTCTTCCTTATAATAATATCATACACACTTTATTTTACTCCTCACTAAACTTAAATTCAGAGAATCTTACCTTGCTCACTGAGGAGAAAGTGTCAGATGCAGTGAACACCAAATGAAAAGGCTAAATAAGACAATGCAGTGTGGTAGTCAGCACTCAGTATGATATAACCACCACTAGATATTGACATCTTCAGCCTTTAGAGCATAATTTCAAAAGTTTGATTAGTTGAACAATCTTTTTAGCTTGAAGTAAATGAAGTTGTCAGCATAGAAAGTACCCAACATTTTTATAATTTTCATTCAAGTTATGACTCACTATAAATAGATTTTTAAAACACAGGTTGGTTGTGAGACAGCATGGCTGTGATAGATGGAATGTGCCATACGGTATATAGGCAAGATTGTGAACTCACTTTGTATGAGTGTTTTTCTCCATAATTCTCTCCCATGCCACTCAGATGTCTAAAAATGTACTCTTTGTGAAGACTGTCTCTGTAAGTTGAAGCAGTGACCAGCAACACAATATTCTGTTTACTCTTGATTCAATGCTTAACATATTCTGCAATTGACACTTATTACAAGTTAATAGCACATGCATAAGCCAACAGCGAATGTGTTAATTGCTAATATTTGAAACTTGTGAGTAGCTAAATGACATAATGCTAGTTTAATGGCTTCCTACTGCCCTCACAAATTATAAACATTAGTTTTTGAAATTTTTTTCCCCTTCACACCACTTTTCAGCACCTGATATGTGCTCGCAACATTTTTGCTGTTTGGAAAGGTTTTAAAAAAATTTATTTCAACACAGTTAGCCAAGATATTTTTAGCCAAAATAATCAAAGTTTAGTTCTGCTAGCTGCAAAGGTATGCAGTGAACTCTTTAAATGCTATTAGTAGACCTTACATGAGGATTGATTGTTGGGGGATATGGTAGTTACTTTATGCATTGATTATCTCTTTGTTCTGTGTTCAGGAGTGTAACAGGCTCGTACTGTATGTGATGAGACTAAAAGTTTTGCAATGAGAGTGTGGATGTGCAGTTCTTAACATACTAGACTTCCATTCGTTGGTGTGACAGTCAATTCCTAATCTAACAACACAGGTTCATTTTTTCACTATTTTTGAAACTCCCTCCAGACTAATAGCCAGAATGCTTCTTTTGAGAATTTAGGGATTTTTCCTCCTAACTTTGGATGCCTGTTTCGTTGTTAGCCGTTTCACCCTTTCAGTTACATATAATGCTAAAATTTTACTTGCGGTTCAGGTGGCGTGCTGTGCTGATGTCAACAGCGACCAACCATGAAATAAATAATTAATCCTGTTCCTACTCTATGGTTGACGTGTTCTTGCATGTACCCGCGTCTGCTCAGTAAATTAATTATCTTAGTAAAGCGAACATTTAGAAAAAGTGCTTACAAGAAATGAAATATTAGAGAATAATTTCCAGCACTGCACGGTCGTTGCCAACATCACCACACGAGGGCGCCTAAGCCGTAAGTAAAGTTTAACCCATATAAATGTGATATCTTCTTGTTTCCTCATTGTCATGCCACAAGGAGCATGAGTGCACCAGCTAATGCGCAGCAATAAGTTAATAAGTTACTTGTCCTGTGACGAGTCGGAGAATTAAAGTGCCATAAGATTACACCAAGCTTCCTGGTACGACAGTGGCCACCGATAGACACTGTAGTATTCGTGAAGATGAGTGTGTCAAGTTGACAGATTCTCAGTATGTCCTACAAATAATTATTTGATAGTGTGCACACTTGATTGTATTTGGGCCTAACTTTTTGTTCTTAGTATTGGTTACGTTGAGGCTTCTGTGCATCTCATCTCTACTGTGATTTTCAGAGCAACTGTATTACCTAAATTTCTAATCCAAAGGTCCATTAATGTGGTTGCTCTTGAATCCTGTAGTCTAAGATTATCTTTTCACACAATTTCTTATGGTATTTCCAGTACTTGAGAAGGAACTCACAAATTGTTCATTGTTTTGAACACATATTATCCAATGCCCACTTACTATTCCATATTGAAGCATAACTACTGTTTTGTAATAGGATTAGTTACATTTGGCTTGTAAATGTCATGTGACGTTACACATTGTGCCACAATAATCTTTACTAATCGTTAATTGTGTCTAAAATTAATAAAGTCTTAGCCCAACATTCCTTACTAGTTCCAAACTGTTTGCAGTTTTCACCACTGGCTTGTGAAATATACTTGATTACACTTTAAATACACATAAGGTACTAGAGCTACCATTGTGTGTCTGTGCCCAGTGCATGTCAGGAGAGCACCAAACTGGGCAGTGACTTTTAAGTATTTTATTTACTGCCAAAAATATGTCAATAAATGTGATCTTTAAAAACAAATAAATCACCAAAGTAAAAACTGAGATTAACCCATCTGGAACTGACAAACTTCCATTGCTCGACTGATTGCTGTGGGATGTTGACAGTTGGATAAAATGGTGTCTTTTTTTTCCTTCGCAACATATAGTGTAAACCATCGTCCCATCCCCTGTGTTAGTCTCACCTGCAAAGTTAACAAACATCCAAAGGTTATACTTGACAGTATTACATTTCCAGATCAGGATGATCAGTATTTAAATTATGGTTTTCTCTACATTTGAGGTGCAATGAGTCTTATGTCTTATGCTGATTTCTCTTAGACAGGTAACTTTTGAAACTGAATAAGCTCACTGCACTGTTCATGGTAACAACTTATTTATAGTTTCCATCAGATAATACTAACCTTACAAGAATTCTTGAGGTATAGTTTATGGGTTGAAAGGCTGTGGTCAGTGTATAAAACTACTACTCCAAGTGCGGGAGACATCTTCAGAGGTACAATTGTAGCTTCCATTCTACCTCGGAAGATGTCTCCCGCAGTTAGAGATGAAACGTCAGGAAGAAGTAATTTTATACATCAACCATGGCCTTTTAACCTGGAAATTTTGACTCAAGAAAATGTTGGCCATGAAAGTCTACATTGTACGACTTTACAAAAATTGTCACCTGCTGTGTCCCATAGAAGTAAATAGTTAATAGTAGTAATGTTTAAGCACATACTAAATAAATCAATTATATTCAGCAACATGTTCAAGCATATTATTTAAGGATGTATCATTCAAAATTAAGCACAATTTGTTTGTTTTCACTGAGAAAGAAATAGAACTGCACAAACAATGTATTCTACACTATGCTAATTTTTATTTTACCTCTTTGTGATGCTGTGGATTGGAAATAATACCTGGCAGAAGAGATATGGTGTGATTTGGATCCATTGTCTGAATGGAAATGTTGGTATACTTAAAAGCTTTATAGAAGAGGTCAGGACATGTCAAATTAGCAACAGATACAATATTTGCGCACCGTTATTTCTAGATACTATTTTTGTACTACAATATGCTAAGGGGGCAAATTCTCTATATTGATCTGTTTCACCTTGTTCAAGTACTTAACACTATGTTGCCTACTATGTAGCCTTTTGACATTGCATACAGCTAAACAAAAGGACACTTTCATTTTGGGAACTGCTTTCAACAATGAAATTATTTCAGAGATAGTACTCGGAACCATTGAAAAAAGACTACATCATTGCCAGATAAGTAAAGCAAAATTCTGTCTCAAAAGTAACTGACAATACGTAAATCAAGATAATTGTTGGTTTTTGTTATTTTTGGGGGGCTTTTAGATAAGTGTGTGAAGAACTGGATTGGTTGTATGCTATAAACGGCACTGGTAGACTGAATTTTGTAGCAACTATACCCTTGAAATGTCTTATTTTGCCCTCGATTTGATGTTTCAGCAACCTGTGATGCCAGGAAACTCACAGATAAACTAAATCATGTGCCAGATGTCGAGCACCATTGTGTTTGGAAGTTCCATTGTTCTGTGTGCGAACAGTTTTGGAAGTGTGGATGAATCAAGTTTCTGAAACTGACTGGAAAGAAACTTAATTTTCAAAAACTAAGATTTTATTGCAATTCATGATACTGTGAAATATTTTTATAATTGCTGTACATTCAGCTAAAAGTTACAGTAAAATTTTCTTGTAAGTTATGCCTGCAGAAACTTTTGTACTGAATTTAATCTTTTCTTTTGGTTTATAATTTTGATTTAAAATCTATTTTCTGTTTATATATGAAGTTTCAATTGTGTATCTTAATATTTGTAGCTGATGTGTAGAATATTTGAAAACTTTTTTTTCACGTTCTGTATGTTTTGTACGTCACTGTATTACTTCATAAAGTCTATAAGATATGATGACAAATTATGAATGTAGTCTTAAAATTGTATTAATAAATCATAATTAAAAATTTAATATTTAAATTCCAATCAACTGTTTAATTTTTTCCCATAACATACTCAAAATGTAAATGTGTCCTGATGACCCTGGTGTATCTTACGTGTTGCAATGTTTAAGTGTGCCAAATAACAGGTAATAATGAGAGACAATTCGTATGAGTGACTGCATTGGCAGTGTAAGCTGTGAACTCAATTTCATGTTAGCAAAAGCAAGCATCATCTGCAGGGAACCAGCGACTGTTGGATATTGAAATTGTAGACCAGCCACAAGTTACATACAATTTTTCTTTATTTTGAGTATTTTCATTCAACAAACGTGAGCAGCTTCATAAAATTATGTGGCCAACAGCCACACATTACTTATGTCAGACTGTATACAGCACCGACGTCATACAAAAATAAAACAACAAATGAATGGACATCCATGTTAGTTTTTGGGATTTGAAATAAGTTGCTGATCTCGACCTGATACTCTGGCATTGAATAAAGACAGAATCAAAGAGCCTATGCTTTGAAAGGACCTTTTAATTTGCAGAATATTTCTAAAATTTTCCAGCTTGGAAGTTTTTGAATAATGAAGCAAAATAAATTTCTGGTAACACGAAACTCTTGCAGTTAGGTGGTTGTAACATGCATATAGTTCATTGCACTTTTAAAACTGGAGTGTCACAAACAAATTAGGAAAGACCACTATTTTCAGAGCCTTGTATTGTGTGTTTCACGATTTGCCTACGCGAAGGTGTCAATATACAGAATATATAGTGTCTTCAGGTTTTCCTTTGCAATTCTGTGGCACAAAACGGATTGTAAATGTGGCCCAACTAGCTTTTAAATTCTCCCACATCTAAGAACTTATATTTCTCAATTGGCTTAGAATTAAACTCTTACCTGATTCAGAGTGTTTGAAAACTCTATCTTAACAGTTGGAGACAAATTCTTAGGTCAAAAATTGGCTTTTTTTTCACTGACAGCACATCCTTTCAAAAAATTTTATGTGATTTTCTAACTGATGTACCTATGGCTTATTTTTTGTGTAATGAGTTGTTCACTTGTACCACCTGATCAATGCAGCAAGTTGTCAGTTCAGACATTTTGCATAATCGGAAAATCCCTCGTGTAGGCTGACATGAAGAATGTTAAGAATCTGATCACTGCACAATGCTTCGTGTATTTTGGATTTCACTGCAAAGGTACCAAAAGAAAGTTAAGGACTTGACTGACTGACATCTTGAGGCTAAAAGAAGAAATGTATTCCTGTATTATTGGTATAATACAAAAGCTACTTGAAGGCGAACCACTGAAATATAAACCTACTCATGCAATTTCATGTTTGGACCTATCAGCAGCATTAAATCAAGAAACAGCTGTATAAAGATTGACATTATGACTTTAAATTCTCTTTCTGGAGAAAATTTGTGTTTGTGTCAAACAACAATTTGTCAATATTTGTAACGATGCTCATATTCAAAAAGAAAAAAAATTGGCATTTTTCAAAATAAGTGAAACTTGGTTGGATGAACCTCATTACATTGCCACAAAAGAATGTTGTAATTTTGTAGAATTTCTTAAAATGTCAGTACTTTGCCTGGAAATGCTGTTGTAGAAAGAGGTTTTTCAATAAACTGAATGTATTTCCAGAATTGATGCTCACTCTGTAGCAGCGTGTGCGCTGATATGAAACTTCCTGTCAGATTGAGAATGTGTGCCAGAGCTAGACTCAAACTTGAGTAGGCAGTGATGTACTGGCAGAAATGAGGTTGGGGTTTGAGTTGTACACGGGTAGTTCAGATAAGAGAGCACTTGCCCGAGTTCGAGTCTTGGTCTGGCACACAGTTTTAATCTGTCAGGAAGTTTCTGAGTGTATTGTTGAGAGTTAGAGTGAAAAGTATTCTTGCTCATAATGCTTCCACAGTGTTGATAATTTTAAAATCAACAGAAGTTTAATTCTGTCTATGTGTAATCCAAGTTGTTTGTACATAGATGACAAAAGAAGCAACTAAGTGAAACTGAAAAACAACAAGGACAAAAATTATCCAGAAAAGGAATGAAATCTAAAATTAATGTGTTACAATCCCTGAAAACAAAAGTGTCAGCTGAAGCACCTAAAATTATGTCAGAAATTGATGTTTGAGAAAGTATACATTGGTAAGTGTGCTACAGAATGGTCGGTCAAAGTCAAACATGCAGGGAAGCTAATGCAGATGGGCAGGGATATGCAGGGTGTATGTTGTACCTGTTACACACACTTTATCACTTGTCTCAACAGGCTTGATGGGATGAAAAATCAGTTTTCCTGACAAACATTCAAACTGTCACATCACCAAGTAATCATTGATGAGTCGCCACAGTTTATTCAAATTTAGCTAATACACAGTTGTGTAACTTCATATTGCATAGTGTACGTGTAATGACAATTTGCTGCAAAAGGAATTTTTTTTGTAAACAAATCAATGTAAGATTATGAATACCTTAACAAAATTCAATGAGAAACTTCAAGTTTTCTTTCAAGATTAACTGTAACATTCTACCATCATTAATCCATGAGATGTGACTGTGGATTTTAATCTCTCTGTTCTGTGTCACTATTTTCATGTACTGGCCATTTAACCCTTCAGTTGACCCTAATATGTCTGGCTTAAACAAACAGACAGTGTTGCATAAATGCAGCCATGTGACATTTTGATGTGCACTATCCTTCAGATGATCACTCCACTTGGTCAGTCATGCTGTATGTGGTGTACATCTTGACATGGTTCATATCGGACATCATATAATTTTAAAACAAACAATTTGTTCTTTCCAGTGTAGTATGTATGCCTAAACCCATACAGTAAATATAATACATGACAACATTGAATTTGAAAATTCAAATTTGGTGGCCACCCTGATGTTTGTACAAAGAGTAAATTACTTTTCTGCAAATAGATTCTGAAATTATGTGAAGCCTCAGTTTCATTATAATAGGTAGCGGCCAAAAGCAAGGAAATGTCTGGCCATAGTGAGGTTTAACATGTCAAAAATTGGGGAAATGTGCCATTTCATTTTCAATATTTTCGTTTGCTTTTGTTATATAATTTAGAACACTCGCTCCCCACAGAATTTGAAACTATAGAATTACTGAAGTAATCTGTAAACAAATTTGTATAGCAATTGTCCTTAATCGGGCCGTCAGTGGTGCCTCGACCCTACTTATGTTAACCTACCATGGAACATGCCATATCCCAGTCAGTTTGCTGCACTAATTGTAACACTTACAGAACAAAAGCCACTAAATATTACATGCAGTACATGTGTGTGACGCTACAGTTAGGGAACGGGACAACTTTGCTTTACACCCTTTACGTGTAAAATCTTAACCACTTTCACTAGGCCCAAATATAATGAGAATTAAAACATGTCTAAAGTGCGAAAATTACGGAACAAACCAGAGTCGAACACCTTAATCTCAAAGTCCATTCTCTGTTGTGTACAAAATTGTTTCTTGTGATACGTGCTGACACTGCATACAACATAATGAGTTAAGTTTGTCACAGGAATAACTTTATTACCAATCTAGAGGGATATCGAAAAAGTTGCAGAAGTGGATGGCTTTGAATAAATCCACATGAAACTAAACTGAAACGTTCAAAGAAATTTTACATTGCAATGTTACAAATTATTTTTCTACCAGCTTTATGTGATTTTTTTGCGGCATATACACTGCCATTTTTTTGTTATAAGATAAATGATCATTTAATAACAAAATAAACACATAATTGTAGCAAGCAACAAAGTTCGTCAAGACAGATATTCATTAAACTAAGTGCTACAAGTTACAAAAATATCAGTGGATCTAAACAATACGTGAATGTTCCAGCACAATAAGCACGCGCATATTAACAGAAGAATGTTGAAGATTAGGTGGGTGGATCACGTAACTAATGAGGAGGTATTGAATAGGATTGGGGAGAAGTTTGTGGCACAACTTGACTAGAAGAAGGGATCGGTTGGTAGGACATGTCCTGAGGCATCAAGGGATCACAAATTTAGCATTGGAGGGTAAAAATCGTAGAGGGAGACCAAGAGAGAGGGAGACCAAGAGATGAATACGCTAAGCAGATTCAGAAGGATGTAGGTTGCACTAGGTACTGGGAGATGAAGGAGCTTGCACAGAATAGATTAGCGTGGAGAGCTGCATCAAACCAATCTCAGGACTGAAGACCACAACAACATTGACAATATGAACCACGTTATGTTTGCCTCCCTTTTTTCACAAAAATAACAGCAGTGACAAAATACACCATTGCACTTCTTATAAAAAAGTAACGAAACATTTCACTAGTATAGTTGAAAAATCGTCAAAAAGCTGTTGCCAAACAGGTATTTTGTCTTCCTCTCCTAAGTAATCGTACCACTAAAAGACTGTCAGTGCAAGGAAAACAGGTATTTACTGATGATGCGTAATTTTGTTGCTGGTAAAAAGAGTTGTCAACACGTTTCACTTGGCCGCATGTAAAAACGGTAACTATCGTACTAACATAAGGAATTTCGCAGTAACTATGTTAACTGTCCATCTACATGTGAAAAGGCAACATGACAAGACTATTTATTGTTAAAATTAATGCCAAATTTCAGCTATAAATGAGAAAACGAATAACTATCTCAAAAGATTGGCGCGTATGCAGTCCATGTTATTGAAGATGACATGTAAACACCAAAGATAAAGTTGTTCACGCCAGGTTCATCCAAAGCGAAGCAATCCTATTGGCTCTAGCCACCTTGAAATTCTATTGGTTGGTCTCGTTTCGAGCCGAGCTGTCCCCAACGGCAAGTTTGACATTCCACTTTGTGCAGAAGAAACTCTGACGATTACAGCCTGTCGCATCTCGAGCATATATTTTGCTTGGGATTGAGCCACGTTGTTCTTTAGCCGCTTGATTGTTGTGGAAGGGAGACTTGATCTGGGTATGATACTAAAATCCCTGATGTGAAGGTGAAGGACTAGGAGAAGGCTTGAAATTAAACCCGTTAGAAGCGTTTAATAAGTTCTAAGTGTATCACTGAAATAGTAAAAGCTCAACCTATCTGAATTGACAGAGTTGTCTCCACGTAGCGACCAAGTCTTACGTACGAAAACAACAACCATCGCTGTTCCGTCTTCTATAAAGGCCGCAGTCTGCGACCTTGAGTAGCGGCGGGCAGCCCGCATCGGTGAAGTGCTTGTTAGTGCATCGTGTCTGTCACACACAGGGCGGGCGGTCTTGCAGCCGCGGCGAGTGCTTTTGTCTCAAACACAGATTCGCCGCTGCAAAAGGCGGCTTTGAGCGCCTGCAGGCGCATTTTTTGCCGTGTTCTCACACCGGCCGCTGAGCCAGCAGCAGTGACACGCAGATCTGTCGTATCGGCGAGCGTGCAGTGCACTAAGTGGACATCATGCAAACAGAAAAACTTATCGAACAGGTGAGGAAGTACAACTTTATATACAATACAGCTGACGCAGAGTATAAGAACATTTCGAAGAAGGCCTAAGCATGGAGCGATATAGCTGCTTAACTGGTTCAAAATCGTTAATATTTTTGCAGATATTTTAATTTTCACACATGTAATAAGCTGCACAAATTGAAGTACAGTGCAGTGATAAGTACTGGAAATCAGTTAGTGAATATTACATCTTAAAGCACTTGAAAGATATTGCAGCAAGTATGTAAGCACCATAATGGATCTAAATGGAAAGCAACACATAGAAAATCGAACTTACATAAGACAATTGACTGTCACATTAAAACGAAAATTGTATAGCTTCACATGGTATTTCTGATGTCAAAAAGAAATATTTCCATGCTTGTTTCTAACATAAACAACCGAAAATGTTGTTCCATACGCTTGTTTCATAATACAATTCAAAGCAATACCCTTCTATATTAAGAGAAGTTTTATGCTTAACATTTGCAAGCAGTAATTTATTTATTTATTTTTTATTTATTTATTTATCTCTTGTTCCGGTGATCCATGTTGTGACAGTATCACAGGATATGGAACGTGTCAATTTTACAAGCTTTTGGCCAGAATTTATGGTAATACATAAAACAAAACAAAAACAGTAACTTAGGTCCCACTACAAAAAAATACATTTTAGAAATAGATAGAGATTACAAAACAAAAAACAGTAACTTAGGTCCCACTACAAAAATACATTTTAGAGAGAGATAAAGATTACAAAATAATAAGTGTTACAGAGAAATAAATATTGCAAAATATATGTTTACAATAAAAATATTCGGTATTACAAATACAAATTTGGGCATACATTTGCAATTTACAATACAAGAGATGTTAAACACTGTAGTTCAGGAACTCTTCTAATGTATAAAATGATCCTTGCAATAGGAATTGCCTTAAAGTTTTTTTTAAACAGGAGATCATCATCTACCAAACACTTAATTCTTGAAGGGAGGGCATTAAAAATCTTACAGCCACTGAAATGGACTCCTTTCTGCACCATACTTAGATTTGGCTGTTCATAGTGGATATCATGTTTCCTTCTAGTACTGTGACTGTGATATGCACTATTCAGCTTAAAGATAGATTTTTCTTTCCTTATGAAGCACATCAATGAGAATATATATTGCGCAGTGGATGTAAGTATTTCAAGCTTCTTAAAAAGATTCCTGCATGTGGCTCTAGGATGGACTCCACACATGATCCTTATGGCTCTTTTTTGTACACACAGTACTTTTTTAGCCAGTGGCTGATTTCCCCAAAATATAATTCCAAATGCCATAATTGCATGAAAGTAACCATAATACGCTGACTTCAAGGTTTCCATATTTCTATAAGAAGAAACAATGCGCAATGCATATGTTGCTGAACTTAGTCTTTTGCACAGATCCACGATGTGGTTGGACCAATTCAGTTTGCTATCAATATGCAAGCCTAGGTATTTTGAGGAATCTACCCTGGTTATTGTCTGCTCACCTACCCTTACAAATATTTCCTCATCTTTGGATGTTTTGTGGAACTGAATGTAGTTTGTTTTATAGTAATTTAAAATAAGACCATTAATGTTGAACCAGTTCACCGTTTCATTTAAAACCTTATTTGGCGTTACCTCAAGCTTATCTTCCGAATTATCAATAAGTAGTGTAGTGTCATCCGCGAAAATGGTGAATCTACAATATTCCGTAAAGAGAGGAAGATCATTTATAAATATAATAAAAAGTAGGGGGCCCAGAACTGAGCCCTGCGGCACTCCACATGTAATGGTACCCCATTCTGAAGATATTGGGACACCATCTTGACTATCTACTACAACTTTTTGTTTTCTGTTTGACAGATATGAGTCGAGCCATTTCCCTGCTGCACTACTTATACCGAGATGTGCAGCTTTTTGTAAAAGAATTTGGTGATTTACACAGTCAAATGCTTTTGTTAGGTCACAAAATATGCCAATCACTTTCAGTTTTTTGTTGATAGATTCCAAGAGTTTGCCAGTAAATGCAAATATTGCGTCTTCTGTTGACAAACCTTTCTGAAATCCAAACTGACTTTTGCTGAAGCTATTGTGTTCACTGAGATGCTTAACTATCCTGACATGCATTAGTTTCTCTGAAACTTTTGAAAAGCTTGTCAGTAGTGATATTGGCCTATAGTTAGCAGTATCCGTCTTATCCCCCTTCTTATACAGCGGTTTTACAACTGCATACTTAAGCCTCTCAAGTAAAGAGATTACCTACTCATTAAAATTGAACAAAGCGCCAGAGCCCGATGGAATCCCTACCAAATTTAACTACCGATCGATGTTTTTCACGTAAATTTGTTGTATCTTGGAACACATACTGAGTACAAACATAAAGAAGTATCTCGAAGAGAATGACCTCCTCCATGCCAACCAGCACGGATTTCGAAAACATTGATCATGTGAAAACTAACTCGCATTTTTCTCGCATGACATACTGAAAGCCAAAAATAAAGGCAGTCAAGTAGATGTAGTATTTCTCAATTTCTGAAAACCATTTGACTCACTACCACATCTACACTTATTATCAAAAATACGATCGTGTGGGGTATTAAGTGAAATTTGGACAGGAGTGAGGAGTTTTTGCTGTCGAAGATGCAGCAAGCTATCTTGGATGGAGAGTCATCAAGAGATATTGATGTAACTTCAGGTGTATCCCAAGCAGTAGGTTGAGACCCTTGCTGTCCGTGTTTTGTATTTATGACCTTGCGAACAATATTCATAGTAGCCTCAGATTTTTGCAAATCACGTAATTATCTGTTGTGAATTACTGTCTGAAATATTCATTGAGGTATAGCTAAAATTTCAGTGTGGTGCAGGCATTGGTAACTTGGATTAATATTCAGAAATGCAAAACTGTGCCCTTCACAAAAAGAGAAAACGAAGTATCCTATGACTGCAATATCAACGAGTCACAGTTAGAATCAGCCAAGTCGTACAAATACCGGTTTGTAATACTTTGTAGGGCTATGAAATGGAATTACCCAGTCATGGGTAAGGCAGGGCAGATATCAGAGTTGGGTTCGTTGGTAAAATACTGGGGAAATGCAATCAGTCTACAAGGGCGATTGCTTAAAAATCACGCTTCTGACCTATCCTAGAATATTGCTCAAGTGCGTGGGACCCATGCGAAACAGGACTAACAAGGGATAATGAACGTATAGGGAGAGGCACCGCGAATGGTCGCAGGTTTGTTTGACCTGCGGGGGAGTGTCATTGAGTTGTTGAAAGAACTGAACTGGTAGATACACGTGAACTTGCCCGAGAAAGCCTACTAACAAATTTTCAAGAACCGGCTTTAAATGACGACTCTAGGAATACACTACAACCCCCTACGTATCGCTCCCATGTGGGACGTGTAGACAACGTCAGACTAATTACACCACGCAGAGAGGAATTTAAAGTCATTTTTACCGCGCTCCATACGTGAATGGAACGGGATAAAGCCCTTACAACTGGTACAATAGGACATACACACAGCCACGCACTTGACAGCGGTTTGCTCACTATAGATGTAGAGTTATGTTTGGATACACAAAAAAGAAACTAGATCTCGAATACAGTTTTGCAGATGTGTCGCTTGGTGCTCTTTCCTTTAAAGGTACTGATTTATTCAAATGCAACACTAGTAGTATACGAGACTACCCATTACTAAAAATGCAACATATTAGCTAGGTGAGCAGTTAACTGCGTTATGGGCTACTAGAGAGAACGTCTCTGTGGCTACGACATGCTCAGCTTGATAAGTGTTTACACAATTCAGATAATTTGTAATGTAGTTGTGCAAAACGTGCCATATCTTAAATGCAAACTTGGTTTACTGTCTTGAAAACGGAGAACGTTCTACATAAAGTGAAATTGCGACTGTTCTGCTTTTGTTCTTATTTGCCACGTATATGGAGAAGCGCCATTTACAACAAATGTATGATAAATAAACTAATGTAGTTTTCAAAGTATTTTGACTTTTTTTGCTTTAGTGTTGCGGACATTTTAGCGTTAGATGTTATTGGATACAAATATCTATTTGATGAATTCTTCCCGAATACATCTTTGACCAGATCTAGGAAATAGTTAAACTGGGAACTATTTAACCCGGAGAACTCACAGAACTTCGTCTTCGTTTAATAAATAACGATAGATAAGTGTCGTAAACATTTTTGTCAAGGCTTGTCTTAAAGGTGGGATATGTTTCAATTTTTCTATTATAAAACTGTTGGAGTAGAATGTCTTCTTCTTCACCATTTTCTTCCGGTAGTAAATACAATAATAATTCGTGATCACCAATCTGAAAAAGGTGCTTGTATTTCCACGAATTGGGCCGATTGAGCTGCAGGCTACGGTATTTGACTGTACCGCGTTCAGGCAGTGCGCTCGGCGCCAGCGCACACAAATAAAGAAGCTTTACTTCTATTTTCTCCATACTGTACTGTACTTAGGTTCCAACTTAAAAAACAATTTCACAGCAACAAAAAAATGGTTCAAATGGCTCTGAGCACTATGGGACTTAACCTCTTAGGTCATCAGTCCCCTAAAACTTAGAACTACTTAAACCTAACTAACCTAAGGACATCACACACAGCCATGCCCGAGGCAGGATTTGAACCTGCGACCGTAGCGGTCGCGCAGTTCCAGACTGTAGCGCTTCACAGCAACATATTACCTAATACGAACTAAATGTAAAGTAGCCAGCGACTACATTATTCACTGCAAACCCTTCAACATTTACGCTACATAGTACTTGGAAAGTAGGTATCACAGTAACTATGACCAACATTGACAAGTAGACACTTCATCATCAAGCTATAAAGTGAAACTATAAGATATGCAAATATCAATTTTTTGAGCCAGTTAGTTTCTTCAGAATCAAATGAGAAGTATTTTATAATGAAGAAATCGCACAAATCCGATAGAAGTGGTTTTTAATATTTTAAAAGAAGATGAGAATCTCTACCGAAAAATTATTTACAGGAGTTGACATAGTTTTGTTCCATCCACTCACAGTATTTTTTACAGCAAGAAAATCGGAAAACTATTTTTTCCCATATACCGCCATCAGCCGCTCTGTAGGAACCGCTTCCTGTGTGGCGTCCCTCGCCGCCGAAAGACCGTGCCAACTGCCGCGACATAACCGCGTCGCCAGATCGTTTTCTGTCTGAGCTGCACCCGAAGCAGAGTTGCTCACATCAGCCGTCATTATGAATGGCTTCTCGAAGTCTGGATGCTAAAGTAGTGGTGGATTAACCAATTCTTCCTTCAGTTCCTCGCACACTATGGTGTCTGTTTCATTTTCATTGAAACAGGGGCCATTTAAAATAAATTAGAGAAAAACCTGGGACAATGAAGAAAAAAAAAACGGAACATAAATATTGTATTGACTAAATTGAATACACATACTAGTTTACCTTTACAACATGCACTCAGATGATCCCAAATCACTCTTTACAATTATTCTGCCACACTATCACCGTACTTTTCACTTTTATATACTTTATCAAGAAGTGCATTTTCATTTGAAATTGTATCATAAAAGTCAGTACACGATACACCATTAAAGTGCGTTTTGACAATGATCAAGGCCCTCACTGTTTCAACTTTCATTCTGTTTTTTTCATCTGACCACAAAGAGTTCACTAACGAAAACACACGTTCCACAGCAGAATTTGACCCAGGAATTGCCAGACAAAACTCCACCAAATGAATCATGTTTTTCATGTTGATGTTTTTAGTTTTGAAATAAGCAAATATTTTACACCACGTTGGACTAACACTTTCTTTGTCTCCTTCTTCACTTTTTATGAAGATCTGTGCACATGAAAATTCATCGAACAGTTTGTATTCATCAGCAGGAAAATTTGGTACAATACTTTTAACAAAAACACAACAGTCCTCAATATCCTTCCACTGTGGTTGCTCCCTCAGTATTAACCCAGTCAAATGCTTTAAAAGGTATGAGAAATGGTAAACACCATTCTTTAATATACTCAATGCAAGAGTCATAGAAGATGTCAGCATAAATATGAAATTGTTCTACAGTAATTTCACCCTCTTCTTCCAGCTTTCTTAGAGTCTTATGTACATAGGATGTGAGAAATCTTTCAGATTTTCTACATTGTAATTTGCCCAATAATTTGTTTATTTCTTCATAAATTTTCACTATTGTGATTTCTTGTTTCTCAATACATTTAATTGTTGTGGAGAAATGTTTTAGCTGACTAACAAGAAAATGTAGAAGAACAATAGACACAGGGTTATCAAAGAATTGTTTAAGGATAGTAGGACACTTATCAAGGGAAATGAAATATGATTTCAAAGCAGGAAATATCTCTACAATTCTTTCCAATGCCGGTAGCAGAGATAGCCACCCTGTCTTGTTGTGACCAAGTACAGTTTTGTATTCAGTTTCAGTAAACTTACAGAATTACTTAAGAGATTCTACACTTACTGCATATATATGTGGAAATGCTGGTAGATTTTGTTTACAGTTAATTGGCATTCGATGGGTAGGCAATCTGAGCCAGTTTGTAAGGAATTGTGCACCACATGTGCTGGACAGCCAACACCTACTATATTATTCACTGTGTTCTGTTGGAGTTTATAGAACAAATTGTTTTTTCCTTTCCTCTGCTTACCACCAAAATTGGTGTTAGTGTTGTCTGCCGAAACTGCAATCACCTTTCCTTGAAGATCATATTTCTTTAAAACCTCTAGCACATAATTCTGAAGTAAATCTGAAGTTTCTCCAGCTAAATTAACCAATTCGAGCACTTTCACCGTGATGCCATTTTCAGGGTGAAAATACCTGTTAAGGAGAGGAAGCAACTTCAAATCCAGATGATTCGATGTATCAATCATTACAGAAATGAATCGAGCACTTTTCAGTTTATTTAAAACCTGCTGAGCTGCATATGGTGCAATAACATTTGAAATGATTGCATTACATTTTGTGTGTCCACATGTGAATTTAGGATTGAAAAGTTTGTAACAACTGTTGCAGTACAGTCCATTGACTTAAAGCCATGGTTATGCATTGCACTGTGGTATGCAAACGTAGCTTCTTGTGGTGCCAACTGCCTATCCATTTGTGTTACTGATTTTAAGTTTACATAGTAGTCACTCACGCATTTATTTGCTCTTTCTTCGTCTTAATGAGATTCACAATCTCAGACCTTCCACCATGACCAATAGCAAATTTTGATCTGCACAACGTACATTCTACAGTTTCTCCACTACCAGTGATAAAAGGAAACTCGCTTTTTATATTTCTGTTAAAATTACACTTTCGTTTTGGCATAATGGAACAGTGATTGCACAGTGCAAAACATTAACAGTGTGGTAACGAAATCCAGAGAGCAAGTATCAGTGGTGTAGAGGATCTCTGGACCGAAAGGACGGATTCAGTGGATCGATTTAGAAGAGAAGAATCTTCGTTGTTATTCGTAACCTATAGTGCGTTTAAAATTACTTGCGATTGTTGACAGTTCGGTACATGTTTGGGGTATGCTGAAAGTCATCACACGCTTCCTAGCGCAAATAATTGCGCAGTTAATAGCAAGTCAAACAACCAGTAGCGTAAAATACTCTAGCCAAGCGGAATCATAAAAAACGGGACATTTGAGCTTCCCCAAAAAAACTTTCGGGACAGCGGGACATTTTGGTAAAAAACGGGACTGTCCCGGGAAAAACGGAACGAATGGACACCCTATCGTACACATTGTTTTGTCGTTTGCCCCATCCTTTCATATCTCATGGAGAGGCCTTACAATTTTGATAAATTTAGAAATGGATCGTCGGTAGTGCCCGAATAATCCTAGAAATCCTTTTGATTCCTTTTTTGTTCTTGGCTGATGGAAGAACTTTACCTCCTCCACCTGCGCCATGTCCAGTGCTATTCCCTTGTTCATAATACAGTGCCCTAAAAAGATCACTTCTGCCCTTAAGTACTTGCACTTATCCAGCTGCAGCTTGAAATCATACTCATGCAACCTATCAAAGATTATATTCCTGTAGGTTTCTTCCATAGCACACTAAATCACGTAAATACATGAAACATGCAGACCTGCCAATACAGTGCTCAGCCGCTGAAAACACCATGAGGTTCCTTTCAGTCTCATTTGCATTCTGTTGTACTCTAATGCTGATAATTCAAACTGAGCACAGCCGTTCCTCGCCCTTTCTCATCTAGCAATATTTGATGGTATCCACTGGCTAAGTCAAGTGTTGAGAAGTACTTGGTCTGCCTTAATTGGTCCAAGATATCGGAGATATTCGGTAGCGGGAATACGTGGCCTGCAGTCATATCATTTAGTTGTCTGTAGGTCCTTGACGACTCTCCATTTCTGGTGTCTTATCTTCTTTGGAACCAACCAGGCACTCTTACGTTCAATGATTATGTCATCTTTCAGCATTTGCTCAATTTGACCTGTTACAACTTCTTTCTGCTCTCCTGAAATTCTGTATGTTCTGGCGTTCACTTAAAATCTTCCCTGCATGTTCCGCTGCTGTCGGAATTCTGTGCTCTACTGCAGATGTTCGAGGCAGTTTGTCGCCTGACAGATGGAGAGTAACTCCATCTCAGTGCAGTTTAGGTTATCAGCTCTCTCTTGATTTTGTAAAACACTACCATGACTTCCTGTTTACGACACGGCTTCCTTGCTGTTTTTTACTTTGTGTACTTTACTAGTCGCTCCAACTGTACCATCACTAACATGACATTCTTCAGCTGAGCTTTGTCACAGGACAAAATTCAATGCACTTACAATGCACCTGCCGTTTCGAACTTCCACTAAAAATTGTTGTACGTACACCTCATTGGCCCTTTCCTGTTTTGGGATAACCATTTCACTTTCAGTATCTCGCGGTATTCTACCTTACTAACTTAGTAACATAATTTTTTCT
Organism: Schistocerca serialis cubense; assembly: GCF_023864345.2. Classification (NCBI taxonomy): domain Eukaryota; kingdom Metazoa; phylum Arthropoda; class Insecta; order Orthoptera; family Acrididae; genus Schistocerca; species Schistocerca serialis. The sequence continues at coordinate 142,469,640 of NC_064642.1, read as the reverse complement.
TGTCTCGAACCGATACCCCGTTAGATCCGTGATCCGGCTCGAAATCACTGCCCTTTGATGCATCTTGTTGCCCTTGTAGCCTTAACACTTCACCTGTGTAATCTAACTTTACCTTGTGCTGCATTAGGAAATCCCTTCCGATCAACCCGTTGTATCGAATAGTAGCCAGCCCTGACCCTTACACCTGATACTAATGCCTGATTTTTGCAGCACCTTCCACCCTTATATGTATATGCCCTGCACCTACTGTACTTACTACTTCGCTGGTGATTTCTTTCAGCCAAAGCCTTTCTGCCTCATTTATGCTAATAGTACAACTAACTGGAATATTTTCTTTCTTCAACAAGCACAACTGCGCTCCTGTGTCTATCAGTAATTGAAGTTCTTTCTTAATTCTACACAACATAACATAGAACATCCTTTTCTATTGCAGAATCGATCACCCAAACTGTGGGCTTATTTAGCGCGACAATACTTGGCTTTGCCGCCTTCTACACTGCTGGCGATTAAAATTGCCACACCACGAAGATGACGTGCTACAGTCGCGAAATTTAACGGACAGGAAGACGATGCTGTAATATGCGAATGATTAGCTTTTCAGAGCATTCACACAAGGTTGGCGCCGGTGGCGACACCTACAACGTGCTGACATGAGGAAAGTTTCCAACCGATTGCTCATACACAAACAGTAGTTGACCGGCGTTGCCTGGTGAAACGTTGTTGTGATGCCTCGTGTAAGAAGGAGAAATGCGTACCATCACGTTTCCGACTTTGATAAAGGTCGGATTGTAGCCTATCGCGATTGCGGTTTATCGTATCGCGACATTGTTGCTCGCGTTGGTCGAGATCCAATGACTGTTAGCAGAATATGGAGTCGGTGGGTTCAGGAGGGTAATACGGAACGCCGTGCTGGATCCCAACAGTCTCGTATCACTAGCAGTCGAGATGACAGGCATCTTATCCGCATGGCTGTAATGGATCGTGCAGCCACGTCTCGATCCCTGAGTCAACAGATGGGGATGTTAACAAGACAACAACCATCTGCACGAACAGTTGGACGACGTTTGCAGCAGCATGGACTATCAGCTCGGACACCACGGCTGCGGTTACCCTTGACACTGCATCACAGACAGCAGCGCCTGCGATGGTGTACTCAATGATGAACCTGGGTGCACGAATGGCAAAATGTCTTTTTTTTTGGATGAACCCAGGTTCTGTTTGCAGCATCATGATGGTCGTATCCACGTTTAGCGACATCGCAGTGAACGAACATTGCAGGCATGTATTCGTCATTGCCATACTGGCGTACCACCCAGTGTGATGGTATGGGGTGCCATTGGTTACACGTCACGGTCACCTCTTGTTCACACTGACGACACTTTGAACAGTGGACGTTACATTTCAGATGTGTTACGACCCTTGGCTCTACCCTTCATTCAATCCCTGCGAAACCCTACGTTTCAGCAGGATAATGCACGACTGCATGTTGCAGGTCCTGTACGGGCCTTTCTGGATACAGAAAATGTTCGACTGCTGCCCTGGCCAGCACATTCTCCAGATCTCTCACCAATTGAAAACGTCTGGTCAATGGTGGCCAAACAACTGGCTCGTCACAATAGGTCAGTCACTACTCTTGATGAACTGTGGTATCGTGTTGAAGCTGCATGGGCAGCTGTACCTGTACACGCCATTCCAGCTTTGTTTGACTCAATGCCCAGGCATATCAAGGCCGTTATTACGGCCGGAGGTGGTTGTTCTGGGTACTGATTTCTCAGGATCTAAGCACCCAAACTGCATGAAAATGTAATCACATGTTAGTTCTAGTATAATATATTTGTCCAATGAGTACCCGTTTATCATCTGCATTTCTTCTTGGTGTAGCAATTGTAATGGCCATTAGTGTAGTTTCCCTGAAATTTTGCCGGTTTCGTTGTATGTGATACTCTGCACTTTCTTTGCGCATCCCACGCTCCTTCATGGCAATCTTTGTGCGCAGCGCCCGTTTTCCTACTTGCAAAACAAGTCCCATTTCTTATCCTTTTACACGATACGTCACAGTTGCCTGGTAAATTGCACGAGGATACTTCCATTCAATTAAACCGTCGAGCTCCATACAGTTCTCTTTAAATTCACTGGTATCTATAGCAGTCGCTTTCGTTACCTTACACTATTCGTACGTGGGACCCTTGTTGTCACATAAGTAACAGAAATTTATAAACTCTTTTGTCGTAATAACACGGACTCTGCCCTCTGACTTATTCCTTCCCCATTTACTACAGCCTGCATCACATGAAGAGCCGAGTGGAGGGTCTGAATCAGAGGCTGAGACGGTTCTGCGACCGTGTGGGCTGCAGATTCCTCGACTTGCGCCATAGGGTGGTGGGGTTTCGGGTTCCTCTGGATAGGTCAGGAGTCCACTACACGCAACAAGCGGCTACACGGGTAGCAGGGGTTGTGTGGCGTGGGCTGGGCGGTTTTTTAGGTTAGATGGCCTTGGGCAAGTACAGAAAGGGCAACAGCCTCAACGGGTGCGGGGCAAAGTCAGGACATGCGGGGACCAAGCAGCAATCGGTATTGTAATTGTCAACTGTCGAAGCTGCGTTGGTAAAGTACCGGAACTTCAAGCGCTGATAGAAAGCACCGAAGTTGAAATCGTTATAGGTACAGAAAGCTGGGTTAAGCCAGAGATAAATTCTGCCGAAATTTTTACAAAGGTACAGACGGTGTTTAGAAAGGATAGATTGCATGCAACCGGTGGTGGAGTGTTCATCGCTGTTAGTAGTAGTTTATCCTGTAGTGAAGTAGAAGTGGATAGTTCCTGTGAATTATTATGGGTGGAGGTTACACTAAACAACCGAACTAGGTTAGTAATTGGCTCCTTTTACCGACCTCCCGACTCAGCAGCATTAGTGGCAGAACAACTGAGAGAAAATTTGGAATACATTTCACATAAATTTTCTCAGCATGTTATAGTCTTAGGTGGAGATTTCAATTTACCAGATATAGACTGGGACACTCAGATGTTTAGGACGGGTAGTAGGGACAGAGCATAGAGTGACATTATACTGAGTGCACTATCCGAAAATTACCTCGAACAATTAAACAGAGAACCGACTCGTGGAGATAACATATTGGACCTACTGATAACAAACAGACCCGAACTTTTCGAATCTGTATGTACAGAACAGGGAATCAGTGATCATAAGGCCGTTGCAGCATCCCTGAATATGGAAGTTAATAGGAATATAAAAAAAGGGAGGAAGGTTTATCTGTTTAGCAAGAGTAATAGAAGGCAGATTTCAGACTACCTAACAGATCAAAACGAAAATTTCTGTTCCGACACTGACAATGTTGAGTGTTTATGGAAAAAGTTCAAGGCAATCGTAAAATGCGTTTTAGACAGGTACGTGCCGAGTAAAACTGTGAGGGACGGGAAAAACCCACCGTGGTACAACAACAAAGTTAGGAAACTACTGCGAAAGCAAAGAGAGCTCCACTCCAAGTTTAAACGCAGCCAAAACCTCTCAGACAAACAGAAGCTAAACGATGTCAAAGTTAGCATAAGGAGGGCTATGCGTGAAGCGTTCATTGAATTCGAAAGTAAAATTCTATGTACCGACTTGACAGAAAATCCTAGGAAGTTCTGGTCTTACGTTAAATCAGTAAGTGGCTCGAAACAGCATATCCAGACACTACGGGATGATGATGGCATTGAAACAGAGGATGACACGCGTAAAGCTGAAATACTAAACACCTTTTTCCAAAGCTGTTTCACAGAGGAAGACCGCACTGCAGTTCCTTCTCTAAATCCTCGCACAAACGAAAAAATGGCTGACATCGAAATAAGTGTCCAAGGAATAGAAAAGCAACTGGAATCACTCAATAGAGGAAAGTCCACTGGACCTGACGGGATACCAATTCGATTCTATACAGAGTACGCGAAAGAACTTGCCCCCCTTCTAACAGCCGTGTACCGCAAGTCTCTAGAGGAACGGAGGGTTCCAAATGATTGGAAAAGAGCACAGATAGTCCCAGTCTTCAAGAAGGGTCGTCGAGCAGATGCGCAAAACTATAGACCTATATCTCTTACGTCGATCTCTTGTAGAATTTTAGAACATGTTTTTTGCTCGCGTATCATGTCATTTCTGGAAACCCAGAATCTACTATGTAGGAATCAACATGGATTCCGGAAACAGCGATCGTGTGAGACCCAACTCGCCTTATTTGTTCATGAGACCCAGAAAATATTAGATACAGGCTCCCAGGTAGATGCTATTTTTCTTGACTTCCGGAAGGCGTTCGATACAGTTCCGCACTGTCGCCTGATAAGCAAAGTAAGAGCCTACGGAATATCAGACCAGCTGTGTGGCTGGATTGAGGAGTTTTTGGCAAACAGAACACAGCATGTTGTTATCAATGGAGAGACGTCTACAGACGTTAAAGTAACCTCTGGCGTGCCACAGGGGAGTGTTATGGGACCATTGCTTTTCACAATATATATAAATGACTTAGTAGATAGTGTCGGAAGTTCCATGCGGCTTTTCGCGGATGATGCTGTAGTATACAGAGAAGTTGCTGCATTAGAAAATTGTAGCGAAATACAGGAAGATCTGCAGCGGATAGGCACTTGGTGCAGGGAGTGGCAACTGACCCTTAACATAGACAAATGTAATGTATTGCGAATACATAGAAAGAAGGATCCTTTATTGTATGATTATATGATAGCGGAACAAACACTGGTAGCAGTTACTTCTGTAAAATATCTGGGAGTATGCGTACGGAACGATTTGAAGTGGAATGATCATATAAAACTAATTGTTGGTAAGGCGGGTACCAGGTTGAGATTCATTGGGAGAGTGCTTAGAAAATGTAGTCCATCAACAAAGGAGGTGGCTTACAAAACACTCGTTCGACCTATACTTGAGTATTGCTCATCAGTGTGGGATCCGTACCAGGTCGGGTTGACGGAGGAGATAGAGAAGATCCAAAGAAGAGCGGCGCGTTTCGTCACTGGGTTATTTGGTAACCGTGATAGCGTTACGGAGATGTTAAATAAACTCAAGTGGCAGACTCTGCAAGAGAGGCGCTCTGCATCGCGGTGTAGCTTGCTCGCCAGGTTTCGAGAGGGTGCGTTTCTGGATGAGGTATCGAATATATTGCTTCCCCCTACTTATACTTCCCGAGGAGATCACGAATGTAAAATTAGAGAGATTAGAGCGCGCACGGAGGCTTTCAGACAGTCGTTCTTCCCGCGAACCATACGCGACTGGAACAGGAAAGGGAGGTAATGACAGTGGCACGTAAAGTGCCCTCCGCCACACACCGTTGGGTGGCTTGCGGAGTATCAATGTAGATGTAGATGTAGATGAAGACGAAGCTTCTGCGCATAGAGGCGGAGCGATAGGGAGGCGTGGAGGGGATGAGGTTTGCCCATGAGTCGCCGCAGAGCGCGGGCAAACGAAGTCCGATTTGCCGAACAGTGTTGCTGCGGACAAGAACCATGGTCATTTGCCTTCCATACATCGTATTACACGTTCAACTCTATGAGGCAATAATACATTTTAAAACCAATTTCGATCATTCGTCTACATGAGAGAAATCTTACTTTTGAATCTTGTGGTTGTGTCCACTGCTCTACAGCAACTGTCTGTGTGACGTCGGAAGGCGAGAACATCTGATACAGCTTTGTGAAGACGTCAAGAGCAATTTTTCACAAAACGACGATTATCTAAACGACAAGATCCTCGAAAATAGTTGCAATCATTGCCATTTATTGCGATTTGGACTGTGTTATAAGTAAAAATGTAATACGTAACAAAATAAGCTTCAAACTCAAACCGAAATCATTATATTTGTTTGACAAATGCTTCTACTCCACACAATTTTTTAAATGTGTAGGCTATAATGCGCGTATGTGGGAGTGTTTCACTGCTGCTCAGCGTAAACCGTTATGCGTAAAAAAGAATTACTGGTAGCAAACACTAGTGCAAAAGACTATCCTAAAAAGTGTCAGTATGTTATCAGATTTTTCGGTGTCAACAGACACTATGAGTTTAAACTAATGCGTTCGACATTACAGTGGGAGAACGCATTTATGATCCATTGAACAAGCTAACAATTAACCATCTTCTGTGAATAAATCGACGGAATGCTGACCGATAACGTTGAAAACCATCGATATCTCGACACGTAACCCTCCATTTCATTTTAAGGCATTTTCCAATTCGTGTCATGAAAATGACAGGGGTTTGCGTGTCGAAATACTGGAGTTTTTCACGAATTTATCCAGCCATATTCTCGCAAGCAATTCAACAGGCTGGGAAAAGCTTAACTTTTCCTTGGGCAGTGTATTGAACATAATAGTCAGAATACTTCACAGGCTACATATTCATAACCAATAAAAGCTATGAAGTTCTTGTGTACTGTATATGCAACTGACATGTGATGACAAAAACGTTTTTAAACCATGGGTCTTTAAAACCAAGAAAGATCATTATTTTATTTCTAAGTCTAAACCGTAAAACCACCACTATCTGAATCCATGTCCGTACCATCTGATTGTAGAATTAGGATGATACGTTCAAGGCTTTTATCCATCTTCACCTCCCTGTGAAAGTCTTTATTTTTGAAACTTTCCAGCGTGACACACACACGGTGCCCACGCTGAAGGGGGATGTTGTCTATTGCTTCAAGCACAAGCCCTTCAGTGTCTGTTATCTTGAATGTTTTGTTTTTTCCCCCACATAGCTTGAAGCCTGTGCGCAAATTAATTCTATCGGATTATACTGGCAGTAATATGTGAGTAAACGCAAAACTCCGACCACATTCACATACAAGAAAGTCAAATTTGAACATTCTGTCTGCCGTTGACTTTTATAAATTAACGAGCTGCAAGAGTTCAGCACGAGTCTGCCATATACAGGGCGAGTCAAAAGTCCTTGGACACCTTCATAAGTTGGAAGATTAAAGGGAAAATTGAAATGTGATGATGGGAACATAGATTTGACGTGGGGCCGCAACTTTTGTAGTGAACGTCATTCATGGCCGCCATCTTGAAATCCGCTATTTTGGATTCAAGTCTTTTTATTTTTTTATTTTTATTTTTATTTTTTTTTAATGGGAAGGGGGGTGTATGGCACATTAAATAACACTCGCTTCAGTTCTGGAATTGAGTGACGTGTAATTTGTTTTTGTCTATCTTGTACAGTTTAGAAGTTCCGGTTGGAGTTCTGCCTGTGGGCCACTGAACAACACAAACTGGATCCTTCTTTTGCCAAGGGCATACTATTCAGCTACGAGGCGTATTTCACTTTGAACGGGGAGGTTAATCGACATAATTGTCGATACTGGAGTGACGCAAATCCGAACTGGGTTGCCCCAATTCGAGAACATAGGCCAGCGAAAGTGATGGTGTGGTGTGGCATATGCGACACCCGCATCATTGGGCCATTTTTCATTTACAGCACCTTAACTGCACCACAGTATCTGATGCTGCTGCAGGACATTGTGTTCCCTTCCACACTGAACGCTGACGGCATTTTCCCATCTTATTTTCAGCACGATGGAGCCCCTCCTCACTATGGCATTGGTGTCCGTGAATGGTTGGAGGAACAACTGCCAGGGAAGTGGACTGGTCGCCGTGGTCCCGTGGAGTGGCCGCCCAGATCCCCTGACTTAACGCCCCTTGATTTTTATCTATGGGGACATCTTAAGCAGGTAGTGTATGTTGAGAGCATCCGTGATTTGAGACACCTGGAGGAACGCATACAACACGCCTGTGACCAAACTGCAGGAGACACTCTCCTCCGTGTGCAGTCAGATTTGTTGTGGCGACTGCAGTTGTGCATTGCATGGGATCGACAACACGTACAACATGTGTTGTAGCAGTCGGTACGAAGATAATTTCCCAACTTTGAACATTAATAACCTCTAAATTGTACAAGATAGACAAAAACAAAGTACACCACTCAATTTCAGAGCTCAAGCGAGGGTTATTTGATGTGTCATACACCCCCCCTTCCCATTAAAAAAAAAAAAAAACTTGAATCCAAAATGGCGGATTTCAAGACGACGGCCATGAATGACATTCATTCCAAAAGTTGCGGCCCCACATCAAACCTATGTTCCCATCATCATATTTCAAGTTTCCCTTTAATCTTCCAACTTATGAAGGTGTCCAAGGACTTTTGACTCGCCCTGTATTGTCCGGAATATTTTTATTTTTCAGCCAGTGCACAATGTTCCCTTTCTTGGTGCTCGTACTTCGTCATTTCTCTGTAGCAGCTGAATGATAACTGGCATGGTAATTACAATGACCGACTTCGAAGCTAGGCATGGCAAGAATTGTTCAGTGAATCACTTCTTGAAAGTGACAGCGCTCGTTTCCGAGTGGTAGTCACAACTGTTTTTTATTACGTCTAAATACAAGTTTACTCTCAGGAACCAAATCAGAAGAAGAGCCAGCATGCAGAATAAGTATCCGAGAACCTTTTCCTAAGGGAACATTAAAACCGCCAGTACCATCACTCATTTTCGTGCAGGTATTTATGGAATGATTCTGATTCACCCATGTTTCATAAATGTGATATATTGTAGAACTGTCTCCTCCTCTTGTATCGTGCATTTTCATAACCGGCGTGCTTCGTGCTGCTTCTATGTCACTTCTTTCAGTTAAAAACTCTCTCTTTAAAACCGATGTATTTTAAAATTCTTTACATTGGTGCAGCGGATGGTGTTGAGGCTTCTCACTTATGCTCCCTGTGTACGAATGCATGCTTTTGTGGCGATATCCGTTAATCAACAGGGTTGTAGCGTCTCCCTGATGTTATTCAATCTGTATATTGAGCAAGCAGTAAAGGAAACAAAAGAAAAATTCGGAGTAGGTATTAAAAGCCATGGATAAGAAATATAAACTTTGAGGTTCGCCGATGACATTGTAATTCTGTCAGAGACAGCAAAGGACTTGGAAGAGCAGTTGAACGGAATGATCAGTGTCTGGAAAGGAGGATATAAGATGAACATCAACAAAAGCAAAACGAGGATACTGGAATGTAGTCGAATTAAGTCGGGTGATGCTGAGGGAATTAGATTAGGAAATGAGACACTTAAAGTAGTCATGGAGTTTTACTATTTGGGGAGCAAAATAACTGATGATGGTCGAAATAGAGAAGATATGAAATGTAGACTGGCAATGGCAAGGAAAGCGTTTCTGAAGAAGAGAAATTTGTTAACATCGAGTACAGATTTAGGTGTCAGGAAGTCGTTTCTGAAAGCATTTGTATGGAGTGTAGCCATGTATTGAAGTGAAACATGGACGAAAAATAGTTTGGACAAGAAGAGAATAGAAGCTTTCGAAATGTGATGCTACAGAAGAATGCTGAAGATTAGATGGGTAGACCACATAACTAATGAGGAGGTATTGAATAGGATTGGGGAGAAGAGGAGTTTGTGGCACAACTTGACTAGAAGAAGGGATCGTTTGGTAGGACATGTTCAGAGGCATCAAGGGATCACCAATTTAGTATTGGAGGGCAGCGTGGAGGGTAAAAATCGTAGTGGGGGACCAAGAGATGAATACACTAACCAGATTCAGAAAGATGTAGGTTGCAGTAGGTACTGGGAGATGAAGAAGCTTGCACAGGATAGAGTAGCATGGAGAGCTGCATCAAACCAGTCTCTGGACTGAAGACCACAACAACAACAACAACCTCGAAAAAACATCGTCTTCCCTTTGGGATTCCCATTTTAACTACCTGATGCGTGTAATCCGAATACTGAAAAAGAAAAATTTCTCGCCATGCGAAGTGTCTCTCATGATCAATTTAATTAGCCTATCAATCTGATATCAGTGACATGCCGCCTGGTGTGTGGTGGCGATGTGGCTAGGGCACCACGGATAAGATTCTTGACTTAGCGTTTTTTTTCGTTGGGGTGATATCTTTTAACGTTATTTGAATCTCTCGCCTACACAAGGGGAGAAGACTGTCGTAAAAAAAGAGATGTATTACCGAATTTATAAACTGATATCCAATATAAACCTTATATTTACAAGTCCTGTGTGCTGTTAGCTTAAGAGAGAGTCTGAAAGTGAGGAGGCATCATCTGACAGTGGTAGATATTAGCACTCCATCATGACCCAGAAAGGAGTTTAATATTCTAGTCCTGTGATGCAGCACATGACAGATAATATAAGATATTTATGTACCTGATGAGGGAAAGCTTAGAAGGAATATAGCCTTTGCCATAATCCTGTACAGGATTTTCACAACAAGTAACGATACTTTAGCGATATGAAAACGCGTGTGTGGTCCGATTTCTTCTATCTTCGAAAATAACTCTTATAAAAGGAACAAATCTTCATTTTGCGTGAGAAATTCAACGTGCATGGTCAACAACGTCACTGCCTCTGACTGGGTAAAGTAGATTTTTGAAACAGGCGGGTCTACATTGGGGTGGAATTGTTTAGAATTGCTGCATACTTCCAAGCTGCAGCTATTTATTTCACAGTGCACCTTAGCTGGCTGCAGCGGCGGTTACGAGTAGTCGGGAAGGGTTCAAAGAACGCGCCGACCTGTCTGATATTGCCCACAGCAGCAAGGGCTTTCGAAGTGACCAATGTGCTGGGTGAGCGCGGAAGAGCGAACTTATGTGTGTAGCGTGAGAGGAGATTCAAAGGGTGGATGTTTGTGCTGGACGTATTGATAACGACCGAATTCCTACCACTCCAACCATCCATGGATTCCCTCCATGGCCAGGGCTGTGCACTATGGCCTACACGCCCAGCCACGACTGCGGCTGCGATGAATTTACACCAACGTTCACCGCTGGCGGTGTACGAGGGGGCAGGCACGCTGGGAAGTGAATGTGCTGGATGTACTAGCGTTTCTGCAATCTCCAACATTTACCCACGGCAACTACTGCTACGTGTATCGTGGTTTAAGTGTGCCGTGTTTAGCGCTTCTCAGTACATCGCAGTGGACTCTGTCTTGCTGTGGTATTTGCTGTAGTCTCTATCCTATCGCGCAGTAGAGCATTCCTTCATCCGAATGTAGCGGACGGAGATAACCAATTTAGGAATTCCATAGTGCTTTAGAAACCTAGTCCCGACACCAAACTGCCGACTGATAGTGATCTCTGACATGTAACCATGACAACTACTACTAGTGCGAATTGGGTCGTGGTTTGAGTGTGTCGTGTTTAGTGCTACTCAAAACATTGCAGTGGACTCTGTCTTGCTGTAGTTTTTTTCTGTTGTTCTATCCTATCACGCAGCAGAACCTTCCTCCTCCTCCTTCTTCGGAATATAGCGGAGTAACCAATTTAGGAATTCCGTAGTGCTTTAAAAACCTAGTCGCGACATCAGATTCCCGATTGATAGCAATCTCTGACATCTGGCCATGACAGCTTATTGCTACAGATTAGGTCGCCGGTTAAGTGTGTCGTGTTTAGTGCTGCTCAATACGTCACAGTGGACTCTGTCTTGCAGTGTTATTTACTATCGTCTCTGTCCTGTCATGCAATAGAACGTTCCTCCCTCCTTGTGAATGTAGTGGAGAGAGCCAGTTTAGGAAGTCTATAGTGCTCTTAAAAACCCAATCGCGACGTCAAATTCCCGATTGATCCATTTGTCGTTGCCAATAATTGTATCGTGTGTACGCAAGTATTCGTTAGAGACGGGCGTGGCTGCCGCTGGTGTGGGTCCCTCTCCCCGAGCCGGCAGTCGGCGGACGGCGCGCTTCGTGATCGCGAGTCTGTGTGATCGTCAGGATATTTTTTTTTCGCCATATAAGTTCAGTGGAAATGTTGTGGTGGAGGAGGATGTTTATGCTCTCAAACGTCGGTGCGTACAAGACCTGAGATATATTTAGCGCTACGATCCATTTGTGGTGGAAATTTCATTACTCGATTTGCATATTGTTTGCGTGTGATACTCAAATGTTGAAAATATGTTTTATCACGAAGAAGAATCGTCATAAGGTGGAAGTGAGTGCCTAAAGCGATCTATTTGACTCCTGTAAATTGTTAAACAATGAATTTGACAGGGTAGTGCAAATGGATTATTTCACTCTATTTTTGATTTCGAAATTGCGTCAGCTTTCGCTTTGTCTTCAGCATTAGCCAATAGGAGTACAGTATGTGGTGTCACCGCCAGACACCACACTTGCTAGGTGGTTGCTTTAAATCGGCCGCGGTCCATTAGTACATGTCGGACCCGCGTGTCGCCACTTCAGTGATCGCAGACCGAGCGCCACCACACGGCAGGTCTCGAGAGACTTACTAGCACTCGCCCCAGTTGTATGGACGACGTAGCTAGCGATGCACACTGACGAAGCCTCGCTCATTTGCAGAGCAGATAGTTAGAATAGCCTTCAGCTAAGTCAATGGTTACGACCTAGCAAGGCGCCATTAGTAACATTGCATGTATCTAAAGAGTCTCACTTGTATCGCCACAATCTCCAGATGTACCAAAAGAATGGATTAAAGTTAAGTATTCCAGAAGCTACGTACTTTTCTTTATAGCATTCATTACGTATCCTGTTTCAGACCTCACGCCCATCTGCGTGAGCTTAGCGCGTGCCTTTCGGCTTCCTCGCATTGTGTCTAGGCTGTCTTGCCTAGACACAACACAGTATTCTGAGGAGAGATGAGAACTTCCATCTTTGTGTTTCCGGACGTTGGTTCACACAAGCAAGGAGTGGCCTTTCGAGAGAGTCACAGACAGGAAGCGCAGATCTGGAATTCGCCGATCAACAGCAAGCCGCCACTAGATGCTTTGTTTGGGGACCACGAGATCAAAGGAGGCTGGTATCCGGTCTGTGGTCGGTGGTATTAAGTAACGTGATCAGTAATTAGGACATTGGGCTGTTTTGACCTTCGTGGTGGCACCCTGATGATATACACACACGCACGAGACCCCAAAGCGGTGGCTACTATACTGCACTTCATTCCATTTTCTGGTGATTGCAGTTGTTGTCAGGGGAGGCAAGGGTGGGGAGTGTAGTCATGTTGTTTACCCATTTGGGGGAACACTGTGTCCCGCAAACTGATTAAATAAAGAATATGTATGAATATATTATTGACTTTGATTTGACTCTTGTGTTGTGAGATCCTTTCTTTCCAGCACAGAGTGATTGTTTTTCCTACAATTTTTTTTTTTTTTTTTGCGATGCGTGGGGAGGGTGGAGGCGAGGGGTAGGGGAGTGGGTGAGACGTCTGCTGGCGGTGGCATTGTGCACTAGCTCAGTCGATCCCTGCATGTCAAGGTGAGTGCACACATGAAAATTTTTCAATAAGACCACAGCTCCAATTTGCAGCGTGTAATTACGTAATTAGGACATTTAGTTGCTGGGTGTCAGCTTTTTCCACCAAATAAAAGTGAGATTCAGCCCCAGCGAATTGAATTTTATAAATAAACAGTATATGCTATGCTGTATAATTGAATTTCCTGTTGTGAGATCCTCCTCTCGAGCACAGACGGCAGCTTAGAGCTCATGGCGGAATACATTCTCAGCCAGGCATTTGCCTTGGAAGATGTTCTCAAGTGCGTCGGAATTGTCGGTATTGTATAGGGGTTTACCAGGTAAACGCTGCTTTGTTTGTGGTTCGTTCTGACTGTGACCGACGGCGCGTGCAGGCCCGGAAGTGGGGCGCTACAGGAGGAGAAGGAGAGAGAGAACACTTATTTCGACAGGAATTTCTTGGGTATCATAGTGTTGCTGCCACCTTATGCTTTTGTTCAGGGATTAGTATGACATCTGGTCTGTCAGTTGCAGGGTCCAAGCAGACACCTCTTAGACACAAGTGTGTTCCTTGGCTACTGATGGACACATTGCTTAATGGGGTCCCCAGTGCACCCCAACTCCAGGCAGCATGCACTGTTGGCGTTCTGTGCAGTCCAGTGGATGTGCATGATTCACAATGGAAAGATTTTTGACAGTTTCACTATATGTGATGTGTCTTTCATAACGGTATTCCTTGCGTGATTGGAATGAAAAAGCATCGCGATTTTTTAAATATTCTATATATCATCTTCCGTCCTACAAATTTTTTAAATCAACAATATACCACATATTTTCTAAATTGTTTAAACAATATTCCATACACTGCCATCGATTTACCACCAATTTCTTAAATTAATAAATAAACTGTATTGTCTACATTGTTTAAACGATATGCCATACATGGCAATCGATTTCCCTCCAAATGGCCAATCAACTGGGTCTTTTCCCTCGAAAATTTCTGGGAATGGGAGGGCTTGGGGGTTTAATAGAGAGGGATTTAATTAATTAATCGTTTTAATTAATTAGTCAATCAAATTTATATCAATCTATCTGGGTGGAGGAGGTGGAGGGGGGAGGAATGGGAGCAGGAGGGGTGGGGGAACAATAGCTTAAGGACTTGTCAATCAAAAGGATGGATTATCCCCAGGGGGTCATAATCCTCTTAGCAAAACAATAGGTAAGGACCAGTCAGTCTAAAGAGAACAATAGGTTTGCCTCTGAATGTATGCTTGTCCCTGATGTAGGCATCCAGCAATGTGCCCTGATACCCTTGTTGCCCCACTACTACTGAAGACCATAATCTGGACGGGAGACACAAGCAACATAAGCAAATTGAACAAGACAGCAGAGGCCACAAGGAGTATAGCAGAGACAAATGAGGTAAGTATGGAGTGGTACACCACACAGATTGTGGACTTGGAAAGGAGTGTGTTAAACAATACACACACAATTCAACTTCTTACGGAGTAAGGTAAGCATATTATGCCAGAGTCTTGGGTAGCACGCTATGCTTGTGTTTGGAAGTGGTACAAATAGAGATGCAATTACTAGATGCAACAATAATGATGACAAGACTATTGTAGTCACTAGGGTGTGAATTCTGGGACACAAGAGTGGAGTTAACGAACTGGCAGGAAGCTGTCCATCAGATGCTGCATAGGCAGTTAATTCCGATGTTTCTGTCATCTGAGAAGTATCTGAAGGGTTTGAGGAAGGCACGAGGGCAATTACTGCTAGAATTACAATTAGTAATGGAACCAAGCAGCCAGAACTTGCCGTTCTTCTACTATGGTACTATGGTGGGTGTAACAAAGGGTAATATGTTGTTGTAAATATCAGTAAAGATACAGGTAACAATCAAGTAAACAGTGTTTAGGTGTTACATGGTGCATACTTATTCATTGAAGTTAGCAGGAGTTGAAAAATGTGTGCAAGTGAGAGGGGAAGGGCTGTTAGTATTGGTGGAAGATGAGGATCGGCATGTGGGGATGGCCGAGGGTGAGTTTCAGCAGTGTTATAATGGGATAGTCACCATGTGCCCGACTCTCGAGATTTTGGTAGTTGGAAGGACATGCATCATGCCACTGTTCAGTGGCAAAGCAGAGGGACATCTTTGCCGAAAAGAGGTGATCGAACAAAAACCGTATTTTCAGAGAGTGTGTTTAAATTGGATATACTCAGTGTACAACAACATGGAAGTGGTTGGTAGTTGCTATGAGCAACAGAAACTCGTGTGATCAATATGGTTAGAACTGCAAGGCAGTGGACTGTTAGTCACCAGGGTTGTGTGTGAGATTATGAGACCCATGTTTCATTTACCAGTTACTATGATGGGAGTTACTCTGTTGAATATGACACAGCTGAGCTGTATTGATCAGAAGAATCTCTAGAGGTGTTCTCCAAACAAAACCTTACCTTTCTTAACATGACACGGTACTGAGCCCGGACCATTCTTTAGATCAAAGGATAGGAGCACAGGATCGGTGGGTTACTGCAGTGTGATTGTCGCAGCATGTGGAACAGTTTTGGAAAGCAGACGTCAGGTAACCGTGACCTTGAGTGTCGCACTTCCTACTACTTTGGTGAGTCTGATTTTGCTCTGCCTGGTTTAGATGTATGTGAAACGACAAGCAGTGTGAACACACAGTCAGGGATAATATATGTGAAACGACAAGCCGTGTGAACACACAGTCAGGGATAATTCAAGTTCCTATACACTGGATCCCCTACCGAGAGATGGAAGATAGATTTGCAAAGTTGCAGGTTAATATAGTAATTGATTGGTATTCAGGAGTAGCTGATTTAGTATAACATACTTCATCTACAAATTAAGGGCAAGGTTAATTATCTAGGTCTTCTCAATGGCCAGGAACAGTGAACTGCCACTACCCAGACTCTGAACAAAAGTTATGTCTTCAGGAAAAGTAATAAGAAGTAGTGAGAAAGCCACCATGGTATGTTGCGTTAGCAGCTGCAAGCCAGTAGGCTCCAATGTGGCGACATGTGTTTCACAATAACAGACACACAAGTGGATATCAAGATGGGGATAGCTGACCAGAGCAGTAAACTGCACTGCATAGTGGTAACCATGTAGGGAGTAGGATGATGTCACCACACCAAGCCAAGTCTCTTGTTATGGACAGTGTAACTAGGTGCTCAGCTTTAGTGAAACAAATGTACGCCAGAGGCGTACAAATAAGTCTGAATTTTGAGGCAGGGGTCACTTCTTGTCCCCAGAGACCAGCAGCACGACCACAATGCCAGAGCTATGCTGGACAGCTATATGACTGGGAATTGCCAGCACCAGTCATGGGTTTGGGACTGTCCTTTATGGGACTTGTTGCCAGAACCCCGACAACCTTCTGTCTGTGCCTGCTTCCACCATCCCTGAGTTTCTAGTAAGACATGGTGCCTCGGTACTACTCTGCCAACTGACTCCTGCCAGTGCATCATACCCTGTGCACAGCTGTCTCTGTGTGCCACCATGGTGATGCATGCAGAGCAAGGGGTCATGAGGGTTCCTTTCTGCTGAGGGAAGTAACACACCGCTGATGTCAGTGGCCATGGCCTCTAAGGGCTGCCAGTCTACCATGGGCCTGCTGTCAGCAGTACAGGACGCCAGGTCAGCATTCAGCACAGATGCTGCTGCCCATATTCCATTACTGGCCAGGGATGAAAGAGAGAGGTGTGTTTGCCTTGCTGAGTCACAATACATCATGTATTGGAGTAAAATAAAGCTATTCTTTACTGTCAGTAGTGTCTCCACAGGGCTCTCCAGTCCACCACCCACCACACTGACCGTTCAGAGTGGTATCAGAGTGGTCATCCCCACTAGGCACTCTTTAATATAGCGAAAGTGCGTGTGTAATGTGGAGTAGCATTATGAACCATTTACCATAGTTTATATACCTTCATACATGTGAGTGTGTATATGGGCTGACTGCACACCATGTGTGCATGTAAATTCTATATGTGTGATTACACATCTGAGGATCTCTCTCTCTCTTTGTTTGTGTGTGTGTGTGTGTGTGTGTGTGTGTGTGTGTGTGTGTGTGTGTGTCAGCTTTTTCACCTGCTGTTAGTTATAAAAGTCTCTAGTTCTTTTGTAGTGTAATGTATATCATATGCTATGTTTATCTTTTTTTAATACTGATATACTTTTTTTTCAAATAACATTGTAGAGACCTGATCAAATGGAACAAAGAATAAGAACTAGGAGAATATGTGTTTGTAAGTTTTCCAGCGAACATGCTGTTTCAACGACTCTTAGGTATGCAGCCAGACAGACCTCACAGAACGAATTTTCGATGGCGAAACATTCCAACACCATCATGTTACTCCTGCTGTCTAGCATTCTAGAAGAGTTGTGCGATATATATACTAGTCGTTTCCCCTCTCCACTGACCCTGTGCATCGACTGTGCGATGTGTGGCTGTGCTAGGTTTTTTGTTTCTGCTCCATTTGGAGAATTTGGAGAATTTTCAGTGCTGGATCCCACACTCGACTATGTTGAAATCCATTGACCTTGTTCATGAGGTTTTCATGTAGCCAGTTTTCAATAGCCTCCTTGAATGCACAGTCCCAATACTGGAATGTGCTTTTCAGAATTTTTGTATCTTTGTATTTCATGTTGTGGTAGGTTTCAAGGCAAAGTTCAGATATTGCTGATTCTTTGAGATGCTGTGGCCTTTAAGGAAGAATTTGACCAAGGAGGAAATTGACCATTTTGGGAGATAATGCAACCCTGTTACTTTGACCTGTGACCTTTGGGAGAGCTGGAAACAGTGCAAAGTGGGCTCAGAGTGGTACAATCCCATTATTCACACAGGTATCTTCTCTCAAATAGCTCCAAGAGGTCTGTGAGGCTTAACATCCCCATCCGATGAATGGATAACCACCAACTGTGTCACATCTTCTTACTTCCTGAGACACACTAGTGAAGTTTGTAATGTAATCCAGGTCGCTGGTGCAAGGTTTGGTGATCAAGAACTTTATGCCACCATCCCTCCTCACTTCACTGGAAAGTCAAAGGGATAGCTGCTAGCAGTGTGTGGCATACTCAGGCAGTTATCCATCCAAGTACTAGCAACGTCAAACATTGTTTAACTTCTGTGATCTGATGGGAATGGGTGTGTTAATGTGGCAAGACCGTTGGGGAAAAGAACAGTTATACTTTCTTTGCATACTTCTTTTACTAGGCTTATGTTTTGTAATGTCTAACCTTTTCAATGAATTTTATAAAGCTATATATTTTTACACATAAAATTTTAATAATGTCATAAAGTTACTTATTTATAAAAATTTATATATAAAATACATTACATTTTAAAATTTTATATATGAAAGAGCTTTACAAAATTAATAAAAAAGCTCTGCATTAAAAACACTCCTAGTGCGCTTGAAGTACCACTTACTACTATATATTACATCGAAAATCGGTATTTTGAATGCACTAGAATTAATTAGAGAAGTTTTTCATGAAATAAAATTTTAGTTGAAAACAAATGGCATTTTGAGCACACTACAATTTATAGAATGAAATTTTCACTCTACAGTGGAGTGTGCACTGATATGAAACTTCCTCGCAGATTAAAACTGTGTGCTGGACCGAGATTTGAAATCGAGACCTTTGCCTTTCGCGGGCAAGTGCTCTACCAACTGAGCTACCCAAGCACAACTCACGCCCTGTCCTCACAGCTTTACTTCTGCCAGTACACACTACAAGTTTCACACTACAATTTATTTTCGAGAAACAAAATTTTAGCAAAACCTTATGGTGTCTTTTGAAAGGAAATTCAGCAGAGATTTTTCTGATGTTACTCTCTTTAATTCATTTCACTCCACCAGAGTTTTTGCTGAATGTCCTGTTGGACTGTGATCTGGATGCTAACTGTCATTCACCTGTCTTCCTGTTCTGGCACAGTCTTGGTCAGTGCACATTGGTATGCACTAAAAGAGCTGCTTCTGGCGATCATCTTCATCATCTTCTTGATGGGCTGCAGCAGTGGACGATGGTAGCAAATAACAATAGCATTCGCCAGCCAACCCAATCCTATATCTACTCATCTATGCCCCACACAGCTAGTAAATAAAGTTCACAAATCCTGAATATAGTTGGTGATGGAGTGACAAAGTGAATTCGAGAACAAAAATTTGTACATATGGCACAATCTGTCAGTAGTTTCTTGAATCAGCTCCAGCTGTTAAAGCCATCTGGGAAACTGGTTTGATAGCCTGATGCCAACTTCTGCCCATGCAGCACGACCTTCTAGCTGAGCCAGATAGCGATAAAATGTTTAGTTAGTTGCAAGCCACATTAGAAACAGGAGTTATGCAATATGTCCTGCCAGCTGGCCTGCTCCATAGATCGATTTTCGTTAATATCTCACCCTATTCCAGTTTAACCATCTCATGGATAGTTAAACTGGAATAAGGTAAATCACTTGTGTATTTATTCAAAAAGTTTATATCAACTAAAAATCAAGAATTTATAAAAATGTGGAAGAAAATTGAAGATAAAAATAATGAGACGATTACTAAGTTTATTGTAAACAATGATGCATTTATACCACTAAATCAATGCCAAGATAATTCACTTGTAGTATTTGATGATTTCATTGTTTAAAATCAAGATGTAGTTACAGAATATATCACTAGAGGACGACATGAATGAATAGATATATAACTAGAGGAAGATATAAATGAATAGATTTTTTATTTTGCTGAGACATATTCAAAAATACCAAAACTATTAATAAAGGATAACCTAATTTTTTAAAAATATTTTTAGACAAGATCATACAAATTTAATTCAGGGAGAATCTAATTTTTTAAAATGTTTTTAGACAAGATGATTTAAATTTAAATCATATCTGCACGAGTTTGTTGGTGGTGATTTAAAATTTGATGAATTTAAAGAAATATGTAGTAAATGTTGGAATGATCAGGTTCGATTTTTTTACATTAGTTATGACTAGGTAACCAGTGACATGAAATGCAGATATTGTATAAAAGATTTCGTTTTTTATACTAATTAAATGAGCATCTTAAAAGATTATATTGCATATGTATTATATCGTGGTTTGGCTTTATTTGAAAATGTAAATGAATTTAAAGAAGCTTTCGATTATATAGTAGCATATGAAAAACTAGAAAAAAGTTTGTGAACATTATTATAATTGGACAAACTCTAGCAATAAAGCTAAATACAGACCAGATCCATTTGTTACTGTTTTTTAATAATTGTAAAAGCAGACTGATTTATGTCATTAATTTTAATGAATCTCTAGATAAAAGGTTTCATTAATGAATTTTTATCCTGAATAAATTTTCGAATTATGACACAGAGTTTGTTAGAAAATCTAAATGGAACAGAAAAAAATGAAGAGTTGAAAGAAGGATGCAAGTTTTTGAAAAGACAACGAAGAACAGCATATGAAAAATATAAAAAAGGAGATCAAACTTTTATTGATAAGTTGAAAAAGTTAAAGAAGGAATTGAAGGATTAGGCGATAATGTGCTGAAAGCTATTGCAGAAAACAGAGGGGTTGGAAAACAAATGGTTCCATATTATTATAGATATTTAGAAGAACTTGGAGATGTATCAAAATGCGTAAGTTCAAAGTAAGAATGGTCTGATGATCATCCTAATAATTTAAGACTACACGCTAAATGAATCAGAAATACAAGGTTTATTGACAAAATATGATGAAGAGGTTAAAGATAGAAAAAGTATAAATCCAGCTGAAGTCGCTGTGAAAAAATATAGGAGGATGATGTTAGAAAGATAAATATAAGCGAAAGAATGCTAGAATGTATTGAACTAGTTGAAATATTGGTTGATGAATACAATAATACACAACATTCAACAATAAAAATGAAGCCAACAGAAGCTAATGAGAAAAATTATAAGCCAGCTTACATTGTATCAAATGCTGAACCTAAATATAAAGTTGGCAATAAAGTTATAATTAATCACCTTAAATGAATTTATGAGAAATGTTATACAGGTAATTGGTCAACAGAAATTTTTAAAGTTGAGGATGATTTTCATTCTAATCCAACCACATATAAGTTAAAGGTTTTAGATGGAGAAAAAATAAAAGAAAATTTTTGTGAGTATAAAGTACAGAAGACAAAACATCAGGATGTTTATCTTGTTGATAAAGCATTGAGAAAGAAAGGAGTTAAAGTATGTGTTAAATGGTTGGGGTTTGTTAACACAGATGATAGTTAGGTTAGTAAGGGTGTAACACTTTGGACGACCTAAAGTGGTGAGGTATGTGTGTGAACTCCCTCTTCCGTAATTATACGACTTACTTGAGATGGTCAGCCGACATTCCTTGCTGGTTAGTTTGCTGCTGAAACCTCCTTTTCTCCATGTCCTTGAAGTATATGTGCTAGGAACAAGAATTTCTCAAGACTCTTTCTACTTATAAAAATAAACAGAAGTACACAATTTCTTTTGCTCCACTTAACGATGTATATTTGAACATCAAGCTTTTACAAATCTTATTCTCCACATAAACAAACACTGTCAAGTAAGTCTACTCACATATCCAAAGGTTAGAAAAACATTAAATTAACATTCATAAGCGAGTTGGTTTAAGAACCACTCGTAAATTATGAACATGTCTTGCTTCTAGCAAGTCAAACACATGAAGTACAATTAAAATGTATATACTCAATTGTTCATTTTTCTTTAACAATAATCACAGACACTAAAACAGCAAAGAATACTACATGATTACTTCTTGTTCTTCTAATACGACTCTGTGCCATGAGCGGCAAACACTTGTCAACACCGTTCAACTGTCGCATCCACCTTTTGCTCATAACTCCTTTCCAGCCTGCACATACAAACATGTGTTGTGCAGTATGTACTTTCTCTCACACTTACTTTTAAAATATTGTGTGTTCGAGATGGTAGAAGGACGAGTGGTTCAGGAATTTACGCGCAAATTATCGAAGTGTTACAAGGGTATTGTTATTTTATAAATTGTTTGATTTTAAAATTAAAGAATGTACACCTAGAAACATATTGAGGATGCATAAATCAAGTTTCTGTTGTACAGTCTATAATCTATTTTATCTTCATTGTCAATGTTAATAAAACACTATTGGATTAATCGTTCCCCCTTGATGAAGAAAATTGTTTTATAAAAATTTTTGTACATAAATGTATCATATAATACAAATGAAAAGATTAGCACGTTCATATTTTCTATCCATGTATTATCCTGATGGATGTATCCACATTCATAGATCATTTAACTGATGAGAATGTGAATTATTTATACAATCTAAAAGAAGAAGAAATATGTATCATTCATATATAAAAACAGAACTAAAATTTGTATTCCACTCTATTCCTTTAATAAAATTAAATGTCTGTTTATTTTCCATTGTTTTCCAATCTCGAGGATGCTGGTGGTTGAAATACATTAATCAATAAAACATACTTTCTCATATTCTTTGCTCTATTTCTATGTACAAAACATGTAGCACCTGGAATATAATACAAGAAACATAAAATATGAATAGAAATCAACACTTTCTTCCCAAGTAACAGTTTTATATCTTTCTAATAAAAAATTTTCTTATAATTGGAGAGCCTAAAATTTAGTGAACTAGAGCAAAACAATTAGGAATAAGAGGTTATTCTAAGCTTTAAAAACAACAGCTTATTGAAATTATTAACAATTACAACAATAACACTAATAATGATGTGAATGAACTAGAAACTAAACAACAACAACTTATTCAAATGATTCATCTTATGTGAAAAAAATTTTGAGCAGTTACATGAAATATATTTAAGAAATGAAACATACAGAAGTATAGCTGTTGATTATATTAAAAAGGATAATCTGTTTGATTGGATGTAGGTATCAAAGAAAGAAAAATTATTTGAAGATTTTATGAGAGAATTAAAAAATAACTTAGATTCAAATAATATATCATATCATCAAAAATTGTCTGAAGATTTATGAGAGAATTTCTGGATAAAGTAAATTGGGATAGTATATCATATCAACAATTTAATTTATCTGAAAACGTCATAAGAGAATTTCAAGATAAAGTAAATTAGTCATATGTATCATATCAACAAGAATTATCTGAAGACTTTATGAAAGAATTTCAAGATAAAATCGATTGGAGTAATATATCAGATGGACACTGCCACTGCCGGTCCCAAGCCCGGGGCCTCATCTCGCAAGTGATGAGGAAGGAGGAGTGGGAGGAGTAACACCTCGTAAAAAAAAAACCTGGGTCCATCTGGCTCTGGATGGTAGCACCTTGTGAGGGCCCCTGCATAGGGTTACATGCAAAGCCCCAAAATCCAGACACATCTGCATGGCAGCCACCGGTACTCTGGTCAGCGTCTGTTGGCTCTATGAGCTCGGCTGTAAGTTAATCTTCTGGAACTCAAAACTCCAGTCGAAATTATGTGAGATCCTTCGTGATTTCACCACCATACCTCAACACAAACCAATAATCATGAGAGAACAACGGGAAAGAACCCACTACCCTGGGCCCCAGTCAGTAAGACTGGGTAATAGACGTGATCATCGGATTCCAGGGGATCAGGCATGTCATGAAGAGAAGAATTAGAGCCTCTCAAAAACCCTCAAGATGAAGAAAGTATTTTACATGGGAACACTCAACACCAACACACTACTGAGGCCAGGTAAACTGAAACAATTAACGAACACCATGGATAAATACAACATCAAAATTATGGCAGTACGGGAAACACGATTTGCAGATGAGAACCACTTTGATTCTGAAAATTACAGAATATATAAGGGGAAACCAGCCATAACCATCCCAGGAAGAAATCTCAAACTCTTCGGAACTGGTTTTGTAATACATAAATCGATACTGGACTCCGTAATTGATTTCACCTCAAAATCAGAAAAAAAAGGTTGACACTCACGATAAGGTCTGGAAACAAAGCCTATACATTAATCAATGGACATGCCCCCACAAACAATTATAACAAGAAGAACCCAGAGATGATAGAGGAATTCTGGGAAGATCTGGAAGAAACTACCAGCAAAATCCCCAAGAATCACATAAAAGTGTTACTAGGAGACTTCAAGGCCAAGTTAGGCAAGGAAAGAAAATTCCGAGACACAACAAGGAAACACACAGCCCACATGAGAACAAACAAAAATGGAGAGAACTTGATAAACTTTTGCAGAAATTTTGATCTGAAAATCATGTCAACGCAATTCCAGAAACCACACAGAAAAGTTGTAACTTGGAAATCCCCCAACCATGCTCTAGGAGAATTTCAGATAGACCACGTAGCAATATCCACAAAAAACACCAGAGAAATAATGACCATAAGAACAATGAAAGGGGTTTTCAAATCTGATCATCACCTTCTCCAAATTAAAGTAAAATTTATACCCAATAGACAAATCAAGAGAACCAACAGACCTTTCAGAACAGATCCAGAGTACCCACAAATAAACAAGAAAGAAATAATAGAAGAAATTACGAAAATCAATAGCAACAGCTGGACAGAATTGTCAGAAAAAATAAAAGAACTGATAAAATTGGGGCAGCCACCGAGAAAAAATTCTATCAAAAGCTCTGTTAAATCGCCTAGAACCTCAGATAGATCCACAGTTCGGAGAATACCAAGGAGGGTTCAGGAAGGGAAGATCATGCAGTGAGCAGATCTGGTGTCTGAGAACATTATTAACAACGAGAAAGTCCAGAAACACCACAGTAACATTTGTTGATTTCTAGAAGGCTTACGATTCCATAGACAGAGAAACACTTTTTAATACACTAGAAGAAATGAAGGTAGACAATAAGACCAGAAAACTAATTCAGGAAACATTAACAAATACAAAGTCAAAAGTGAAGTTCATGGGCGAGATCTCAGAATCTTTCGAAATCAAGACAGGAGTGAGACAGGGAGATGGCCTGTCACACATTTTATTTAACGCTGTTTTAGATAAAATAATCAGGATGTGGGTCAAAGGAGTCAATGGGGTAAAGATGGGGAGAGAGAAAAATAGAACCGTCAACATAAAATGTCTGGCCTTTGCCAACAATATAGCCATCATTACAAATGACAGAAAAGAAGCCAGAGAAGCCTTAGAGATATTGCATGAAATCGCAGCCAGAACAGGACTACAAATATCATATGAAAAACCCAGTATGTGGACACAAAATCTACAGACAGAAGCCCATTGAGAACAAAGTATGGAAAGATAACACAAGTAGAAAGTTTCAAATACCTGGGAGAGATTATACAGAAAACAGGACTGAATTCAACAGCCAATGAAGAAAGGGTTACAAAACTACAAAAAGCATACATACTTACATGGAACCATTACAATAAAAGAAATATTTCCATCAATGCCAAATTAAGACATTACAAAACAGTAGTCTTACCTGAGGCCTTGTATGCCTCAGAAACAACAGTAATCAGAGGAAGAACTAAAATCAAGGAAATGGAAAAGCAAGAGAGGAAAATTCTGAGAGAGATCTATGGGCCGGTTCAGAGACAGGGGATTTGGATAAAGAGACCAACAAAGGAATTGTACAAACAGGCAGAGACAATTACAGACAATATCAGAAAAAGAAGGGCAAAATTCTATGGGCACATTCACAGGATGAATGAAAATAGGCTGACCAAGAAGATTTTTAACGTAGTGGTGACGAATAAGGTGAAAACTAACTGGGTAAAGGAAACCATGGAAGACCTCAAAAATCTAAACATCTCCACAGAAGAAATATCAAACAGCGGAAAATACAGAGAAAAAATCAACAAACAGAAATTCGAAGAAACACCAAAAGAGAAGAAATCAGGAAAGAAGTGGACAGAAGAGAGGAAGAAGAAACACAGTGAATTTATGAGAGGTTTTTGGGAAGAGAAAAGAAAGAGACAGAAAAAAGTGCCATGAATTTGAAATGTACCAATTTATGTACCATATTGTCATTGTGAATATTGATTGTGTTTTAATGCTCTCCTTAATGGGGAATTAACGATAATAATAATAATATCAGATGGACAAAAATTTCCTGTAGATTTAATGAGAAAATTTCAAGATAAAATCAACTGGAGTAATGTGATGGGTGGAAAAAGATTTTATGAGAGAATTTGAAGATAAATTAAATTGGAAGGTTATATCAATAGTTCAGACTTTAACTGAAGATTCTCTGAGAGAATTTAAAGATAAATTAAATTGGGATGATATATCAAGTGAAAAAAGAATTTGAAGATTTTATTATAGAATTTAACGACAAAGTTAATTGGGAAAATATTTAAAAATTCAAAATCTATCAGAATATTACATACAAAAATATTAGAACCTTATGACATAATAGATGAATTCAAATATGTAATGGACTATAATATCATGCCTCCAGAATGAAATTTTCACTATGCAGTGGAGTGTGCACTGTTATGAAACTTTCTGGCAGATTAAAACTGTGTGTTGGACTGTGACTCGAACTCGGGACCTTTGTCTTTTGCGGGCAAGTGCTCTATCAACTAAGCTACCCAAGCATGATTCACGTCCCATCCTCACAGCTTTACCTCCGCCAATACCTCCTCTCCTACCTTCCAAACTTCACAGAAGCTCTCCTGCAAGCCTTACAGTGGCTTGAGCACATGACTGTGACACAGTTTTAATCTGCCAGGAAGTTTCATATCATATTATGTATATAACCATTCAATTTCTTGTAGAACCTTAAGATACATAGGATAACCTGGCATATCCACTCCATTAAATAAAAGAGGAGCTGAGAAAGAAATGGCTTCGACCCCTATTGGCAAATGTAAATATAAATATGTACATGCAAAAACACTGTACATCTTCATACCATGTCAAAGTACAGTGTGGGAGCAATTGTGTCGGTACATGGCGAAAGACCCCTGGATTTGATAAAGTTACAATTTATTAAAAAATGAATCAGTGATCGATTATAAGCGTTGGCAGTAAGGCACAAACAAATGAACAAAAAACATCATTCACTTTTCTTTGTACATGATTTTGTTTCACTCCCTCGTATGTAGAAGGATGTATTGCTCGAAGTATGATATGCTGCGAGTGTTATGTATTATATGTGATTCTGAATAAGAGAAGACTTAACAACACTATTAAGTATTTTTATTGAAGTGAAGTGGATCCAAGTTGGGAGGATATTCTTCATTTTTTGAGATGCACTGGTTTCCTTGGAGACGTCTGCCTGTATCTTCAATTGAAATGTAAGAGAGGAAGTCCAAACAGCAGAATTTCGCACACACAGAACATTTACTAAAAATGCAATTGTACTACCCTTTAATTCTTTCCATATATTATAATAGAATATGATGCTTCAATGCCTATATAAGACAGGTGTCTGGCATAGTTGTCAAGCTGCTGCAATGGCAGGTTAACAAGATTTAAGTGAATTTGTACGTGGTGTTATTATCGGCGCATGAGCGATGGGACACAGTGATGAAGTGGGGATTTTCCTGTACGATCATTTCATGTGTGTACTGTGGATATCATGAATCCAGTAAAATATCAAATCTCCTACATTGCTGTGGCCAGAAAAAGATACTGCAAGAACTGGACCAACAAAGAGTGGAAAGAATCGTTCAGCGTGAGGCAAGTGCAATTCTTCCACAAATTGCTACAGATTTCAATACTGGGCCATCAACAACTGTCAGCGTGCAAACCATACAACAAAACATCATCGCTATGGGCTTTCAGAGCCAAAGGTCCACTAAAGTGCGCGTCATTTACGTTGGCGGCCGAGTTTAGGTTCGTTCTGCGCATCTGACGTCACAAAACACAGTCAGCCAATGAACAGAGAACGACGTTGCCAGATCTCTGACTGCAGTGCATAGCAGGACGAGTGTCTTCAGTTTTAGAAACGTTCAGTCATAAATAAAGGAATTGAACAGAAGCAATGTCTTGATAGCAGACTTTCTTTTATAGAAAGTTTGGAAAAAGCATTCTTTATACCAGTTGCTTCATATTCCATTAATTAATTAAACCAAACAAGCAAGAAGACTCCTAATTCAGGCGATAGCAAGGAAAGGTGTTTGTATCAATCTCACGAACCGCTTTTTCGCAATAAAGAACAGCGGTAATTGTTTATTTCCTATTGTACTTCGACGAAGCGTGAGTAATTCATAGTCATACCAACAGTGTTTGTCAGTATTTTGCGTGACGTGTTAGAGTCCTCATGGCGTTCTGTACTCAGACGAGCTGCGTTAGCGTAATGGTTAAGGTGTTGGGCTTCTAGGTGAAAGGTTATTAGTTCAAACCTTGTGTGCTGCTTAATATTTTCATTATTTAAAAACAATATCGAAGTGCCTTACTTCACGAATTATATTCGTTTGAATGCAATTTTTTGAAATTTCTAGTGCTTTGTCTCTTCATTAACCCTTTCGCTGCTGCAGACACGTGCTCCCCACATTCCGCGCTGTGCGCGATTTTGTCGTCACTGTACTGCTCGCCTGTGCAGACACATGGTGTTCCCACTGCCTTGACACACTTATCATTCGATTTCACAAAACCTATTTGGCCCAAAAATTTGATTTTTACACGTCTTCTTAACTGATACCTTCCCCCCATAAATGACTTAATTTTGTTTCGATGTTCAATGCAGTTATTATGCAGCATTACATGTAGTAATTTTATATGAAATTTAGGTATCTTGTCCATATTTCATTCTCAACATTGTGGCAACTAAAATCGACCATACGGAAATTATACTCAATGGACTTTTACCTCTGCAAACTCTTCAAAATTTCGTGCAATGGTTTACTATATTTAATGCTGCATAATAACTGCGTTGAACATCGAAACAAAATTAAGTCATTTATGGGGGGAAGGTATCAGTCAAGAAGACATGTAAAAATCTAATTTTTGGGCCAAATAGTTTTTGTGGAATCGAATGATAAGAGTGTCAAAGCAGTCGGAACACGATGTGTCTGCCCAGACGAGCAGTGCAGTGACAAAATCGCGCACAGCGCGGAATGCAGGGAGCACGTCTTTGTAGCAGCGAATGGTTTAATGCGGCCTTGGTGGCTTTACTTCATGAACTGCGCGCCCCCCCCTAAACGTAAGCTTGCGAACTACGCTATACTATGGCGCTGCTTCTATTGGCGCGTGTGTCATGTGCAACTGGCAATGCAGCAATCTCCCGCATCTGGGCGGGCATGCGCGAGCCGCCAAGATAAAAGAATTGAACTATAGTGTATCCTTGATGACTGGATGACACAAAGCTTTACACCTCGCCTACACCTGTCAACACCGATATTGGGCTGCTTATGACTGGAAACATGTGCCTGATTGGACAAGTCTCGTTTCAAATTGTATCGAGCAGATGGGTGGGTATGGAGACAACCTCATGAATAAAGAGAATGAAGGGAGAATGAATAAAGAAAATAAAGGGATTCACTTTGAGCTATAAGAATATTCAAAAGCTTAATGGGGAATCTATGATCAGATTAATTGAGGATGAAGTGGAAGGAAAGTTACAATTAGAGTGCAACCAGATAACTAGAATTGTAAACATTAAAAATTTAATCAACAAAAAATTTAAGAAAGAGTTCTCATTTCAGTATGATGAAAGAATATTTCTAGAAGCTTATTATATAGTACCTTAAGGATTTTAAAGTTCATTAATGAATTTTATTCTATATAAATGAAAGCATTACTAAAGAAGCATAACAACGCTAGTAATACTTATTTGTTAATAAGATTAGCGAGTTACGAGTAAATTTTTTCTTTAACATTACTGGTTGTGAATATTTGAATATGAGATAAGGAGAAAAATGTGTCTTGAACTGAATAATGAATTTAAAATTATTTTGCCAGATAGATATTTGAAAATAACTACTGACTGAGTTTTTCAGCTTTTGGAAGGAGAGAATATTAAACCGAAATTTAATGAAATGAAGATACTTAAAAATAGTGCTAATTACTTTCATGATATGGAAGCCATTACATGAATTTCGTGAATTTTTCAAAGTAATCTAGTGTTTGATGACCATCCAGTATTGAATAAAAACGTTTTATTTAATGATCTAGTGGGGAATGACCATAAATGAATTTGTAAAAATTAATTCTAGTACATTCACAATGTCCATCATTTTCAACTAAAATTTTATTTGTTGTTGTTGTTGTTGTTGTTGTCTTCAGTCCTGAGACTGGTTTGATGCAGCTCTCCATGCTACTCTATCCTGTGCAAGCTTCTTCATCTCCCAGTACTTACTGCAACCTACATCCTTTTGAATCTGCTTAGTGTATTCATCTCTTGGTCTCCCTCTACGATTTTTACCCTCCACGCTGCCCTCCAACGCTAAATTTGTGATCCCTTGATGCCTCTGAACATGTCCTACCAACTGATCCCTTCTTCTAGTCAAGTTGTGCCACAAACTCCTCTTCTCCCCAATTCTATTCAATACCTCCTGATTAGTTATGTGATCTACACA
Organism: Schistocerca serialis cubense; assembly: GCF_023864345.2. NCBI lineage: Eukaryota > Metazoa > Arthropoda > Insecta > Orthoptera > Acrididae > Schistocerca > Schistocerca serialis. Next base: position 142,438,899 of record NC_064642.1, on the reverse strand, counting down.
TCTAATCTTCAGCATTCTTCTGTAGCACCACATTTCGAAAGCTTCTATTCTCATTTGTCCAAACTATTTATCGTCCACGTTTCACTTCCATACACGGGTACACTCCATACAAATACTTTCAGAAACGACTTCCTGACACTTAAATCTATACTCAACGTTAACAAATCTCTCTTCTTCAGAAACGCTTTCCTTGCCATTGTCAGTCTACATTTTATATCCTCTCTACTTTGACCATCATCAGTTATTTTGCTCCCCAAATAGCAAAACTCCTTTACTACTTTAAGTGTCTCATTTCCTAATCTAATTCCCTCAGCATCACCCGGCTTAATTCGACTACATTCCATTATCCTCGTTTTGCTTTTGTTGATGTTCATCTCATATCTTCCTTTCAAGACACTGTCCATTCAACTGCTCTTCCAAGTCATTTGCTGTCTCTGGCAGAACTACAATGTCATCGGCGAACCTCAAAGTTTTTATTTCTTCTCCATGGACTTTAATACCTACTCCAAATTTTTCTTTTGTTTCCTTAACTGCTTGCTCAATATACAGATTGAATAACATCGGGGACAAGCTACAACCATGTCTCACTCCCTTCCTAACCGCTGCTTCCCTTTCATGCCCCTTGACTCTTATGACTGCCATCTGGTTTCTGTACGAATTGTAAATAGCCTTTCGCTCCCTGTATTTTACCCCTGCCACCTTTAGAATTTGAAAGAGAGTATTCCAGTCAACATTGTCAAAAGCTTTCTCTAAGTCTACAAATGCTAGAGATGTAGGTTGGCACTTCCATGATCTATTTTCTAAGATAAGTCGTAGGGTCAGTATTGCCTCACGTGTTCAACATTTCTGTGGAATCCAAACTGACCTTCGCCGAGGTCGGCTTCTACCAGTTTTTCCATTCTTCTGTAAAGAATTCGTGTTAGTATTTTGCAGTTGTGACTTATTAAACTGATAGTTCGATAATTTTCACACCTGTCAACACCTGCCTTTCTTTGGGATTGGAATTATTATATTCTTCTTGAAATCTGATGGAATTTCGCCTGTCTCATACATCTTGCTCACCAGATGTAGAGTTTTGTCAGGACTGGCTCTCCCAAGGCCATCAGTAGTTCCAATGGAATGTTGTCTACTCCCGGGGCCTTGGTTCGACTGAGGTCTTTCAGTGCTCTGTCAAACTCTTCACACAGTATCGTATCTCCCATTTCATCTTCATCTACATCCTCTTCCATTTCCATAATATTGTCCTCAAGTACATCGCCCTTGTATAGACCCTCTATATACTCTTTCCACCTTTCTGCTTTCCCTTCTTTGCTTAGAACTGGGTTTCCATCTGAGCTCTTGATATTCATACAAGTGGCTCTCTTTTCTCCAAAGGTCTCTTTAATTTTCCTGTAGGCAGTATCTATCTTACCCCTAGTGAGATAAGCCTCTACATTCTTACATTTGTCCTCTATCCATCCCTGCTTAGCCATTTTGCACTTCCTGTCGATTTAATTTTGGAGACGTTTGTATTCCTTTTTGCCTGCTTCATTTGCTGCGTTTTTATATTTTCTCCTTTCATCAATTAAATTCAATATTGCTTCTGTTACCCCAGGATTTCTACTAGCCCTCGTCTTTTTACCTACTTGATCCTCTGCTGCCTTCACTACTTCATCCCTCAGAGCTACCCATTCTTCTTCTACTGTATTTCTTTCCCCCATTGCTGTCAATTGTCCTCTTATGTTCTCGCTGAAACTCTGTACAACCTCTGGTTTAGTCAGTTTATCCAGGTCCCATCTCCTTAAATTCCCACCTTTTAGCAGTTTCTTCAGTTTTAACCTACAGTTCATAACCAATAGATTGTGGTCAGAGTCCCCATCTGCCCCTGGAAATGTCTTACAATTTAAAACCTGGTTCCTAAATGTCTGTCTTACCATTACATAATCTATCTGATACCTTCCAGTATCTCCAGGATTCTTCCATGTATACAACCTTCTTTTATGATTCATGAACCAAGTGTTAGCTATGATTAAGTTATTCTCTGTGCAAAATTCTACCAGACAGCTTCCTCTTTCATTTCTCTCCCCCAATCCAAATTCTCCCACTATGTTTCCTTCTCTCCCTTTTCCTACTCTCGAATTCCAATCACCCATGACAATTAAATTTTCGTCTCCCTTCACTACCTGAATAATTTCTCTTATCTCATCATACATTTCATCAATTTCCTCATCATCTGCAGAGCTAGTTGGCATATAAACTTGCACTACTGTAATAGGCGTGGGCTTCATGTCTATCTTGGCCACAATAATGCGTTCTCTATGCTGTTGGTAGTAACTTACCTGCAATCCTATTTTTTTATTCATTATTAAACCTACTCCTGCATTACCCCTATTTGATTTTGTATTTATAACCCTGTTTTCACCTGACCAAAAGTCTTGTTCCTCCTGCCACCGAACTTCACTAATTCCCACTATATCTAACTTCAACCTATCCATTTCCCTTTTTAAATTTTCTAACCTATCTGCCCGATTAAGGGATCTGACATTCCATGCTCCGATCCGTAGAACGCCAGTTTTCTTTCTCCTGATAACGACGTCCTCTTGAGTAGTCCCCGCCCGGAGATCCGAATGGGGGACTATTTTACCTCCGGAATATTTTACCCAAGAGGACGCCATCATCATTTAACCATACAGTAAAGCTGCATGCCCCCGGGAAAAATTACGGCTGTAGTTTCCCCTTGCTTTCAGCCGTTCACAGTACCAGCACAGCAAGGCCGTTTTGGCTAGTGTTACAAGGCCAGGTCAGTCAATCATCCGGACTGTTGCCCCTGCAACTACTGAAAAGGCTGGTGCCCCTCTTCAGGAACCACACGTTTGTCTGGCCTCTCAACAGATACCCCTCCATTGTGGTTGCACCTACGGTACGGCCATCTGTATCGCTGAGGCACGCAAGCCTCCCCACCAACGGCAAGGTCCATGGTTAATGGGGGCAGGGAAATTTTATTTTACGAAAAAAAATTTCTCTTATTAATTCTAGTGCACTCAGAATTTTCGATGTAATATACAGTTGAGAGCATTAGGAAATGACTGCACTAGGAGTGTTTTTTAATGCACGACTTTTTTATGAATTTAATGAAGCTAATTGTATTTAGATATAAAATTTTTAAAATTTAGAAATACACATTGGGCAGTCATCATACCCACAACCATGATATGTTTTTCAGATGAAAAAATTGCCCTGTGTGAGGTGCACAACATTCAGAATTATTTATTTTTGGCCAATTTCGACTTTTTAATTATTATAAAGCAACATTAAGAAAACCTGTATGTATCATGATGCAAAATAGTGCATCTGCATGTCTATATACCACGAAAATAAGTTAGATTGGTGCATGAAATGATGTGGCTTACACTTTTTTGTTGCTCAGTGTATACTTAATTTATATTGTATGTGGTTCCCCCACATATATTACAAGCATTTGTCCCTACAGAACTGATCACTTTAGTGTTTATGGCTCCACGTGTGGGCTGTTTGATTGGTTTGCCTGCTACGTATGTTGTAACGTCTTACAAAAAGGTTATCTAAGTGCTGATAGATAATGACTAAAAAGTCGTACTTTGCCAATACCAAATAAATTTGATAGTTGTACAGCCCGAAACGGACGATGTTTTTGTTTGAAAACTGATATCCAGTAGTTTGCTCTTCAGTCCGAGAGACTGAAATTGTGTGCATGCCTTGCATTGTAGTGCAGTTGCACCGGTGTTGTCCGGCAAAAAATTATTGCATTCGGCGTAACAAGAATTCATCCCAAAAGCATCTTCGTCTGCATCTTTGTTAACAGTAACTTTCTTGCCTTGAAGAGCGATTCCTCTAATCTCGTAGCCATGTTGAAATCGAATCAACCGTTTTGACGAAGTGTTATATTTCCCTCCAGTCTTTAGTTTCATGAACTCTCCTGCTAAAACTATTGACATTGGATCTTATAAGGGAACTTCTTCTGCTCTCTTCTGCTAACTCAAGTGCAGTGCGTAGATAGTAGGTTTTCAGGCGCTCTGTGTCGATTCGGCTTGGCTGTCAGCTGTGTTTGTAAAATTTAACATCTTTTCTTTATTTTCTTTCAGTCTCTAGCTGTTCGTTTGCTTATCTCATAATTAAGAGAAAGTTTCAGAGCAGATTCTTCCTTTTCTTACTTATGACCCCTAATTTCTCCTAGATCCTTAGAATAACACATTTGTGTCGTCTTCCTAGCACGTGTAAAACGGTCCGTAACTTCAGCAACAACATGAAACGTGATAATGAGCGCTCATTGTCACGATCCATTTTAGAGGCAACAGTACTATGATATCCATCGGTACCTTGAGAAGTACAATCAATGATCCACTATTTCTGGTGATGTTAAGCGGTACGGTTTCATTTCGTAGCAAGACGGAACAAGTATTCTGAAGGTATACCAGCTCAGACGAAAACCTAATCCATTTTGCTTTACTGTCGGCTATAAGTGAGATGCAAATTCTCGACCTTTAGCTTCTAGGAATAAAGTGAGGCAACTATACTGACAGGAAAGCAGCCGCGAACACGTTACTTGAAGATGAAATGGGAATCCGTCGGTGAGATTGGAGTCCTCATCATCTTCTGTCGGTAAAACATGAGTCACATACATAATAGTGTGATCTAAAAGAAAATATTCATTCTAATTATAACGGAATGAATCAGGCTGGCTTTTTAATTTTTTCAAATCGGCGAGTGTTGCACGAATTATCCGCAAACCAGATAATATTTTCCATGTTAGTGTAGTTTCCTGTACATTGACATACAACACGTCAATTAAACTCAATATTAGTGATGTTACTACATTGACAAAATGCATCTACAAAATATAAATATATTTAATCTCATTTATTACGTTATCACACAAAGCGGATTTTCGCACAAGTAGTACCATGGAATAATAAGCGTTCTGCCAGAGAGCATACCGAGGAGCAACAAAATGAGAATCGCAGTGTAACAATCGCCTCGCGCAGCCAACCGTCTGGTTCCCCACACAGTCCACACATTTCGGCCTTCAAAATTCCAGTGAAACACATCTGTAAGTACACTGATGAATCGCAGATAGAACTTCCTTCTAGTTTGGAACTTTCGGCTTCCGTACCGTCTTAATGATTCTCACTTCAGCGAAAATGTTACGAGTTTCGCAGGAGTATGAGGAGATGGGCGTGCTTGCTTGTCGTCATTCCAATTCTACCACTATCTTCATTGCTTCTTATGAGTTACCTCCTACCACTTACAAAATTTGACTTTCCTGCAGATTACGAATTGTTATTTTAAACTGAAATGGCAACACGTTACTGATACAGAGTGAATCGCGTTGTACGTAACACTCCTATTACTTCACGAACGTTTCTAGGTATCAAAACGAGATTTCCGGTAAATAGAAGAATGCAAAGAGGTACGCAGTTATGCCGCATGATTAATAGCCTTCACTCTTGTATCAGCCGAGATACTGAAGCAAGTACATGTTGTCCTTTTTATATCGAAGCTCAACTAGACGGTGTTCACCATGCCTTTCAATTTTATTACATTTCTCGAATATTTATGTGCAACATTTCACCGCCAACATTTACAAGCGTAAAATGATAGCACTCTTGTTTTGAAGAACTTTCGAATGCCGTCAAAAAGACATCGTTCCATCTGATACACCGTACTAGCTTCATTCAGTATCTCGTTTGATACAAGAGCTAAGAGGATGAATCAAGCAACTAAATTACATGCTGCTCCACGTACTGTCATTCGTCAAAAATCTCGTTTCGATATTTAACAGCCATTCACAATATGAACAGCGTGTTACTCTTACGTGACTCACCCTATGCAACAGCCAGAGCAGTATTTATTGACACACAAAAATTTTATGAAGACAGTGAGCAACTATAATCTTTGTACACATATATTTACATCCTGAGAATTGGTATGTAGTGCAGTGGCAGGAATACTTGTCATTATTGTACAACATTTTATAAATTCTTTACATTCCATTCACGCATGGAATTTGGGGAGAATGAGTGCTTACCTGTATACAGCTCTGTAACCGATGTATTTTCAGTTTCAAGTATAGAAGAAACAGTCACAGGGCATATTTCAATGTTCTGTGAATAGATCCCGCCCTCCTCCCAAAATTTCGGTTGTGATAACACTGACCTGCACTGTAGCCATTCAGTAAAAGAGTATTCATTGCACAAAAGGGTCTAATCAGAATAATTGCTGGAGCTCATCCAAGATTATCCTGCAGACACTTATTTAAAGAGCTAGAGATCTTCACTGTAGCCTCACAATATATATATATTCACTTATGAAATTTGTTATTAACAATCCGAGCGAATTCAAAAGTAATAGCAGTGTACATAGCTACAACACTAGGAGAAAGGATGATCTTCACTACTCAAGGTTAAGTCTAACTTTGGCTCAGAAGGAGGTAAATTACGCCGCCACAGAAGTCTTTGGTCACTTACCTAACAGCATCAAAAGTCTGACAGATAGCCATATAGCATTTAAAAGGAAATTAAAAGAATTTCTTAATGGCATCTCCTTCTACTCATTAGATGAATTTTTTGATATAGTAAGTGGGTAATTTCCCCAAACTCCACAAAAAAATTAAAAATATTAAGTGTCATGTAATATTTTGTGTAATGTAATATCTTGTGTAGACACCTTTTATTAACCTGACACGTTCCACATCGTTACGAAATGTCGTATTCATGATCCATGGAACAAGTACTAATCTAATCTAATCTAATCTACTGCAGTGGTACCGTAATTAAATGATGCTCGAATAGCATATAAGTATGCTGGAGATGTGGGGAGTAAGGTGTAACATATAACTCTCAACAGTGAATGTAAGCACTCCTCTGCGATAGAACATTTACAGACATTTGCAGATTTTAGCTTTCGTTTATCTATTGTCAGTTTTAGTAGTTTAGGCAGTTCATGTACTTCAACACCTAGGAAAAGTGATACTAGCCCATGTGACAACAGTCTTAAGCTATTCTTCTTAAGATTTCTCCAAGTCACTCCCATCAGTTACTGCACCGAGCGTCAGCTTGGTTTGCGCGAGTAACAACATATGGAAATATTTTGAAAGGATCTTAAATATTTAATTTCAGAATTTCTGTTTCTATATTTATTTATTAACTGTATTCTAGTGCATACAATTTAAGCGATACAGTTACAAGGAAGTATGGAATGTTGCAGTGATTCTAGTTATCAGTAATTCGTATAAATTAACTATGATTCGAGGAATCAAAATTTTTTTCGCGTCATACTCGGCCGCTGAAGTCTAATGTTCGACCAGTGAATTTTTTTCTCTGTATTAGACATCAGTGTGTTGAATTCGACTGCACAGTAAAATTTTTTAGTTACATGATTCAAAAGAACATTTGGTTCTCGTTCACATGTCAAAAAATCTTATATCAAAGAAAGATGTTTAATTAAGCTGATATTCTGTAACTGAAATAGTTTTCTTTAAATGTTGAAGTACATCTGCGAATTCTGTGAAGCTTCATCCTCACAGCTGTACCATGATCAGCCAGAACACTGTGACCACCAACCTACTACTGATGTAGACCCATCAGGCGATAGCAGCGTCACCTGTCGAGGTGTGACTGCTAGTCAGACACACGCATTGTGCATGTACTATCACTGAACGTGCTGTCCGTGTGTAGAATGGGGAAGGCGAGCAATCTATCCGACTTTGACTGGGGGCAGGTTGCAATGGCCTGAAGGCTCGGCACGAGCATTTCGGAAAATGCACGACCTGTCAGGTGTTCGAGGAGTGGTGTGGTGAGGGTCTTCAGCACATGGCGAAACCATCGTGAAACCTCTTCCACACGTCATAGGGTTGGGCGGCCATCCCTCACTACAGATGTAGGACGTTGTAGGCTGGGCAGACTGGTAAAACAGGAGAGGTGGCGAACTGCAGCGGAATTAACATTAGACTTTAATGCTGGGCTGAGCACAAGTGTGTTTGAACACACAGTGCACTGAACACTCCTAATGATGGGCCTCTACAGTCGACAACTCATGTGCCATTGTTAACACCACGACATCGGCAACTACGACAGAAATGGGCGCTTGACCATCGGCACTGGATGTTGGCGCAGTGGCAGAGTGTTGAGTGGTCTGACGAATCCCAACATTTTCTTTATCATACCGATGAGAGGGAGCGAATCCATCGTCTTCCAGGTGAACAGTTCCTTGATACCTGGAGACAAGCTGGCGGCGGCTCCATTATGCTCTGGGGAACATTCACATAGGCATCCATGGCTCCAATGGAGTTCGTACAAGGCGTCATGATGGCCCAGGAGTATCGTACACTGGGTGCAGACCACGTACACCTCTTCATGACGGCCGTGTTTTCATGACGTACATTTTTCAGCAAGATAATGCAGCATATCACGTGCCAGGTGTGTGATGGTATGGTTCGAGGAACACAGTGAAGAGTTCCAGTTGATGTGCTGGCTCCCCAACTCGCTAGATCTGAACCCAATAGAACACATGTTGGATGTGATTGAACGTGATTTCAGAGCTTATCGTTCCCTTCTCCGAAATTTACGGGAATTAGGTGACTTGTGTGTGCAGATGTGGTGGCAGCTCCCTCCAACGACCTACCAAGGCCTCATTGCTTACATGCCATGACGCACTACCGCTGTTTTCTGTGCCAAAAGTTGACGTGCCAGCTATTAGGTGGGTGGTCATAATGTTCTGGCTGATCAGTATATACTTAGTGCAGATTCAACCCGTGTTGGGTTCACTCCCAGTGAGCTGCCCATTTGGCTATGAGATGTACCAACGAATCGTAGTGTCAAGACCTTCTGATTCTACATTTACGCCACAAACACTGTTGATTGGTAGTTTCTGTACGCCATTCGACTTTACTGAGGTTTTGCGAATTCTGTTCCAGAAACGTTTTGATAGTGTCTTTTGTTTTAGTAAAATAAAGCTGTCCTTGATAATGGTGATTTGAACACTACAGTGCTTCACTAGGTGTGGCGCCATTGCTTTATGGCTGGTACGCTCTCGTTTCAAATGATCTTTGAACTGAATTAAGTATTCAGCTATGAGGGAACGTACAGTTCACTGAGGACTCTGAATCATAATACAGCTAAGTGACAAAAAAATCCTAGGATCGACTGTATGGCATTTATTCGACAAACTACGAGCATGGATAAAAAATTATTGCCTTCTATGTCATAAAAAAATTACTAATGTCATAAAAAAATTATAATGAACATATAACAGCGAAATTAGTGCATATCATAGCCTGAACTCTCCTCTACACATCACCACCGCTTCACAGGTACTATGCATTTCGAAATTTACACGTACAGTTACAAGTCAACAGAGCACTGCTAAATACGTCCGTCCCCTACCTCACGTCAATTAAGTAGGTATCAGACTGTGCAGAGGCAAAGACTGTGCCACAACAAGACCAAAGATTGTTTAACAGCAACATAACTTGCTCTGTCTCTGACTTGCACATCAGTAAGATACAAAACTCAAAATGACATGCCTACCTTACAGATTTTGTATTTATAACACTGTATTCACCTGACCAGAAGTCCTGTTCCTCCTGCCACCAAACTTCACTAATTCCCACCATATCTAACTGCAACTGATCCATTTCTCTTTTTAAATTTTCTAACCTACTTGCCTGATTAAGGGATCTGACATTCCACACTCTGATCCATAGAGTGCCAGTATTGTTTCTCCAGTTTTGTTTCTCCTAATGACGACGCTGTAAGTAGTCGCTGCCCATAGATCCAAATGAGGGACTGTTTTAGCTCCGGAATATTATAACCAAGAGAATACCATCATCATTTAACCGTACAGTAGACCTGCATGCCCTCAAGGAAAAGTACAGCTGTAATTTCCCCTTGCTTTCAGCAGTTCACAGTGCCAGTAGAGCAAGGCTGGTTTTGTTGATGTTACAAAGCCAGCTCAGTCAATCCTCCAGACTATTGCTTCTGCAATTACTGAAAAGGCTGTTGCCCCTCTTCAGGATCCATAAGTTTGTCTGGTCTCTCTCTCCCCCCCCCCCCCCCCCCCCCATTGTGGCTGCACCTATGGCATGGCTATCTCTATCATTGCGGTTCGCAAGCCACCCCTCTGTTGACAATATCCATTACCCGTGGTGATCATATCAGCCAGTCCACAGACCAGATTTCGTCTCACTAAAGAATATTTCGTGACTCAGCTTGTATTTTCCTCCAGTAGTAAACATATTATTAAATATTCTCTTGTTTTCTTTACAGTCGCCAACCTCTGACAGAACTTATTTACTCTGTTTTAATTGAATACTGGATGGTTGATGGATGGTAATTCGAGACAATGATACTTAATTTTTTCATATGGAAACTAGCTTTCTGATTCATTCTTATGCTGTAAAGCATCTATCTTTAATTTTATGTATCACATTATGGGAATGAATTTTCTTTAGCAAGAATTTAGCTTTCAGTGAAACTTTGAAGCTAGTACAGTAAAATATTTATGTGAAAAAGAATTGAATCACAAAGCAACCAATTCATTCAATTAAAACTTCAATTCTGTCTGTCAGAACGATCAAAATTACTTCAACAGTCTTAGCTTAGTTGTTTTCCAATCTTTTAAATTACGAAACACTATGATTTAAAAAAAAAAATATTTCGAGTAGCTCTGAAATTGTCTTTGAATTGGGAGTGTGAAATGGTTTAGACTGAAATCAACACTATCTTTAAGAATTATTTGAATATAATTCAGCAAACATCACATAATAGGAAGTTGCACACTTCTAGGCTTTAAGAAAATTAACTGGAATGTCTTGCTTTGTTGTGTTGTGATGTTCGTTGTTGCAGGCGTAATTTAGATGAATTGTGGAAAAACCAAGAGTGCACTGCTTCTTTACGTCTCTGATACATTAATTACGCGTCGACCAATGGGGACGCCACTAAGAGCCATTATTACTTTAGCTCCAAAACTACGCAGCATCAGCAGCACGGAAATTCTTGCACATGCACTTTAAAAATTCCAGAGACGACTTAATAGCATGCACATTAACGCCACACCACTTTATAGTTGTTAAAATGCACTTTTTACCACAAAAAATTTTTGAATCACTAGGCCACACAGCAGCTGAGTTCAAAACCTTGCAGTCTCCCTTCCTCCTTGCTACTACACACAGCCAATCACGATTCGCGATTCTCGTTATTATGACTTTTAAATCCAAGTAGTTATTTTATAAACTCTGGGACTAGTGGAATAAATTACATTCACAAAATAATTATTGTAACTCTTTCTCCATTTTAACTAACACATATTTGGAAACTCGTTATCTCTATAATTTTCAAGGATGTCTGCCTTCCATTTGCGTGTAGGTATTATCGAAATTTATCAATCAATCATGTACACAGTTCACTTGCAGTCCTCCGGTCCTTAATTTGTATATGTAGGTTTTTTGTAGTACGAGAGGACTCACTGCCCTCTCCTTATTTCCACTCCACAATAACGAGATGGAACACAATCTTTACACAAAATACTTTATTCTGTATTACCTTACAAGTGCACAACGTGATATTCAGTAACAAATTACTAGGTGCCAGCGAGTTGGGATCTTTGGTTAGTCGAGACTTGCGTCTGTTGACAGCAGTGTCTCCGGACTACCTGAGGCATTTGTTCTCAACGCATTCGCGGCAGTACCTGCCTGAACAAAGCACCTGGAAAGTCCAGATCCGCACACACAAAGTTACTATATTTCCCGGCAGGGAGCGGATTATACTCGACAGATTGACCTGTCCGGTTTGCAAAATGCCGCTATCTGGCACTTGGAGCGGCAGCGAAAAATTTATGAAAAAAAATTATATTATTACCTTTTGTTGCCAAGTATAGTTGTTCCGTTACAGCACCCTGGGGGTTAAGTATTTACCCTTTTTTTTCAGTTTTCAAAAGTGTGTTGGAAGGAACATAAAAATTTTCAATGAAGCTGCAGAGACATATCAACATTTTGTAGTTTCAACGTGTTTATTAACTTTTGTGGGCTTAACTATTTTAGTACTTCTACTGTTTATATTTAATTTTATCGTTCTCAGTTATTAATTATGGTTTCCTATGATATGTTAATTGCTCAGATGAAATTAACAATGTTGACGAACATTCCAGGCTCAGATAGTAAAACTTGGCAAATATAAGGAAAGTGAGCCGGTTGTGTTCCTTAACTAAAATAAGATTTGATCTTATTACAGAAAAATAGACCACACAAGTCATAAAGAGGAAAGAAGCAAATGAAAATATTAGTTAAATTTATCAGATATAAACTACGACAACATGGGACAGTGTTGTCTCAGAATGTGCTTTAGGTCTCATCAGTCCCTACAACTACGGTAAACACTTATTGAACGCAGTACTACGTAATTAAACAGTCATACCTTAAGTAAACAATATGATGTAGACTGTAAATGCATTTCAGATCCGTTTGTCGATTTTACCCCATATACTTCCCTCCAGTACTAAATTGGTGATCCCTTGATGTCTCTGAATGTGTCCTACCTACCAATCCCTTCTTCTGGCCAGATTCTACCACAAATTTCTCTTCTCCCCAATTCTGTTCAGTACCTCCTCATTAGTTACGTGATCTACCCATCTAATCTTCAGCATTCTTCTGTAGCACCACATTTCAAATGCTTCTATTCTCTTCTTGCCTAAAATGTTTATCGTCCATGTTTCACTCCCCTACATGGCTACACTCAGTACAAATATTTCCAGAAAGGACTTCCTAACACTTAAATCTGTACTCGACGTTAACAAATTTCTCTTCTTCAGAAACGCTTTTCTTGCCATTACCTGTATACATTTTATATCCTCCCTACTTCAACCATCAACAGTTATTTCGCTTCCCAAATACCAGAACTCATCTACTACTTAAAGTGTCTCATTTCCTAATCTAATTCGCTCAGCATCACCTGATTTAATTAGACTACACTGCATTAGCCTCATTTTGCTTTGGTTGATGCTCATCGTATATTCCCCTTCCAAGACACTGTCCATTCCGTTCAACTGCTCTTCCAACTCCTTAGCTGTCTCTGACAGAATTACAATGTCATCGGCAAACCTCAAAGTTTTTATTTCTTATCCCTGGGCTTTAATTCCTACTCCAAATTTTTCTTTTTGTTTCCTTTACTGCTTGCTCAATATACATACTGAATAACATTGGGGATAAGCTACAACCCTGTCTCACTCCCTTCTCAACCACCGCTTCCCTTTCTTGCCCGTCGACTCTTATAACTGCCATCTGGTTTCTGTACAAATTATAAATAGCCTTTCACTCCCTGTATTTTGTCGTTGCCACCTTTAGAATTCGAAAGAGAGCTTTCCAGTCAACATTGTCAAAAGCTTTCTCTAAGTCTACAAACGCTGTAAACGTAGTTTTGCCTTTCCTTCACCCATATCCTAAGAGAAGTCGTAGGGTTGGGACTGCCTCGCGTGTTCCCACATTTCTCCAGAATCCAAACTGATCTTCCCTGAGGTCGGCTTCTACCAGTTTTCCATTCTTCTGTAAAGGATTCGTGTTAGTATTATGCAGCTGTGACTTATTAAACTGATAGTTTGGTATTTTTCACACCTGTCAGCACCCGCTTTCTCTGGAATTGGAATTATTTTATTCTTCTTGAAGTATGAACGTATTTTGCCTGTTTCATACATTTTGTTCACCAGAAGGAAGAGTTGGATCATGACTGGCTCTCCCAAGGCTATCAGTAGCTCTAACGGAATGTAGTCTACTCCCAGGGCCTTGTTTTGACATAAGTCTCTCAGTGCTTTGACAAATTCTGCACACAGTATTATATCTCCCTTCTCATTTTCATCTACGTCCTCTTCCATTTCAATGATACTTCCCTCAACTACATCTCCCTTGTGTAGACCCTCTGTGTACTTCTTCCACGTTTCTGCTTTCCCTTCTTTGCTTAAGGATGGATTTCCAGCCGAGCTCTTGATATTCATACAAGAGCTCTTTCCAAGCTTTCTCCAAGAGCTCTTTAATTTTTCTGTAGGTGGTATCTATCTTTCCGTAGTTTTGTGTGCTTTTAAATCCCTACATTTGTCCTCTAGCAATTCCTGCTTTGCCATTTTGCACTTCCTATCAATCTAATTTTTTGACGTTTTTATTCCCTTTCGCCTACTTCAGTTGTTGCATTTTTATATTTTCTCCTTTCATCGATTAAATTCAGTATCTCTTGTGTTACCCAAGGATTTCTACAAGCCATCCTCTTTTTACCTACTGGATCCTATGCCGCTTTCACTATTTCATCTCTCAAAGCTGCCCATTCTTCTTCTACTGTATTCCTTTCCCCTGTTATTGCCAGTCATTCCCTTATGCTCCCTCTGAAACTCTCTAGAACCTCTGGTACTTTCAGTTTATCCAAGTGCCAACTTAAATTCCTGCCTTTTTGCAGTTTCTTGACAAAAGATAAGGTGAGTGAAACAGATATTAGTGCTGCTGGCGCTGAGAAACAGCTGAAACCGTTACATTGTACCAAGTTGCAAGGCCCATTGGAATCCCTATTAGATTCTATCTTGAGTTAGCCCCTCTTTTAAGTATAAGGTATTGTAGGTCCCTCGAACAAAAAACCGTTCCTAATAGTTTGAAGAAAGCGGTGGTGACACCCTTCTACAAGACAGGTAGCAGAAGTTATTCACAAAACCACCGCCCAGTATCCGAGATATCGATTGGTTGTAGCATCTTAGAACATATTCTGATCTCTAACATGACGAGATATCTAGAACAGAAAGATTGCCATTCCAATCAACATGGATTCAGAAACATCGATGATGTGAAACACATCTCGTACTCTTCTCGTATCACATACAGAAGGGCTTGGATCAAGACAGTCAGGTAAATACTGTATTTCTCCGTTTCCAAAAGTATTTGACTCACTACCACATCTACGCATATTATCGAAAGTGTGATTGTTGGAGTATCGAGTGAAATTTTTGACTGGCTTGAAGATTTTCTGGTAGAGAGGAGGCAGCAAATTTCTTGGATGGGGAGTCATTGACAGATGTAGAAGGAACTTTGGTTGTGTCCCCAGGAAGTGTATTGGGACCATTCCTATTCATGTTGTATGTTAATGACCTTGCAGGCAATATTAATATTAGTCTCAGAGATTTTGCAGATGATGCAGTTATCAATAATGAAGTATGATATGAAAAAGCTGCATAAATGATCAGTCAGATCATAAGATTTCAAAGTGGTGCAAAGATTGGCAATTTGTTTTAAATGTTCAGAGACATAAGATTGTGCTCTTCACAAAACGAAAAACGTAGTATCCTAGGAGTATAATATCAACGAGTCACAGTTGGAACCGATCAACTCATACAAATAGCTGGGTAACGCTTTATAGGGATACGAAATGGAATGATCACATAGGCTCAGTCGGGGTAAAGCAGGTGATAGTCTTCAGTTTACTGGTGGGATACCGGGGAAATTCAATCAGTCTACAAAGACGACTGCTCACAAATCTCTCATACGACCCATTCTAGAACATGCTCAAGTGTGTCGGACCTGTACCAAATAGAACCAACAAGGAAATTGAACGAATGGAGCAAAGGGTAGTAAGAATATCTCAGAGATGCAGACTCTTGAAGATAGAGGTACTCTGTATCGAGAAAGCCTGCTTACAAAGTTTCAAAACTCGCCTTTAAATGATGAGTGTAGGAATACAGTACAACCCCTTACGTATCGCTCACATAGGGATCGTGAGGACACGCTGAGAATAATTACAACATGCACAGAGGCATTCAAACAATCATTCTTCCTGCACTCCATATGTTGGTGGAAAGGGAAGAAACCCTAATAACTGGTACAATGTGATATACCCTCTTCCATGCACTTCACAAGGGTTGCAGAGAACAGATGTAGACATAGATGCAGATGTATGTGTGTCGTGCCTTAAATATCATCACCGCGGTTTAAACTGCGGTTGTTCCCAGCTACTTCTGCTGTGTGTTGAATGTTGGAAAGTTCATATTCTTATCCTCGTTCCACCATTCTGCTGAACCTAGTTTTAAACGGGGGCATTGTCGATCGCTACATTCTGAAAAGTAAATAACGTCTCTTTACTGCTTGTTGGATTAATATACAAGATGGTGTTCCTCCCCAAAACGTGTCCTGACGTGACCAGTACGAGTTAAACGCTGGCTTCAGCTAGAAAAAAGTTGACAGGTGCTATCTTACTTCTTAGAAACAAAGCGGAAACCTGTCTTACCTGATTACCTCACTAATGAAGAACTTCTTTCACCTTAATTAAATCAGTTACAGAAGGCATGAGGTTCATGTTTTTCCGCCGCATTTTTTGTTGTTGTCTAACATAGAATATAATTGTTGTGTAACACAGATAAGTACTTTAAAAAGATAATAAAGACCTAAAACTTAATCCATTTTTTCCAGGAAAAATGGAAATGGCAGTAGTAATTTTGACCATGAAATTGGCAAAGTGAAAAAAATGGGAAAGCATGACAGGGAAACTGAGACACAGCAGAAGTAGTACATTTGTCAGCAGAAGATCCTGAGTACATCGCAATGAAGCTGTATCCGTGGAAGATGCTAGGTAAGTAGCTCTTCTGTACTGTTTAACCAATATAGTCTGATCTTTAACCAATACATTGGAACCTTTGCTCCAGTTATGAAGTCCTCTATCTCACTGATGAATATATATGCTTTCTTGTTATAAAAATTAACGGAAACGTGCTGAAGTAAAAGTAATCGGCTGTTTGTGCTGGGCAAGGAAAACGTGCAGATTTTACTTCAAAAGAAGTAGGATGATCGAAGTAGGTGCGAAGGGCTGTACAGAGTGATTTCATAAGGCTATACTTGCAAGAGCGTCGAAGATAAATACGTCTTCTCTCCAGTGCCTCCAAGGGCGAAATTTAAAGTTTTTTAGATGCACCGTATTTTAGTGATATCAGTGTAGAACGACAGTAGTAACGAGTTGACCCATTCTCACAGAGAGCTTTCAGATCGGGCTGATGTGTGATGTTTTCAGTTGCTGCGACAAGGCTTCTTCTCAGTACTACCAATGTTGTTGGCAATATGGGATATAAACATAGTTCTTAACCAAACCTAACCTAACTACATGTGCCGCCTACCTCCATTGTATTTTAAAGATAGTCGTAATTTCGCCTTCCTCTCAAATCTTTTTCCTTATTAGTAAAGCGTTTTCCTGTTTCTCGTAGTTAGCTAACATGCGTCTCTCCATTTCGTTGTAAGTTACGCTCCATGTTTATTAGTTTTTGCATAGAACGCCTTTGTCTCCCTGCCATAAATTTAAACTGCTCCATCTCTAACTATCCCGCCTTTGAAGAGACATTATGCTTTAGCTTATGATCAAGGGCAGAAGAATTGACATTACAAAGTCTTCTTGTGGCCAAACAAGCATTCAAGCTCTAGTCGGTTTCGACATTCCTGGCTTTTCCTGCAACAATTATCGCCCGTGCATCGTCTGAACGACTTTATCAAACTGCCCATGAGCGAAAAAGCTGGGTGGTATTTCAGAAAAACAACATTTAACGGATCTAGATGTGTTGCGTATTAACTACCTTTGGCAAGTTTGGAGTAAAACACCACAATGATTGTTAATGAAGCCCAGAATAATTATGCAACAAACTGCTCACTCGCGACTATGCATTTAGTTTTCAAAATTTTAAATGAGTGGCATGTTTTTAACTTGGTTTATTTTGATGGGTCCAAAAAAGGAAGCAGTATCGGCCGTTCCATAGTTTTTACTGACTCGTCCTTAGAATCGCTCCCCCTAGTGAGTTCAAATATATTTCATGCTGAACTCTGTGAAATTCTAAGTGCTGTGGATTAGCTGAGACCTAATCAGGCGATGAAATGGTTCATGCCCTCCATTTCCCTCAGTACTTATCAGACTATTCGGCATATGTGCCCAGCGTATAAAACAGTCCAGAATATCCACGACGTCTTTCTCCAGTTGCAAAGACACGTGAAGGAGGTGTCATTCTGCTGTCCCCAGGGACGTGTGAGAATACGTGGGAATGGGGTAACAGATACCGCAGCCAAAGAGGCACGCATTCTACGTAATTTGATCCAACGTGCTGCCCCTCTGCGCACCGCAAGGTCATTGCTGAGAACGTCCGTGGTGCATCTATAGGACCCTTTACACTCTGAGGTTTGTATGAGCAGATCGTGCTCGGGCCTTGAAACCTCTTCCCGCGGCTTGGACGTCCTCCTCCCGCCCTTCTCGGCGGGAGGAGGTCGTTTTGGCCCGGTTACGCATTGGACACTGCCGGTTCAGCCATCGCCATCTGCTGACGGCTGCGCCGGCGCCGTTCTGCCCATGTGGGCAATTGCTGACGGTCCGCCACATTTTAACGTCCTGTCCGGATTTTAATACACTGCGTCTTGATCTTGGCCTGCCATGTACTCTAGATGCCATTTTAGCGGATGACCCACGAGCAGCTGCTACCGTTCTTCGTTTTATCAATTTGACAAACCTCTCTAAGGACATTTGATGATGCTGTTTTTTAATCCTATGCCTGTCAGTCTGTCTTTTATCGTGTTTTCCCTTTTAGTTGTTGTTTAAACTTGTGCCTCGCGGTGCATTCTTAACGTAGTCAGGGCGCTAATGACCATTGAAGTTGTGAGCCCTAAAACCACAAAAAACAAAAAAAAGATCGTGTTTGCAACGACCGTCTGCGCGCCTGGTCTGCAGTATTCATTTCGCATTTACACTTTCTGACTCACAGTCCTGATTCAGCAATTCAAGAGTGCAGAGAATTTTCCTGCCATGACCGAATTAAGTAAATCTGCTTATAAGATAATTTATTCTGTCTAGTGCTATTACTTCGGAAATTATAAAAACAAAAGGATCAGTACGGAGAAGAAGGCAAAAGACTGGTTCTTAAACCGTCTAATATTTTCGCATGTTTGTCCTTTGAAGAGTTAAAAATTGAAATACTACCTTCGACGGAGACACATTTTTGTTGCAATACTTTACACAGTGTATAAAGCGGAACGACACTGTAATGAGAAAATCATTAAGTCCTTATGAAAGAATTATAGTAACACTGAAATATGTGGCAACTGGCAGAAGCCACGTTTATCTGAAATTTCCTGCTGTGATATCAGTTTCATCATTGAGCAACATCATTCCGGAAACACGTCGTGCCATATATGAAGCACTAAAGCACTTCATCGGGTGTGCACATCTGATCTGCGTCAGTTCAAGTGAAGGCAGTCTACACACAGGGCGAACACAGTAGTACAAATTTTGCAGTTGGCAATTCAGTGGTTTGTCTGTGCAAACACTGTCCGTACATGGAAATCTACGCAATTATCTGACAGTGCAAACGTCCTTATGGGAGGAGAAGTAACTAGCCTTCGTGGATAACAAGTTATGATCAGTAAAAGGGCCTGCAAGACGATGGCGCACACTTTTCTCGCCAGTTAGGTGTGATAAAGTCAGCTTAACTAGATTTCGAATACGGCACAAACACCTGACGCTTAGCTTCTTTCTCAGACGTGAAGACCCACCAGTTTGTGCTGCTTGTGACGCTACATTTCGCTACATTTAAAATGAATGTATTTTATACCATGACAAAACGGCAGAAGCCAGTTCATATGCGGAGCTGCCCTCAGTTTAAAATTACTATTAAATGAATGTGGCACTTGTTCTAAGAATTTCTGTTGTTTCTGGTATTTTAGCCAAACCGTTGGACGAGGAACTTTAGGGTATGGAGGAGATGGCTGGCTCGTGCAATTATTATGTAAACAATTAGGCAACCACCGTTTACAGACTCGCTTCGTGGCTTTTCTAGTCTGGTAATCATATTTTAGTGGTAGGTCTTAAGAGGCAGGCTGTGTTTTGTGCACTTGAGAGTGATTCTGTGTATGTTAATATGACAAACAATAGGAAAAAAGCAAATAACATTTGACCTAGCTTTTGGTATATCTGCATTAGCGCCCTGAACAAACAAATAACAACTACGTCAACCTACCCACCTACCTACAAAACTCAAAACAAAAACTGATTCTAAGCTTCCCGTAGTATATGAAATGAGGCCTTTGTTTTGAATATTTAACTTAGTTTATGAGAAGCATTGTAGATATTTTCCTTTACTGTCAATCCAGTACAAAAATTCGTCAAATTGTTCAATGACTTAATCGTAAATTTGTACCATTTTCGTTCGATGTGTTGATTAGACATTATTTTAGTTTTATTGTAACAGATTTGAAGGGCTACTTTCAATCTTGCTCTATTGCGTTCTTTGTTTATGTTTGCACGAGAAGCAAACAGTGGAGGGTCACAGAAAACGAATACAGTTCAAATATGTCCCATTATAATGTACTCCGCTTTCGTTTTTCCAGTTGAGGATCTGGAAATTGTCTCTAGGATGACATAAAGTCTTCTCGCCAAGCTTCTCGATCGACTATTAACTGTTTTTACGAAATTTAATGGAACTAAGTACGTGTTCTATAGTATATTGTCATAGGTTGACTCAATGCTTTAGTGCTCAGAGGCTGTGAGTACAGATTTCACTGAAAGTCAGTCAGAAGCTATGAATCCAAGAAAAAGTGTCAACTCACACTCACTGCCCTGTTCTACAGGGTGAACCCCAACTCCAGTGACAAAATTTCGCAAGTTTGCTGGGATATTTTCTGAGTACGTTGGTGTAAAGGATATGCGGTGACCTGTGGCTCATTATAGAGCAGTGATTTCTGAGACCATTGCCCCTCGGTGCAATCAGATGGCTAGTAAACCCTCACCCCACCCCTTGCCCCTCTCTGAACCATCACAAAATTTGCGCCTGACTAAATTTTAGAAAGAAAAAGTATTTCCTTTTAAAAATGATGTTCAATTTTTGGAGTGTTTTATTAAACCACGAACTAATGAGTCAATTAGACAATTGGTACTGTTCATTCGTAACAACATTTCTTTATAAAATGTTGAAGTACTTCATGTTGCATCGTGAGCGCTATCTACCGCTTTTTCTCAGAAAAAAGCTAACTATCCACATTTTGGATAGACACTTGTTGCAAAACATGCTTGCTCAAAACTACTCCCCTCCGTTGCTACCCTTGTTTCACCCACATCCTGCACCCCCACTTACAATCAGCCAAGTTAAAATGTGTGCACTATACTTACTGTTTGTAAATCTCTTGACTAGTGGAGTCCTTATTCTGAAATCGCAGAATCTGAAAGACCTGAGGAACGAATGCCCCTCAGAAATAAACTGCCAGGTTCCAAAGGTTTCCATAAAAAAAAACCAGCAAGAAGATTGGAGCCACTTGGACAGAAGGAAAAGGAGTGAAACACTAACTAATGATGAGAACTGTGAAAGAGAAGAAAGGAGAAACAGTTGAAATAAACGTATTCCACAGTGCCTCATACGTAAAAGAAAGAGAATAATAATAATAATAATGAGTCATCATCATAAGCATTTACTCGTTGATGAGTATGAAATGTCTTTTGGTAGCGTTACCTGTGGATTCTTTGGTGGCTAAACAGTCCTATTCTGGAGCCACAGATTCTCCGGCAGTAATGGCACACCCAGCTGGTGTTGACAGAATGGTGTAACAGGATTGTTCCTCTCAAGAGCTCTCGTTCTCTTCTGCGATCTCTCTTCCTATTCTGCTGCAATTGTCTCTGATTTTCAAAATTAAGTATTCCTTGGTGAACAACATCATCATTTGGATCTATCTGGGGCTGCAATTTACCAATCATTTGTGGTTATTTGACATTTTGTCATATTTGACGTGATGACATCTTTATATCGTTTTGTTTGCCCTCTCTGATTGTATTGGCCATCCTTCAATTGGGAGAACATGATTTGCTTAGGGAGACGGGAGTTTGGCTTGCGGATGATATGACCAGCCCAGCGAAATTCGTGTCTGACAATTTTTGCTTCAATGCTAGTGGAGTTGGTTTATTCCAAAATACTGTTGTTTGTTCCCGATCCTGCCAATTTACTTTCAGTATCCTCCTTAGGCAGCGTTGGTGGTATTTTTGTTAAGGACTTTAACTCACGCCTGTAGGTGGTCCAAGTTTCACATCCACAAAGAAGTGTAGGCATGATAATGGCATTGTAGAATGTAAGCTTGGTTTTAACATTCAAATCAATGTTATCAAACACTCTTTTCAAATGAAGACCATATGCAGTACTTGCACACTTTAGTCGGTGTTGAATTTTTGCATCTATGTTTGAATTTGCAGAAAGATGGCTTCCCAGATGTGGAAAACACTCTACAATCTCTAGAGGTGTTTCATCAACTGTGATAACTGGAGCTGCTGCAGTGGAATTTGGCTGATAGAGGACTTTCATTTTTCTGTGCTAAACTCTAGACCAATGCATTTGAATGCCAGACTGAATGCGTTCAGGATAATTTGTAGATCCTCTTCTTTGTTTGCCACGATAACGTTATCATCAGCGTACTGAAGTTCGAAGACAGCTGTTGTGGTTATTTTGCTTTTAGCACGGAGTCTGCTAATGTTGAATAGCTTGCCAACAGTCCTATAAGCTATTTCAACACCCAACGGTAGGTTTTCCTTAAAAAGGTGAAGTATGGTACCCACAAATATCGAGAATAGGCTAGGTACAATAACACATCGCTGCTTGACTCCTATGGTAATCTTAAATGTTTCTCGGGGTCCATTACTGGCAAGAACAGCGGCATTTATGTTGTCAGGTAGAATGCGAAGAATTTTGATGTATTTTCCAGTATATATATTGGATGCCAGAATTTTCCAGAGTGCTTCTCGATTAACAGAGTCAAATGCTTTAACAAGGTCTGTGAATACCACGTACAGGGGTTGGTTCTTCAGTTGTTTTTTTTTTTTTTTTTGTTTTTTTTGTTTTTTTTTTTTTCACTGAATAATGCTGAGGAGACCCTACAGCAGTGTAGTAGCCGTTATATACACACATCAAAGAAAGTTTTGCATCACCCAGGTTCCCAGAATTCCTTAAGATAGGCATTGACTGTGGATATTGTATCACAGACACAGTCCCTATGACTGTTCAGAGATGTCACTAAACACGCCCAAAGATGTAAACAACCATGCATGAGCAGCGCCTGTTAGACGGAGGGGGTCCGACAGCCGATCAGTTCAAGTCATGCCACTAGGAAGGAGATACATGCTCGTGTGGTCTGTAGTTCAACCATGCCTAGACGGCCATTACCACGGTTCGATCGCGTCCGCATTGTTACTTTGTGTCAGGAAGGGCTCTCAACAAGGACACAGGAAGTGTCAATGACATGCCTCGCTCAGGCCGCCCAAGGGCTACTACTGCAGTGGATGACCGCTACCTACGGATTATGGCTCGGAGGAACACTGACAGCAACACCCCCATGTTGAATAATGCTTTCCGTGCAGCCATAGGACATCGTGTTACGACTCAAACTGTGTGCAATAGGCTGCATGATGCACAACTTCACTCCCGACGTCCATGGCGAGGGCCATCTTTGCAACCACGATGCCATGGAGCGCGGTACAGATGGGCCCAACAACATGCCGCAGGATTGGCATCACGTTCTCTTCACCGATGAGTGTCGCATATGCGTTCAACCAGACAATCGTCGGAGACGTGTTTGAAGGAACCCGGTCAGGCTGAAAGCCTTAGACACACTGTCCAGCGAGTGCAGCAAGGTGGAGGTTCCCTGCTGTTTTGGGGTGGCATTATGTGAGGCCGACGTACGCCACTGGTGGTCATGGAACGGCTGTACGATACGTGAATGCCATCCTCCGACCGATAATGCAACCGTATCGGCAGCATACTGGCGAGGCATTCGTCTTCATGGACGACAATTCGTGCCCCCATCGAGCACATCTTGTGAATGACTTCCTTCAGGATAATGACATCGCTCGACTAGAGTGGCCAGCATGTTCTCCAGACATGAAACCTATTGAACATGCCGGGGATAGATTGAAACGAGCTGTTTATGGACGACGTGACCAACCAACCACTCTGACTGGTCTACGCCGAATCGCCATTGAGGAGTGGGACAATGTGGACCAACAGTGCCTTGATGAACTTGTGGATAGTATGCCACGACGAATACAGCCATGCATCAATGTAAGAGGACGTGCTACTGGGTATTAGAGGTACCGGTGTGTACAGCAATCTGGACCACCATCTCTGAAGGTCTCGCTGTATGGTGATACAACATGCAATGTGTGGTTTTCATGAGCAATAAAAAGGGTGGAAATGATGTTTATGTTGATCTCTGTTCCAATTTTCTGTAGAGGTTCCGGAACTCTCGGAACTGAGGTGATGCAAAGCTTTTTTTTTTATGTGTTTAGTTACTGTTGTGCGTTGTTGCAAAGCGAATTCTGAAGCAATTTATGGTCTATTGTGGAAAATACCTATAGCTCAGAGGAGACATTTTCTTGAGAGAGTTAAACAGATACGTCTCACTTTTACTGTCATAGACGAATGGTACAGAGTGTGTAAGTAGTGGGCGGACTAGCCTACGTGCTCACATATTAATTTCACAAGCTGTAACCTCCACCAGTGTGTTTTCATTAATGCTATTATTAGAAATACAAAATGTAATTGCTGGTAACTTATGTAATCAGTGTTACAGCCTTAACGAAGTAGTGATAATGACACTGATTTTTTAAAAATAATTTAGCTTCGTGACCGAAAAGCAATTCAACCCTTTTGTTTTTACCCCTCAGAAAATTTCACTTCACCCAGTAAAACTTCATTTTACTGTTGTGGAATGATAATGTAATTACGATTTATTTGGTTTGTTGTTCCAATTGCCTTTGTTCGTCTGAAATGCCTTCATAGCAGTGAAAAAGCCTGCAATGCGCAATCACCAAAATGTATAGTACAAAACACGTGCCGTGCGGGATTAGCCGAGAGGTCTTGGGCGTTGCAGTCATGGACTTTGCGGCTAGTCCCGGCGGAGGTTCGAGTCCTCCCTCGAGCATGGGTGTGTGTGTTTGTCCTTGAATAGTTTAGGTTAAGTAGTGTGTAAGCTTAGGGACTTATGACCTTAGCAGTTAAGTCCCACAAGATTTCACACACATTTGAACAAAACACGTGGTGATGAAACAACTGTCATATGTGAAAGTACTACTGTATGACGTGACGGCCATCGCTGCGGGAAGTGCTCTGCATAGTGACATGTTGCTGCTCTTCCACTGCATTCGGTGAACCCATAATACGAGTTGCACGTCGACTAACTCTTCGCCTGTGAACCTATCTACACTGCTGTGTGTTACTGTCCACAGACAGCATACACTGCCGCAAAATCAAACTCGAGACAGAAACGAGCAGCACTGACTACAAACTTGAAGGCGAAGAGTTAGGTGGGTGTCACTGCTGTCAACAGCAAGTACCCAAGTGTGCAAAACTTGAGGACAAAACTGACTTAGCCGGTCGCTGTGGCCGAGCGGTTTTAGGCTCTTCAGTCTGGAACAGCGCTGCTGCTACGGTCGCAGGTTCGAATCCAGCCTCAGGCATGGATGTGTGTCATGTCCTTAGGTTAGTTAGGTTTAAATAGTTCTAAGTCTAGGGGACTGATGACCTCAGACGTTAAGTCCCATAGTGCTTAGAACCATTTGAACCATTTGAAAACTGGCTTCCGCATGATGTGTCACAACCAAATAACATACCTCTATGAAACTTGAACCATACGTAGAAAGAATGGTTACGGTATAGTACAGACGGTAACTAAAAGATATACGCAACGAGACAATAATTACTCTGAAATCACAGCGATTCCTGGTGGCCTCCTGGACATTACAAAATGCGGAACTTGTTTCTTAATATGGTGTGTGATCACCACGGACAGCAATGCATGTTCTGCACTGTGCTCCCATAATGGCCACAAGAGTCGTGAGGTTTTCGTGTGGCGAGGTTGACAACTGCATAGGGACATGCTGCAATACGTTTCCCCAATGTATTCCATACATGCTCCATGGGAAGTTGGGATAACGGGCAGTCCACTTCATTTACCGAATACCCTCTCATTCCTATCCATAAAAACGAATTCAGGGCCGAATACAACACCGAAAAGACGCACTCGGGGAAGGAGTACTGTTCACAAGAGCATTGACCAATGAATGTACTGGAATGAGATTTTCACTCTGCAGCGGAGTGTGCGCTGATATGAAACTTCCTGGCAGATCAAAACTGTGTGCCGCACCGAGACTAGAACTCGGGACCTTTGCCTTTCGCGGGCAAGTGCTCTACCATCTGAGCTACCCAAGTACGACTCACGCCCCGTCCTCACTGCTTTACTTCTGCCAGTATCTCGTCTCCTACCTTCCAAACTTTACAGAAGTTCTCCTGCGAACCTTGCAGAACTAACACTCCTGAAAGAAAGGATATTGCGGAGACATGGCTTAGCCACAGCCTGGGGAATGTTTCCAGAATGAGATTTTCACTCTGCAGCGGAGTGTGCGCTGATATGAAACTTCCTGGCAGATCAAAACTGTGTGCCGGACCAAGACTCGAACTCGGGACCTTTGCCAAGTGGTAGAGCACTTGCCCGCGAAAGGCAAAGGTCCCGAGTTCGAGTCTCGGTTCGGCACACAGTTCTGATCTGCCAGGAAGTTTCAATAAGTGTACTGTTTTCAAAGTTCTGGAGATCAATGCACCTATGCAACATTATGCCTCCACACATTGTAACACTTGGACCAGCAATACGATCACATTCGATAATACTGGACGTACACGCATATGGCGAGTGGTGGGAACATCTAATGCACCCAGGAACATCATCCAGCATGATCGGCTGGGTGGTCCTGCTGTTATGATGTGAGGGGAGGCGTGACGTTGCACGGAGGTTTTGAGCTCCCAATCGTTGAACACGGTACACTCACTGGTCACCATTGTTGTAACACTGTGATCCTTTCTCATGTGCGTCTTATCGGGAGTACATTCGGCCTTGACTTCATTTTTTCGATGACACTGCGCGACCGTAACGAACAGCACAGTTGGGGGAGCTCTTTCAACAAGAGGATATTCGGCTAATGTACTGGTCTGCCCGTTCCTCCGACTTACATCCCATCGAGCACGTGTGGGACGCGGTGTGGACATGCATTGCAACATGTTCACATGCATCAATGACCATCTAGTAGATGTCAAACGCGCTGGCGGAGGAAAGGAACTCCCTACCACGAGAACTCCTTAGTAACTTTGTGATCGACATGGGAGCGTGTACTGTTGTCTGTGGTGATGACAGGGTCTATTAAGAACGGTTTCTGCCATTTCGTAATGACCAGGCGAGCATCCATCATGAATCACTTTGATTTCAATATGATAAGTGTTGTCTTTCAATAAAATCAATAAATCGCCAGGTCCTGATGGGATTCCAATTCGGTTTTATAGAGAGTACTCTACTGCATTGACTCCTTACTTAGCCTGCATTTATCGCGAATCTCTTGTCCAACGTAAAGTCCCGAGCGACTGGAAAAAAGCGCAGGTGACGCCTGCATATAAGAAGGGTAGAAGGACGGATCCTCAAAATTACAGGCCAATATCCTTAACATCGGTTTGTTGCAGGATTCTCGAACATATTCTCAGTTCGAATATAATGGATTTCCTTGAGACAGAGAAGTTGCTGTCCATGCATCAGCACGGCCTGAGAAAGCATCGCTCCTGCGAAACGCAACTTGCCCTTTTTTCACATGATATCTTGCGAACTATGGATCAAAGGTATCAGACGGATGCCATATTCCTTGACTTCCGGAAAGCGTTTGACTCGGTGCCCCACTGCAGACTCCTAACTAAGGTACGAGCATATGGGATTGGTTCCCAAGTACGTGAGTGGCTCGAAGACTTCTTAAGCAATAGAACCCAGTACGTTGTCCTCGATGGTGAGTGTTCATCAGAGGTGAGGGTATCATCTGGTATGCCCCAGGGAAGTGTGGTAGGTCTGCTTTTGTTTTCTATCTATATAAATGATCTTTTGCATAGGATGGATAGCAATGTGCGGCTGTTTGCTGATGATGCTGTGGTGTACGGGAAGGTGTCGTCGTTGAGTGACTGTAGGAGGATACAAGATGACTTGGACAGGATTTGTGATTGGTGTAAAGAATGGCAGCTAACTCTAAATATAGATAAATGTAATTTAAAGCAGATGAATAGGAAAAAGAATCCCGTAATGTTTGAATACTCCATTAGTAGTGTAGCGCTTGACACAGTCACGTCGATTAAATATTTGGGCGTAACATTGCAGAGCGATATGAAGTGGGTCAAGCATGTAATGGCAGTTGTGGGGAAGGCGGATAGTCGCCTTCGGTTCATTGGTAGAATTTTGGGAAGATGTGGTTCATCTGTAAATGAGACCAGTTATAAAACACTAATACGACCTATTCTTGAGTACTGCTCGAGCGTTTGGGATCCCTGTCAGGTAGGACTGGGGGAGGACCTAGAAGCAATTCAGAGGCGGGCTGCTAGATTTGTTACTGGTAGGTTTGATCATCACGCGAGTGTTACGGAAATGCTTCAGGAACTCGGGTGGGAATCTCTGGAGGAAAGGAGGCGTTCTTTTCGTGAATCGCTACTGAGGAAATTTAGAGAACCAACATCTGAGGCTGACTGCAGTACAATTTTACTGCCGCCAACTCACATTTCGCGGAATGACCACAAAGATAAGATAAGAGAGATTAGGGCTCGTACAGAGGCATATATGCTGTCATTTTTCCCTCGTTCTGTTTGGGAGTGGAACAGGGAAAGAAGATGCTAGCTGTGGTACGAGGTACCCTCCGCCACGCATCGTATGGTGGACTGCGGAGTATGTATGTAGATGTAGATGTAGAACTGTATTTTTGTTCGTCTCATTCAGTTATCTTCTGTACTTTACTGTAGCAGTTATTTATAAGTGTGGTCCAAGTTTCATCGAGGTATGTTGCTTGGTAGTGACACATCATGCGAAAATTACTTTTGTCCTTAAGTTTTTCACACTGTTTGTTATAATGTGAGTGAATGGAAGAAGTGTGTTTCCAAACAGACAGCACATATCGTCGCTATTTGCACTGTTGCGCAGATATTTTCAGTAGAATACACATACAAAGATAAACAGAGGAAGGGAATCAAATGAAATACAATAACACTCTGTAACGAGCCACTGGAGATCACAGGTCCAACTCTTCAGAAGACAAACTGACCGCGAAAGACCACAACAAAACACAATGAGGCGCTGCCTGTTTAACATCTCGCGAATCAGAACACGTCAGTCTTGTGTATAAATTGTTTTTATTGCAACTAGACTTATTGAAATGAGCGCCTCCCCACGCTGGTCACTTCATGACTTTACAAAAAAATCTAACGTTCATTTTACAGTAAACACTAATAAAAATATTATACAGTGCTATCGTATACAACCCTTCAAGCAACAAAGTACAAGTAAATATTTATATCTGCACAAATGAGTCATATAAAAACAGTGCGCAGTTTCCATCTTGTTTACGTGGTGAACTTGGTTTCCATGTAATACGCACTAAATTTGAATAACAGCTGATTTACTTGGTTGTTTGTTTCGATCGAAGTGTATTATATTTAATTGGGCACTTAACACTTAAATATCTAAACATAAACGCGTTCGGGGCAAGGGTAAGGGTGAAGGGTAGCACAAGCTGACATCGCAAGACATGTGATTTTGGGGCACGTATAGTTCTGCTAAATTTGAGTCGTATTAACCAAAATCGTTGTTGCGCTGGATCCAATTAAGTTCCAGGTTAACTATGTTATTATTTTTTCACTGTACACGTTAGCTCGAATTTGACTTTATGGATGTGATACTATTCATTTAAAAATAGTAGTCTATGATGTAAATTGTTCTCTCAATCATTGTCAATTAAAATTAGAATTCGCACAACATCATGGACTGATGCAATAAACTCGTAACGTCCAGCGAGCACTCTAGACGCTCAGTGATATAGGAGACTGGAGAAGCTCCGTCCAGTCAGCTGACATGGAGATGGCTAACTGGAAGTTATGGAACTCGATCAGGAAATAATAGAACAAAGACAAGACTTGAATAACTACGATCTTTAATTGCTCGTTCGAGCATGTACCGCTTTCTGTAGTATTCCTGGAATGTTACACGTTCTTCCAAAGAACAATTCATGTGGCGTATGATCTGTCACAGTATGCGGAGCTGTCTTACACACAAGAACTGCGAATGGAACACAACAGTCTCTATTTGTCTGTGGTCTATTTACATAGCGTCTCAGCATCTCCGATAATGTTCGATGCAACCTCTCTAACGCTCCATTTGTTTTAGGGTCGTAACTTGCAGTCTGTACCTTCTCTATAGCCGGCTGGTGTGGCCGAGCGGTTCTAGACGCTTCAGTCTGGAACTGCCGCGACCGCTACGGTCGCAGGTTCGAATCCTGCCTCGGGCATGGATGTGTGTGATGTCCTTAGGTTAGTTAGGTTTAAGTAGTTCTAAGTTCTAGGGGACTGATGACCTCAGATGTTAAGTCCCATAGTGCTCAGAGCCATTTGAACCGTTTGAACCTTCTCTATATGCAGTAGTTTACATACTCTTTTCAACTAGCACACTTAGAAAAAGTTCTAAGTTCTAGGGGACTGATGAGCACAGATGTTAAGTCCCATAGTGCTCAGAGCCATTTGAACCATTTTGAACTAATTTGCATAGCAGTTATTGACATGCTAGGAATAATTGCAGTGCGGTATATTCGTGGTTGCCGTGACTATCTTTCAATCAGATAATGCAAGACCATATCTTGTCCATGCTTTCATGATCCACTGAAAACATCTGATCATGCATATCTGAGAGAGTGACACATTACTGCTCGTAAGCTATTACGATTGATGTATAGTTGAATCACCTTAGAATGACGTATCTGTAACTATCATCCAAGTTCAGTTCGACTCGATTCCCAGTTGGGTTAGACCCATTTATTGTTACCAGAGGTGGCTGCTCTTTATATTAAATTTTGAATTACGCGTTCTTTCTCTTTCGTTCTTTAACGTCCTTCCTGGTGTTACCATTTTAATGGGTGGCAGTGTATTAGCAATGGCAGAAACACAAATAAATGAATCAGGGAGAGACTGGAGTGGAGTATGTGACTGCGATCTTATTGATAATGAAATGTAGAAATCTGGGACAATTGACCAAGCAAATGGGTGGAAGAAGGATCAAGCAAGTTGTTTACTGGATTCCAAGAGACAAGAAAATATGGAGATGACGGCCTAGTTGAAGATGAGACAATGACATTAAAAAAAATGCAAGAACAACACGGAGGGGTTTAGTGGAGACGATAAAGCATGGAAAAACCTAGGAGAGATTTTTATCCAGCAGTGAATGCTAGTTGCCGTGATGATAATAATGAAGACAATGATAATAACCATTATAATAATAATGATAACCATCGTCATCATTATTATCATGACATCTAACATCCACCACTGAATGAAGGTCTTTGCTAGACTTTTCTCTGATTTATCGTCTTCAGCTATACCTTTCTCCATGTTGTTCTTACATGTTTTTAACTCCGTCAGCTCACCTTCGATTAGACAGTCGTCTCCTTGTTTTCTTATCTTTAGATGATGGTGATCATCATCATTATCATCACGACGAATTTTGTACGGATGCTAATGACCGCTCCATCATGGGCCATAAACCTAACTAATTATAACAGCATATTTCGTATTAAATGACATAAATCCAAATAAATATTGGTTAGCTACTAGTATCAGGGAAGAAAACTGAAATTTAATTTTGTTGTAATTCGCTTTCCATACTAAGGTATTGTACTAAAATGCAGTGAAATGTCTGTTTATATTAACGGGAGACTCTGTTATTATCTTCACGTTTTCTGTATGACACACACAATCTTTGTTACATAACTGACAATTAACTACTAAAAGAAATCCGTCCATAGATCATGTTGCACAGATGTGGGTGGATATAATTTCAACAGCTTGCAGAGCCGGGGAATCCTGAGCGGGACGAATGATACGGGAAAGAGGCAGAGACCAACAGAGGCACTGACATCTGCCGAACAGGGCTTTGTTAACGTCAAAAAAAGAAGACCAACAGAGGCGCACGTAACTGCATAACAACAGGAGGCGTCTGAGCAACGAAGAAACAGCAGAAGCAGAAAAACCAGGTATGTACAAGTCTAACAAATGAAGAGAGAGTGCTGCTTTTCATGGTCCACAGACATGAATCTCTTTCCATGAGTTCATTCCTAAGTCCGATACAGATTGTATTGTTGATTGCGTTTACTTAAACTTATGGACTGACATTTTTCGGGTTCATAAACATTAATTTTTATCTGTTATTACTTTTATGTTGTAATTTCCTGTACTGACAAATTCCATGACCTTGGAGATTTACTCCTCAATTTGGTCCTACGGAACTTGATGCGTCAATAAAAATAAAAATAATAAATTAACACCGCACATGTTGAAGTCAGGAAAACATGTAAAGACTATGACTTCAACATACGTGAATAGCAGATGCAACTCTCAACCATTTTCCAGAAAATAGTTCGAAAATATTACACGTGCTTATATACTTTGTATGGTCGCTAGCCTTCAAGTAGACCACAACCGAGTGAGTAAGCGCTTAGTTTCAGAAGTGCGAAGTCTTGGGATCAAATCTCCCTGGTAGAGCTTTTTTGTCATTCCCATGTAATTCTAACAACAGATATATTATGACTGTGCAAATTATAAACATCTAATAATTCATC
Source organism: Schistocerca serialis cubense (assembly GCF_023864345.2). Classification (NCBI taxonomy): domain Eukaryota; kingdom Metazoa; phylum Arthropoda; class Insecta; order Orthoptera; family Acrididae; genus Schistocerca; species Schistocerca serialis. The sequence continues at coordinate 142,406,206 of NC_064642.1, read as the reverse complement.
TATTACTTTCATAATCCTTATCCTGTAAAGAGGAGAAAAAAATTTCCTAGGGATATTGGAAATAAAAAAGGGATGTAAAAGAAGTTTCAGTGCATGCTTTCATATCCAAAGGAACATTGTCTCGAACTATACAGACGCTGTAAAACACAGACACCGCCCTACAGTATTTCATGCCAAAGCAAGGCAATCTGACGAGCAAAACAATATCTCTCCCTGTGCGGGAATCATACGATTTGTATGCGGGCACTATGCGACGTAGACACGATAACATAAATGAAGTTCGGGTCAACGCTGCAGACATGGTCGGATGGCAGTGGCAGTTCAGGCGACAGCTCACGATAGGTGGAAATTCGGCTTCGAGTCCTAGTCTGGCACCCATTTTCATTGTCCTTATTCCATTATGCACGTGATGGTTGTCCATATTCGCAACTGCGAATACATTTCATGCTTCCATAATGGTTGTAAGAGAACAAACCCTACAACAGAAAGCAGTTTGGTACGTAGTCTTACAACTATCATGGAATCAGTATTTTTATCTACTCTTTGTATTATGAATATCGGTCTGTAGCATTCTGTTTACATTCAGATCTGAAGATGACCATTTCTCTGGTAGAATCTAGTAATCTATGAATCCCTCTTGCAGTTTTGCAAGTAAAAAGTTTCTAAAGAAGACTACAACTCTACACAGAGTGAATATTATTAAAACCGTCAAACTACAGGGACGGATTCCTGACTGGAAATGGACGGAGAAAGGTCCTATGAACAAGTGTCCGAAAATGCATCGTTGCCACGGTAATCGCGCTGACGAATGAAAGTTCGTCCAGTTCCTCTGACCAAGTGCCGTGTGTTCCTCGCGTATTACAGGCTGTATGATGGATGCAGCGTACTGTAAGCAGCAGAATGGTCCGGTAGTTATGTCGGGAACAAGCCGAGATGGTGTCTGTGTAAGGAAAAGCATACGGAAACGGTCGAGAGGCAGCGCGGCTATTCCAAAACAAGTATCTCACAGATACCAACCACATCACACAACATTTGAAGCCCTTTTTGGACGTTTCTTGATGATGGGTCCTTTCAGACAGACCAACGTGAAGGGAGGCGATGAACTGTGCCTACACCAGGTTTGGGGACAGTGTTCTACAGGATATTGAGACACACCCTAGTACAAGCTCCAGGCAAGTGGCCCCCACCAATGTGGTGTAAGCCTGCCAGGTGCCGGGGCTAGCAGTGTATTTAACACTAAATTCTTCTAGAATCTTCATATGGAAATGATGCTCTAAGCCCCCCCTTTTCTAACTCCTACTTTTGTTGTTGCACATGGATTAAGAAGAAACGCAAACTGACTGTAATCGACCCTGCAAGTGGAGTAGAAAAGAGTTTGGTACCTGCAATAATTTAATTTGATAGAAATTAATTTGATAAAGGAAAGTTTCATTAATGTAGTGAGAACTGAAAGGGTTGCTCTACTGATCAACAGAAAGAAAGTTCTGTCCAAAATAACAATTTCATTTATTATGACTGAACTCAAAATAATAAACAAAACACGTGAAACATTTACAATACGTCAAACTGGATACTCAAATAAATGCTGTGAAGGTGAAGTTGTCCATAAACTAGCTTGTGACATTTATGACCAAGTGGTATGTGGAGCCAATTCCTTGCAACTCAAATCTTAAGAGAAACACCCAGCCAACCCAACTTTAATTGCTGCTACAGTAGTGAGAACTCAGACAATGAAAACCCAAGATAGAACCACGTTAGAAAAGACGAACAGGCGCGCTCTGCTGAGCTCTGATTATGACATAGCAATATTCCCTAAATCTGCCGGTGCTGCGGACATACATTACCAAGCTGTCTTCTTAACTGCAAGGACACGATCTGGCGTACCGGAGGCGATGGCTGGTTGCTTCGACGTCCCGTCGTGGTGATGATAATGTCGCGAGTATAGCCCGAAACAAATTATCCTGGTCTGCTTGTTCCAGACTAAAGACTTCCTGGCAACACAAATGCGCCTCTGAGGGAGACGAAGAAGGCTCGCCACACAATCACTGACGGTATAGTGATTGATTTTAACAAGCGAAGTAACACAGTAACTCCGATACAGTCAACTTTAGCCAAAACTGCTCAAGACGGACAACATAGGCAGCTTGTACGCAGAACACTCAATTGCCAACTGTACTCGGAAAGTTACGCTGAAGTCGAAACTTCAGCAACTTCGTCAAACAGTTACAATTATATGACAGTATATTAGACAGCAGACGAAAGGTAGGCTGTCCAGAGCAGCGAGAGCTCAGTCTTGCAACCTACTCCGATCGAAAGGCGGGAGCCAACCCTACCGAGAGCACCCGTACAAGCCGAACACAGAACATTACCGCCCCCACCACAGTGGCTGTGGTTAAACGTGCCAATCAGCAACTCGAAAACTGGTGGAAATTTTCACTCTATTGCTGAAGCACTACCATTCCACCAATGGAGATACTTGGCGCCAATTTCTGCGCCGATTTTGCTACGTCACGGAGCTATCCCCTGGGCAAGCCAATCACAGTTATGATTTTGCAGTAAACGCGGAAATTTGCCCGCCAAGACTGTCTGGGAACACAAGTCATTCCCACGCCTTGCTGGTAGCCCATCAGAAAGTGTTTTCACTAAGTTTCTTTGAAGTAACGGAATCTCTAACCCCAGCCGCTCCTTCAGGCCGCTGTGGGCGTGTCGCCCCCGCTCTTATGACAATGTCGGCGTCTGGACAGCATTGTCTCGACTCCCTCACACCCGTCGGCATAACCCTTTCAAGATCAGCAGTATCCGCCTGTCACCGGACCATCCGGGTGACGAGAGATGCTGCGTGGGGAGTCCGCATGTGAAGGAATAGCAGATTTTCACTGCATGCAATTAGAGAGGAAAATATCCATGTCTTCTGACTTCTCAATACTAGCCTTATAAAGACCATACTCGGCTATACTTCCCCAAATCGAAATACTCAGAGTAAGATATAACTATGAGAGGGGGCAAGTCACTGTGTGCATCGTAAAGGCATGCCACCCCTCAAGCCAAAGTATTACAACCGCTACTATCCCTATCACTTTCTATCCCATGGAGGCCACTTTGAACATCTGTTGTGACGTGCATGCGATGCAGCTCTGTCCTGTGTTCTGGAACAATTTCTTGTCCTTGCACGCATACCGTCCATTTCTGGACACATGTTCATACGACCTTTCTTCCTCAATTTCCAGTCAGGAATCCGTTCCTGCAGATTATCGGCCTTACTAATGTTCATCCTGTGTTATTCTAAAGATCGCTTCCTGCAATACTAAAAGTGTCAGGTAATTATCAAGTTTTTGAAGTTACAATGCGAACTCACGGGTTAAAATTCGTTCTCTCAAGCCTCGTTTAAACCGGAGCGAATACAAATGAACAAACATCGGCAAACGAGTATTCTGTCTGGTGTAAATCGTAGGCGAGCACAAGCAAACATCATTTGATAATGTTCAGTTCATATTCCCTAGTGTTCGTTCATGTTCCGCTGATTGCCGGTCTTTCAGCGAACGATCCAAGGAAGTTTGCTTCCGTTAACTATCTTGTCTATTTCTGTTGTTGAGATGAGTTAATTGATTGACAGAGTGATCAGTCTTAGAGATAGAAGTTATCGGATATCATCGGTGCTTTTGGGATCCAAAAGATCCGTAGCACTAATGCCGAAGGGAAATGAATATGGTTGGCAGGAAATTGACCATCACTGAATGGTCCAACTCGGCACATGAGAAAGACGATAAATTCATTAGACGCTTGTATCAGACGCGACTGAAATAAATACATGCAAGTTTTGTATTTCTTTTCATTAAAAACGGAAACCACAATAACATTCCTTGAAAGTGAACGCTTGCGAATAGACGCTGACCAGACACATTAATGTGACTACCTGTCAAAGCCTGTGTAACCACCTTTTGCTGCGTGATACGTGCACAGAGCCTCTGAAAGGGATGTGGAGCCATGCCGACTCCCGTGTCATGAGCAGCTGCGGTACGTTTCCCAACTAAGGATCCTTTATCGAGTTGGTCCTGCAGATTCTCGATTGGATTTTAACCCAAGGACTCTGGTGGCCAGGGGATAGGGTAACCTCATCTTGGTCTTCTTCGAACCATCCACATACACAGCGAGCTATATGACAGGTTGCATTGCCCTGCTGGTAGATGCCATTGTCCCGAGGAAAAACAAACTGTTTGTAGGGGTGGACATGATTCCTAAGGGTAGACGCACACTTGTGTTGATCCATTGTGCTTTCCAGCGACGAGACCACCCAGGGAAATCCACGAAAAGATTCCCCAGACCATAACACATCCTCTACATCTACATATACATCCATACTCCGCAAGCCACCTGACGGTGTGTGGCGGAGGGTACTTTGAGTAACTCTATCGGTTCTCCCATCTATTCCAGTCTCGTATTGTTCGTGGAAAGAAAGATTGTCGGTATGCCTCTGCGTGGGCTCTAATCTCTCTGATTTTATCCTCACAGTCTCTTCGCGAGATATACGTAGGAGGGAGCAATATACTGCTTGACTGCACGGTGAAGGTATGTTCTTGAAACTTCAAAAAAAGCCTGTACCCGGCTACTGAGCGTCTCTCTTTCAGAGTCTTCCACTGGAGTTTATCTATCATCTCCGTAACGCTTTCGCGTTTACTAAATGATCCTGTAACGAAGCGCGCTGCTCTCCGTTGGATCTTCTCTATCTCTTCTATCAACCCTATCTGGGACGGATCCCACACCGATGAGCAGTATTCAAGCAGTGGGCGAACAAGTGTACTGTAACCTACTCCCTTTGTTTTCGGATTGCATTTCCTTATTATTCTTCCAACGAATCTCAGTCTGGCATCTGCTTTACCGACGATTAATTTTATGTAGTCATTCCATTTTAAATCACTCCTAATGCCCACTCCCAGATAATTTATGGAATTGACTGCTTCCAGTTGCTGACCTGTTATATTGTAGCTAAATGATAAGGGATCTTTCTTTCTATGTATTCACAGCACATTACACTTGTCTACATTGAGATTCAATTGCCATTCCCTGCACCATACGTCAATTCGTTGCAGATCCTCCTGCATTTTAGTACAATTTTCCATTGTTACAATCTCACGATATGCTACAGCATCATCCGCAAAAAGTCTCGATGAACTTCCGATGTTATCCACAAGGTCATTTATATATACTGTGAATAGCAATGGTCCTACGACACTCCCCTGCGGCACACCTGAAATCACTCTTACTTCGGAAGACTTCTCTCCATTGAGAATGACATGTTGCGTTCTGTTATGTAGGAACGCTCCAATCCAATCAGACACTTGGTCTGATGGTCAATATGCTCTTACTTTGTTCATTAAACGACTGTGGGGAACTGTATCAAACGCCTTGCGGAAGTCAAGAAACACGGCATCTGCCTGGGAACCCGTGTCTATGGCCCTCTGTGTCCCGTGGACGAATAGCGCGAGCTGGGTTTCACACGATCGTCTTTTTCGAAACCCATGCTGATTCCTACAGTGTAGATTTCTAGTTTCCAGAAAAGTCATTATACTCGAACATAATACGTGTTCCAAAACTCTGCAACTGATCGACGTTAGAGATATAGGTTCTGCACATCTGTTCGACGTCCCTTCTTGAAAACGGGGATGACCTGTGCCCTTTTCCAGTCTTTTGATTGCAGGCTGTTTGGTTTCAGACCTTTCACGCCGTATACTCCAATGGCTATTTGTAAAAAAAAATTCAAATGGCTCTGAGCACTATGGGACTTAACATCTGAGCTCATCAGTCCCCTAGAACTTAGAACTACTTAAACCTAACTAACCTAAGAGCATCACGCACATCCATGCCCGAGGCAGGATTCGAACCTGCGACCGTAGCAGTCGCGCGGTTCCGGACTGAAGCGTCTAGAACCGCTCGGCCACAGCGGCCGGCCATCTGTCCAAAGGAGCATAAAATGTGCTTCATCTGAAGAGACCGCTTGTCGGCACTAACAAGGAGACGGCACGACCGTGGGGTCGGGGATTTGTCCGAAATTTTGTGTGGTGAAAGAGGACCCCTAACGCCTCAAGTGGTTAATATATTAGGATGCACTATCCTGAAAATCCCAGGAAAAATCGATCCAAAGTTTCTTAGGTGCCTTATGAGTATAAAATGTTAGTCCATTGCGGGGCGCCGGCCAGAGTGGCCGAGCGGTTCTAAGCGCTACAGTCTGGAACCGCGCGACCGCTACGGTCGCAGGTTCGAATCCTGCCTCGGGCATGGATGTGTGTGATGTCCTTAGTAGGTTTAAGTAGTTCTAAGTTCTAGGGGACTGATGACCTCAGATGTTAAGTCGTATAGTGCTCAGAGCCAATTGAATCATTGCGGAGCTGCCGTCTGGCCTAGATGTTTTGGCCTCGGAGTCGTACGCCAGAGGTCTCGTGTTCGATTCCTCCTCTGGCAATTTTGTTTCATCTGTTTCATTTTATTTTGTTATTTCACCAATTATTCAGAAAGTTACCCAAACCTACATTATCTTTAAGAAATTAGTTACATTATTGAATAAAAATTATTTTCTTTCTGTCCAACAACACAATTCTTGGCGGTGGGTTTTCCATTCTTAATTGTAAATTATATGAGGGGAAACATTGGGTTTTTAATCAGAATAACAAAGTCTATTGGGAAATATTTAGTTTTTATACATATAATAATTATAAACAAGAACCGCAGTGGCAATTATCGTAAAAACAAAGAAAGCAATAATTTTTGCGACATCTTGCGCAACATATAAAGGCTGATTTTTTTTCAGTCACAGGGCGTTTGCAATAAATCAGCACAAAAACATGCCCCATTAACATTTACGAAAATGTTTTGAGTTTCTGATAATTTTGAGGCAAACCAGGCATATTGAATCATGTCTCCGAATATTGGTGACGATAATTGACGGTGAATTATAGAATGAATTTTTATACAATCTTCCCGGGAATTAATTTCACTATTCTTCTGTAACAATTCGCTGCAATTTTGCAAGCAACAGAAGGAAAAAAAAAGTGCTGGAGAAGGAATCGAACCTGAGACCTCTGGCGTATGACTCCGAGGCCTAAACATATGGGCCAGACGGCAGCTCCGCAATGGACTAAAATTTTATACTCATAAGGCACCTAAGAAACTTTGGATCGATTTTTCCCGGGATTTTCCGTCCTAATATTTTAACCACTTGAGGCGTTAGGGGTCCTCTTCCACCACACAAAATTTCGGATAAATCCCCGTCCCCACGGTCGTGCCGTCTCCTTGTAAGTGGGCGCGCGGTACTGGTGTTCCAATTCCAGCCTTCGTCGCCGATGAATAGCAGTCAGCATATGTGCATGAACCAGGCGCCTATTGCAGAGGCTAAAACGCAGCAACATCCACTGATTGGTCGTTGAGGAGACGCTGTTGGTAGCCCTTGGTTCGTCTGGGCATTCAGCTGCTCAACACTTGCACGTCTGTTCGCCTATACACATCTCGCAGCCGTCTGTTCCTCCTGTCGTCTGTTCACCACAGTTGCCCCAGCCCCGGATTTGAATAGCGCCATTTTACCATGAACGATTTACCTTCAAAAATGGTTCAACTGGCTCTGAGCACCATGCGACTTAACTTCTGAGGTCATCAGTCGCCTAGAACTTAGAACTAATTAAACCTAACTAACCTAAGGACATCACATACATCCATGCCCGAGGCAGGATTCGAACCTGCGACCGTAGTGGTTGCTCGGTTCCAGACTGTAGCGCCTAGAACCGCACGGCCACTCCGGCCGGCTGAATTACTTTAAGTATGGCGTCACGTGAACAGTTTACGAGCTTAACTGTCTCGGAAATGCTTCCACCACAGCCAGAAAGCCAGTGATAATAGCCTTTTGGACATCAGATAAATCGCTCTGTTTCCGCATTACAACAGCTCTCTAATTGCTGCATCCTCCCGACAAGCTTTATACACTCCTGGAAATTGAAATAAGAACACCGTGAATTCATTGTCCCAGGAAGGGGAAACTTTACTGACACATTCCTGGGGTCACATACATCACATGATCACACTGACAGAACCACAGGCACATAGACACAGTCAACAGAGCATGCACAATGTCGGCACTAGTACAGTGTATATCCACCTTTCGCAGCAATGCAGGCTGCTATTCTCCCATGGAGACGATCGTAGAGATGCTGGATGTAGTCCTGTGGAACGGCTTGCCATGCCATTTCCACCTGGCGCCTCAGTTGGACCAGCGTTCGTGCTGGACGTGCAGACCGCGTGAGACGACGCTTCATCCAGTCCCAAACATGCTCAATGGGGGACAGATCCGGAGATCTTGCTGGCCAGGGTAGTTGACTTACACCTTCTAGAGCACGTTGGGTGGCACGGTATACATGCGGACGTGCATTGTCCTGTTGGAACAGCAAGTTCCCTTGCCGGTCTAGGAATGGTAGAACGATGGGTTCGATGACGGTTTGGATGTACCGTGCACTATTCAGTGTCCCCTCGACGATCACCAGTGGTGTACGGCCAGTGTAGGAGATCGCTCCCCACACCATGATGCCGGGTGTTGGCCCTGCGTGCCTCGGTCGTATGCAGTCCTGATTGTGGCGCTCACCTGTACGGCGCCAAACACGCATACGACCATCATTGGCACCAAGGCAGAAGCGACTCTCATCGCTGAAGACGACACGTCTCCATTCGTCCCTCCATTCACGCCTGTCGCGACACCACTGGAGGCGGGCTGCACGATGTTGGGGCGTGAGCGGAAGACGGCCTAACGGTGTGCGGGACCGTAGCCCAGCTTCATGGAGACGGTTGCGAATGGTCCTCGCCGATACCCCAGGAGCAACAGTGTCTCTAATTTGCTGGGAAGTGGCGGTAAGGTCCCCTACGGCACTGCGTAGGATCCTACGGTCTTGGCGTGCATCCGTGCGTCGCTGCGGTCCGGTCCCAGGTCGACGGGCACGTGCATCTTCCGCCGACCACTGGCGACAACATCGATGTACTGTGGAGACCTCACGCCCCACGTGTTGAGCAATTCGGCGGTACGTCCACCCGGCCTCCCGCATGCCCACTATACGCCCTCGCTCAAAGTCCGTCAACTGCACATACGGTTCACGTCCACGCTGTCGCGGCATGCTACCAGTGTTAAAGACTGCGATGGAGCTCCGTATGCCACGGCAAACTGGCTGACACTGACGGCGGCGGTGCACAAATGCTGCGCAGCTAGTGCCATTCGACGGCCAACACCGCGGTTCCTGGTGTGTCCGCTGTGCCGTGCGTGTGATCATTGCTTGTACAGCCCTCTCGCAGTGTCCGGAGCAAGTATGGTGGGTCTGACACACCGGTGTCAATGTGTTCTTTTTTCCATTTCCAGGAGTGTATTCTCTCTTCTGCTTGTGCTGCTTCCTGCTCTCTGTCAGTGGTTATTGCACTCTAACGTCGAATATAGGCGGTGGTCACATTAATGTAACTTTACTGTATACATCTAATATGTTGATTAAAACTAAAAACGTACTAAAGACTTGATCATTCTCGTTGCTTAGGTTCATGGTAGCTTTAATTACATGGTTAATGTATCACTGACAAGGAAACCGCCCCATCGCACCCCCCTCAGATTTAGTTATAAGTTGGCACAGTGGATAGGCCTTGAAAAACTGAACACAGATCAATCGAGAAAACAGGAAGAAGTTGTGTGGAACTATGAAAAAAATACACAAACTGAGGGACCGATGACCGTCGCAGTCTGGTCCCTTTAATCCCACAAACCAACCAACACAAACTGAGTAGTCCATGCGGAAATAGGCAACATCAAGGACAGTCTGAGCTCAGGAGCGCCTTGGTCCCGTGGTTAGCGTGAGCAGCTGCGGAACGCGACGTCCTTGGTTCAAGTCTTCCCTCGAGTGAAAAGTTTAATTTTTTATTTTCAGACAATTATCAAAGTTCAAGCAATCACACATCAACTTTGCTCTCCAAAATTTCAGGACATGTTCAGATTTGCTTGGACATATGCAGGATTTGACGGTCTACACAAGGAAAAATTTGAAAACGTTAAAAACATGTGTTTTGACAGAGCACAGGGAAAACTGTGCGACTGTGAAACTGTTGCATTCATTTGTTGCAGTTTATGTGACAAACTCTTGTTTTCATCACTTTTTTGGGAGTGATTATTACGTCCACAAGAAAACCTAAATCGGGCAAGGTAGAAGAATCTTTTTACCCATTCGCCAAGTGTACAAGTTAGGTGGGTCGACAACATATTCCTGTCATGTGACGCACATGCCGTCACCAGTGTCGTATAGAATATATCAGACGTGTTTTCCTGTGGAGGAATCGGTTGACCTATGACCTTGCGATCAAATGTTTTCGTTTCCCATTGGACAGGCACGTCCTTTCGTCTACTAATCGCACGGTTTTGCGATGCGGTCGCAAAACACAGGCACTAAACTTATTACAGTGAACTGAGGCGTCAATGAACGGACAGACAGATTATAACTTTGCGAAAATAAAGAAAGTAAACTTTGCAGTCGAGGGAAGACTTGAACCAAGGACCTCTCGTTCCGCAGCTGCTCACGCTAACCACGGGACCACGGCGCATCTGTGCTCAGACTGTCCTTGATGTTGCATATTTGCGAATGGACTACTCAGCTTGTATATTTTGCTTATTTTTTTATAGTTCCACACAACTTCTTCTCGTTTTCTCGATTGATCTGTTTTCAGTTTTTCAAGGCCTATCCACTGTGCCAACTTATCACTAAATCTGAGGGGGGTGCGATGGGGAGGTTCCCTTGTGAGACGAGTTTTGATGGTAAATAAAAATAGTTTACCCGTGCTCTCTGCCCTCTAACAAACAATATAGCACACTTTATCAAGTATTGTGTGTGTCCTACTCTCCCTTTATACCGTGACGTCCGTTGTGTTGTTGTATTGTAAGGCGCCACGTATACCGTTTGTATATGTATACGTGTATGTCGTCGTTGTCGTCTCTTCTTTCCCTCGTCGATATCAGAGCATGAGAAATGTTTGTGTTAGTGTTTACCTATTTGTTGTCGACAACACACAACTACATGGCCACGGTATCACCTGATTCCGGAATAGCTAGCTTAATATAGTATAAAGACAGTGGGTTTCGATGCAGCGTTATTTAAGCGTGATATTATTCTTCACTTAACATTTGAGACTTTAAGAACCAGCTACTCTTCATCAGGCCCAAAACTCGACTTGTAACGAGAGCACTTACGATCAGTCTTTCACAATATTAATAATACGTAAGGCTCTACACCACTATAAGAAAATATCACTGTTCATGAAATAACAAAATATACGAATATATTTCTTTATATTTTTCCTTTTATTTAATCAAATGCTTTCAAATGTTTATTTCACGCCCACAAATCACCCACACCTCGATATAGAGTGTAAACGTGTGCATGAAAAATAGTACACTGTTTCTGCTGATACCACGTATGAGCTTTTGGGTTGCTAGGCTACTTCGATCAACAGGATTTATATTGGATTTTGAAAATGATCTTTCTATCCAAACTTACGTCCTTCACAATGGCTTATCAAATATTCTACCCTTGAAAGTCTCTTCGGGTTTACTGCCGGTTCCTAAAATCAACTTGACTCGATATTTCGGCGATCCAACTGACGCCATCTTCAGGAAAATGCTGCTTCTGCTGATGAGTCCCGCTGAGAATTGACGCCAGTTTTTTTTTTTTCTTTATTGTGATTTTAAAACCCATAGAACAGGTAGGCTGGCAGCAGCACAATACGCCGCTCTTCAGCCAAAGATAGTACAATGATAAAAACAGAGAAGATACATGACTTGGAACAAAACGGCGGGAAAAAACGGTAGACACATGAACATAAAAAAACATGAAGCCGTTCACACTCGATGACAATCCACGCTACAAACTGTTGACACGAAGCACAAACACTGAAGATGACGATGGCACTGGTGAACGATGGAGTGTGACGGTGAACACGAACACTAAACACGACGGCACACACGAGACACTGATAGCGATGATCTCTGGCGCGCGAATGTCCACTTAGCGTGTGCGAGTCCGGGGACCTGCCAAGAGGGAAATAAGGGTGAGGTGGGGGAGAGGGGAGAACAAGGATGCCAATGGCTGAGGAGATGGGGGGAGGAGGAGAGGGACAGGGGAGGGGAAGCCCGGGGGAGGAGTGGGGAGAAATGGAGGAGGGAGGGAAGGGGGAGAGAAGGGAGAGAGGGTGCCCAGAGGAGCAAACACAGGAGGAGGGTGGGAGGATCAAAGTTGGTAGGAGGGGTAGATGGAGGGGAGGAGAGCATCATCAGGGAGAGGGAGCTGGCGGAAGCCACCTTGGGAGAGGGTAAGGAGGGTGGAGAGATGGAGACCGGGTGGGACGTGGGAATACAGGCGCGGCCGCGGGCAGGGGTGGGAGAGGATGGTGGAGACTAGCGGGTGAGGAGGATCGAGTTTGCGGGAGGTGTACAGGATCCGTATCCTTTCGAGGAAAAGGAGGATGTGGGGGAAGGGAATGAGATCGTACAGGATTCGCATGGGGGAGGGGAGACGGATGCGATAGGCAAGGCAGAGAGCATGGTGTTCAAGGATTTGGAGGGATTTATAAAAGGTAAGGGGGGCGGAGATCCAAGCCCGATGGGCGTAACAAAGGATAGGGCAGATGAGGGATTTGTAGGTGTGGAGGATGGTGGAGGAGTCCAGACCCCACGTACGGCCAGAAAGGAGCTTGAGGAGACGGAGTCGGGAGAGTGCCTTGGCTTGGATTGTCCGGAGATGGGGAGTCCAGGAGAGGCAATGGTCGAGGGTGACGTCAAGGTACTTAAGGGTGGGAGTGACGGCGATAGGACGGCCATAGATGGTGAGATAGAAATCAAGGAGGTGGAAGGAAGGGGTGGTTTTGCCTACAATGATCGCCTGGGTTTTGGAGGGATTGACCTTGAGCAACCACTGGTTGCACCAAGCAGTGAACCGGTCAAGATGGGATTGGAGAAGGTGTTGGGAGCGCTGCAGGGTGGGGGCAAGGGCAAGGAAGGTGGTGTCATCGGCAAACTGGAGAAGGTGGACGGGGGGTGACGGCGGCGGCATGTCCGCCGTGTACAAAAGGTACAGAAGGAGGAAGAGGATGGAGCCTTGGCGGAGGGGAAAAAGGTGTAGGAATCTGTGTTATGGATGGTGACATAGGAAGGACGGCGGGAGAGAAAGGAGCCGATCAGACAGACGTAGTTAATGGGAAGGGCGAAGGTTTGGAGCTTGAAGAGGAGACCAGAATGCCATACGCGGTCATAAGCACGTTCGAGGTCCAGGGAGAGGAAGATTGCGGAGCGACGGGGATTAAGCTGGTCAGAAAGGAGATGAGTGAGGTGAAGGAGAAGGTCGTCGGAAGAGAATGATGGCCGAAAGCCACACTGGGTAACGGGAAGGAGGCGGTGCTGGCGGAAATGCTGGTGGATGCGTCGGGTGAGGATAGATTCCAGGACCTTGCTGAAGACCGAGGTAATGCTGATGGGACGGTAGGAGGAGACGGTGGACGGCGGTTTGCCAGGTTTAAGGAACATTAGGGTACGGGAGGTTTTCCACAGGTCAGGGTAGTAACCGGCTGACAGGACTACATTGTAGAGCCTGGCCAGGGTGGAGAGGAAAGAGACAGGAGCTTCACGAAGGTGACGGTAGGTGACATGATCGTGACCAGGAGCGGTGTTGCGTTTTGTGCGGAGTGTAGCAATGAGATCCTGTGTAGTGATAGGGGCATTGAGTTCCGTGTGTGTAATGTTGTCCAAGTACTGGAAACCAGGAGCGAGGGGAGGGACAGAGGTGTCAGTTCGATCATGGACATCCGGGAAGAGGGAGTAATCGAACTGGGGATCATCGGGATGGAAAATACATCAGAGAGGTAGGAGGCAAAGTGATTGGCCTTACTAAGGGTGTCAGGGAAGGGGTGATCATCATGGAGAAGAGGATAGTAGGGGGAGGGTAAGGCGACGGAAGGCTGACCAGAACTTGGACGAGTTGATAGGTAGGGTAGCATTTAAATGGGTGCATGTCTGTCGCCAGTCCCAGCGTTTCTTAGCCACGAGCAAATTACGAATGTGTCGCTGGAGTTGCCGGTGGCGTCGTAGTGTGTCCGGGTCATGCGTGTGGAGGAAGGCACGGTAGAGACGGCGGGATTCACGGAGGAGGATGGCCTGTGGGGGTAAGGTAGGACGTTGGGGGTGAATGGTGACAGTAGGGACGTGGGCCTCCACGGCCTCAGACAAGGTCTGCTGGAGAAAGGAGGCGGCATGGGTGACATCGTCGGGGTGGTGGTAGGTGAAGGGGTGGCTATCGACCTGGGTGAAGAGGGTATCCCGGTAGGCATTCCAGTTGGCACGGGAATAGTCATGGACGTACTTAGGGGGAGGGTCATTACGAGGGTCGGGGCGGGGGCGACGACCGTCTGAAATCGTGAGGAGGACAGGGAGATGGGCGTTACCAGTAGGCTCCAGGACATCCACGGTTATGCGGCCAAGGAGGTTGGGGGAGGAGAGGATAACATCGGGAGTGGAGTTGGATTCAGGACGGGTGTGCTGGGGGATGGGGATGAGGTCGCCTTGAAGGGAGGAGAGGAACCGATGCCACCGCCGTAACTGGGCAGCGGAACGACTATGGATGTTGACGCCACGTTGCATATCGACGTCCTATATAGGCCACCGTTCAGTACACGGCGCATGCGCCGCCCGTCACGGTTTCTGCCTTCCAAAACAGGGAGGTGGCGCCGCCCTTAGTGAAACACTGCTGGCAACGATATATCGCAATCAAGGCTGCACCAAAGAACGTTCAATTTTGATGCAAGATAATACAGGATTCCACTTCTTGCTAAGAGGAAACCCATTGTCTCTGTTAATTAAATTATCAGCCAACCTAATTTCAATCGCCTTTTTATAGACACTTCCAAAAACCGGAAATGTTGGCAACCACCACAGTTTCCTCAAATTTCATATTGTGTCCCTCATTTAGGCAGTGTTCTGCTACCACTGGTTTTTCCGGCTGTTGTAGCCTCGTATGACGGCGATGTTCCACACACCTGTCATGCACTGTGCGAATAGAACGGCCAATGTAAGCTTTCCCACATGACACGGAATTTTGTACACACCGGGTTTCTTAAGCCCCAAATCATCCTTCACAGAGCCGTGCAGAGCCCTAATCTTAGAAGGTGGACGGAACACACTCTTAATGTTAAAATTTCTTAAAATTCGTCCAATCTTAAACGATAAGCCTCCTGCATAAGGAAGAAAGGCCACAGATCTACGTTCCTCTTCGTACACCTCTGGAGATGGTCCAAACTCCATAGCCTGACGAATCTGCTTCTCGGTGTATCCATTTTCCTTAAAAACAGTCATCAAATGCTCAAGTTCTTGGGTTAAGCTGTCTGCGTTGGAGATGGAATATGCTCTCCGTACCAAAGTCCTAAGGACGCCATTGCGTTAGTGTGGTGGATGACAGCTCTTAGGATGCAGATACCAATCTGTGTGTGTCGGCTTTCGGTGAACGCTGTGTCCCAAAGTTCCATCTGGTCTTTTTAAACCATAACGTCTAAAAATAGAAGCATCCCATCATTTTCAACCTCCATAGTAAATTTGATACGGGGATGAAGACAGTTGAAGTGGTCCAAAAATCTGTTGAGAGCATCACGTCCATGTGGCCAGACGAAGAAGGTATCGTCCACGTATCTCCAGAAGCACGTTGGTTGCAAAGCTGAGGTCCTCAGTGCCATGTCCTCGAAGTCCTCCATAAATAAATTGTCGACTATGGGTGACGAAGGACTACCCATAACCACTCCGTCATTCTGTTCAAAAATGTTACCATTAAATAAAAAATACGTGGAGGTCAGCTCATGACGACAACGGTACCATTTTTGAACAGACATTCTCAGAGCGCCACCCCAACGTACCTCCTTCAATATGCTGACAACACAACTTACCAAGCCACTCACCACGCCCTTCAGTTCTCCCATATCTCCCTCCAGGGTCACCTGAATCTCCTTTTCGAGTAGAAACATCAAGTAAATCCACAGGAAAGCCAAGCAACCATTTTCTTCGCCCCACTTGTCGATCCCATCGTCCAGATTTCTATCTCCCCATCTACAACCAAGTTATGCCTCTGACCGCCGCGCGGGATAGCCATGCAGTCTTAGGCGCCTTGCCACGGTTCGCACTGCTCCCACCGTCGGAGGTTCGATTTGTACCTCGAGTATGGGTGTGCGTGTTGTCCTTAGCGTAAGTTAAAGTTAGATTAAGTAGGCTGTAAACCCAGGGACAGATGACCTCAGCAGTTTGGTCCCATAAGAACTTACCACAAATTTCCATTTTTTTTCCTCTGACCAACACAGTAAAGTATTTAGGAATAACCATCAACAGAAAACTTAACATAGAATGCACATCTCTCTTAGCGTCCAACACAAAGCTCGAAACTGACTGAACTACTAAAAGGCCGCACCTGGGATCTACAGTCTTCTACCATTATCCTCACCTATAAATCCCTCATCCGCCCGAGTCCAACCTACGCCAACGTTGTGTGGATCTCTGCCTCACCTGAATTCTACAAGTCCATCAAAATCCTGAAAAGACATACATCCTGCCTCGCCTTCCGCATCCGCTTACATTCCCCAACTCGAATCTTGCAGCAGCTTATCCATTTCGCAAACCTTCTTACCATACTAGAGCACCTTCGGATCGGATACATTAATCGGAAAACCCAGTCTCAGCACCCAACTTCCCACCCACTAAAAACCAATCCAGTTATCCAACTGCACCACTACATCCATATTCACCTCTCACGTACCGTCATGTCTTATCCATCCTCTCCCGCCGGAGTTTTAACCAACTCCCACTCCCTAGCAAAGTAATCTATCCTGAGATATACCTCTCTTTCCAGCCCTAATCACAAAATTTTACCTCACACCATCCTCCCATTTTCTCCTTCCACCCTCATCCACCTTGCTCGCTTCTAGTCGCTTAATTGTTATGAGAAGCTAGCGAAAAGCGTCAGAATTTGAGATAATGTTAAAAGAAATTTGAGCTATAATTCAGTGTTAAGTGCACTTCCTGCACGAATTTCACACTTACTTGCTAATTCAGCCACCTAAATTCATTCTTTCTACGTCATTTTTCTTTCTTCGCCAAAAGCAGCGCACTCGTCATGCAGTATAATCCTCCCTAAATATCACGGATTTGCATGGTGGCTCAAACTATGTAGTGTTATATCCTGTATGATGATTATTAGCGCCAAAAAACAACCACCTTATGTGCTTGTGCTGTTTTCGGTCGCCCTAGGGCAAACTCTTTTTTACAGATGGTGATGGCCACCGGAGAACTTATTTGCAATTGCTCGTTCGCTTCCATTCACTCTGGTAATAAAACGAGGCGTGTTTTTTAAGTAAGTACCGCTTTGAAATTAAAAAAAGACGTTCTAAGATATGTCAATAATTTTATTTTTACATGAAAGCCTCTACCTTAATCTACTTTTCTACATAATTTCCGTCAATATTGGGGCGCTTGTCATAACGTTGTACCAGTTTTTGAATACCCTCCTCATAGAAGTCTGCCGCCTGACTTGTTAACCACTGCAGCACCACTGTTTTGACTTCGTCATCGTCTTGAAGATTCTGACCGCTCAGGTGTTTCTTCAAGTGCAGGAACAGATAGTAGTCACTGGGCGCAAGATCGGGGCTGTACGGGTGATGATCTAGAGCTTCCCATCGAAAAGATGTGATGAGATCTTTGGTCTGATTCACCACATGCGGACGGGCATTGTCTTCCAGCAAAACGATGCCCTTGCTCAACTTCCATGGACTATTCCTCTGATTCTGGTGTGACGTAGGCCACACATGTTTCATCGCCCATAACAATTTGGCTCAAGAAATCATCACCGTCGTTGTGGTACCGCCCAAGGAAAGTCAATGCACTGTCTAAATGTTTGGTTTTGTGCACATCGTTCAACATTTTCGGTACCCAATGTGCGCACAATTTTCGGTAATTCAAGTGCTCGGTCACAATGCCATACAAAGCACTACGAGAAACATTAGGAAAGTCATCCCGCAAGGAGGAAATCGTAAAGCGTCTGTTTTCTCTCACCTTATTGTCCATTTCTTGCACCAAACTTTCATTAACGGCCGAAGGATGCCCACTCCGTTACTCATAATGTTTTCTCCCTAAACTGCACAGATCTCACGATGAATATCGATCGCTTTTAGGCCTTTAGCACTAAGAAATCTTATAACTGCCCGTACGTCGGCCGGTTTCGGTGGCCGTGCGGT
This sequence comes from Schistocerca serialis cubense, assembly GCF_023864345.2. Classification (NCBI taxonomy): domain Eukaryota; kingdom Metazoa; phylum Arthropoda; class Insecta; order Orthoptera; family Acrididae; genus Schistocerca; species Schistocerca serialis. Next base: position 142,387,897 of record NC_064642.1, on the reverse strand, counting down.
TCTAGGCGCCTCAGTCCGGAACCGCGGGACTGCTACGGTCGCAGGTTCGAATCCTGCCTCGGGCATGGATGTGTGTAATGTCCTTAGGTTAGTTAGGTTTAAGGGGCTCCCGAAAGGCTCAAAATCATGAAAAGTTCAATTTTTACTTTTTTGCGTTTTCTGACTCTGCAGACTATTACCTTTTAATAGATATATAGTTTATTCAATTCCGAAGACTACAACTATTTTTAAATTTTTTTTTAAATGTGTTCTACATGGGCGTGACTCACTGTGGCGCTGTTAAACTGCTGTCAAATGGTGTTATTATTAACGTGCGTGTTCATCAGGTACATTTTAGTGATGTGAGATAAAGTATGTGTTGTGGCTAACCTGTGATGGTTCAATATATATCGCTGGTGTGATTGTCGATTGTTTCATGTTTATTTACTCTGTCGTTATCTCGAAAATATTCGTAATTAATTCTGTATCTTGAGTCTCTGTTTTGTTGAAGTATAATAATGAGTAAAAGTAAAGTTATTAGAAATCCTCTGAAGGCTTTTAAGAAAAGGAGAAATGTTGGAAAGCCAAAGGTATGTGTTATTACTGTAAACAATAAAGACGATAACCAAGTGAGTGAACCTAACCTCTCAAGTACAACTGCCCATAGCAGTCAAAGTGGGAAAGAAAATACTTCACAGAAGAAGCTTGGTTCAATGAGTGAAAACTATGAATGTTTTATGGGCGAATCGGGTGTGAATGAAATATTTGATATGTCGGTTCTCAAAGGAATTTTTTCAAACTGTGTAAGATGTATTCATTGTAGTGAAGTTGGTCTGGAACTCTCCATAATAAAGCACGTAGGACTTGCTAGTGAAATACAACTGAAAAGTGATAAGTGTTCATACATGACCACCTTTTGGAACAGTGTTGCAGTAACTGCAACTGAAGAAAATGGTAGCAAAATCTACGAACACAACAACGAGCGATGCTTGCTTTAGACAAGGAACGCCTTCGGGCTGCAGACAGGGCTGTAAAGAGTCTAGAAATACAAGCAAGAGTAAACAGGAGGAGGAACAAGAGGAAGCTGGAGTAGGAGTTTGCAGAGGATGAAGATAATCCATCCTATGGACCTGGAATGCACTAAAAAGTTAATCCAATGTTTGTCGCTCGATTCCCAAAACTTTTATTTTCTCATACTAATTACATGTTTTCTAAGGATCTTCCAAACATATTTGTTTCAAACTTTCAGTAAATGTTACACAGTACCTTCTGCATAATTTAACACAGCCTTTTTCCAAAAAACTGTATATTTTTGAATATATAGATAAAAAATTGCAAAAAAATGTTGTGAATTTTCATTACAATTGAAAAAAAAATCATCTTTAATAACTGAACTAAAATTTTGTAAAATCCCTGTGTTAAGTTGTAGCCCATATTTCAATAAATAATCTGTAAAAAGTTCAACTTCCTACCTCAAATACTTTGTGAGGAAAGATGTAATTTATAAGCGTTATTTTAACATTGCAAGTATAGGGCGTTCCGGAGCCCCTTAAGTAGTTCTAAGTTCTAGGGGACTGATGACCTAAGATGTTAAGTCCCATAGTGCTCAGAGCCATTTGAACCAGCCCGAACTCACAGTCGGCGGGACTCATGATTATCGGAGGCAACTTAAACACTCAGTACACAAAGTAAACAAGAAAGTGTCAGACTGTAATGGCGTCAGTGCGTAGATTGAGGTACAGGCTTTCATGTAAAAATAAAATTATTGAGATATTTTAGTACGTCTTTTTTTAATTTCAAAACGATACTTACTTAAAAAAACACGCCTCGTAATATTTTCTTGGGGTCAGTGGCCTGGTGCAATTCTTCCAATTGGACACCACTTTGGCGATTTGCATGCATTTATCCAATTGGGGAAGGGGAGCTACAGTTTAACGTGTCGTTCCTGGCGACTCCTTACATTGTTGAGAGTGAAGGCTATGTTAAAGGTAGACTGAAAATTGCCGTGGTTCGACCGGGATTTCATCCCACGACTTCTCGCTTTCCAGGCACGCGCTTCACCACTAGACCACCAGGCTAGGCTATCACGCGACAGCTCCTCACGATGTGCCAGGCATATAAAACACTGCTCAAGCCACACACACCTGCTTTCCATACTACTGCTCGGAACCAATACGAAGGCTCTTTTGTACTTGGAACTGAGCAATGATGCCCTATGGGGTTTGTTTAAAGGACTGCCTTCTGGAAATGAGTGTTGCTGGTTCTGAGGTTTTACACCAAGCTTAGAGCAGGTCTCCATCTTATCTGCTGCAGAGGTCCAGAATTATTTTAGGCTTGTCGAATTTTTTAAAAAAAAGGATGGCACTCCAGATTTTGCGTTGTAGTCTGTTGTTTAACATTTTAGATAGGCATCACAGTTCTTAAACCTGTGTACACTGATGGCTCCTAACAAGGGGTCTCCCTCGGTTGTTCAGTCATTGGGCCCACTGTGTCCTCAGGATTTGCTTTCCTCATCACTACAGTGTATTTTCTGCAGACCTCCATGCGTTCCTGAAAGCAATGCAGCAGGTGAGGCGTCTTCAGAGCAAACAGTTTCTCATCCACTCCGACTTCCTTAGTGCTGTACAATCGTTGCAGCACATTTATCCAGCAGACAAAATGGTTCAGCTTATACACGACCAACTGTACATCCTACAGCGGCAGGGGAAGGACTAGACATTCTGCTGGGTACCAGGAAACGTGAGAACTTGGGGAAATGAACCGGCAGACAAAGCCGCAAAGGAGACCTGCAGGGAACTTAACTTTCATGTTCCATTTCCCTGCAGGATGTCATCTCGTGGGTGAGCCGCAGGTCCATACAATTGTGGGAGGAGGCGTGACCGGCGGGTGACGAACAGTAAGCTGCAGTTGGTGATGCACGCTATCCAGCTGTGGCCTTCCTCAAGCCGGTGACTTCGGCAGGATGAAGTGGCTGTGACATGCCTTCCAATTGGACATTCATCTGTAGTCAGTTGCATTAACCACTGCGCCACCCAGACAAAATATTTATCCAAAATGCATGGACTATGTTCCCAGGTCAACCCAATTTTCCCACCTAGCGACACCTATCCACAGTCTCTGTCCGTGTCCTCCATGCTCGTTAATTTTAGATTCCCGCCAGAGGTCGAACGATATTGTGCATCTACACTGAAGGTTGTGAATTCGTTGCCCATCGAGACGAATATTCATGTAAATAAAACAGCTGGAAGAGCAGTGTACTGAACACGTGCCCCTCCATCTCCGCATCGAGTGACGCCTATTGGCTGAGGATGACACGGCGGTCAGTCAGTTCGTTGGGCCTTCCAAGGCCTGTTCGGATGCAGTTTTTTTTAAATTTAATTACGATTTTCAAGACCGATAATACGAGGGTGAGTCAAATGAAAACCTTAAATATTTTTTAAATATTATTTATTGTGCAGAAGTGGTACAAAGCTGTCTCACTTTTTAACATAATCTCCCTCACGCTCAATGCAATTCCTACAGCTCTTACAAAGTGCATAGATTCCTTTAGAAAAAAATTGTTTTGATAGTCCGTGCAACCTCTCATGCACTGCGTGGCGTACCTCTTCATCGGAACGGAACTTCTTTCCTCCCATTGCGTCTTTGAGTGGTCCAAACATATGGAAATCACTTGGGGCAAGGTCTGGTGAGTATGGAGGATGAGGAAGACACTCAGAATACAGTTCTGCGATTGTTGCAACTGTTATACGGGCAGTGTGGGGCCTTGCATTGTCTTGTAGCAAAAGGACACCTGCTGACAGCAATCCGCGTCGCTTTGATTTGATTGCAGGCCGCAGATGATTTTTTAGGAGATTTGTGTACGATGCACTGGTGACAGTGGTCCCTCTAGGCGAGTAATGCTCCAAAATGACGCCTTTTTCGTCCCAAAAGGGAGTCAGCATAACCTTCCCTGCTGTTGGTTCTGTTCGAAACTTCTATGGTTTTGGTGATGAGCAATGGCACCATTCCTCGCTCGCTCTCTTCGTTTCCTGTTGGTGAAAGTGAACCAGGGTTTCGTCTCCAGTAACGATTCTTGTAAGGAAGCCATAACCTTCTCGTTCAAAGCCCCAAAGAAGTTCTTCACAAGCATCAACACGTCTTTCTCTCATTTCAGGAGTCAGCTGCCGTGGCACCCATCTTGCAGACACTTTGTGAAACTGGAACACATCACGCACAATGGGGTGTGCTGACCCATGAATAACCTCTAAACATGCTGCAGTGTCATTCAGTGTCACTCGGCGGTTTTCCTTCACTGTGGCTTCAATTGCTGCAATGTTCTGTGGAATCACAACTCGTTGTGCCTGACCTGGACGAGGGGCATCTTCCACTGAAGTCACACCATTTGCGAACTTCCTACTCCATTCGTAGACTTGCTGCTGTGACAAATATGCATCACCGTACTGAACCTTCAAAAATGATTCAAATGGCTCTGAGCACTATGGGACTTAACATCTACGGTCATCAGTCCCCTAGAACTTAGAACTACTTAAACCTAACTAACCTAAGGACATCACACAACACCCAGTCATCACGAGGCAGAGAAAATCCCTGACCCCGCCGGGAATCGAACCCGGGCGCGGGAAGCGAGAACGCTACCGCACGACCACGAGCTGCGGACACTGAACCTTCATTCGTCGATGAATTTCAATAGGTTTCACACCTTCACTACGCAAAAACCGATTAACAGAACGCTGTTCTTCCCTGGTGCAAGTCGCTAATGGGGCGACCATTTTTATATTGATACTGCGACGGTATGTGTGTATCTGCACTATGCTGCCACCTAGCTGGCCGGAGTGGCCGAGCGGTTCTAGGCGCTACAGTTTGGAACCGCGCGACCGCTACGGTCTCAGGTTCGAATCTTGCCTCGGGCATGGATGTGTGTGATGTCCTTAGGTTAGTTAGGTTTAAGTAGTTCTAAGTTCTAGGGGACTTATGACCTCAGCAGTTGAGTCCCATAGTGCTCAGAGCCATTTGAACCATTTTTTGCTGCCACCTACAGGCCATTCTGCACGCTGTTTGTAGCACGCTTACCAACTTACAGGGTAACGGCGCGAAATTTCGATTTGTTATTACAAATTTTTCATTTAACTCATCCTCGTATAACAAATCTACCACCTCGCCTGCTCACCATCTTGTTGCTCATCCACCTCTGGACCGCCTTTTTTCCCACCGTCCCCGGGCTACGTTGCCGTTTAGGATTTGTGTGCAACGTGTGCTAGAGTCCCTCGGTGTGGAGACTGTACAACCCCAAATCCTGGGTTTTAACCGCCTGCCACCCTGGTTACTGAAGAGGCCCGGAGTGATTTTAGATTTATTGCAGTACAAGAGAGATTGCACTCCTGCCACCGTTTTTAATGCAGCATTTTCTTCCATTTTATCTGAGCACCACGACTATTAAGCTGTTTCTACGGATGGGTCAAAACGAGGGGATTCCGTTGGTTGCTCTGTTGTTTTTCCGGATCGTGTCCTCAAGGTCCGACTCCCTCAGACTTTTACTGTCTTTGATGCAGAATTGTTTGCGATCTTGCGGGCACTGGAGCAGATGAGACATTCTTCCTGTCCTAAATTTCTTGTCTGTTCCGATTCACTAAGTGCCCTTCACTCTTTGCAACGTTTGTATCCAGCAGATAAAATAGTCCAAACCATCCAAGATGCCCTCCTCCGCCTACAGCGATTGGGGAAGGCGGTGGCTTTCTGCTGGGTTCTGGGGCATGTCGGCATTGCTGGGAATGAAAGGGCAGATCTCGCAGCCAAGGAGGCGTGTCTCGATCCACATGTATCTCAGTGTGTTATACCCCTGCACGCACTCACCTCGCTGTTGAGCTCAAGAGTCATGCGTCGGTGGGAGGATGAGTGGCTGGAAGTGACTGACAATAAGCTCCGTATAGCGAAGCCCACAACGCGTGTGTGGTGTACTTCCTTTCAGCCCCATCGACGGGACGAGGTTCTCCTCACTCGGCTTCGGATAGGTCACAGCCCTATGACGCATGGCTTCCTGCTCCGGCGGGAGGACCCTCCAATGTGTGGTGCTTGTGGCGTCCAGGTCACCGTGCGCCACGTTTTATTTGATTGCGTTTTATTTTCTGACCAGCGGGCCGCGGCTGACTTGCCAGCGGACCTGCCATCTCTTTTAGGCAACACTCGGACGAATATGGTTGAAGTTTTAAAGTTCTGTGCCATGTCAAATGTTTTTACAAAGATTTTAGGGAGAGGATCTTAATTTGCTCACTGTGTGACAAGCTCGCCCATATTTTATGTAAGTGGCCAGCCAATGACAATTTCCTGTGGCATTCTTGTTGCTACGTTTTCCCTTTCCTTACGTTCTACTTTCTTATGTAGCATTTTCCTTCTTTTCTTGCTTTCTTTGCGTGTGTGTTTCAGTTTTATTAGGTCTGTCCACGTTCGTTCCCTTCAATGTGTGTCAGGGCGCTGATGACCTCGACGTTGAGCGCCCATAAGCCCCAACACACACACAAATCTACCACAGCATAAAACCTTCCCTAATTTTGTTTTTAATAAAGTTCACTACAGACTCGAAATCCCAAAATGTACGGACAGATACACGGTGGAAATTACCAGAAACCACAATTTTCTTTTGTTTTTTACGTTTGCAGAACTCGAAGATAGTTATATAAGTATCCTGACACCATGGCCGAAGTGGAAGAACCACCACCGGCAGACGTGGGCGATGTCGCAAAGCCCGAAAATGGCGAACCTGAGGTTGCAGAAGAAGAAGAGGAAGGAGCGGAAGAAGCCGTCGATCTGACAGAAGCAGAGGAGGAGCCCGAAGGCGAGCTGGTGGGCGTGCAGATGCAGCGGACCAAGCCGACCAAGGCGTACAAGGAGAAGAAGAAGCCCAAGGCGCTGAAGACGAAGAAGCCGCCCAAGCCGAAGCCGGCGTCGTACGTGTGGCTGCCGCGGCCGCTGCCCAGCAAGGCGCCCTCCTTCAGCCCGTGCCCGCACCTCTACTTCCGCAGGCCCGTGGCCCCGCGAGACGGCCTCAGCAGGGACGAGTACATCGACATCTTGGCGCAGCCTAGACAGTAAGTACTCTTTTAAAAGCTTGTTTCCTTCCATTTTAAGACTGCACCAACACTTCGTCGTTATACAATGAGCTGACAAAAGTCACGGGATAGCGACATTCACATATACAGACGACGGTGGTATCGCGAACACAACGTATAAAAGGGTAGTGCACTGGTGGAGCTGTCATTTGCGCTCAGGTGACTCATATGAAAAGATATATGAGGGCATTTCGAAAAGTCTACATCTACATCTACACTTACATCCACATCCATACTCCGCAAGCCATTACCTTGAGTACCTTGAGTACTTCTATCGGTTCTCCCTTCTATTCCAGTCTCGTATTGTTCGTAGAAAGAAAGACTGTCGGTATGCCTCTGTGTGGGCTCTAATCTCTCTGATTTTATCCTCACGGTCTCTTCGCGAGATATACGTAGGAGGGAGCAATATACTGCTTGACTCCTCGGTGAAGGTATGTTCTGGAAACTTCAACAAAAGCCCGTACCGAGCTACTGAGCGTCTCTCTTGCAGAGTCTTCCACTGGAGTTTATCATCTCCGTAACGCTTTCGCGATTACTAAATAATCCTGTAACGAAGCGCGCTGCTCTCCGTTGGATCTTCTCTATCTCTTCTATCAACCCTATCTGGTACGGATCCCACACTGCTGAGCAGTATTCAAGCAGTGGGCGAGCAAGTGTACTGTTACCTACTTCCTTTGTTTTCGGATTGCATTTGCTTAGGATTCTTCCGATGAATCTCAGTCTGGCATCTGCTTTACCGACGATCAACTTTATATGATCATTCCATTTTAAATCACGCCTAATGCCTACTCCCAGATAATTTATGGAATTAACTGCTTCCAGTTGCTGACCTGCTATATTGCAGCTAATTGATAAGGGATCTTTCTCTCTATGTATTCGCAGCACATTACACTTTTCTATATTGAGATTCAATTGCCATTCCCTGCACCATGCTCAATTTGCTGCAGATCCTCCTGCATTTCAGCACAATTTTCCATTGTTACAACCTTTCGATATACCACAGCATCATCCGCAAAAAGCCCCAGTGAATTTCCGATCTCATCCACAGGGTCAGTTATGTATATTGTGAATAGCTACGGTCCTACAACACTCCCCTGCGGCACACCTGAAATAACTCTTACTTCGAAAGACTTCTCTCCATTGAGACTGACATGCTGCGTTCTGTTATCTAGGAACTCTTCCATCCAACCACACAATTGGTCTGACAGTCCACATGCTCTTACTTTGTTCATTAAACGACTGTGGGGAACTGTATCGAACGCCTTGCGGAAGTCAAGAAATCTACCTGGGAACCCGTGTCTATGGCCCTCTGAGTAAAGATACAGTGGCTCGCAGTCCTTAAATAGAACATTTATTTAGAAAACGTCAGTTACATCTTATTAACTGGATTATTTGTTGTTTTTCGACATAATCACTCCCGTTATCCAAAAATTTCTTAAGTCGGTGCACAAGCTTTTATATCCCACATCATAGAAGGTTGCCGCCTGTTGTCGGAACCACGTTTCAACTTTATTTCCGATCTCTTCAGCCGGCCGAAGTGGCTGTGCGGTTCTAGGCGCTGCAGTCTGGAACCGCGAGACCGCTACGGTCGCTGGTTCGAATCCTGCCTCGGGCATGGATGTGTGTGATGTCCTTAGGTTAGTTAGGTTTAACTAGTTCTAAGTTCTAGGGGACTAATGACCTCAGAAGTTGAGTCCCATAGTGCTCAGAGCCATTTGAACCATTTTTTTTTATCTCTTCATCTTCGTGGAATGATTTTCCAACAAGATGTGATTCCAGGTAAGGGAAGACATGGAAGTCGGTGGGCGCAAGGTCTGAGCTGTATGGCGGATGGTCCAATACGCCCCATTTGAATTGTTTGAGTAGTGTTTTGGTTACGAGCGCTGTGTGAGGCCGAGCGTTGTCGTGAGGCAAGCGGACTCCACTTGTCAGCATTCCCCTGCGTTTGTTTTGAATTGCCCTTCGAAGACGTTTCAAAGTCTGGCAATATGCAGCAGCATTAATTGTCGTTCCAGGAGGCATGAATTCCAACAGGAGAAAGCCTTGTCTGTCTCAAAAAACAGAAGCCATGATTTTCTTCGCTGAAATCGACGTTTTGAATTACTTGGCTTTTGGTGATTTCGAATGGCGCCATTGCATTGATTGTTGCTTGGATTCAGGTGTATGGTGGTAAACCCACGTCTCGTCACCTGTCACAATGTGATCAAGGAACTCATCACCTGCTTCAGCATTGCGTGTGAGGAAGTCGAGTGCAAACCCCATCCTTTTCTTTTTGTGTTCTTCCGTTAACAGTTTTGGAACCCAGCGTGCACACAATTTCCTGTACCCTAACTTGACAGTCACAACGTCATAAAGAGTTGTCATTGACACGTCCGGTATGATCTGAAGCAATTCTTTCAATGTGAGACGTCTATTCGCAGGAATTGCTTCCTCCGTTCTCCGACGAAGGACATCAGAGGTCACAGATGGCCGACCTGTTCTTTGTTCGTCATGAACATCGGTCCTACCTTCAGAGAAATGACGAGACCATTTCGTTACATTTTTGTCGATTCATAATGTTCCCATAAACAGAAACAATTTCTTTGTGAATATCCGCTGGTCGCTGACCTTCTGCATGAAGAAAACGTATGACGGAGCGCACTTCGCATTTGGCGGGATTCTGAATCGGCGCAGCCATTTCAAACCCGTCCAACTGCCGAACGACCGCGAGGAGAAAGCTAACGGTTCAAGGTTAACACCAGTGTTTCCAACTTGCTCGCCAAAACTCTTCTGTTCCTCTGGCGTAATGTGTATCTTTACTTTCCGAAATACCCTCGTATGACATGATTATGGTTGCACCACGGGTATTAACAGACTTTGTACGCGGAATTGTAGTTGTAGCAAGACAATGTAGACATTCCATTTCGGAAATCGTTAACGAATTCATTATTCCGAAATCCAGAGTGTCAAGAGTGTGCCGATAATACCACATTTGAGGCATTACCTCTCACTACGAACAAAGCAGTGGCCGACGGCTTTAACGACTGAGAGCAGCGGCTTTTCATCTTCATCTACATCTACATATATACTCCGCTGGCTACCAAGCGGTGTGTGGCGGAGGGCACAATTCGTGCCAAAGTCATATCCCCCCCCCCCCCCCCCCCCCCTCTATTCTACTCGCGGATTGCGTGAGGGAAAAACGACTGTCTGAACGCCTCAGTACGAGCTCTTATTTCCCTTATCTTTGAATGGTGATCATTGCGCAATTTGAAAGTTGGTGCTAATAATATATGCTCTACACCCTGGGTGAAGATCGGATTTCAGAATTTAGTGAGCAGCACCTTCTCTTTAGCGCGCCGTCTATCTACAAGTGTGTCCCACTTCAAACTTCCAATGAGATTTGTAACGCTCTCGTGACGGCTAAATGTACCAGTCACGAATCTTGCCGCTCTTCTTTGGACATTCTCAATCTCTTGAATCAGACCCAACTGGTAAGGGTCCCATACAGACGAACAATACTACAAGACTGGACGAACTAACGTATTGTAAGCTATTTCCTTTGTTGAAGGACTGCATCGCTTCAGGATCCTACCAATAAACCGCAATCTAGAGTTCGCCTTACCCGTTACTTGTGTAATCTGATCATTCCATTTGAGATCATTTCGAATAGTCACACCCAGATACTTGACGGACGTTACCGCTTCCAAAGACTGGGCATTTATTTTGTACTCGTACATTAATGGGGGTTTTCGCCTTGTTATACGCAGTAGGTTACACTTACTAATATTGAGAGATAACTGCCAGTTATTACGCCACACATTTATTTTCTGCAAATCCTCACTGATTTGTTCACAACATTCGTTTGATACTACTTTCCTGTAGACTACAGCATCATCGGCAAATAGTCTAATGCCGCTGTCAATACCATCAACAAGATCGTTTATGTAAATTGTAAAAAGCAGCGGACCTGTTACGATGCCCTGGGGCACACCTGAAGTTACGCTTGTTTCTGTTGAAGTCACCCCATTCAGGACGACATACTGCTTCCCAGTCTGTTAGAAAACTTTCTATCCAACCGCATATGTCATCGGATAGACCGTAAGCTCGCACTTTTTGTAGCAAGCGACAGTGCGGAACTGACTCGAACGCCCTTCGAAAGTCGATACCTTGGAGCCGGTATCTAGAGCCTGTTTATCATGCACAAAGAGGGCCAGCTGTGTCTCGCATGACCGCTATTTCCTAAAACCGTGCTGGTTTCTGCAGATGAGCTTCTCAGAGTCTAGAAAGGTCATTATGTTTGAACACAAAATATGTTCAATGATTTTACGTAGAGTGTTTGCGTCAGTGTTAAAAGACAAGCGAAGCTGCTTGAAATAACCGCAGAAATGAATGCTGGGCGTGCGACGAACGTATCCCTTAGGACAGTGCGGCGAAATTTGGCGTTAATGGGGTATGGCAACGGACGACTGACGCGAGTGCCTTTGCTAACAGCACGACATTGTCTGCAGTGCCTCTCCTGACCATATCCATTGGACCCTAGACAACTGGAAAACTATGACCTAGTCAGATGAGTCTCGATTTCAGTTGGTAAGAGCTGACGCTAGGATTCGACTATGGTGCAGAACCCACGAACCAATGGCACTGTGCAAGCTGACGGTGGCTTCATATTAGTGTGGGCTGTGTTTACATGGAATGGACAGGGTCCTCTGGCCCAACTGAACCGATCGTTGACTTGGAATGGTTATGTTTTACTATTTGGAGAACATTTGCAGCCATTCACGGTCTTCATGTTCCAAGACAACAATGTCGTGTCACTGAGCCAAAATTGTTCGAGACTGGTTTGAGGAATATTCTGGACAATCTAAGAAAATTATATTGCCACCCTGATCGCCCGACATGAATCCAGTGGAACGTTTATGGGACATAATCGAGAGGTCACTTCATGCACAAAATCCTGCATTAACAACACTTTCACAATTATGGACGGGTATAGAGCCAGTGAGGCTCAATATTTCTGCACGGGACTTTCATCAACTTGTTGAGACCATGTCATGTTGAGTTGCTACACTATGTCGGACAAACGGAGGTCCGACACGATATTAGGAGATATTTCATGACTTTTGTCACCACATTGTACATACAAAGACAAAAGTTTTGCAGCATCCCAATATGACACAAAGGTTGTGCTGCTATTCTAACTGCTCCAGTATCAGTTGGAAGATCACCCCAAAGTTGTTTATAAATATACACACAGTTACCTCGGGTAGAATGCCGTTCTCGGATAGATAGCAGAATTTCAGTGAAAGTAAAGCACCTGTAGGGGTGAAACAGTATAGTGAATATCCAACATACTTTAAAGGACAGTCGCGACCAATGATCGAGTCTGCATCATCGCCTTACAGGCAGAATGCTTCGCAATCAGGGAAGTTGCCCAACGTGAGTACTAGAATAAAAGTGATGTGGTGTGGACATGGAATCGGTTCCAGGTGACAGGTACAGATAGAAGACATAGAACGCACAGGCTTTATACTTTAGACAGGTGCACAGGATAATCGGTATCTCCGAATTTTGAGTCAGTGAACTTTGGACTGATTGCTACAGAATAGAATTCGGCATTCGAAGACGCTATCGAACGTCTTTTATCACGACAAACTGTCAGGGAGATGATTGCATGATGCATATCTCCATTCCCGACGACCATGGCGAGCACCACGTTGTACATCATAACACCATGGATTCCATTGCAAATTGGCAATAAATCATGCAGAATGGACGCCCCAAGATTCGCTTCATGTGTTGTTTACTGACGAAACTCAGATCTGTACATACTCTGATAATCGCAGACAATGTGTTTCAAGACAACCCGTTAATATCGAGTGCATCCAATACTGTGTCCCATGTGTACTACAAGATGGTGGTGGAGTGATGTTCTGGGGTGGCATCACATGGAGTCTCTTTACATCTCTCGTGGCTGTTGAGGGAAATCTCACTGCTCTACGAGACAGGTATGATGGTCTGCAACCATTAGTGGAACTGTATCGCCAACATTTTGGTGACAATTTCATCTTGATGGATGAGGACTCGCGTGATCATCGTGCTGTTCTTGTGAACACGTCCATTCAGCACGCTAGAATCACAAAAATGAATTTGTTTGCCTGCTCTCCGGACAGGAACACAATCGAACGTTTTTTTGAACGTCGGTAGCGACCCCGTACTCTGCGCAACTTACGCAGAGTCGCCATTGAAGAGTAGGACAATTTGGATCTCATCGATGGTATACCACGACCGATTCAAGCCTGCATACGAGCAAGGGGACTTTTCACGACGTGTATGACGTCGCTCAGGAGTCCTGTGAAAAAACCTCAGAGCCAATGTTTTTTTTTCCTGTGCCATGAATTTCGAAATGAAGAGGTGATGCAAATCTTTTGTTGACGTTCATACTGTTCATCTTTTCCACTGTTTCGCACATATTTTCCATGTTTGGCTTACGAAATTCATAACCTAACATAAACCTTTTCGTAGAGGTATATGCATTTCACCTCATTCAAGAGAAGAAATAAAGTGTGTATTAAGATAGATTACATCTGATGATGGATCCACAGGATCTGAAGTGCATCGTGTACTTGAAAAAACACGAAAAGTTGTGACTGAAGGCGTTGTTTAATTCATACCTCCAGTGTACGTATACATGGATGGATCTGAACAGGAGAATAGTTCCTCAGCTATCATCCCCAATACGGCCTTCAAACTTCATTTCCTTGAACAACTAATAAATTACGGTGTCCAAATATATGGCACCATAAAAGACACTGGTGGAGGCGAAGCGCCATCACAGCGGAAATATCTCATCTGCTCTAACTTTTCAGTACCTAGCAATCTGTACAAAAAATGAATCCAGTGGAGAAAATGGCTTAGGTTGTCCTAGATGCATTACTGCGATTCCTAAACCGAGGCAAGGATGTGGTATTCTGGTGGGGACCGGGGAATGTTGAAATATCGGGAACTGATGTGATCAACAAAGCAGAAAGAAACATCTAGAGGGGGCATTGAGACGAAATATTAAGTCCTCCTGTACTCATTGTCGGACAGGAAGATCTTGCATCAGGGGGAAGACAAGTAGATGGAAATGATAAGAAACAATCCATAGTCAGTGAATTCGACTACCTCATGCCAGCAAAACCGGCGGAAGGGAGTGATGGTTCAAATGGCTCTGAGCACTATGCGACTTAACTGCTGTGGTCATCAGTCGCCTAGAACTTCGAACTAATTAAACCTAACTAACCTAAGGACATCACACACATCCATGCCCGAGGCAGGATTCGAACCTGCGACCGTAGCGGTCGCTCGGCTCCAGACTGTAGCGCCTAGAACCACACGGCCACTCCGGCCGGCGAAGGGAGTGATGCTCACCAGGTCACGAATAGGACATTATCGATTGACACAGTTCCTTTCTCAGACTGGGTCATCCACCAGTACGTCAAGCTTGTGGAATACTACTTCGATACAACGTATCTTAAAAACATGTGTTTCTTACACTGGCATATGGTAACCTTCCACTGGGATAAAGACGTGTCTGTCATCCTACCTGACAACAGTATCTGTGTACCTCACATTTTAAAATTTTGAAGTGGCAGTTAGCCTACCTAATATATTGAGATGAAGCTAATGAACTCATAGTTCTGTTTCTGGTTTTTGTTTAAGTGGCCAGTCATCCATATAACACCCAGTGTGTCAGTAAGACGGCTTTCCAGACAACTGCGGATTTTAATGTATACGAACGTCATGTTTGTATCAACATAGCCAGAGATTCAGAAAAATCTACTAATGTATGTACTTGAGATATCTACGCAGCAGTTTTATTTATGAGAGCAGACATTGATCAAACCGTGAGATGCGTATTTCGATATCCACTAATGGCCAATCCACTATGACCAAGCTGTTGAGCAACCTAAATCCAATATCATTATGATCATCACACGAATTACGTGTTCCACACGTTCAGTCTCCATGCAAGGGCAAGGTGCAAGGTCGTTGGCCTATAAAGGGACACGTGCAGGTAAAATAAGGTACTAACCCACGCAGCTCCCTCGAGGGCTATTATCTCGATATTGAGAACAAGATTTATGTGTCAGTGGCATAATGTGTGGCTGGAATTACAACGTAACACCATTGTTTAATGCTTGCGGCGTTCTAGGGCCGGTGTGCAGCAAATTTTGTTTGATTGTGACAAGAGAACAGCAATTTTTCCCGATAACGGTTTGTTTTTTGTTTTGAGTGGAAAAATGTTTTAAGGTTCTATGTTTTGTCTGGACTCCTGCCCATATTTTGGGTAGGTTTTTTTAATGGATCTCAGAGTGTTAGTCAGTGATCAAGCCTCCTGTCAACAACTGAATCATAGTTTTACAATATTGACTGCTTGTTCATTTTTCTTTTCATACATATTTTGAATCTGAGACTCAGGTTTTGATGTATATATTTTTTACGTGTGTAGAATTGTTTATCAACATTTGCTTTTTCTCACTGTGGCTGGCTCTTTCCGTTTCTTTTTATTAATAGTCAGCCTATCATACATACCAGGGATTAATATTTAGCACTTGATTCAGCTTAGCCTCATTTCATTTAGTATTTTAGATCATTACCATATCATAGTTTTATTTAAGCGAAAGGAAAAGACATGAAATTGGATGTAAACAAGCACATTTTCATTTGTAATTTGTATTATCCATTTTAATATATTAATAAGCAACCATTGCCAGACAATCTTTCAAATCTTGAATATGTACCCATGGTCCATATTTTACCTGAGAAGAGTTTATTATCATCAATTATTTAGTAAATATTCTACAAGGTGCTGATAACCATGGCGCTGAGTGCCCTGCATTCAATATCATCATTATCTTTCCTGTGTTCGTCTGAACGAGTTGTTTCCAGAAAACTGCGTCCAAAGCTCCCTAGATCTTCTAGTGTCAGACGTTCATTCATCAGGCTGCGTTGGCCAGGAGGCCTAGATTTTGCCCCTCACAACGTTCACATAGAAAATGTGCTAGGAGGCCCCTCTTCTGTATGTTGGTCTTGCAACGTGGGACTCCTGTTCTCATCATGTGCAGAGTTCACCACACCAGGATGGGAAGGTTACCGCCAGAGACAGCAGCATGTCTGGGCTCTCCAGTTCTGTTCTTCCATTTTCTACCCGGACCTTTCGATGGATATCCACTGGGACCTGTGTTGTTTACCTGAAGCTTTTCCTAGATCACAATCATCTCCCAAAAGGCAGCGATTCGTGCATTTTGTAGTGGCACTACCCAGTAGTTTAGAGTACACAGAAGACAACGTGAAAAAGAAATTTGGGTAAGAGAGTGTGGTACACAACGTTATTCCACCAGAAACGCAGTATCGGATGAAATGTACATGCACGCTTAAAATATTAATATTCATATATTTATAAAATAGTCTTTACAAAGTTATTAATTCCAAGTCGAGAATGTAATAAACATGTGAACATTGCAGCTTAAGGGGAGCCGGAGGTGCCTATGCTGCCCATGTTAAAATCACTAAGTTTGAGGAACATTTATGAATAAACTACCAAATAGAAATTTTTTTTTTACATATAGAGTGGTTTAGTATTGCAGTTATGACAGAGGGATTTTGGAGTATCTTTTCTAGTTTCCTTCCTATTATTTTTTTTATTAATGACCCAAATTTTTTTACAAATAATTGCTTTATAATTAAACTGAAATGAAACTACTGAACATATTGCCAAATGGCTGTGTTACAATGTAAGTTTGACCACTAGGAGTGCTGTATAAAAATTTCATCTCTCTAGCTTGAGTGGATTTTGAGAAAATGTTCCTTATATTCGAAAAATTCTAATTTACGGGAAATGGCTATCAAAATTTCTCAATACATTCCTGCACTATAGGATGGATTATCATGGTCTTCTTCTTCATCCTCCAAAAGCTTCCTCTTCTGTCTTCTTTTCTGGCCTGTTGTTCCATCATACTTCATATGCCTTTCTCTTCTTTCTGCTCCTCTTATCCTTTCTCTGTCAATATTTCTTAGTGCTCGTACAGTGTTCACCCCAGCTGTAAACCCTGATGCCTTCAGAACTTCACACTTCAGGCTGTTCCCTTGGTTGTAGGTTGCTGTTGCATCATAAATGCCGAAGTGCAGTGTTTTTATGCTTACAAACTCCCTTTTAGGAATCACTTTCCAAATCAAATTGTTTACGCTCTCATTAGGATTCTGCGTCTTTCCGTGTAGACATTTGTGTAACAATTCTGGCTGCGCTAAGTCATGAAAAATTGGTTTTATTGTTCCCTCCTGATTCTTGTACATACTGCATATTACCCGCTTTACACAAGAAGTATAATACTACTAACAACAGGCGCAACACTGAACTAATTCGAAACGGTAAACAGCAAAGAGACGATGTTCCGCGCTCTTATTCATTGTAGTATCGCAACTTGGTATTAGTGTTAATTTTCTTTTCCCTACGTTCTTCCTCCTCTTATATACACGGTTACTAAACCAGAACAAAAGTGTACGACAATGTTAAATGGAGCAAGATGTTCGAAATTCTCAGGAAAATAGGAGTAAGCCGTAAGGAAATACGGGTAATATTTGTCACAGAAAACAATGTAGCCAACCCTTGCACACTCGCTGTATGCGTAACATAAGGCGGCGTATGCGTAACAGGCCGAGAAAATCCCAAGCAGTTCGCCACGAAGTCACGAGAGGGTGTTAGATGCATTCAGCGGCCGCCCATTTCCTCTGCAGGCATGGGGGAAAATGGTAATAACTCCACTTCTAGGCCGAGTAGAACAATAATTCAAAGTTTACATTAAAGAGGAATGTTCCAATTAATTTTCGGTAGCAAAAAAAAAAAAAAAAATCGTAATTTTTTGGATTTCACCACCTCCGGCTCCCCTTAAGGGGACGATGCATAATCACACCCTCTTTCAGTATTACACAACACAATTTTGCTTGAGAATATAGAACAGAACGTTAGTTTAACACAGACTATTTCAATCTTACAGTATTTTCTATGCTGACTCTGCTAATGAAATACACTTACGTTTATTTTGTGGTATTTTATGGCGCCTCCATTATTAGAGACCCAGATCCACAATTATAGTGCATATCCTTAACTTAATTGATGCCGCTTCACCCAGAGTTGCAGGTTCCCGTCTACGTTAATGACTGAGGTGATTCTGAGGTTTAGTTGACTAACAAACAATTTACGACGTATTTGATTGTTTTTAATTTCCAGCACAAACAAAAACATATATCTAAATCACTCCAACATGGGTATTGCTACCATAAAGAAATTACAGTGCCACCTAAAATGTCATAAAACGTCTACCCACCTCCGCTACCGCTGTGATTCCCGTCACTTAACGTCACCCTCGGTACCCCAGCCAAATCCACCTGTGACAGCTGCTACTGCAGTGATGTTTTGTGTAGTCGTTGGCAATGGCGTCATCCAAGTTATGCATCATTGTTACAAAAGTTTTTTTTAATTGAAATCATCTTTTAAGCAATTTCAGATTACGATGAAAACTAATTTAAAGCAAGATGCAGTGCATCAGAATAAAATTTGGAGTTCCTCTTATATTTCTGGTTCCGATCGCATGAAGATCACGTTTATAATATGTTTACTGAACCCAGATGACATGAGAAAGTCGGGACGGAAAACATACGAAGGCAAATCCTACGATTATAATTTGGCGAAATAGCACCTTCTGATGCCTTCTTTTGTCTTTCAGGGAACCATGGCGACAGGAGCCAGACATGACACTTGTCAAATTCAAGCGGCGACCTTTTACACCAAGGATGCAGGAACTTTCACTGCCACGGAGACCGTGAGTATCATATATTTGATATAGTATGTCATTAGTCAGTATCCACGAGTCTATTTCCGAACCGATTAGCATCATTCTCTACTCTTACATAGAGTGATTCCGTGAGACGTTACAAACTTTCAGGGATGATAGAGAAGGGTAAATGTACCGATCTGAGATAAGGGTCGGTAGTCCACAAACGACCGAGTCGAAAGTTATAAGCGAAAATTGTTCTGATACCTCCGACAGTGGAATACGTGACAGTGCAATGTATGTGCCAGTACTGCTGTTGCCAAGACTGTAGGGTAGGCAACTATCAGAGGTGGTAGTATGGACCCAAACGAGAAAATATGTCCAGTAAATGTGAGCTCCAAACTGCATACATCAAGAGCAAAGGGCGCTTGTTGAGCAGAAGAGAAGCGAAGATGAATAAGTGCTCATAGCTCTGAAGGTATGCATTTAAGAGCCCATGTTTACTGGATTTTTTTTTCATTTTTTGGTCCATGCTACCACTCCTGAAAGTTGAATCCCCTACTGTCTTAGCAACACCACTACCAATACAAGTACCGGGTGATCAAAAAATCAGTGTAAATTTGAAAACTTAATAAATCACGGAATAATGTAGGTAGAGAGGTAAAAATTGACACACATGCTTGAAATGACATGGGGTTTTATTTGTTGTTGTTGTTGTTGTGGTCATCAGTCCTGAGACTGGTTTGATGCTCTCCATGCTACTCTATCCTGTGCAAGCTTTTTCATCTCCCAGTACCTACTGCAACCTACATCCTTCTGAATCTGCTTAGTGTATTCATCTCTTGGTCTCCCTCTACGATTTTTACCCTCCACGCTGCCCTCCAATACTAAATTGGTGATCCCTTGATGCCTCAGAACATGTCCTATCAACCGATCCCTTCTTCTGGTCAAGTTGTGCCACAAACTTCTCTTCTCCCCAATCCTATTCAATACTTCCTCATTAGTTATGTGATCTACCCGTCTAATCTTTTTATTAGAAGAAAAAAAAAGTTCACAAAATGTCCGACAGATGCGCGTCGTTTGGTGATGAACGTGTGCTCAGCCGCCTCTTTCGTCATGCTTGGCCTCCCAGGTCCCCGAACCTCAGTCCGTGCGATTATTGGCTTTGGGGTTACCTGAAGTCGCAAGTGTGTCGTGATCGACCGACATCTCTAGGGATGCTGAAAGACAACATCCGACGCCAATGCCTCACCATAACTCCGGACATGCTTTACAGTGCTGTTCACAACATTATTCCTCGCCTACAGCTATTGTTGAGGAATAATGGTGGACATATTGAGCATTTCCTGTAAAGAACATCATCTTTGCTTTGTCTTACTTTGTTACGCTAATTATTGCTATTCTGATCAGATGAAGCGCCATCTGTCGGACATTTTTTGAACTTTTGTATTTTTTTGGTTCTAATAAAACCCCAAATCGTTCCAAGCATGTGTGTCAATTTGTACCTCTCTATCTACATTATTCCGTGATTTATTCAGTTTTCAAATTTATACTGACTTTTTGATCACCCA
Source organism: Schistocerca serialis cubense (assembly GCF_023864345.2). Classification (NCBI taxonomy): domain Eukaryota; kingdom Metazoa; phylum Arthropoda; class Insecta; order Orthoptera; family Acrididae; genus Schistocerca; species Schistocerca serialis. The sequence goes on along the minus strand of NC_064642.1, from coordinate 142,367,452 downwards.
GTATTTCACCGTCAGAGGTATCAGAACAGTTTTCGTTTGTAGCTTTCTACGCGGTCGTCTCCGGACTAGGATCGCTTGCCTCAAATCGATACATTTACCTTCTCCATCACCCCTGAAAGTTAGTAACATAATCAAGAAATCACTCTGTAGATAATTGCATTATCTAAAGAAAGATACAAGCTTACTATTTAGCGGTGCAGCAGGATGGACGGTCGCATGTACCCCGTCGGCGGCCAAAATACAGAATGTGAGGATTTCAATTGACGCTACGGAGGGGCATTGTGGGTTCAATGGGCAGGGTAATGGCTACGGGAGTCCGTCGGAGATGAAGCTGGCTGCAGAAAGACAGACGGCGCGAATGTAAACCATTTATTACTCCAACAAACTGCAGCGGTTACAGGTGTGCGCACTCGTCCGGTGACGCGGCCCAGCATCGACCCACGGCATCCACGTACCACAGGAAAGATCAGGCGTCGATTTCGCGGCCCACGATGCCGAGAAGCGGTTCCACGAGGATGTGGTAGCTGCTGCCCCAGTAGTGCCAAGGTCTTGCCTGGTAGGCATACCTCTGGAGCGTTGCGCCAAATGCAGCGGCCATACGTTGTCCGGCTCACGTCAGGCGAGTGACGAGCTCTGGCAGGTACACGCGACTCGGTGTCTAGGAGGGCATCGGTTCGACCCCTGGCGGAGGCAGCCTACTGCAGGAAGAATGTTAGCGGCCTCACAGCGGCAATCGACACACAGCAGACGTCGATTCGAAGACCGACATCTCGCCTGTCCTTGTGGCCCCCTTTTATACCGGACATGACAGGTCTTGAAACTTCTTGGCAGATTAAAACTGTGTGCCGGATCGAGAGTCGAACTTGGGACCTTTGCCTTTCGTGGGCAAGTGCTCTACCATCTGAGCTACCCAAGCACGACTCACGCCCCGGGGCGTGAGTCGTGCTTGGGTAGCTCATCTGGTAGAGCACTTGCCCGTGAAAGGCAAAGTTCCCGAGTTCGACTCTCGGTCCGGTACACAGTTTTAATCCGCCAGGAAGTTTCATATCAGCGCACACTCCGCTGCAGAGTGAAAATCTCATTCTGGATGACAGGTCTTGTTGTGGTTGAGGTGACGCACCCAGCCCACCAAACGCCGTCGAAGAGTCTCGAAACGACGATTATTACTCCATCGCCATGCCTGTAGTTGCAGTGCGGCTGCATGACGTATTTGTTGAGTCTGTGGTGTCGGAGGCACCTGGAATTCGACAAGTACTGGCTCAACCCCACGTCGCTACACTGTTAATATTGATTGTCCAGTCATTAATATACAACATGAACAGCAAGGTTCAACACACCTCAGTGGGGAACACCCGAGGTTAGTTCGACATTTTTCTATGACCCTCCACCCAAATACACTCTATGACAAATTAACGACGCACCATGAAAGAATCATCCGCATGGAACAGAAATCAGTTGATGCAGTGAACATGTGCAGACAAACAAATAATTACAAGTACAGAAAAGCTGGATGATTTATTCAAGGGAAAGACTTTCACACATTGACCAAGTCAGTAACGGGTTGGTCCACCTCTGGCCTCAATGCAAGCTGTTATTCTGCTTGGCATCGATTGACAGAGTTGTTGGGTGTCCTCCTGAGGAATATTGTATCAAATATTGTCCAACTGGCGAGTTATATCGTCAAAATCCGTCTTGATTGGAGAGCCCTGCCCTTAATACTCCAAACGTTCTCAACTAGGAGGAGATCGGCGACTTGCTGGCCGAGGTCGGGATTGGAAAGCACAAAGACAAGCAGTAGAAACACTCCTCGTGTACAGTCGGGCATTTGTTGTTGTTGTGGTCTTCAGGCCTGAGACAGCTCTCCATGCTACTCTATCCTGTGTAAGCTTCTTCATCTCCCAGTACCTACTGCAACCTACATCCTTCTGAATCTGCTTAGTGTATTCATCTCTTGGTCTCCCTCTACGATTTTTACCCTCCACGCTGCCCTCCAATACTAAATTGGTGATCCCTTGATGCCTCAGAACATGTCCTACCAACCGATTCCTTTTTCTAGTCAAGTTGTGCCACAAACTCCTCTTTTCCCCAATTCTAGTCAATACCTCCTCATTAGTTATGTAATCTACCCATCTGATCTTCAGCATTCTTCTGTAGCACCACATTTCGAAAGCTTCTATTCTCTTCTTGACCAAACTATTTATCGTCCATGTTTCACTTCACACAAATACTTTCAGAAACGACTTCCTGACACTTAAATCTATACTCGATGTTAACAAATTTCTCTTCTTCAGAAACACTTTACTTGCAATTACCAGTCTACATTTTATATTCTCTCTACTTCGACCATCATCAGTTATTTTGCTCCCAAAATAGCAAAACTCATTTACTACTTTAAGTGTCTCATTCCCTAATCTAATTCCCTCCGCATCGCCCGACTTAATTCGACTGCATTCCATTATCCTCGCTTTGCTTTTATTGCTGTTCATCTTATATCCTCCTTTCAATACACTGTCCATTTCCATTCAACTGCTCTTCCAAATCCTTTGCTGTCTCTGACAGAATTACAATGTCATCGGCGAACCTCAAAGTTTTTGTTTCTTCCACACGGATTTTAATACCTATTCCGTATTTTTCTTTTGTTTCCTTTACTGCTTGCTTAATATACAGATTGAATAACATCGGGGAGAGGCTAAAACCCTGTCTCACTCCCTTCCCAACCACTGCTTCCCTTTCATGCCCCTTGACTCTTATAACTGCCATCTGGTTTCTGTACAAATTGTGAATAGCCGTTCGTTCCTTGTATTTTACACCTGTCACCTTCAGAATTTGAAAGAGAATATTCCAGTCAACATTGTCAAAAGCTTTCTCTAAGTCTACAAATACTAGAAATGTAGGTTTGCCTTTCCTTAATCTATTTTCTATGATACGTCGTAGAGTCAGTATTGCCTCACGTGTTCCAACATTTCTACGGAATCCAAACTGATTTTCCCCGACGGCCGCTTCTACCAGTTTTTCCATTCGTCTGCACATAATTCGTGTTAGTATTGTGCAGCCGTGGCTTATTAAACTGATTGTTCGGTAATTTTCACATCTGTCAACACCTGCTTTCTTTGGGATTGGAATAATTATATTCTTCTTGAAGTCTGAGGGTATTTCGCCTGTCTCATACATCTTGCTCACCAGCTGGTAGAGTTTTATCAGGGCTGGCTCTCCCAAGGCTATCAGCATTATCTTGCTTAAACGTAAGCCCAGAATGGCTTGCCATGGAGGGCAACAAAACAGGGCGTAGAATATTGCTGGCCTACTGCTGTGCTGTAAGGGAGCCACTGATGACAACCAAAGGGATCCTGATATGAAACGAAATAGCACCCCAGAGTATCACTCGTGGTTATCGGGCCTTATGGCGAGTGACAGGATGGTATCCCACCGCTGTCCAGGATGTCTCCAGACACGTCTTCGGCCTGGAATCCCATTGAACGGAATAGTATTGCCTTCATTTAGGAGTCACACTTCGAACTGAGCCAGTGACCATCGAAGACACTCCAGACATTGGTAGAATACTAACCTAAATCTCGCCCGCCATATGGCCCGACAACCGCGAGTGATGATCCAGGGTATCATTTCTTTTCATAGCAGTGTCCTTTTGGTTGTCATCCTCGCCACCCTTACAGCATTGCGTACGTCGACAATATTCTACGGCCCATTTTGTTGCCCTTCATGGAAAGCCATCATGGGCTTACATTTCAGCAGGATAACACCCGTTCGCGGACGGCGAGAATCTCTACTGCTTGCCTTAGTCCTTGTCAAATCCTACCTTGGCCTAATCTCTCCAGTGGAGAATGTTTGGGGCATTATGGGCGGGGCCCTCCAACCATCTCATTATTTTGACGATCTAACTCGTCAATTGGACAAAATTTGGCACAAAATTCCTCAGGAGGACAGCCAACAACTCTGTGAATCAATGCGAAGCCGAATAACTGCTTGCAGAAAAACCTGAGGTGGACCAACGCGTTATACAAAATGGCTCAAATGGCTCTAAGCACTATGGGACTTAACATCTGAGGTCATCAGTCCCCTAGAACTTAGAACTACTTAAACCTAACTAACCTTAGGACATCACACACATCCATGCCCGAGGCAGGATTCGAACCTGCGACTGTAGCAGCAGCGCGGTTCCGGACTGATGCGCCTAGAACCGCTCGGCCACAACGGCCGGCAACGCGTTATTGACTTGCTCAATTTGTGAAGCTCTTTTTCTTGAAGAAATAGTCCAATTTTTTTGAAATTATAATCATTTGTTTGCCTGGACATGTACATCACATATGCCGATTTCTGTCCCATTCGGATAATTCCTTCGTGATGAGTATTTTGATTTGGTCTTAGAATGCAACGTGCTGCGTCCTCCCGACCAAGAAATCCCGGTCATAAATTTCCTTTAATACCCCAAAAGATTGTAATTTTTTAAATAAGCGTTGTTCACACTTTCGAATCGCCGGCAGGACGTCTTTATCTAGGCAGCGGCCATAACCATGCACAAACAGTAAAATTTTTCAATCTTGGGTGCAGTTTTTATTATTTCTGCCTTTTGCTTTTTTGGCTAACAAGAGTATTTGATCAGATGATGGCAGTTATCCAAAACGCAAAATCAAGATCAGAAATAATAAAGTGCAACCACGACTGAAAAATGTTGTGCGTCTGTATACCCTCTTTCGGCCTGATGACGACAGTGACTCGTTGTGACTTGGACTGCACTATGCACCGAAAGTGTTGGAAGCCATTACGGTCCATGAAGCCACAACTGCAGTACCCAGCTCACGGATATTGGTCAGAGCTTGGTCGAAGGCACGCACATCTCGTACGACATCCAGGATGTGCACACCAGAATTGAGGCCATGTCTGTGAATTGCTGCTGAATCCATTCTGACAAGGGAACCTCCCCATCGCACCCCCCTCGGATTTAGTTATAAGTTGGCACAGTGGATAGGCCTTGAAAAACTAAACACAGATCAATCGAGAAAACAGGAAGAAGTTGTGTGGAACTATGAAAAAATAAGCAAAATATACAAACTGAGTAGTCCATGCGCAAGATAGGCAACATCAAGGATAGTGTGAGCGCAGGAGCGTCGTGGTCCCGTGGTTAGCGTGAGCAGCTGTGGAATAAGAGGTCCTTGGTTCTAGTCTTCCCTCGGGTGAAAAATTTACTTTCTTTATTTTCGCAGTTATGATCTGTCCGTTCGTTCATTGACATCACTGTTCACTGTAATAAGTATAGTGTCTGTTTTTTGCGACCGCGCCGCAAAACCGTGCGATTAGTAGACGAAAGGTTGTATCTCTCCAATGGGAACCGAAAACATTTGATCGCAAGGTCATAGGTCAACCGATTCCTCAACAGGAAAACACGTCTGATATATTCTATACGACACTGGTGACGGCATGTGAGTCACATGACAGGAATATGTTGTCGACCCACCTAACTTGTACACTTGGCGAATGAGTAAAAAGATTTTTCTACCTTGCCCGATTTAGGTTTTCTTGTGGATATGATAATCACTCCCAAAAAAGTGATGAAAACATAAGCGTTTGTCACATAAACTAAAAATAAAAAGTTAAACTTTTCACCCGAGGGAAGGCTTGAACCAAGGACGTCTCGGTCTGCAACTGCTCACGCTAACCACAGGATCACGGCACTCCTAACCTTGATCTTTCCTTGATGTTGCCTATCTTGCGCATGAACTACTCAGTTTGTATATTTTGCTTATATTTTCATAGTTCCACACAACTTCTTCCTGTTTTCTCGATTGATCTGTGTTCAGTTTTTCAAGGCCTATCCACTGTGCCACCTTATAACTAAATCTGAGGGAGGTGCCATGGGGAGGTTCCCTTGTGAGACATTTGTTAGAGCACAGGTGGTGTACAGGTCGGCTGCAAATAAGTGCAAGCCTGGGCTGTTCGCCGAGGCTGATCGGGAACTTACAGCTGTCAGCGGTCAACAAAGCGGCAGAATGGAGCAACAGCTCACCTCGTCCACCGGTCGCAGTTCTCAGAGCGCAGCGAGATGGCGGACGAAGCGAGTTGTTCTAATAGCGGGCATTCAGTGACAACTGTTTTAGTGGTACAATAGGTCATCTGTATGTAAAATTCTATGTACCGACTATGGAGCAACAGCTCACCTCGTCCACCGGTCGCAGTTCTCAGAGCGCAGCGAGATGGCGGACGAAGCGAGTTGTTCTAATAGCGGGCATTCAGTGACAACTGTTTTAGTGGTACAATAGGTCATCTGTATGTAAAATTCTATGTACCGACTTGACAGAAAATCCTAGGAAGTTCTGGTCTTACGTTAAATCAGTAAGTGGCTCGAAACAGCATATCCAGACTCTACGGGATGATGATGGCATTGAAACAGAGGATGACACGCGTAAAGCTGAAATACTAAATATCTTTTTCCAAAGCTGTTTCACAGAGGAAGACCGCACTGCAGTTCCTTCTCTAAATCCTCGCACAAACGAAAAAATGGCTGACATCGAAATAAGTGTCCAAGGAATAGAAAAGCAACTGGAATCACTCAATAGAGGAAAGTCCACTGGACCTGACGGGATACCAATTCGATTCTACACAGAGTACGCGAAAGAACTTGCCCCCCTTCTAACAGCCGTGTACCACAAGTCTCTAGAGGAACGGAGGGTTCCAAATGATTGGAAAAGAGCACAGATAGTCCCAGTCTTCAAGAAGGGTCGTCGAGCAGATGCGCAAAACTATAGACCTATATCTCTTACGTCGATCTCTTGTAGAATTTTAGAACATGTTTCTTGCTCGCGTATCATGTCATTTCTGGAAACCCAGAATCTACTATGTACGAATCAACATGGATTCCGGAAACAGCGATCGTGTGAGACCCAACTCGCCTTATTTGTTCATGAGACCCAGAAAATATTAGATATAGGCTCCCAGGTAGATGCTATTCTTCTTGACTTCCGGTAGGCGTTCGATACAGTTCCGCACTGTCGCCTGATAAACAAAGTAAGAGCCTACGGAATATCAGACCAGCTGTGTGGCTGGATTGAAGAGTTTTTAGCAAACAGAACACAGCATGTTGTTATCAATGGAGAGACGTCTACAGACGTTAAAGTAACCTCAGGCGTGCCACAGGGGAGTGTTATGGGACCATTGCTTTTCACAATATATATAAATGACCTAGTAGATAGTGTCGGAAGTTCCATGCGGCTTTTCGCGGATGATGCTGTAGTATACAGAGACAGCGAAATGCAGGAAGATCTGCAGCGGATAGGCACTTGGTGCAGGGAGTGGCAACTGACCCTTAACATAGACAAATGTAATGTATTGCGAATACATAGAAAGAAGGATCCTTTATTGTATGATTATATTATAGCGGAACAAACACTGGTAGCAGTTACTTCTGTAAAATATCTGGGAGTATGCGTGCGGAACGATTTGAAGTGGAATGATCATATAAAATTAATTGTTGGTAAGGCGGGTACCAGGTTGAGATTCATTGGGAGAGTGCTTAGAAAATGTAGTCCATCTACAAAGGAGGTGGCTTACAAAACACTCGTTCGACCTTTACTTGAGTATTGCTCATCAGTGTGGGATCCGTACCAGATCGGTCTGACGGAGGAGATAGATAAGATCCAAAGAAGAGCGGCGCGTTTCGTCACAGGGTTATTTGGTAGCCGTGATAGCGTTACGGAGATGTTTAATAAACTCAAGTGGCAGACTCTGCAAGAGAGGCGCTCTGCATCGCGGTGTAGCTTGCTCGCCAGGTTTCGAGAGGGTGCGTTTCTGGATGAGGTATCGAATATATTGCTTCCCCCTACTTATACCTCCCGAGGAGATCACGAATGTAAAATTAGAGAGATAAGAGCGCGCACGGAGGCTTTCAGACAGTCGTTCTTCCCGCGAACCATACGCGACTGGAACAGGAAAGGGAGGTAATGACAGTGGCACGTAAAGTGCCCTCCGCCACACACCGTTGGGTGGCTTGCGGAGTATAGATGTAGATGTAGATATCTTTTTGGCGATTATAATGATCATGCGAAATGTTTAATATGCCCTAACACAGGGTGTTAAAAACAATCCATATTAGTGACTATTCCAATAAAGCCCATTTATAGAGTTTCAGCACCGGCTTCAAATGATAACTTTTGGAATATACTACAACACTCTACGTATCGCTCCCGTGGGAATCATGAGGACAAGATTAGACTGATTACAGCACGCGTAGAGGCATTCAAAGAATCATTTGCCCACGGTCCATCTCTGAATACAACGGGATAAAATCCTAATAACCGGTACAATGGGACGTACCCTCTGCAGGGTATTTCACAGTGGTTTGCAGAGTGTAAATGTAGGTATCTTTTGTCGAAAGACGTCCCATTATTTGCAGCAGGTAGCTCATCAACGAAATGATTCAGCTCTGAAATCACCTGTCACATTTGTCAAAAGATAGTTGTAGATTTGAAACCTTTTTTTGAAGGTGTCTATTGATTGTCATGGAGAGGGAGAAATTCCTTTACATTTTTGTGAAGAAGAACACGATAAAGTCTTTTCTTCAGTTTCCCGAGGGTAGCACAGGCCACTTCATAGTTGATCGTTAAAACATAAGGGAGAACATCAAACCGAATAACCCCTTCAGAGTGGCTCAGTGGCTGAGTGCAGATCTTTGTATTGGAGCCACTTTGGCAACTTGCAAGTCGCTAACTTACTCCAGTTACTCAACCGGGGAAAGAGAACCTACAGTCTAACGTGGAATCCAAACAAGAGTCGTTTCTGGGGACTCTCACATCGTAGAGTGGTGAACTTTACCTTACAGGCAGACCGAACATTTCTGTGGTTCGATAGGGATTCTATCCCGCAACCTCTCGTTTTCCAGGCACTTTACCGCTAAACCACCAAACCCGAGGAGGACTTCACTTAAAGCTGTACTGTAACAGCGTCGGAACAAATGTGTACATAAAACTGAGGGTCTTGCAAAAGAAAAAGCAAGTAAATCGAGATATTCTAATGAAATGCACAACCGTTTTTCGAATGTAATTCGGTATCTGTTTGATACATCAAATGACGCTCTTTTCACTTAAAAATTACGAGTTCAAAACAAGGTTACAGAATCTAAAATTGCTGACATGTTGGAAACATAGCTTCACAGCATTTCTACCTCTTCCATCTTCTACTACTTGACTTTAAATTTCTATTTATCTGCCTGTTTTGTTTTATAAGAGTGTGTTAGTTGCTCCTGCTTTTATTTAACCTAAGTCACACATTTCGGCTGTCTGAATTTTTATAGGCAAATGGCCTTGATGGTACGAAATATGGAAAGCGAACTTACTCACAAGGAACAGGCGCCAGTTCGAGAAAGTTGCCTGCTGACAAAATGAAGTTCACACTGATTTGACAACATTCGGTTTATTGTACTTTAGCCACAAGCAAGATTATGTATACTAGCCTGATCACACTCGCTCTACAACCGCTTTTTGAATCGCGCTTGCCGTTGCTGGTAAGTCCCTCATGGTCGTCCATTATTTAAAATCATCTACTCATTATTCGTATACACTATTGGCCATTAAAATTGCTACACCAAGTAGGAATGCAGATGATAAACGGGTATTCATTGGGCAAATATATTATACTAGAACTGACATGTGATTACGTTTTCACGCAATTTCGGTGCATAGATCCTAATAAATTAGTACCCAGAACAACCACCTCTGGCCGTAATAACGGCCTTGATACGCCTTGGCATTGAGTCAAACAGAGCTTGAATGGCGTGTACAGGTACAGCTGCCCATGCAGCTTCAACACGATACCACAGTTCATCAAGAGTAGTGACTAACGTATTGACGAGCCAGTTGCTCGGTCACCATTGACCAGACGTTTTCAGTTGGTGAGAGATCTGGAGAATGTGCTGGCCAGGGCAGCAGTCGAACATTTTCTGTATCCAGAAAGGCCCGTACAGGACCTGCAACATGCGGTCGTGCACTATCCTGCTGAAATGTAGGGTTTCCCAGGGATCGAATGAAGGTTAGAGCCACGGGTGGTAACACATCGGAAATGTAACGTTCACTGTTCAAAGTGCCGTTAATGCGAACAAGAGGTGACCGCGACGTTTAACCAATGACACCCCGTACCATGACGCCGGGTGATTCGCCAGTATGGCGATGACGAGTACACGCTTCCAATGCGCGTTCACCGCGATGTCACCAAACACGGATGCGACCATCATGATGTTGTAAACAGAACCTGGATTCATCCGAAAAAATGACGTTTTGCCATTCGTGCACCCAGGTTCGTCGTTGAGTACACCATCGCAGGCGCTCCTGTCTGTGATGCAGCGTCAAGGGTAACCGCAGCCATGGTCTCCGAGCTGATGGTCCATGCTGCTCCAAACGTCGTCGAACTGTTCGTGCAGATGGATGTTGCCTTGCAAACGTTCCCATCTGTTGACTCAGGGGTCGAGACGTGGCTGCACGATCCGTTAGAGCCGTGCGGATAAGACTCCTGTCATCTCGACTGCTAGTGATACGAGGCCGTTGGGATCCAGCACGGCGTTCCGTATTACCCTCCTGAACCCACCGATTCCATATTCAGCTAACAATGGATCTCGACCAACGCGAGCTGCAATGTTGCGATACGATAATCCGCAATTGCGATAGGCTACAATCAGACCTTTATCAAAGTCGGAAACGTCATGGTACGCATTTCTCCTCCTTACACGAGGTATCACAACAACGTTTCACCAAGCAACGCCAGTGAACTGCTGTTTGTGTATGAGAAATCGGTTGGAAACTTCCCTCATGTCAGCACGCTGTAGGTGTCGCCACCAGCGCCAGCCTTGTGTGAATGCTCTGAAACGCTAATCATTTGCATATCACAACATCTTATTCCTGTCGGTTAAATTTCGCGTTTTTAGCACGTCATATTCGTGGTGTAGCAATTTTAATGGCCAGTAGTGTAATTACACTTCCACCAGTTAATGACATTTCTTCCCTATCGCGTACCGCACACAATCGCAATCACCTCCTAAAGATGGCTCAGGTGGGTTTGACACTTACTTGCCAAAGCAAACTGCGGGCACCAAGTGGTACCCTCTAGTACAATGGGTCTTCCCCGTCAGCGACCCTAAGGCCTCGCTGCATCCAAGAGGCGTCAAGAGTAGTAGATCGTACAGGTCCGAGACAGGGTCGATATCTGCACCCTTACAAGTAGCTCCACATCTGTGGACCACTCTGCCCACTACACTCTCGACGTTGTCTGCTTGGGGTGATATAAAGAGACGTCACAGATAACCTTAAAGTCTTAACGGTTTCGGCGACAAGAGAAGCGGTGCAAAACTGGATTGCGAACTTCACATTTCTCTTACTACAGTTGACTTGCTTGAAATGTTTAGCCGATCCTCTTCTCTGGATATGTGGATGCGTCAATCTTTACAATTTCTTCTCCGAAGAAATAATGCTGGCGAGAGGAACCAAAAAATCACTATCTCTCTCACTTGAAATAACTCGGTACTCTCACACTTTCAGTTCAGCTCAGGTGTATTTTCCTTTCCACAAGTTTGATATAAGCATAGAAACTCTTGAAAGTCAACTACACCGGTACCCATTACATACAATTGAATATAATCACAATTGCAATTGCCTGGTTTTAACAACCAAATAATTTATAGACGTCCCATGCGTCTTGCTTCGTTCAGAGGTACGACATGAAGTTAAAAGTCTATTGTCAAAATTTTCGTTTTTCCTTTTTTATCAGCAATCACATTCAGTAACACAGCAAAGAATAGCATTTAATTATTCCGTGCCCTCTCACCCAGCGTCTGTGGCTCTTGTGGCAAACACTTGTCGGCGTCGTTCGACTGCCCCGGTTGTCGTCCTCTCATTTCAAACTTCCAACCTGCACACAGAAACCGGTGGCGCAGTAGATACTTTTAAAATATCGGGTGTCCGTGACGGTGGAAGGTCAAGTGTCTCTAGAATTTACACCGAAATCCTCGAGTCACTACAAAAGTCAGAATACACCTTCTGTGCAACGTCATGGAACCCATGGAACATGTAACCTCCACAACACCAATCATCAAGTCTCACCTACGAGGGTACAATCCAGTCAAAGCCATCTTTAATCAAAACTGTACGAGGCTTTCAATACTGTTTCAACCAAAACAAAATTCACTTCATCAAGTCACAACAATATTATGCACCTACAATCAGAAATGTACCACAACTATGTGGTCATCAGCGGTACAACACCTACACTGTGAAACGTGAACAACTGTCAGAAAATCACATAGCTTAGGCGCAGTATACTCGAACCAGTAGAACTCTCAGCGACTTGTAGTCGTGTCAACACCGCCGACATTGCAGCTGAAATGTCGACATTACACCCTACAAGCGACGGATTACTGGTGATGGGTCCAGGGATATCTCCCACAATAGACAGCTCGGCTTCGACCCTGCCACATGTGATTTACCAAGCAATTGCATCCAGTACTTCGAACATGACTCTCGTGAATGTCTGCTGTGCAAAACGAGCAGCTGTATTTAGCAGCAGTGGTTGTTCATTCCCGTTTATCCTCTAATAGTTGGGAAAAGAAATAAGTTAAAAATGGGAACTGTAATTTATTAAATTTGTTTTGAGACACTTTTCCTGTGAATTGTAGCCTATGTTACACAATACGTAACAGTTTTCATTGTCGCCAAGTGTGTTGTGTACATCTTTCCTGTATGAATGCAAATAATTATTAAAGTCGCCAATTCTTTATTTACCGGGTAATCAAAAAGTCAGTATAAATTCGAAAACTGAATAAATCACGTAATAATGTAGATAGAGAGGTAAAAATTGACACACATACTTGGAATGACGTGGGGTTTTATTAGAACCAAAAAAATACAAAAGTTCAAAAAATGTCCGACAGATGGCGCTTCATCTGATCAGAATAGCAATAATTAGAATATCAAAGTAAGACAAAGCAAAGGTGATGTTCTTTACAGGAAATGCTTAATATGCCCACCACCATTCCTCAACAATTGCTGTAGGCGAGGAATAATGTTGTGAACAGCACTGTAAAGCATGTCCGGAGTTATGGTGAGGCATTGGCGTCGATGTTGTCTTTCAGCATCCCTAGAGATGTCGGTCGATCACGATACACTTGCGACTTCAGGTAACCCCAAAGCCAATAATCGCACGGACTGAGATCTGGGGACCTGGGAGGCCAAGCATGACGAAAGTGGCGGCCGAGCACACGATCATCACCAAACGACGCGCGCAAGAGATCTTTCACGCGTCTAGCAATATGTGGTGGAGCGCCAAACTGCATAAACATCTTACGTTCCAGCAGGTGTTTATCACCCAGGCTGGGGATGATGCGATTCTGTAACATATCGGCGTACCTCTCACCCGTCACGGTAGCAGTTACAAAACCACAATCACGCATTTCCTCGAAGAAAAAAGGGCCGATAACGGTAAACGTGGTAAATCCAACCTATACCGTGACTTTCTCGTCGTGCAATGGAGTTTCCACGACAGTTCTAGGATTTTCGGTAGCCCAAATTCTGCAGTTGTGGGCGTTGACAGACCCTCCGAGCGTGAACAACACAACACGTTAGTCAGCCAATCGTCAACTTCCACCATCTTTTGAATCGCCCACACCGCAAAAGCCCTCCGCTTCACTAAATAGCCAGGTAACAGTTCATGATACCGATGGATTTTGTACGGATAGAATCGGAGGGTACGTCTAAGTGCCAACCAAACAGTAGTGTATGGAATGCCGGTGCGACGTGCGACTGCACGAGCGCTGACTTCCCCGTGCATACCGGTAGACGAACCCGCTACAGTCTCCATTTCTCCCTGAACTGTCTCAGCAGCATTACGCCTTGTGCTCGGTCGCCCACTACGAAGTCTATCGTCTAAACAACCCGTGGCTTCGAACTTCGAAATCATTCTCGCCACAGCTGCATTTGTCAACGGACCTTTACCCGTTCGAATCCCCTTCCTATGGCGTTAGGATCGTAACGCTGAACTAGCACATTCCCTATTCTGATAATACAGCTTCACTAAAAGCACCTTTTCAGGTAACGTCAACATGCTGCGACTGCTGGCGCATCTGATTTCTCTCTCATTACAGCTCCTTTTATACACGATTGCCATGCGCAGTCACTGACGTTTTGCTGTACAGTGCCATCTGTCTGACATTTTGTGAACTTTTTTTTGTTCTAATAAAACGCCATGTCATTCCAAGCATGAATGTCAATTTTTACCACTCTATCTACATTATTCCGTGATTAATTAAGTTTTCAAATATATACTGACTTTTTGATCACCCAGTATTAATTAGTCTTTTAATTTAAGTTCAAATATGCACACAGTGGCTTTGACATCTGTGTCTACAGAAATGTTATCAAATGCAGCACTAGTGGTTTACATAACACTTGTTGTAAATTGTGTGAGCGAATGTGAGATTACGTGAAATAAGACTTCAGTACAGCTGTAGAATAAGTAAACGCTAAACATTTAAATTAAAATGACCACTTACCTCATTCCGGCTAGAATTGAAAAACTTTAATAATGAATCTACTTCTTTCACAAATCCACAGATCACTGCAAAATCTAAGGTGTCAATGGTTTTGTACTTGTATTCATTCTTAATACATATGTAAGTGAGAACTCCGGCTTCAGTTTCACGTGGCAGCGTATGACAAATACTTCGAAGTCATTTTCGGTCGATATACACTACTGGCCATTAAAATTGCTGCACCAAGAAGAAATGCAGTTGATAAACGGGTATTCATTGGACAAATATATTATACTAGAACTGACATGTGATTACGTTTTCACGCAATTTCGGTGCATAGATCCTAATAAATTAGTACCCGGAACAACCACCTCTGGCCGTAATAACGGCCTTGATACGCCTGGGCATTGAGTCAAACATAACTTGAATGGCGTGTACAGGTACAGCTGCCCATGCAGCTTCAACACGATACCACAGTTCATCAAGAGTAGTGATTGGCGTATTGTGACGAGCTAGTTGCTCGGTCACCATTGACCAGACGTTTTCAATTGGTGAGAGATCCGGAGAATGTACTGGCCAGGGCAGCAGTCGAACATTTTCTGTATCCAGAAAGGCCCGTACAGGACCTGCAACATGCAGTCGTGCATTATCCTGCTGAAATGTAGGGTTTCGCGGGGATCGAATGAAGGTTAGAGCCACGGGTCGTAACACATCTGAAATGTAACGTCCACTGTTCAAAGTGCCGTTAATGCGAACAAGAGGTGACCGCGACGTTTAACCAATGACACCCCGTACCATCACGCCGGGTGATTCGCCAGTATGGCGATGACGAGTACACGCTTCCAATGCGCGTTCACCGCGATGTCACCAAACACGGATGCGACCATCATGATGTTGTAAACAGAACCTGGATTCATCCGAAAAAATGACGTTTTGCCATTCGTGCACCCAGGTTCGTCGTTGAGTACACCATCGCAGGCGCTCCTGTCTGTGATGCAGCGTCAAGGGTAACCGCAGCCATGGTCTCCGAGCTGATGGTCCATGCTGCTCCAAACGTCGTCGAACTGTTCGTGCAGATGGATGTTGTCTTGCAAACGTTCCCATTTGTTGACTCAGGGGTCGAGACGTGGTTGCACGATCCGTTACACCCATGTGGATAAGATGCCTGTCATCTCGACTGCTAGTGATACGAGGCCGTTGGGAACCAGCATGGAGTTCCGTATTACCCTCCTGAACCCACCGATTCCATATACGGCTAACAGTCATTGGATTTCAACCAACGCGAGCAGCAATGTCGCGGTACGATAATCCGCAGTCGCGATAGGCTACAATCCGACCTTTATCAAAGTCGGAAACGTGATGGTACGCATATCTCCTCCTTACACGAGGTATCACATCAACGTTTCACCAAGCAACGCCTGTGAACTGCTGTTTGTGTATGAGAAATCGATTGGAAACTCCTCATGTCAGCACGTTGTAGGTGTCGCCACCGGCGCCAACCTTGTGTGAATGCTCTGAAAAGCTAATCATTTGCATATCACAACATCTTATTCCTGTCGGTTAAATTTCGCGTTTTTAGCACGTCATATTCGTGGTGTAGCAATTTTAATGGCCATTAGTGTAATTACACTTCCACCAGTTAATGACATTTCTTCCCTATCGCGTACCGCACACGATCGCAATCACCTCCTAAAGAAGGCTCAGGTGGGTTTGACACTTACTTGCCAAAGCAAACTGCGGGCACCAAGTGGTACCCTCCTAGTACAATGGGTCTTCCCCGTCAGCGACCCTAAGGCCTCGCTGCATCCAACAGGCGTTAAGAGTAGTAGATCGTACAGGTCCGAGACAGGGTCGATATCTGCACCCTTACAAGTAGCTCCACATCTGTGGACCACTCTGCCCACTACACTCTCGACGTTGTCTGCTTGGGGTGATATAAAGAGATGTCACAGATAACCTTAAAGTCTTAACGGTTTCGGCGACAATAGAAGCGGTGCAAAACTGGATTGCGAACTTCACATTTCTCTTACTGCAGTTGACTTGCTTGAAATGTTTAGCCGATCCTCTTCTCTGGATATGTGGATGCGTCAATCTTTACAATTTCTTCTCCGAAGAAATAATGCTGGCGAGAGGAACCAAAAAATCACTATCTCTCTCACTTGAAATAACTCGGTACTCTCACACTTTCAGTTCAGCTCAGGTGTATTTTCCTTTCCACAAGTTTGATATAAGCATAGAAACTCTTGAAAGTCAACTACACCGGTACCCATTACATACAATTGAATATAATCACAATTGCAATTGCCTGGTTTTAACAACCAAATAATTTATAGACGTCCCATGCGTCTTGCTTCGTTCAGAGCTAAGACATGAAGTGAGTTGAAAGTCTATTGTCAAAATGTTGGTTTTTCTTTTTTTTTTCAGCAATCACATTCACTAAGACAGCAAAGAACAGCATTTAATTGTTCCGTGCCCTCTCACACAGCGTCTGGTCGATATACATTAAGAAATAGATAGATTCTCACATTCAATAGCGTAAGTGATTTCAGAGACTATCTGTTAAGAAATAGATACGGAACATGCTCTACACAAACAGTACGCATTTTACCTAAGTACGTCTAGTTAACCGCAAGAGAGTAAATTTTTTTTAGTTTTGCAGAAGATGATTTTAGTTTTTTCAGAAGGCGAATGTTATTAAAGAAACGGAAATTATTATGCGGAAAACTGAGAGTTAACCGAGACTGTGTAGCGGTAGCTATACCTAGCCTCAGTCACCCTAGAAATCACAGTTGCAATAATAGTTTCTGGTATTATATGGTGAGTGTATTTGCAAATGTAACACACGTGATTCGCAGGTACGTGGAGGCGCAATGCGAAGAGTTGGCGGCAGTTCTCAGCCCGCAGAGGCTCCGGCTGCTGTGGAAGATGCTCGGAAGGCACTTATCAATGTCGAGATCGTAAGTACTGCCACGATTGCTCCATTGCTCCATATACAGGGTGAGAGGTCAGAAACAATCTGTAAAGTTTGTAAAGGTGTTGCAGGGGAGCTTGTACTGTTAAAAAGAAATTCGTTTCTCAGTTAATTGGCATTGAAGTTTGCCGGAGATGATGTTTTTCGTTTGGTTTCCTAAAACCGTACAAGAGAGCGATACAAACATTGGACATGAGGCGGTAACAAGGATCCAACTGGGCCAAAGGCTGAGCAGTCTCGTGCGCTATCATCTACGATATGAGAACAACTGACAGTATTCTTGTATCTGGCGAACGTCTTGAATATGAGCGCGCAACAGCCCGATTGGCTAACTTCACTACTAATTAATTTTGAAACGGGGCAACGTACCGAATTTTTCTTAACAATCATTTCTCAGCACAACCAGCCTTGCAACATCCTGTTTCTGACCATCCTGTATAAGCTTTGTATGTGATGGGTCCTAGAGTATGAGAGCTGACAGTTTGTACAAACGATCGTGAAATATTGTTAAATACCATCTATGTTGGTGAGCATGATTAGTGTACAACGTTTGTTGGACGATTGGAATACATAAAACATACGGCAGTCTGTTGGCGATCATCTAAAGTGGCCAGTGCGATGTGCGACGTAGAACTTGGGAAAAAGATAACTCCGTTCTGTTAGTAAACATTTTCGTGTGAAAGATTATATACTGCTGGAAAAAATGCAACCCCCTCATGGACAAGACCATTTTATTAAAAAGTGAGTTGAATGGTATTTTATCATTAGAGGAGGATATGATAACAAATTCAGACCAAATGAAACACACATGTCACAGTCAAGAGTGCTCACATAGTTGCATCAGTACGCAGCGTACCCCTCTCTGACGGCAAAAGTGCCGAATGCCATCCTGAGATAGATTGTCCTAAGCACTTTGCACCTTTTGTTACAATTCGGCCAGGTTTCATGCAGGTCCTAGAGGACGAGTAAGTTCCCACTTCATCCTGTCCCATACGTGTTCAAATGTGTGTGAAATCTTATGGGACTTAACTGCTAAGGTCATGTCCCTAAGCTTACACACTACTTAACCTAAATTATCCTAAGGACAAACACACACACCCATGCCCGAGGGAGGACTCGAACCTCCGCCGGGACCAGCCGCACAGTCCATGACTGCAGCGCCTTAGACCGCTCGGCTAATCCCTCGTGTTCAATTGGCGAGAAATCTGGCGATCTTCCTGGCCAGGCCAGTTCTTGTACTCCACGAAGAGCCGTGTGTGGACGTGCGTTGTCTTGCTTAAAGAGAACATCACCTTCCTGTCGAAGAAATGGCAGTAGCGCAGGGATAGCAGCCTGTGAAATTTAGCAGACACTGGTTACCGTATCCTGCAGAAAACCCAAATGTTGTAACGGATGGCCTACCGCACTATGAAGCCGGGGATGGGACCTACGAGTCGTGGGCGAATGCACCCCCAAATAGGCAACTCACCAGGTCTACGCAGTATGCGTGAATGTCCATCATCCACAAACAGGAACTACTCTAATCACTGAAGACGGCAGAGCGCTATCCGACCGCCGATGTCCGTGACAAATGAGTCACTATAAGCCGTTCAGCATAAGAATAAACCTGATGTAAACATTGCACTACATATTCTTCCGCGTTTGCTGGAACCTCTTTGGATTTCAGTTTCACGTGGGACTGCAGCCAAGCTGTCTCGAGTAGTGTCAAGTACGGGTACGTTTTCTGCTGTGCGTTACGTGCACATCGACTTATCGATAATACGGCACAACAGCTTTAGCGTCGCATTTAACTCAGCACTGGCCGGTCAGCTGATACGGTGATGCAGTGACTTGGCCAGCTGCAGTGCACACGTAAAACGAGACGAGCAGAGGAGCAATACAGCTTCGAATGTCATTTAATATTTATGCAGCATGAAATAATACACTGCAAATCTCCCACAATACGCTCCTTAGACGACTAGACGAAAACCACAACACGTTATCGTTTTTAGCTAACGTACAATTGTAACTAAAAACAAGAATGATGAAAATTCCTGACTTAACCACACCGTATAGTTAAATATTGAAGCCACTGAAGGTATTACTTACAGTCAGTCGTCTGGTAATCTCTTAGCTCTTTCCTTATCCGAATCCGAGAAATACATTTCAATTCTGGAAGCCTCACCTGCTACGTGGATAACGAGCCTATCAACAACAGAATCCACGAAGCCAACCAGGCGCAGCATTTTCTCTTCCTCTTTCATGACGATCCGTTCTATATCCCGCCAGCGTTCGGCAGTGACGTGTGAAAAAGCTGCGTGCTTTAGTTCCATTACGTCTGGCAGCGCAACAGTCTTGTTACTTCTCGGGCCAAATCCCGCACCTTGGCTCCAGATCAATTTTGTTGAGTTCATATTGTGATGGTACAGAGAAAATGTAAAAATGCAGCATCTGTATGATGTGCTCGATGCTGTAAAAATGATTGTTTTTCATGTTTCTACGGTACTTATCTACCTCTGTGTTATAAAACGATAGACATAGTCCAAATAAAGAGGATTTGATTTTTAATTTTTGCCTTGAAAGTTAAATTGTTATGTTATATTAATTTAAACAACTTTTATGAACAGTGTTTCATAAAACATCGATAATTAAGAATTTGTATTAAAAAAATAGGAGTGCGGGTAAGCTACTACAAACAGCATAATTAACGCATTATTGTGGCCAAGACAGACACGAAGCCCACGCCTACTACAGTAGTACAAGTTTATATGCCAACTAGCTCTGCAGATGAAGAAGAAATTGATGAAATGCGTGATGAGATAAAAGAAATTATTCAGGTAGTGAAGGGAGACGAAAATTTAATAGCCATGGGTGAATGGAACTCGAGAGTAGGAAAAGGAAGAGACGGAAACATAATATGGGAATATGTATTGGGGGTAAGAAATCAAAGAGGAAGCCGTCTAGTAGAATTTTGCACAGAGCACAACATAATCATAGCTAACACTTGGTTTAAGAATCATGAAAGAAGGTTGTATACATGGAAGAACCCTGGAGATACTAAAAGGTATCAGCTAGATTATATCATGGTAAGACAGAGATTTAGGAACCAGGTTTTAAATTGTAAGACATTTCCAGGGGCAGATGTGGACTCTGACCACAATCTATTGGTTATGACCTGTAGATTAAAACTGAAGAAACTGCAAAAAGGTGGGAATTTAAGGAGATGGGACCTGGATAAACTGAAAGAACCAGAGGTTGTACAGAGTTTCAGGGAGAGCATAAGGGAACAATTGACAGGAATGGGGGAAAGAAATACAGTAGAGGAAGAATGGGTAGCTTTGAGGAATGAAGTAGTGAAGGCAGCAGAGGATCAAGTAGGTAAAAAGACGAGGGCTAGTAGAAATCCTTGGGTAACAGAAGAAATATTGAATTTAATTGATGAAAGCAGAAAATATAAAAATGCAGTAAATGAAGCGGGCAAAAAGGAATACAAACGTCTCAAAAATGAGATCGACAGGAAGTGCAAAATGGCTAAGCAGGGATGGCTAGAGGACAAATGTAAGGAAGTAGAGGCTTATCTCACTAGGGGTAAGATAGATACTGCCTACAGGAAAGTTAAAGAGACCTTTGGAGAAAGGAGAACCACTTGTATGAACATCAAGAGCTCAGATGGAAACCCAGTTCTAAGCAAAGAAGGAAAAGCAGAAAGGTGCAAGGAGTATATAGAGTGTCTATACAAGGGCGATGTACTTGAGGACAATATTATGGAAATGGGAGAGAATGTAGATGAAGACGAAATGGGAGATACGATACTGCGTGAAGAGTTTGACAGAGCACTGAAAGACCTGAGTGGAAACAAGGCCCCAGAAGTAGACAAAATTCCATTAGAACTACTGACGGCCTTGGGAGAGCCAGTCCTGACAAAACTCTACCATCTGGTGAGCAAGATGTATGAGACAGGCGAAATTCCCTCAGACTTCAAGAAGAGCATAATAATTCCAATCCCAAAGAAAGCAGGTGTTGACAGATGTGAAAATTACCGAACTATCAGTTTAATAAGTCACAGCTGCAAAATACTAACACGAATTTTTTACAGACGAATGGAAAAACTGGTAGAAGCCGACCTCAGGGAAGATCAGTTTGGATTCCGTAGAAATATTGGAACACGTGAGGAAATACTGACCTTACGACGTATCTTAGAAGAAAGATTAAGGAAAGGCAAACCTACGTTTCTAGCGTTTGTAGACTTAGAGAAAGCTTTTGACAATGTTGACTGGAATACTCTCTTTCAAATTCTAAAAGTGGCAGGGGTAAAATACAGGGAACAAAGGGCTATTTACAATTTGTACAGAAACCAGATGGCAGTTATAAGAGTCGAGGGACATGAAAGGGAAGTAGTGGTTGGGAAGGGAGTGAGACAGGGTTGTAGCCTCTCCCCGATGTTATTCAATCTGTATATTGAGGAAGCAGTAGGTATTAAAATGCATGGAGAGGAAATTAAAACTTTGAGGTTCACTGATGACACTGTAATTCTGTCAGAGACAGCAAAGGACTTGGAAGATCAGCTGAACGGAATGGACAGTGTCTTGAAAGGAGGATATAAGATGAACATCAACAAAAGCAAAACGAGGATAATGGAATGTAATCGAATTAAGTCGGGGGATGCTGAGGGAATTAGATTGGGAAATGAGACACTTAAAGTAGTAAAGGAGCTTTGCTATTTGGGGATGATGATGGTCGAAGTAGAGAGAATATAAAATGTAGACTGGCAATGGCAAGGAAAGCGTTTCTGAAGAAGAGAAATTTATTAACTCCAAGTATAAATTTAAGTGTCAGAAAGTCGTGTCTGAAAGTATTTGTATGGAGTGTAGCCATGTATGGAAGTGAAACATGGACGATAAATAGTTTGGACAAGAAGAGAATAGAAGCTTTCGAAATGTGGTGCTACAGAAGAATGCTGAAGATTAGATGGGTAGATCACATAACTAATAAGGTGGTACTGAATGGAATTGGGGAGAAGAGGAGTTTGTGGCACAACTTGACAAGAAGATCGGACCGGTGGGTAGGACATGTACTGATGCGTCAAGGGATCACAAATTTAGTATTGGAGGGCAGCGTGGAGGGTAAAAATCGCAGAGGGAGACCAAGGATGAATACACTAAGCAGATTCAAAAGGATGTGGGTTGCAGTAAGTACTGGGAGATGAAGAAGCTTGCACAGGATAGGGTAGCATGGAGAGCTGCATCAAACCAGTCTCAGGACTGAAGACCACAACAACAACAACATTTCAAATGAAAAAGAATTTCGCGTCCAATATGTAATTAGAAACAACAAGACGTGTATTATTCATGAAAAATAATGATGAGTTTCATAATTACGAAATGTAGGTATTTCAAATTGAACGTGAAGAAAAAAATGAGACTGGGGAAATTTGAACAAACGCATGAAATACCGCGTTTGTTTTACATTCCATTATACTACTGCGCTACACGTTCAATGTGAGTTTGTGTATCAACTGAATTTTTCCTCCAATATCTATCATACAGATCATACGACATCTCTTCATATCTGTTAACGTATTCCGTCATTCCGTCCCGCTGCACTTCTTTGTGTACTCTTTTTTGCTCCCTGTTTTTACCTGGCATAGTTTTACATACTCCAGCGTTACTCTAGAATAGCGGGTTAACTTCTTCACAAGAAGACTCTTTCGAAGGAACAGTTTTGCACTACCTTACTAACTAATGTACACGCAAAAAGAAGGGACTCGCCACGAAGGAATAATACGTGAAGGACGGAAATCGGCATGTGTGAGGTACATGTAGAGGCAAACAAATGATAACAATTTCAGAAAAACTGGTTGTCCCGTTCATCTACAGACACACATATTATTACAGTTTTAGCAAAAATAGATTATTTATTCAAGAGAAAGAGCTTCGCCATTGAGCAAGTCAGTAACGCATTGTCCCCCTTCTGGTCCTTATGCAAGCAGTTCTGTTAACGAAGGATTTCTATTAGCCCTCGTCTTTTTACGCATTTGATCCTCTGCTGCTTTCACTATTTCATCTCTCAAAGCTATCCATTCTTCTTCTACTGTATTTCTTTCCCCAGTATTTGTCCCTAATGCTCTCTCTGAAACTCTCTACAGCCTCTGGTTCTTTCATTTTATCCAGGTCCCATCTCGTTAAATTCCTGCCTTTTTGCAGTTTCTTCAATTTTAATCCACAGTTCATAACCAATAAATTCTGGTCAGAGTCCACATCTGCCCCTGGAAATTTCTTAACAATTTAAAACCTGGTTCCTAAATCTCTGTCTTACCATTACGTAATCGATCTTAAATCATCCAGTTTCTCCAGGCCTCTTCCACGTGTACAACCTTCTTTCATGATTCTTAAACCGAACGTTGGCTACGATTAAGTTAAGCTCTGTGCAAAATTCTACCAGGCGGCTTCCTTTTTCATTCCTTACCTCCAGTGCATGTTCACCTACTACTTTTCCTTCTCTTACTTTCCCTACTATCGAATTCCAGTCCCCCATGATTATTAAATTTTCGTCTCCCTTAATGATCTGAATAATGTCTTTTATCGCATCATACATTTCTTCAACTCTTCACCATCTGCAGAGCTAGTTGGCATATAAACTTGTATTACTGTATGCAATTGGCAGAGCTGTTGGATGTCCTCTTGACGGACATCGTGCCAAATTCTGTCCAATTGGGGCGTTAGATCGTGGTGACACCCACCCAAAATCCTCCAGACGTTCTCAATTGTGGAGAGGTCCGGCGACCTCGTTAGCCAAGGCAACGTTTGGCAAGCATGAAGACAAAACAATAGAAACTCGCGTCATTTGTGAGTGGGCACTATCTTGCTGAAATGTAAGCCCAGGGTGGCTTGCCATGAAAGGCAACAAAACTGGCCATAGAATAGCGTCGATGTACCATTGTGCTGTAAGGGTACCGAGGATTATAACCAAAGGGGTCCTGCTATGAAAACAAAAGGGCAGCCCAGACCATCTCTCGTGGCTGTCGGACCATACGGCAGTCTAATTAGTATCCCACTGCTGTCCAAGGGGTCGCCGGGGCTCAGTTCGAAGCGGAACTCATCACTGGAGACAGTTCTCCACCACACAATGAGATTCCAGGCCGAAGACTTGTCTGGAGTCGCCCCAGACAGCGATGGGATACCAACCTGAATGTCACCCGCCATACGGCACCACAGCCGCGAGTAATGGTCTGGGTTGCCAACTCATTTCATAGCAGGACCCCTTTGGTTGTCATACGTGGCACCCTTACAGCACAGAAAAACGACGACGATATTCTACGCAAGTTTTCTTGCCCTTCATGGCAAGCCATTTTGGGCTTAAATTTCAATAATGCCAGCCAGCACACGCCAGAGTTTCTACTGCATGTCTTTGTGCTTGCCAAACCCTACCTTGTTCAGCAACGTCGCCGATTTCTTTCCAACCGAGAAGATCCAGAGCAGTATGGGCAGGATCCTCCAACCATCTCGGGTTTGTAAGGTCTTAGCTCCAGCTGGACAGAATTTGGCACGATATCCGTCAGGAAGACATTCAACAGCACTGCCAATCAATGCCAAGCTGAGGAACTATTTGTATAAAGGCTGGAGGTGGATCAAGGCATTACTGACTTTCCCAGTTTGTGAAAGTCTTTCTCTTGAATAAACCATCTAATTTTTCTGAAATGGTAGTCATTTGTATGTCTGCACATGTACATCACATCTGCCGATTTCTCGGCTAATCCCTTCATGGTGCATCATTATTTTTTGTATTACCATGCATTTCCGCTATTGTTACACCTACAAGCGATTGTAAGTCATCGGTGCATTTCAAATCCACAAGCCTTGTTTAATCTAGATGATTATACCACTGATTATCTCTAGTGTAGTGAAAGGCTGTTAATTTCCAAGATTGACACAAATCTGCACTTAATATTTTTCTTCATATTTTTCCTGGCGTTTATCCCGTATCTTCGCGCAGTCAGCATGTTGACTTTTGGGACTGGCAATATTAACGATGGAGGATGGCTGGATGCCCTACAAATTTACATTTCATAGAGTATCAAGGCGACTGCACGGCAATCAGACTTTCGTAATTTTTTATATTCAAGGTACGTGAAGTTCACAACTCAAATACACCTCTCCCAAAGCAGTTCGCAGAAAATCGACTTTAAGTATCCTGATCACTTTCAATACCCTAAAGTAAGGATGGTGTTTTTTAGTGTCGCTTATTGTGTGGGACCTAGGTTCGAATCATGGTGAAACCACATTTGCGAACATTAGTACATGTTCTAGGAGCATATGCGTGAAACATAAAAAAGATAAAAATGTGTAATTCTTAATTTGTTTCAATTATACTATCTTCATTGACAATCTTTTATCTTAGATCAGTAATTAAGAATTTTTGTTTACAATGCAAACTTGATTTTTGTGTTTTAATTCTATAATTAGAAATAGGAAGACGTGAATTTCTCATAAAAATGACAGTTAGCTGTATTAATGTATGTTTGATAAGTTTGAGTTTCAAATGATGGAGATATTCGAACTAAACGGAAAAAACGAAAAAATAATGACCGGAACGTCACCCGATCTACCTATTATAAGTCTCGTGCGCTTTATATATTCTACGCTTCTTGGAAAGCATCTTTGTTTACAAATTTGTTTCCACCTGGAACCGAACCGAAGCCCCCCACCCCAGACTGCCAGCGAGCACTCTACCACAGAGGCACACCGCTCATCGAAAAATATGTACCTAATTTTAGCATATTAAACGTGGTTGGAATACTTCAAAGTCGATTTTCTCTACAGTTTTAGAGAGTTGCATCGAAATGCTTTGGGAGGGGCATACTTGAGTTCCGAACTTCACATACCGTAAACATAAATAACTACAAAAAGTTGTATTGTCATGTGATACCCTTGTAAGATGATCCTCCATTTACTGCACAATGGATTCACAACAGAAGTTTGCTATTTTTTACTCTTGGTGTGCAAATCCACACGTAATTTATAGAATCAAGTACGTCACTGCAAAAAGAAAGGACCATTTTCCGCACTAGAAGAGAAGAAAAAAGTGTGAAATTTCAAGGTCGAAAAGAAATCCTCTCGAGACATAGAGGCCTCTTCAAGTTATATGGTGTGCCATATGCATCTGTAGAGCTGAGAATTCTGCAGTCCAGTTGATATGGCTGCATAATAACGTGAAAAAGGGAAGACGACGACTTCCTTGGTTCAGTAGTAGGCTGTTAAAAAGTCACTGCTACCGACCGGTTTGGTGTGGTTTGGGGGAGTTCCCACACACTAGTGCAATGCTGACCTGGCGATACATTTTCTCCCACCAATCCAAAAGCTGTAGCTTCCAATACGTATTTTATTCAACTTTAGTTATGCCAGTAAAAATTAAAAAATATAAAGTATGAAACTCATGCAGTAAACCCATAAACATTATCATATGTGACGTTTTGTATGCAAAAAGTGATGCACACATCATCAAAATTGAATAAGTTTTTTTTCTCTGTTCCTTATTTCTCGATTTCAGAAAGCATTAACATGGCAATTTTTGTTGGTAAGCAAAAGGATTTTCTCAATCGTTCCAACTTTTTGTGTGTTTAAGATTTTTAATAGTTAGTGTCAACCAAAAATTTATGGAATATGAATAAATTTTATGTGAATATTTTCTAGCTGTTTTCATTACTCGTTGTTTACTATGGACTTAATCATACGAGGATATAATTTTAGATCCATATTCATATTAATGATATAAGATGATGAGCTTTGCATATAGTATTGAAATGTGCTTAGCGTTTGGATATCAAAGTAATCTTCCTTAAAAGTAATAATAAATAACTATCAGTCACTTGAGATGCAATAAGTTTAGATGCGATAAGTTTAGCATGTTCCCTGTCAAATCTAGTTCTTGGGGCAAGACAAGTTTTTAAATTCATCCAATCAGTTATATAAAAAACGGCAATCTCAATACCTTGCCCCTCTCTCGGATAAAATTCTGCTGACGCACTTTGTGGAGATGTCCGTTTACGTTGTACGCCATGGTCATCGAGAAAGCCATTGCCATCAAACATACAAAACACGAACCTTCTGCAAGCAGGTGAAGGGACAATGCCATATAGTCCTGATTGTAGGACAAATCGCAATTATTCTCCCCATGGTCCTGGTTGGGTTGGACGTAATTCATTCAATGAAGATTTATATTCCTCTTCTTTACCTCTTCGTTGCTCGACTAACGTCTTGGATGCTGCACTGAAAGGCTTCGTCTCTTCATTGCTTGATTATTGCTACAAGCAAATATAAAAATGTAACTTCTCCTTTTTTGATTAATATGCGAACACTTTTCGTATATTCTCCATGTATCGTCCGTCACAACAAAATATCAAGCTTCTGCCAAATAAAACGTCCATCATTACTTTACATACAAGTCTACCCAAAGAACGAATGAATATGGATGACATTTAATTTGACTTCAGTATTCTCAGAGGACTTCGTGCTTCTCTAAAGTAGGCTGGCCATGCTAGTAGCAAAGTTACTGCGACTTTTGTCTCATATTGAAGACATGCTTTCTTACTCGACGTGTAAATAAGATAACAAATCTTATTATCTGCAACGACTTGTTTTATGGTTGTCCTCTGGGATGGTATGTAGCATTACATCTCGTAGTGTGTAGATTAGTTTGATGCACAGACGGAAACCTCCTGGAAGACAGCATCTACTCCGTTTTCCATGATACCACAGCCATTCCCCACAAGGAAATTCAGCAGCCTCGCACTTACAAGTTTTGTTCTCCTGTCACAGCCTAGTTTGCACAGCATTTTACGACACATTGTTTTTCCTGAAACTGAAAGCTACAGTCTTAGACACAAAACATGGCCGCCAGCCGGCCACCGCAAGTCCGAATCAATCACTTAAAGTAACCAATAAATCGGTCACCCCTTAGAATTCAGTGTTAGGTCATATGCACGATTTGGCAATATTGTAGAATATGTCTGGAGGAAATGTTGTCTCTCTCTAAAGCTGTTTCCATGGTGTTTGAGCTCCTGGTATAGCGATAAGACTCGCGAAACGAAGCCACGAAGTCGCGAGTTCGACTCCACATGTTTCCCTAGTTTTTAAAACGCATTTCTGCTAAAGTTATCAGTCTGAAGGAACCTCAAACTTAATATGTTTCACTTTCTAACCAACCAGCAAGAGCAAAAACTTCCGGAAACAATTTTGCGAATCTGCTCGTGATTAGGTCAAGATCAGAGCAGTATACGCCGGGCAGTTACCCGCCGCACCGCGGTCACAGGCTGGCGACAACCAGTGACAACCGACGAGCCACTTCATGTAGATCGCTGTCCGACCAGGTGACCGGGGCCGGCGCTATGACTGCATTTATCAATTGCAATTTTGTTGTTTGAAGTTCTAGTATTTAGCTTGCAGTTACGTAGTGGATTTTTTTAATACTTGGAACTTGGAGGAACGTTGAATAAGCGTTGTAAAACAGAGTCACAACTGGAATGAAGTCTCACATTTGCGACATATTTTTCGCTTTGGCTTTAATAGAGGAGGCGAAGGCACTGGTGGCAGCTAGAATCCTATGTACTGAGTGTGTGGGCGAGTGATTTCAGACAAAACAGGTAAGGAAAGGATTTTCTTGTTTCAAGAAAGATTTTCCTGGAATAAATGTGTTTCAGCATCGCGCCCTGGCAAGAACAGTGACAAAACTCAAAAGTGCAATACTTGAGAGAAATATCAACTTACAGAAACCGTTCTATAAAAGTAATACTGAAATAGTATAAGCACTCCGTCTTCAGGCCACGAGTGGCCCACCGGGACCATCCGTCCGCCATGTCATCCTCGGTGGAGGATGCGGATAGGAGGGGCGTGGGGTCAGCAGACTGCTCTCCCGGTCGTAAGATGGTATTCTTGACCGAAGCCTCTACTATTCGTTGCATAAAAACAAGAGGGGACTGCCGGATATCAGTAACGTCCTGCCACGATATTCTCCCGTGTTTTTATGGAACAATCAGTACGCCGGGAAAGCCTTAAACGCTACTATTCGGTGGAATAGCTCCTCAATTGACATCACGAGGCTGAGTGCACCCCGAAAAATGGCAACAGCGCATGGCGGCCTGCATGGTTACCCATCCAAGTGCCGACCACGCCCGATCTCACGGGAACCGGTGTAGCCACTGCGGCAAGGCCGTTGCCCCACTGAAATAGTATAAGCTTGGTTTAAATTTAAGTACTGTTGGCAGTAAATTCTATTACTTTTTCGAGGAGTTGTGAGACTGCTCAAGTATTATTCAGTGACAAATTACCGTTTATTGACAGTTTTCGCATTCCTTGCCACAGTGCGATATGAGGTGGACTGTGACCATTTAACTGTCGTGCAACATTTGCATTCAATAGGCAAGGTTCAGAAGTCGGGTTTAGGAGTATTACATGCTCGAATTCAAAGATACCAAAATTAAACGGCAGAATATTACTGCACATTTTCCTGAACAGCATCACTTCGCTCATTTGCATTCCTTTTCAGTGCTATTACTGGTAACGAGTTATGATGAGCGTATGTTAACTTCTTAAGTAGACGTTAACGTCTGAGCCCTAACAAAAGACGTCTACTCGAGCAAAGGACACTGTCAACATAACATTTTTCGACCTCTTGTGGCGTCGGGTATCTTTCCGGATATCAACGCAGCTCTTGCACGATATTTCGACAACTTATCTTGTTGTCTTGCAAAAACATCTTGCAAGAGCAATATCCAGCAGAATACCTGACACCTCAAGATGCAAACAGATCGCCGGGAAAGTATGAAGAATTAAATAATGTATTTCATATGGTGGCTGAAAAAGTGTTTTGTGTACAACGAACACTATTCCAAGAGTTTTTTCAATGGCAGCTCGTATTACATCTCGGCGCAGTGTAAGGAAAACGACCGACAGAAATGGCCCGTATTTTGGTACTACACGATAATGCGCTTTCCTGATGTCACAAACAAAACTGTCCAGGAGTTTGATTGTGAAGCCATACCTCATGCACTTAATCTTCTGACCTTACGCCCACAAATGTTTATCTTTCCCTCTCCTTATCGAACAACCGTGAAGAAACTTTCTTTCCAGACGAAAAGGAGTTCATACCTAGTTTGATGACATCTTTAATTCAGAAGCAGAAAGTTTCTACTGGCACAAAATCGGTAAACTACCTGAGCATTTTCAGTCTGTTTTAGATAATGTGAAACATTATACAGGTGTACCAGTAGGAGTGGTAAATATTTAGGGATATAACAGGAACGATCATTCAAAGCAAAAAAGTCTAGTAAATATGGGCACTAAGGTGCTTACCTTAAGACTGATGAACATTTGTTCAGTAGCAGAGATGTGTTCCACAGTAGTGAAGCTGATCAAGTGCTCATAGCCCTTAACGTATGCTCTTTAGAGCTCACGTTTGCTGGTCTTTTTTCTTGTTTCGGTCCATACTACAACCTTGCACAATATGGAAAGCAAAGACATTGCAGTAGAAGAGATTTGTTTTACAGTATCGAAGATGAAGATGACATCTTAAGGTATTATGTTACAGCTTGTGCCTACTGGACTTTTTTTTTTTTCTTCAAATGATCGTTCCTGCCATATCCCTGAATATTGGCCACCCTCTCATGATACATTGTGTTGTTGATGATTAATAGCTTTCTAACTTCTAGCACTGAGTTCAATAAATTGATGCAAAATTATATTAAAATATGAACTGTACTAATACAAATGAAATACAACATAAGACAATAACCTTGTAATGAAAGTCTACTTTAATAAAACATGATGTATCTGTAATACGAGTGTGCATTTGTTGGCATAAACCGTATTCCTCCTCATGATAACGTTGCAGATGACTCAAACACAGCGCCACTCGAGTATTGGGCTGTTCGGAGGTCGGTTGGTGCGGAACCCCTGTTCACAGATTTTTCGAAAGTCCCAGTGTTGATGCATTGTGGTGTGGGCGGTGCCCACGCTAATATCCAGTAACCGATGGATCTCGTCCAAGATGGTTCTGCAGCTGTCCAAGACTAAAGCATTCATTTCCGCGACCATTTCCGATGTGATGACACGACGAGCTTGTCCAGGACGAGCATCGTCTTCCAGTGACTCGCGCCGCTCTAGGAATCGCGTGCGCCATTCCACAACACTTGACTCAGACTGTACGCACCGTACACAGACTTCATCCGTCTATACATTTGACGGCCTCCAACTCCCTCCGCCGTCAAAAACCGAATCACTCTTCGTTGTTCCTGCTTACTCGTCTGCATGTTCGGTAGTGGACGACAACTTGTGTAACCACCTTCTCTTCGGCGTGAAACCACATTGGCGCTATGCAACATCAAACGGTGCGCACGCGTCAGTCTCTCTGCCAGGGTGCCACCTTACGTGTAAGGCAAAGGTTGACGCACTGACCAGGTTTCATTTGAATGAACCTTATAATTCATAATGTTCGAACACAGTATATGTTCCAAAACCCTACTGCAAATCGACGTTAGTGATATGGGCCTGTAATTCAGCGGATTACTCCTATTTCCCTTTTTGGGTATTGGTTTGACTTGAGCAGTTTTGCAGTCTTCAGGTTCGGAACCTTCTGTGAGCGATCGTTTGTATATAATTGCTAAATATGGTGTCTTTCCCACCCTTTCGTTTTTCCTCTCCTTCCCCCCTTTTATTTTCCCATCATCTGTCCAGGTTCCCCCCACCTGCCCTCCACTGTGATATGTCATATTTGCCAACTTTTTAGTGCAGTGTTCAAGTGAATGTTCAGTGTTTTTCGGCTTTCCTAAGTGTTGCGAACAGATATCATGCTGTCGCTGGGTGTGAATTTTATGTCTCTTGCGAACAGAAACCAGACTGTCGCCGTGTTTTCTAACTGTCTGTCTATTATTTTACCTGTTTGCTTCATATGTATTTTATGAGCATCATCATCCCTTTGTTTCTATGTTTTAAGTTCCACGATTTTTTTCCGCCATGTTACCATTTAAGTCTCCGATTTTATCGCCTGTTTTTATTATTTATTATCTTCCTCTTGTTAAAACAAATTCTGTAGGCTGAAGAGCGGCATACTGCGCTGCTGCCAGCCCGCCCCCTTCGGGGGAATCGAAACTCAATAAAGGGAAAAAATGGTGTCTTTAGGTACGGATCTTTCTATGAGCGAGCATTATAATTGTTAAATATGGAGCTGTTGTATCAGCATACTCTGAAAGGAACCTGACTCGTATACAATCTGGACTGGAGGCCTTGTCTTTATTAAGTGATTTAAGCTGCTTTGCGGCACCGAGGATATCTACTTCTGTGTTTCTCATCTTCGCTGTTGTTCTTGATTGGAATTCAGAAATGTTTACTTCGTCTTCTTTGGTGAAGGAGTTTCGGAAAACCGTGTTTAATAACTCTGCTTTAGTGGCACTGTCTTCAGTGACTTCGCCGTTGTTATTGCACAGGGAAGGTATTGACTGCGACTTTCCACTGGTGTGCTTCATATATGTCCAGAATGTCATTGGGTTTTCTGCCAGATTCCGAGAGAGAGTTTCGTTGTGGAAATTATTAAAAGATCTCGCATTGAAGCACGCGCTATAATTCGATCTTCTGCAAAACTTTGCCAATCTTGGGGATTTTGCTTTCTTTTAAATTTGACGTGCTCTTTCCGTTGTGTGACCTGCTCTTAAATGTTTCAGTATCGTCACTGGAACACTCCAAAAAAAGGGAATCCCTCCTAGTGATTGAGCTTTTTAGTTTTCAGTACGCCCAAGACAGTAAAGCACCAATAACTGTGACAACTATTGACTTATGATCTTTATTTTGCAGTTGGTGCATGTGAGTATTATTAGTAACAACACTGTAGTTCCTCAACATAGTTACAGGAACGCGAGTGACATTTCTATGGAATAACCAGAGTGAGTTTCACTGAAAGTGTGACATAAGGTTGACAATTTATGATTTTGAGTCCTGGAAAGTCGTTCCACGACAAAAGTGCAACTAATCCCGTATTTTACATTGCGATTTATCTGTTCTAGACAGCACTGGGACAATAAGGGGGAGACGCATACCACTGTTCATCTCTAGCTCTGAGGCAATGTGGTCGGGTATAGAGCGAAGACAGCTGTGTCTCGTGGTTCCAGTCTTCCTGAAGCTCAGATTTTTATTCTTTCTGTGACAGAGCTCCAAGCAGCCATATCAAAAAATTATAAGGAAATCTTAAGACATCTTAGCCATCAAAAATCGTCTCTGTTGTGGATTGGCAAGAGAGCCAACCCACTATGAGAGGAAGCCGAAAGGCACGCGTTTTAGCTTACGCAGGCTGGCGTGAGGTCCGGAACAGGGCAAGGAAATTAGACTAGCAAAAAACGTACGTAGCTGCTGGAATAGTTAACTTTAATCCATAATTGGTGAACATCGCTCTTGACGGTACATGTTTTACAGCATCAATAGTAACTGGTAATAGCGCTTTGCTAGGTCGTAGCAAATGATGTAGCTGAAGGCTATGCTAACTATCGTCTCGGCAAATGAGAGCGTAATTTGTCAGTGAAGCATCGCTAGCAAAGTCGGCTGTACAACTGGGGCGACTGCTAGGAAGTCTCTCTAGGCCTGCCGTGTGGCGGCGCTCGGTCTGCAATCACTGATAGTGGCGACACGCGGGTCCGACGTATACTAACGGACTGCGGCCGATTTAAAGGCTACCACCTAGCAAGTGTGGTGTCTGGCGGTGACACCACAGTCTCAAAGACGCAAGAAACGTCGATACTGCCACTGAAAATGCGTGTTTCCAAATCTACCAACATAATTTTTGGTAACTGCGAATTCTCGAGTTTATTTACGAAATAGGAATTTTTCATTCTACCTGAGTATGAAATATGACAGCAAGTAAACATAGACCGTTTCGAAGTAAAAAATGTGTAACATCCTACTAATTCGTGCCAATAAAGGCACAATCATACTGCATATACTTCAGGTTTTATGAAATTAATCTTTTGTCATAAAGTTATGGTGGTAAGCTGTAACTGATTTCTATTAGTACAGTTCATATTTTCATAGAATTTTGCATTAATTTATTAAATTAAATGTTAATAGTCAGAGACAAATTAATTGTCAATAATACAGGGTGCCCAGTGAGAAACTGACAATATTCCGGGACATGACAACAGCCATCATTCGAAGCAAAAAAGCCGAGTAAGCATGAACTGCAAGATGCATATTTCAAGAGCTCTGAGGTCTTCTTTCTCTTCGCTGATGTATCTCTTCTAATCAACTAGTCAAGGTTTTCATTTTAGGGCTACGACTACTAGACAACTATTTCTTGTTTTTGACCATACCACCTCATTCCAAAATCCAGAAACAAAGGGCTTACAGTAGAATAAATTTCTTTCACAGTATCGAATATAAAAAAGTACTCATAGCTTTTAAAGTCTGCATCTAAGAGCCCATGTCTACTAGACTTTTTTGCTTTGAAAGATCGTTTCTTGTCGTGTCCCTGAATGTTTACCATTTCTCCTGGGCACCCTATATATTCTTTCATATTATCGAAAGCAGTCCGACAATGCTCAGGTAGATTACCGATTCCATGCCTGTAGAAACCTACTGCTTCTGATTTAACATATCGTCAAATTAGGTTAGAACCGCATTTTCCTCCGGAAAGTACTTTTCTTGAGGATTGCTCGATAAGGAGCGGGAAGGATAAACATTTCAGGGCATAAGATCAGAAGAATAAGTGCGTGAGGTATGACTTTCCAAACAAATTCCTGAATATTTTTGTTCGTGACGTCAGCAGAGTGCATTATCGTGTAGTACCAACATACGGGGCATTTCTGTCGGTCGTTTTCCTTACACTGCGCCGAGATGTATCTCAATGTTGACAACTAATACGAGTTGCCATTGAAAACACTCTTGGGAAGGTGTTCGTAGCACACAACACACTTTTTCAGCCACCATATGAAATACGTTATTTAATTCTTCAGATTTCCCGACGATCTGCTTACTCTTGAGGTCTCGGGTATTCTGCTGGATATCAGCGTCGTTCTTGCACAATGTTTCGGCAAGACAACAAGTGAAGTTGTCGAAATATCGTGCAAGAGCTGCGTCGACATCCGCAATGATACCCGCCACCTCAATATGTAGAAATATATTATGTTGACACTGCCGTTTGCTCGAGTATGTCTTTTGTTAGGGCTCAGACGTTAACGTCTACTTAAGAAGTTAACATAAGCTCATCATAACTCGTTACCAGTAATAGCACTAAAAAGGATTGCAAATGAGCGAAGTGATGCTGTTCAGGAAAATGTGCAGTAATATTCAGCCATTTAATTTTGGTATCTTTGAATTAAGAGCATGTAGTACTCCTAAACCCGACTTCTGAACCTTGCCTATTGAATGCAAATGTTGCACGACGGTTAAATGGTCACAGTCCACCTCATATCGCACCGCAGCAAGGGATGCGACAACAGTCAATAAACGGCAATTTGTCACTGAGTAATATTTGAGCAGTGTCACAACTCCTCGAAAAATTTAATACAATTTACTGCCAACAGTACTTAAATTTAAACCAAGCTTATACTATTTCAGTGGGGCAACGGCCTTGCCGCAGTGGCTACACCGGTTCCCGTGAGATCACCGAAGTTAAGCGCTGTCCGGCGTGATGGGCACTTGCGTTGGTGACCATCCAGGCCGCCCTGCGCTGTTGCCATTTTTCGGGGTGCACTCAGCCTCGTGATGCCAATTGAGGAGCTACTCGACCGAATAGTAGTGGCTTCGGGTAAGAATACCATCTTACGACCGAGAGAGCGGTGTGCTGACCCCACGCCCCTCCTATCCGCATCCTCCACCGAGGATGACACAGCAGTCGGATGGAGTGCTTATACTATTTCAGTATAAGTTTTATAGAACGATTTCTGTAAGTTGATCTCTCAAGTACTGCATTTTTGAGTTCTGTCACTGTTGTTGGCAGGGTGCGATGCTGAAACACATTTATTCCAGGACAATCTTTCATGAAACAAGAAAATCCTTTCCTTACCTGTTTTGTCTGAAAGTACTCGCCCACACACTCAATACATAGGATTCTAGCTGCCACCAGTGCCTTTGCCTCCTCTATTAAACCCAAAGTGAAAAGTATGTCGCAAATGTGAGACTTCATTCCAGTTGTGACTCTGATTTACAACGCTTATTCAACGTTCCCAAGTTCCAAGTATTAAAAAAATCCACTATGTAACTGCAAGCTAAATACTAGAACTTCAAACAACAAAATTGAAACCGAGCGAGGTGGCACAGTGGTTAGCACACTGGTTCAAAATGTCTCTGAGCACTATGGGACTTAGCTGCTGTGATCATCAGTCCCCTAGAACTTAGAACTACTTAAACCTAACTAACCTAAGGACATCACACACTTCCGTGCCCGAGGCAGGATTCGAACCTGCGACCGCAGCGCTCGCGCGGTTCCAGACTGTAGCGCCTAGAACCGCTCGGCCACTCCGGCCGGCTAGCACACTGGACTCGCATTCGGGAAGATGACGGTTCAGTCCCACATCCGGCCATCCTGATTTAGGTTTTCCGTGATTTCCCTAAATCGCTCCAGGCAAATGCCAGGATGGTTCCTTTGAAAGGGCACGGCCGACTTCCTTCCCCGTCCTTCCCTAATCCGATGAGACCGATGACCTCGCTGTTTGGTCTCTTCTCCCAAAGAACCCAACCCAACCAACAAAACTGCAACTGATAAATGCGCTCATAGCGCTGGCCCCCCCGTCACCTGGTCGGACAGCAATCGACATGAAGTGGCTCTTCGGTTGTCACTGGTTGTTGGCGGCCTGTGGCCGCGGTGCGGCGGATAAACTGCCCAGCGTATACTGCTCTGGTCTTGATGTAGCCACGAGCAGATTCACAAAATAGTTTCTGGAACTTTTTGCTCTTACTGGAGGGCTAGAAAGTGAAGAATATTATGCTTGAGGTTCCATCAGACTGATAACTTTAGCAGAAATGCGGTTTAAAAACTAGGGAAACAGGTGGACTCGAACTCGCGACTTCGCGGCTACACTTTGTGCTCTTTATCACAAGACCACCAGCTGATAACGCTACTGGAACAGCTCTAGAGGGGGACAACACCTCCTCCAGACTCCTTAGCATTCTACAATGGTGTGAAATCGTGCACATGTCGGGACTTAGAATTCTGAGGAATGGCTGGTTTTACTCGAACTTAGTCTCTCCAGTGGCCTGTTTTTTTTTCTTTATTGTTATTTGACTCCTTACAATAAGGTGGCAAGTTTTACAGAGAAAATACAATGGAGACACAGAAGATACAGAACAAAGTGGGGGGCAAAAAACAGTAGGCACACAAACAAATAACACGAAGCCGTTCACATTCGACGAAAAAAAACACGAAAAACTGTCGGCACTGCGTAAAACACTGACGACTTAGACGGTACAGGTGAACGAAGGAGCGTGACGGCGAAAAACACTAAACCTCTAACACGTTGGCACACACACGAGAAACTGATGGTGATGGTCTCCAGCGCGAATGTCCACTTAACGTGTGCAAGTCCGGGGACCTGCCAAGAGGGGAAGAAGGGGGTGGGGGAGGGAGAGGGGAGAGCAAAGACGCCAATGGCAGAGGAGATGGTAGGAGGAATGAAGGTATGGGGATAGGGGAAGCCCGGGGGAGGAGCAGGGAGAAAGGGAGGAGGGAGGGAAGGGGGAGAGAAGGGAGAGAGGGTGCCCATAGGAACAAACACAGGAGGAGGGAGGGAGTATCAAAGTTGGTAGGAGGGGTAGATGGAGGGGAGGAGGGCATCATCAGGGAGGGGGAGCTGGCGGAAGCCACCTTGGGAGAGGGTGTGGAAATTCAGACGCGACAGTGGACGAGGGTGGGAGAGGATGGGAGAGACAAGCGGGTGAGGAGGATCGAGTTTACGGGAGGTGTAGAGGATCCGTATCCGTTCGACGAAAAGGAGGAGGTGGGGGAACGGAATAAGGTCGTACAGGATCCGTGTGGGGGAGGGGAGATGGATGCGATAGGTGAGGCGAAGAGCATGGCGTCCTAGGATTTGAAGGGATTTGCGAAAGATAGCGGGGGCGGAGATCCAGGCAGGGTGGGTGTAGCAGAGGATAGGGCGGATGAGGGATTTATAGGTATGGAGGATGGTGGAAGGGTCCAGACCCCATGTACGGCCAGAAAAGAGCTAGAGGAGATGGAGTCGGGAGCGTGCCTTGGCTTGGATTGTCCAGAGGTGGGGGGTCCAGGAGAGGCGACGGTCAAGGGTGACGCCAAGGTACTTAAGGGTGGGGGTGAGGGCGATAGGACGGCCACAGATGGTGACATAGAAATCGAGGAGGCGGAAGGAAGGGGTGGTTTTGCCTGCTATGATCGCCTGGGTTTTGAAAGGATTGACCTTAAGCTACCACTGGTTGCACCAAGTGGTGAATCGGTCAAGATGGGACTGGAGAAGGCGTTGGGAGTGCTGCAGGGTGGGGGCGAGGGCAGTGGCGGGCCGGTGCCCAGGTTTTGTGTTGAACACTGTACCTTAGGGACACGAGCACATATGCTAGATCTGTAGTAAAAATTACTCTACTCCTAACATTTTATATATATTGGCGTTGTGTAGTACAGCATAATAAATTGCAATTATTCATATAACATGTGAATTAGACTGAAGCACAAAAGAACCTTGTTCGGGAGCCGCTACTAATTCCCCTTTTCTGCAGTACCGTAACCACTGTCCATATGGTCTATTGCAGAAACATTAATCAGACTCGTAATTGCATGTGTCATTGTCCCGCCGCTACTAAGTATGAAATGAATTTTACAGCTAGAGTTTAATATTGGACATCCACCTCCCGCGGCCCCTCTAACCTTGTTTACATCTGTAGCCCGATTTGTAGCGTGGCACGTAATCGAAGTTGTGTTCAGGATAATAACACGGTTTGTGAGTTAGCGCAGCCAAGTAATGTGAATTTTAAATATAGGTCTAGATAATGGAGTGACTTGCAGTATAGAATAATGTGTACGTTCATGCCATATTTAACATATTGTCGTCATTAAAACGAAAACCGCGCCGCGAGGTAAATTCAGAAAACGTATGTCAGATAATGGACAAGTCTCTGAAAAGTATTTTGAAGCGCATTATGTACATATATCGTACAGAAACTATGAACAATGCAAGTTATCCGATTAGCTAAATACTTTTTCCATCTATCTTAAAGATTCTATAAAGACACGAATGTATGTGGTAACTCTACTTGTAGCATATTATACGTGTCTGGCACTAAACTTGTTGTTTTGCTGACAGGCGGGCGATGACAGCGGTGTCCCGTGCAAGGCTCCGAGAGCAACTCGAGATGCGGGAACAGTGCCGGTGCCGTATAGATGGCAGCCGCCGAAGAGGCAAGGGTAAGGGCAAGGGAAAGGGCAAGCGCAAGCGCAAAGGGAAGGGCAGGGACAGAAGGAAACAAAAGGGCAAGGGGCGGCCTAAAGTGGTCACCAGCAAGAAACCGCCAAGTGGAGCCAGGGCAGCGGGTGCGAGAGCCAACGAGAAGTGGAGCAGGGAGTTTGCGGCCAAGTTTGCAGCGCACATCTCACGTTTCCTGAGCTCGCAGGTGGGGGCAGGCCGGCCGCAGACACAGCGCGAACGCCTACTGGCGAAGGCCATCCTGCAGCGGCTGGCAGCTGCCGCAGGCAAACCACCCAAGAAGCCCGATGAGCGTCAGCGCGTCGCCAAGCTGCTCGTTGCGCTCTCTGAGCGCCTTGCTGTCTGGGTCGACCTCGTCGTCAAAGACGCGCAGAGCATCTCAGGCTCCTTCTCTGAGTCCAGTGAGGAAGAATCTGAGGAGGAGAAACCCATCAAGAAAGGCAAGAAGCCAGGGAAAAAAGAACCAGCGAAGGGAAAGGCCAAGCCAGCGGAGAAACCGAAAGAGAAAGGTAAGGCTAAACCAAAAGGGAAGCCAGAGCAGAAAGAGGAGGACGAAGAAGAAGAAGAATCTGATGAGGGGGTATCCAAGAAGAAAGGT
This sequence comes from Schistocerca serialis cubense, assembly GCF_023864345.2. Classification (NCBI taxonomy): domain Eukaryota; kingdom Metazoa; phylum Arthropoda; class Insecta; order Orthoptera; family Acrididae; genus Schistocerca; species Schistocerca serialis. The sequence goes on along the minus strand of NC_064642.1, from coordinate 142,326,969 downwards.
AAGGCAAAAGAGAAAGCAAAAGAGAAGGGGAAGGCCAAGCCAAAAGAGAAAGCCAAGCAGAAAGAGGAGGAAGAAGAACCTGAAGAGGAGGTAGCAACGAAGAAAGGCAAGAAAGGAAAGGAAGCAAAGCCTACAGCGAAGAAAAAGAAAGATAAGAAAGAAGAGGAACTGGAAGAAGAATCAGAGGAGGAAGTGGAAGTAAAAGAGAAGAAAGGGAAGAAGAAGAAAGGTGCTGGAGACGAAGAAGAGGAAGCAGAAGGTAAAAAAGCAAAGAAGAAAAAGAAAGTTGCAGAGGAAGAGGAAGAAGAAGAGGAAGATAAGAAAGGTAAAAAGAAGAAGAAAGGTGTAGAAGATGAGGGAGAAGAAGTCGAGGATAAGAAAGAGGAGAAGAAGAAGAAGAAGAAGAAAGGTGCAGAAGAAGAGACAGAAGAAGTGGAAGAAAAGAAAGGAAAAAAGAAGAAGAAAGCTGAAGAAGAAGTAGAAGAAGAAGAGAAAGATAAGAAAGGGAAAAAGAAGAAAAAAGGTGCAGAAGAAGAGGCAGAAGAACAGGAAGATAAGAAAGCACGAAAGAAGAAGAAAGGTACAGATGAAGACATAGTAGAAGTGGAAGATAAGAAAGGGAAAAGTAAGCAGAAAGTTATAGAAAAAGATGAAGGAGGAACAGAAGCTAAGAAAGGAAAGAAGAAAGATAAAGGTGCAGAGGAAGTGGAAGCAGAAGATAAGAAAGGAAAACAGGCAAAGAAAACCAAAAGTGAAGAACCAGTGGATGATGAAGGCCAACAGCAGGAAACTGCAGAAGAACCAGAAGAAGAGCCACCAGACGACCAGCCAGATGAAACTTCAGACGAACCGGCAGATGAACCGCCAGATGGCCCCCAAGAGGGGGCCACTGGACCCCCAAATGAGCCCCCAGAAGGCCCTCCGGACGAATCGTCAGAGGGAGAAGAGGGAGAAGGTGGAGAAGAAGGCGAGCCTGGAGAGGAAGGCGAAGAGGAAGAAGGTGAAGAAGGAGAAGAAGAAGAAGAAGAAGAGGGAGAAATTATAGAGGGAGAAGGAAAGAGAGAGGGTTCTGAAACTACGTACGTGGTGACAGCGGAAGGAGACGGATTCAGAGTGGAACCAATCGAGGAGCCACCTCCTCCAGAACCTGTAGTCGAGAAGCGGGTGTCGGTGCTCAGTGCTCTAGTCTCGCTGTATCCCCAACAGGCAATGCCCAAGGTCTCATTATGCAAAGTACTACAAAAGCTCACATTACGTGCTCCAACTACTGACGTTTTGTCTGCTGACGGAGACGGGGAGGACGTGTCGGAAGATCGTAGAAAGGTGGAGGCGGCAGTAGCACGTAAGCTGCGCCGGATGGCCGAATTAGAGGACGGCATTCCACTGCAGCAGGAGACGCGGGACGCCATCGTCGCTCTGTCCAAAGCTGTGGCAGCCGACCTGCAGCCAGAACTGGACATCCCGCAGCCTGAACCACCACCTGTGCTAGATGCCACTGAATACACCCAGTGGCTGGACGGCTGTGTCTCACTGGCGCAGGAATGGGCCCGCTGGATCGGCGATTCGGTAGACGCCGTGTGCGACATCTCCAAACGCAATGCCGAAGTCCAAGAGGGCGAGGCGGCCGACCTGGAGCGCGCCGAGTGGTGCGCCTTCATGGAGACGATGCGTCGCGGAGCCTACAGCTGGTGCAAGACTGAGGAGGACATAGCAGCAGCAGCTGCCGTCTGGAAGGGCCGGCTGGAGGCTGTCCAGCAGCAGGAGGAGGAGTCTGGCTCCGAGGAGGAGAGCGATGAGGACGAGAGTGGGAGCAGCGAAGAGGACGAGGACGAGGAGGATGACGAGGATGACGAAGAGGATGAGGAGGAGGAGGAGGACTAAAAATGCTTTGTGTCTCAGTAACCTAGTCTTGTCATTACATGTTTTGAGTGCTCCGCGAAAACTGAAATAAATTCCACGAACTTCTCGCTTCTATGTATATAAAATTGATCTTGTGTGTGTGTGTGTGTGTGTGTGTGTGTGTGTGTTTGTGTGTACGTACACTGACTAACCAGAAGGTTATGACCACCTACGCAATAACTGTCCAACTTTGACACAGATAACAGCGGCGAGGCATCATGGCATGGAAGCAATGAGGCCTTAGTAGGTCGCTGGAGGGGGGAAGCACCACATGTGCACACACAAGTCACCTCAATTACCATAAATTCCAGGGAGCGGCAATGACCTCTGACGCCATGTTCAATCATGTCCCAGATGTGTTCCATTGCATTCAGGTCTGGCGCATTTGGGTGGCCAGTTCTAACGGTTTGGACGAGTTAAAGTGGTGAAGTATGTGTGCAACTTTCCCACTTCTTTTACACGAGTCGACTTATTTATGAATGTGCAGTCAATCTTCTTCGCTGGTTAGATGGCTACTGGAATCTCTAAAAATTCCCTCTCTGAAGAATGACGCTAGTTAAAGGAGCATATAAGACTCTCTCTCTCTCTCTCTCTCTACTTGTGAAATAAGTAGGTACTCGAAGCAATACTTTTAGTTCACTCTCAGTATTTTTCAACTTCCATAAAGAACAACTTGTCATTTTTTACATAAATATTTGACTTCTTGTCGTCCGTGTCGTCTCCTATTAGACACCATTAACTTACATTTACAACGGAGTTAGTTTAACAGTCACGTATCTGCTACACAGATATCAGAAACATGTCTTGCCTCTAGCAAGTCCAAGTTAAGAATCTCTAAAAAGTCTTCTCAGTTCAACTGTTGTTTTGTCACTAACAACAGTCACCACTACAAAACAGCACAGGATAACACAGAAGTTCCTTGGTTCTTCCGTGTGCTTTCACTACGACTTTCATAGATCGATCGACAAGGAGTTGTCGGTGCCGTTCGACCGCTGTGTCTACAGTTTTCTCACGACAAACTTCAGACCTGCACACACAGACAGGTGACGTACAGTAGAAAGGGTTCCTTTTTCCCACTCACATCTAAAATATCGTGTGTTCGAGGCGGTGGAAGGCCGAGTGGTTCTAGAATTTACGCAGAAATTCTCGAATCACTACATATCCCCCCTCCCCCCCCTCCCCCCTCAGATCGAACACACCACATTTTATTCATAATCATTATGTACATTAATATCACACATAATAACAGCTCACATTTTAACAGTATACATTTCTTTTCTTTCAATAACTGTGAACAACCTTTTGCTTACTGTTTAGCTATTCTTTTCTCATTCTACTTTGATAATAAAAAGTGAGCATTTCAGTCAAGGTTTTAGTCAGCTCTTTTAATATATAGGAATCATGAGGGCTATATTGTCCTTTTCTTTTTTTCTGCTGTCTTTCCAATCGTAAACACCAGGTGTTCATGACACATGAGTAACCTACTTTCTGTTCTCACCTTTTGTACTACCTTTCCTAAGTATGTACTCATTTATTATCTCTTGTAGTTGGGAGAAACTCTGGGCAACATGAAAGTGTACTTTTTACACTTGTAAACTTACATAAAACGTAATAATGCTCGTTGTGCATAGAATTCATACTTTCTACAACAATTCCTATAAAATGTGTGACTTCTGTCGTGATAATGCCCCCTCTGCTAGGATCACTACCTATACTTTGCCTGTGCGTTGACCATATGAGTGCACTTCCTCTTTCTATTCCCATTTATAAAACATTCCTATTTTTTAAGCCACAAGTCGTCCTATCTCCATGTAGGTACGCCTGCCCTATATGCTTAGCAAATGCCGGGTACGCCCTGCTTATCCTTTCTGAGTGGGTCTCATGGTTCATTACCCCAGTATACGTTCCTATGTATACTATAATTAAATATTTTCTGGTAAAGCTACAAATCTACTCTACACTTTGGATACTCCTTAATACTTCATTTAATCCCTAGAGTCCTCCTCTACTTCTCAACTTCTATACTCTTAGTCTACCTATGTCTACCTATAATTCAAGTCCTACTATCCTACAGTGCATCAGAGTATTTATTAAACTGACATTCCATAATGTTTATCACAATTAATTCCTCTCTGACGCATGTTCTCTTTCATTACTCACGCCTCCTCCTTATGTATACTCAATGTAAAATCGTCACAGTTTTAATGCATATATATATATATATATATATATATATATATATATATATATATATATATATATATATATATACTCCTGGAAATGGAAAAAAGACCACATTGACACCGGTGTGTCAGACCCACCATACTTGCTCCGGACACTGCGAGAGGGCTGTACAAGCAATGATCACACGCACGGCACAGCGGACACACCAGGAACCGCGGTGTTGGCCGTCGAATGGAGCTAGCTGCGCAGCATTTGTGCACCGCCGCCGTCAGTGTCAGCCAGTTTGCCGTGGCATACGGAGCTCCATCGCAGTCTTTAACACTGGTAGCATGCCGCGACAGCGTGGACGTGAACCGTATGTGCAGTTGACGGACTTTGAGCGAGGGCGTATAGTGGGCATGCGGGAGGCCGGGTGGACGTACCGCCGAATTGCTCAACACGTGGGGCGTGAGGTCTCCACAGTACATCGATGTTGTCGCCAGTGGTCGGCGGAAGATGCACGTGCCCGTCGACCTGGGACCGGACCGCAGCGACGCACGGATGCACGCCAAGACCGTAGGATCCTACGCAGTGCCGTAGGGGACCTTACCGCCACTTCCCAGCAAATTAGGGACACTGTTGCTCCTGGGGTATCGGCGAGGACCATTCGCAACCGTCTCCATGAAGCTGGGCTACGGTCCCGCACACCGTTAGGCCGTCTTCCGCTCACGCCCCAACATCGTGCAGCCCGCCTCCAGTGGTGTCGCGACAGGCGTGAATGGAGGGACGAATGGAGACGTGTCGTCTTCAGCGATGAGAGTCGCTTCTGCCTTGGTGCCAATGATGGTCGTATGCGTGTTTGGCGCCGTGCAGGTGAGCGCCACAATCAGGACTGCATACGACCGAGGCACACAGGGCCAACACCCGGCATCATGGTGTGGGGAGCGATCTCCTACACTGGCCGTACACCACTGAATAGTGCACGGTACATCCAAACCGTCATCGAACCCATCGTTCTACCATTCCTAGACCGGCAAGGGAACTTGCTGTTCCAACAGGACAATGCACGTCCGCATGTATCCCGTGCCACCCAACGTGCTCTAGAAGGTGTAAGCCAACTACCCTGGCCAGCAAGATCTCCGGATCTGTCCCCCATTGAGCATGTTTGGGACTGGATGAAGCGTCGTCTCACGCGGTCTGCACGTCCAGCACGAACGCTGGTCCAACTGAGGCGCCAGGTGGAAATGGCATGGCAAGCCGTTCCACAGGACTACATCCAGCATCTCTACGATCGTCTCCATGGGAGAATAGCAGCCTGCATTGCTGCGAAAGGTGGATATACACTGTACTAGTGCCGACATTGTGCATGCTCTGTTGCCTGTGTCTATGTGCCTGTGGTTCTGTCAGTGTGATCATGTGATGTATCTGACCCCAGGAATGTGTCAATAAAGTTTTCCCTTCCTGGGACAATGAATTCACGGTGTTCTTATTTCAATTTCCAGGAGTATATATATATATATATATATATATATATATATATATATATATATATATATATATATATATATGGGTGTGATACTTTATGTAAACTGGTACAAACCCTCCCATCTACATCACATCTCATAAAAGTATAAAATATTCTGTAAAAAGTAGAAAATCTATATGATGCAGTTGTTTAATTATATCTTCTGCTAACTTAATATTTCCTTCAGTTCACCAAGAAAAATATGCGTCAAGAAGTATAAATTGGAACTTTGGCCCAATTATATTACATTCAGTATGAGAATAGTATTCTCATGAATTCAGAAATTATTTAGAAAGTTATGTGCCAGGACACAGTTCTCCATATTTACACAGAAATATGTGACAAATAAAGGGCTTACCAGGCAGCTTTCAAGAAAACCAGTGTAGAAGTCATCGTAATGACAACATATATCAATAGAACATACAAAACTGATGACTTGATCTCACAAAGACATCTACACACAGGTTTGCAAAGAAACTGGTGAAGAGATTACATACAAAGACCATTTCAAGCAAAAACATGACTAAATATATGTGGAAACTGCGCCGATCGAAATGGAGGGAGAGAAGAGCTGACCAGGCAGACTTAATATATCTTGTCCCAGAGCTGTGCCAAATAACGGGGATCAGAGACAACATGTGTACAAATTTCCACCTCATGCTGCAGCCGAGCAAAGTTGGGACAAGTCAGGACAGAAGGGCCTGGTGACAGGTAGGTGTGAATGCACTGTGCAAATCTCTACCTCATGTGTGCTCTTGCAGGGCAAATAAGAGTGGTACCAGAGGCACGTATGCAGAAGCTTCCTTAGCTCCACGAGAGATCATATAGGGAGCCAGAGGTTGTTAGTAGTCTGACTGAATGGAACAAGGAAATCCCCCACCAGGAACAATTGTGGACGACATAATCACAAATCGTAGCTGGTACGATTTTTTTTTTCATAGAATCTCTGAGTATGGGATGATAGAGTAGTTTAAGATCTGAAGGAAGGGAATTCGGTGCAGGATAACTGTTATAGAAGAAACACCGAAAACAAATCGGGATCTGACGGTTGTCACTCCGCCCATTACCTCAGAACGTTAACGTCCCTGGGTGATATGTACAGCTTTACATCTTTTACATTGTACTTTCCCTTCTCTGATCGAGTTGCAGGGTCTACTAAAAATAATGTCTTAGGATGGATTACCGTTTGCACCCAGTATGGTCTTTCATATTTTTGGAAAAATTTGTGTCTCTTTCTTCAGGACTGAGCTCTGAAGATGTTGTTTTACTTGAACTAGGTCATCGACCTTGTACTGAGGCTAACAGCTTTTCATTATGTTTACTTGTCTTTGTTGTGCTCTTTCAATTAAATTCTTTGAAGATATTTCCTGATTCAGTTCTTAATCGACAGTAGGTTGTCCACGCCAATTAAAACATTTAATCAGAGGTTCTCCTACAAAGGGTTTGACTATTACTTCTCAAGGGGTCAACCCAGTCGATAAATGTGGTAAGTCATTTAGAATAAGTTCAAAGTCTTTAGTTGTCCATAAAGTATGTTTTTCATGGCGGTAGGTACGGCAAAGTTTTCCAATTTCCTTAATTACTCGTTCACACTCGAGGACTGGTTATAGTTGGATATTAACACTTGACAAATACCTTCCCACGCTAGAAATTCTTTAAATTTGTTACTCACAAGCTAGGGGCCATTATCCGTAAGAAACCGTTTTGGTTTACCTACTTCCAGAAAGTATTGTTGTAAACAGTGTATAACTGTCTGCGTTTTGGTTCTTTTGATTGGATATAGTTTAACATATTTTGACCAACACTCTATGATGGCCAAAATGTATGACACTCCTCCCTTTCCTTTTGGAACTTGTCCAAAAAATCTGCTGCTGTGAGATCGTGTAACGACTTAGGAATAATTGGATACATTTTGTATTTCACAGGAGTATTATTCTCTTTCATCTTCTGACAGATTTCACAAGTTCTAATCAAAGATGCTATCTGAAACGTCTAATAGAACGTATTCATATGGGTTATACACTTTTTGATTCCGAAATATCCATATCCTGTATGAACATACCACACAAGTGCATTTTCCATTACCTTCGGAATGCATAAGCGCCAACGTTGCGATGTTACGCTGTCTCTCCAAAACAAATAATGACCTATAATTTTCCATTTTCCTACGTGATTAGGAGGTACGGAATTCCGGATACACATAGAAAACATTTCTGTAAAATAGGGATCATGTTGGATATTTTCTGTTATTCTTTGAGCCATCTCTTGTACCCTGACATTCGGATATTCTACTGACAAAATTAATTGCAAAATAACGCTGGTTCCTTCCATACGTTTTAATTCTTCCATTCCTATGGGTAACCTAGACAAAGCATTCAGTACAATATTCTCGGAACCTTTTACATATTGTATGCTAATATCATATTCCTGTAGGAAAAGCATCCATTGCATTAATCTTCTGTGTAACAATCGACTACCCATTAGAAAGGATAGAGTTTGATGATCTGTATAAACGTGGATTTCCATCCCCATACTAGTGTTTGAAATGTTTGGATACTCCATACAATTGCCAACAGTTCTTTTTCAGTAGCCGTATAATTTAATTCATGCTTATTTAGACTATGGCTAGCAATAGCTATGGTTCGGTCTTCTACGTTCTTTGGTCCCCACTCTCCTTGCAAAGGTTCTGCAACAATACTGTAATCAGATACATCTGTTGAAATTTTAAATGGTTCGCCCATAACCGGATGATGTAATATGGGTGATTCAACAAGCGCACTTTTGACGTTTTCAAGATTCCCATGTGAATGTTCCCCACAGCATAACGGGGTTGCCTCCAGTTTGTCTCCATCCTGGTCACTTGTCTATTTCAATTGTACTTCCTGATGATATGGTGTTAACGTTGGGACATGCGTGGGCCGTTGGCTGCAGAGGCCCATCATTAGGAGTGTTTAGTACACTGTGTGTTTAGACACTCTTGTACTTGCTCAGCATAGTCTAATTTTAGTTCTGCCACAGTTCACTGCCTGTCCTGTTTTACGTCTGCCCCGCCTACAACGCCTGACATCTGTAATCAGGGTTGGCCGCCCAACCCCACAACGTCTGGGAATGGTTTCACCTTGGTTTTGTCATGTGTTTAAGACACTCACCATAGCACTCCTCGAACACCTGATAAGTCAAGCAGTTTCCGAAATGCTTGCGCCAAGCCTCTGGGCGATCACAATCTACCCTTGATCAAACACACTTAGATTGAGCACCTTCCCCATTCTGCACATGGACAACACTCATTGATCCTACATGCACTGTGTGTGTGTCTGACTAGCAGTCATTCCTCGCCATGTGTCGATGCTATCGCCTGGACGGTTTATATCAATAATACGCCGGTGGTCATAATTTTCTGGCTGATCAGTGTAGATGTGACAATCTGATTCAAAACTTCGAGACATGCTCTATCCACTGATATGCATCTTTTTTTGTTCGTCTTGTAGTTTGCATGCATCTTCTTTGGGAACCCCAGGGTGAAGAACACTGTGTGTGTGTGTGTGTGTGTTCACATGTTACAAGATAACTCTACAACATTTGGAGCAATTCAGCCAAATGTGGTAGACATAATATGACAACACAGGCCGCTGCTGTGGCCTAGATTGTGGCTGACGACCGCGATCTTATCACTAATATGGTGTCACCTTCAAACCAGCTGGCTGCAGTGTCTTCCACTCCTGCCCTATCAAAGCTGCAGGAAGTCAGTGTCAAGTATGGAATAAAGGAAGAGGGGGGGGGGGGGGGGGATCAGCCTCCCAGAGAGGTGTAACTAAATTAAAATCAAATTGCAATTTTTTTTTGTAATCTGTGCACAAATTTATGGCCCAGGTCAGTAGATTCAGTTTCTTCCATATTCCTGACGCCACCATACTTTGTGTGCCCTGTAAAATGTACTGCCTGTACCAGTGTCATATGCTCTCCCTCCAGCTCAGCTCTTGACCGGTATGCACCAAATATTATCATGGCTTCCCAGTTCGCAACTGTTTTGCCCCTTTGTTGCCATCGCTATCATTGTTAGACGGCTCGCCCAGAATTCAGTAGCCTGTCTGAACAGTTCGTCTTTACAGCGTCTAGTTTTTCAGTTTTGTGAGCCATGAAACGAGTTTCAAAAATAATTTCTTTCTTCTCTCAGAAAAACAGATGATAAAATGTAAGTGGCTCTTTACATATTATGAGAACTGGTGCCTCTTTGTTCCTATATTACTTAATTTCAGAATTGAAGTTATTAAAATAAACTTTTTTTAGATTACTCACCAATTTTCACACGTTCTCGTCCGTAGTGGGTGTAAAGTTAAATTACTGATCGCGCACTTTTACTTGACCCCTCTGTGATAGAAGGAAGTCAGCTCACTTCATGCCACTCCGAAATGTGTAGGGTCGCTGCCAACGTAACACTATTGTGCGCCATAACAATAAGAAGCCGTTGTGTTTGTAGTATTGATCCGTGCAACGTGTTGTGCGTAGTAATTGTTAATATCATTCATAAAAGAAAGTGAAGAGGCTGTACCTGGTTTTTGTAGCGACTCGCCATCAAATTTCGTGTCACTTCTGTGATACATTAACCTGGGGCTTGTCTCAGCAGCTTGAGATGTTACTATTGCAGGAGAGGTCGTATCGCACTCTCTCTATAGGTATATTAGTGACAGAAGCTTAAAGACTCTTGTGGCTGAGCTCATCTTACATAACTCGTAGGCCAAGTCAGTTCCACTACCTTATTCACAGAGATCCTACCTAACCACACCTCTATAAGTAAAATTATTATTTAGACATGTTCCGCACTTTTGCGGTCGAATTGTGGGCTCTGAATAGTATAAGTGCTTCAGAAAAATTACCTTTCAGCGTAATTACGTGAGTAATTCTATTCGTTTATCCATTACTATGTGAACGAAGGATTATGTCCATTATAATTATCCGGGCTGTTATGCCGTGGTCGGTTGATGAATTCTGTGTCGATTCCCAACGTTTCGTCTCCGACTGCGGGAGACATCTTCAAGGGGGTCCGTAGATCAATGGAAGGTCCAACACACCCACTGACTCGCTACTGACTGCCGCTAAATTCCGTGTCCGCGCGCTCCCACGCCGCGGCGTGTCGTCACGTGTTTTGAAAACGTCAGTGCAATTGGCCGCTGTCCGTCGCCGTCGATCGCCGTTGCCATCACCCAGTAGTGGGCGGGTGGTACACATCTTCTTTAACACCGGCATCCATATGCCGTTTAATTTCACACCCTCCTCCTCACGGTTCAAGATTCCTTAAATTTACATTATATGAACTGGTGCAATAAACACGACTCTCCTGACCCAGCACTGTCGATAACTAAAAATTTAAACAGGAAATCGTATGACTCTGGCAGCGTTCAACACATATTTACTACTGCTTTGCCGCAAATTTTACTCCACCGCATTTATTTCTTCAGAACTGCGTTTCATTTCTCCTCCCACAACACTCCATATACGTGAGACGCTACACTTCCCTTTTCGGTAACCTGAAGACAGGGTTCACCATCACCCTTCCTCCCGCTTTAAAGGGACTGCTGCCCCAGCAGGCTCACAATACTCGAAAACATATTTACAATGCCTAATTAATCTATGCAAACCCAATTATACATGACACGAAAACAAAAAAAAAAAAAACTACAAATACTCAACTACTTTTTAGATCCAAAGCATACGGTACTTAATGCTGTACTCTATCTCCCTGGTTTTCTCTGTCCTTAGCACCTCTCTTCACTCTCTCTTCTTCCTTTTTCCTTCCTGTGACACGCCTGGAATCACATCGGGGCAATCCTTAAATGACTGTAACCTCACAATGTGTACTATAGTCGTTCTAGTTGGCAGCTGAAGCTTAACATTAACGGGAGATGTGGTTTCAACAACTTGGTATGGCCCTTGATACCTCGTGAGGAACTTCTTCGTTTTCCCTTTTTGCATATAGGGACTGGTCAGCATTACCCATTGCCCCACTCTTTACTGCGGTATACTTCCTTTCCGCTTTACTACGTCTTCCAGCCGTTCTAAAGCCTTTGTATTCGCCTTTTGTACCCGTTTCCAAACACCCCGAATTGTTCTCGCGAATTGACGTACAGATTCACCGGTCCTTCCTTTCTGTAGCTTCACTAAATCAAAAGTTGACGGCATTTTTCGCCCGTCCAGAACCTCATATGGAGAGAAACCGGTGTTTGTATGGACTTTTGCATTGTATGCGCATACAATATGCCTCAAATACTCGTCCCACTGATGGTAATGAGAATCCACATAAAAACTCAGCATTTCCCGATTGTTCTGTGTACCCGTTCTGTCCTTCCATTGGCCTGTGGATGCAACGCGCTCGTTCTCAACTTCTTTATGTTCAATAATGCACACAGCTCCTTCATTAAATCCGACATGAAGTTGGTCCCTTGGTCAATAATTATTGTCTCCGGTACACCAATCTTCAAAATCCGGTTGTTTACCAACGCTTGCGCGACCATTGCCGCCTGTTGATTTGGCATAGCCACCATCTCCACATACTTCGAAAAATGGTCTATTATTGTGAGAACGAATCTGTTCCCCGATGGCGTTCGCCTAAAATGCCTTAAGACATAAATCCCCAGCAAAGATAACTGACATGTTGCTTCCGGTAATCGTTGTAACTGTATCTGTTTCCGACTCAAATCTGCTCTCTACGCACATGGTATACAGTTCTTGACATACTGATCCACATCTACTTTCCTCCCTCTCCACCAATACCTCTCCGCCACTCTCCTAGTCGTCGCTCTACACCATCCATGACCAGATAACATGTGATCATGTGCTTCCTTTAAAACTTCGTCCCTCAGCATCGCTGGCACTACTACCCTTGGCCCTAACTTCGTTTCCCTGCACAGAAGACCGTCGTACATATTAAACTGTGGCTGCGACCGATACGATTTACAATCGTTGTCCGCGTCCTGTAATTCTTGTCGTACTGCTAGGTCATAACCTATGACTTCTACTTTTGCCATCTTCCTACCTAGTGCATCCGCATTACCGTGCTTCTTCCCAGGCTTGTGCCCCACCTCGTAGTCGAATTCACTAACCCTCACAGCCCATCGAGCGAGTCTAGTGGACAGATCCTTCAACCCCAACAACCACTTCAACGCAGCATGATCTGTCATTACCCGAAATCTTATCACATATAAATAACATTTAAAATATGTAATTCCGTAGATTACCCTAAGCATCTCCCTCTCTGTTGTTGAGTAATTCCTCTCTACTGCATTCAACTGTCTAGACGCATAGGCTACAGGATGTTCTTTCCCATCAATTTCCTGACTAAGAACACACCCTAATGCTTGATTCGATGCATCGCATGCTAGTATAAGCTCCTTTTCAAAACCTGGAAACACAAGAACCGTACTTGATGTTAACACTTCTTTCAGTTTGTCAAACGCTTTCTGACACTCTTCTGTCCACTCAGATTTCACACCCTTCGGTAACAATCGCGTCAATGGCTGTGCTAAATCTACTAAACCCTTCACGAAATTGCAAATTCTGATGAATGACTGCATTTCCTTAACCGTTTTCGGTTTCCGAAAATCCCTTACAGCCCGTACCAGCCTCAGATCTGTTTGCACTCCGTCCTTACTGATAATATGACCCAAATATTTTGCTTCTTCGCCGGCCGGAGTGGCCGAGCGGTTAAAGGCGCTACAGTCTGGAACCGCACGACCGCTACGGTCTCATGTTCGAATCCTGCCTCGGGCATGGATGTGTGTGATGTCCTTAGGTTAGTTAGGTTTAAGTAGTTTAAAGTTCTAGGGGACTTACGACCACAGTAGTGTAGTCCCATAGTGCTCAGAGCCATTTGAACCATTTTTTTTGCTTCTTCTAATGCAAACTGACATTTCTCAAGGCTCAACATCAAACGAGCTGCTCTTAGCCTCATAAAGACTTCCCTTAACCATACTACTTGAAACACTATAATGTCATCCAAATAGACCAGACCCTGCCGTGGTTTCAAACGTCTCAAGACACTGTCTAGCAATCTCTGAAACGTTGCCGGAGCGTTTTTCAAACCGAATGGCATTCTAATGTACTGGTAATGGCCTCCCGGAGTAGAGAAAGCAGTTTTTGGACGATTCTCTGGAGCCACCTCTAACTGTTGAAAACCTCTTGTCAAATCCATCGTAGAAAAGTACTGGCACTGTCCTAAGCGATCCAAAGTCCCCAGTACGTTTGGAATGGGGTATGCGTCCGTTACTGTCTTATTATTTGGGTAGCGCTAGTCACAGCAGAACCTGGATTTCTTAGTTCCATCCGAGGAGTTTTTTGGCACAACGAAAATGCCCATTCCCCAGCAACTATTACTATGCTCTATAATATCGTCTGCAAGCTGCTGATCAATGAAATCCTCCACAATCGGATGCAAATACCACGGTATTCTGTATGGTTTACGTTAAACAGGTGCTTCATTCCCTGTTGGTATCCTATGTTGAGCTAATGGAGTTGCTGGTACCGGCCCTTGTGGAAAAAACAAATCCTTAAATTCCCACAATAATTCTTCCATATGCTCTCTTTCTCCTCCTTTCAAATGCTTAATTTTGTCACGCGAGGCAGTTCTATCGTCAGTTAGTGGTTGATCGCTTCGCCTACCTCTCGAACACCAGTCTTCGTCATCTGGCACATCCAAATTTGCTACTAAAACTCATTTCCTCAAATTCGCGTCTACAGAGCTAAAATTACCCATGTTCACGGGAACTACTCGCCCGTCGTTCCCCTCCTGTACGCGTACAACACTATGTTTCACAAAACAACCCAGTGAACCCAAAACTTCATTATCCCCCAATGGTTCAATAACACATTATGTACCTGCAGGTAGATTCGACACCACACTTACCCAAAGCGACTTCCTGGTGCCACTAGACATACACTTATGTGAATTAAGCCTTAATGCTAATATACGCGGTTCAGTTGGTTTGTTCATTACGTTGAACGCCCCTCGGGACAGCTCTGCATTGACAACACTTTCCCCTAGCTGAAATAACATTCCACCAAGTTCCACATTTCGTCGTCCAAGGTCAATTTTGGCATAATGTTGATGCAAGAAATCTACTCCTAGGATCATGTCATAGCCCTCATTTACTCATGGTACTACCTCCACGCATGCATTAAATCGGACTTTTTCTACTCGAAAGTCAACTGTCACCGACCCCAAAGGCGTGACTTCACCTCCTCATCCCCCACTCCACGCAACCTATAACGTTGTGGGTCTAAATTCCTCCGTCCCATTATATTCCTGGTAGCCACTGACACTTGCCCCCTTGTGTCCAACAAAATCTTAACCTTTTTAGTTCCTATGGATCCTACCACAGAACATTCCACCTCTGCACACGTATTCGTAGCATTGAAATTAAACGGGAGCTCCCTTAGGTGGGTCTTGGGCCCCCTCTGCCGTTTAACGATTGTCCACCTCTCCTATCTCCACTTTTCCATCCTCCACACTGCTGATTTCCACAACTTCCTTTATTCCTCGGTGACTGGGTACATTGCCTCTCCACATGTCCCGTACGACCACACTTCACACTTATAACATTTTATACCCACTGTAAACACTGTTTACCTCTCGCCTACCCCTGTTGCCACATCTATTTCCTCACACTGAATTGCCAGCTGAATTGCCGAATACAAATCTTTCGAAGTCCCTTCACGCACTTTCCATGTCATATGCACCGGTAACCCTCTCAAAAATACACCAAGTGCCCTTTGCTCGGCCTCCTGCAACAGAACACTATTCGCTTCATCGCTCTATCCCAACTCGTAAGTGTACTCCTTAGTTTCTCTTATCCTGTCCGCAAATTACTCTACCGTCTCCCCCTGTCTCTTTGTCATTGTACTTAACCTCTCTCTAAATTACTGAGCGCTATTCTGTTTCTTGTACCTTTGTAAAAGCCCTTGCTTTAACTGCTTAAGCTGTCCTGCCTTCCTTAAGGGCTCAGAACACCTTACATATGTTTTCGCTTCACCCATTAATCTAATCTTGGCTATATGTAACAACTGTTCATCACAGCTGAAATTTCCAAGTCCCCAGATGTCTTGCCAGAAAACGGAATAATCAAACTCGCTGCAGCTGGATCAGTCCCCTGCTTCGGCATCCTAGGCAACAACGACTGATCTGATGCAGTTTCCCATTCACTTCTACATCTACATTTATACTCCGCAAGCCACCCAACGGTATGTGGTGGAGGGCACTTTACGTGCAACTGTCATTACCTCCCTTTCCTGTTCCAGTCGTGTATGGTTCGCGGGAAGAACGACTGCCGGAAAGCCTCCGTGCGCGCTCGAATCTCTCTAATTTTACATTCGTGATCTCCTCGGGAGGTATAAGTAGGGGGAAGCAATATATTCGATACCTCATCCAGAAATGCACCCTCTCGAAACCTGGACAGCAAGCTACACCGCGATGCAGAGCGCCTCTCTTGCAGAGTCTGCCACTTGAGTTTACTAAACATCTCCATAACGCTATTACGCTTACCAAATAACCCTGTGACGAAACGCGCCGCTCTTCTTTGTATCTTCTCAATCTCCTCCGTCAACCCGATCTGGTACGGATCCCACACTGATGAGCAATACTCAAGTATAGGTCGAACGAGTGTTCTGTAAGCCACCTCCTTTGTTGATGACCTACATTTTCTAAGGATTCTCCCAATGAATCTAAACCTGGTACCCGCCTTACCAACAATTAATTTTATATGATCATTCCACTTCAAATCGTTCCACACACATACTCCGAGATATTTTACAGAAGTAACTGCTACCAGTGTTTGTTCCGCTATCATATAATCATACAATAAAGGATCCTTCTTTCTATGTAGTCGCAATACATTACATTTGTCTATGTTAAGGGTCAGTTGCCACTCCCTGCACCAAGTGCCTGTCCGCTGCAGACCTTCCTGCATTTCGCTACAATTTTCTAATGCTGCAACTTCTCTGTATACTACAGCATCATCCGCGAAAAGCCACATGGAACTTCCGACACTATCTACTACGTCATTTATATATATTGTGAAAAGCAATGGTCCCATAACACTACCCTGCGGCACGCCAGAGGTTACTTTAACGTCTGTAGACGTCTCTCCATTGATAACAACATGCTGTGTTCTGTTTGCTAAAAACTCTTCAATCCAGCCACACAGCTCATCTGATATTCTGTAGGCTCTTACTTCGTTTATCAGGCGACAGTGCAGAGCTGGCTGGTGTGGCCGTGCGGTTCTAGGCGCTTCAGTTTGGAACCGCGTGACCGCTACGGTCGCAGGTTCGAATCCTGCTCTGGGCATGGATGTGTGTGATGTTCTTAGGTTAGTTAGGTTTAAGTAATTCTAAGTTCTAGGGGACTGATGACCACAGATGTTAAGTCCCATAGTGCTCAGAGCCATTTGAACCATTTTTTTTGACAGTGCGGAACTGTATCGAACGCCTTCCGGAAGTCAGGGATAATAGCATCTACCTGGGAGCCTGTATCTAATATTTTCTGGGTCTCATGAACAAATAAAGCGAGTTGGGTCTTACACGATCGCTGTTTCCAGAATCCATGTTGAGTCCTACAGAGTACATTCTGGGTTTCCAGAAACGACATGATACGCAAGCAAAAAACATGTTCTAAAATTCTACAACAGATCGACATCAGAGATATAGGTCTATAGTTTTGCGCATCTGCTCGACGACCCTTCTTGAAGACTGAGACTACTTGTGCTCTTTTCCAATCATTTGGAACCTTCCATTCCTCTAGAGACTTGCGGTACATGACTGTTAGAAGCGGGGCAAGTTCTCTCGCGTCATGTTAATTCACTTCTCAACTGTGTATTGTCTGCTATCAGTTGTGCTATCGTTTCCATCAAAATCTGCACCACTTCTGATTTCGATGCACCTTGTGTCCTTGACTCTGCCATTGTGTTGCCTTCGTTCCCAGTTAGTCCTGAAACAAAACATTTAAGTACAAGAATAATCTGACTTCCTACACCTCAGTATCATCATACGCGGTAACATCATACTCAAACCAATACAAAAGTAATTAAATGACACACAAAAAAATCTTACTGCCCCAAATACACTAACACTTACTCCAACAACAAAAAATACTATGCCCACGCAAAACACCTAAAAAGTGGCTTGCCAGGAGCCATACTCGAAAAAACAAGAAAAGGCAAGAAAACGTCCAATACTCAAAAGAAAACTGGTCAAAACTCACGACATCTTGTGAATGTAATGCTGGCGGTGGGCTCGAATGTCATACTGTACAGACGACGGCCGCTATTCTGACACCAAATGTAGTAGGGAGGCGCCAAATGTAGTTGGTGGTTGCCGGGAGGAGCCATATTGAAACTCGGCGAGAACTTTCCAAATGATTTATTAATTTCCACTACAGTGCTCCATTCACCTCGGTCTGCGTCACAGGGCCCCGCAATGCTGAGGAAGCACCCCAGCGGCCCGTGCAGTCCACTACTGTGTTGAGCCGACCTTGGCCAGTTGCAGAATTCTGACTCAGTGGCCACCATCCTCGATGTCTTCGCACTGCTCTGCCAGGAGCTGCCACGTATCCGGCTGACAACCACAAGATGCCCGCATCACATGTCCTCGCCAGCGCGGCCTGAGTTATGGCGCCAACAAGCGCCCGCAATACGGTGTCTGAATCTGTGGCCCTAACCTCAGGATCTCTCCGGCATGTGTCGGGAGCCAAGACGACTGCCCACAGTAGCAAGCCGAAGAGTGGCCCACCGTTGGCTGGCTGTGGACCCCGTGTTTGCCTCAGAGGGTCGAACCAGTGACCCGCTGTGGACTGGGACACTGGCGCCCCATCTGTTGCTGTGTGTAACCGGTGGTGTGACACGCCTCGCCATCCAGGAGAGCTGCAACATTTGAATGAATCTCATTAGGAAACGGCACCTATTTATACTCGGCTGCGCGCCTCTGTTTTGCCAAGTGTGCCACTTCGTGTCAGGTATCCATTGTTGTTGTTGTTGTGGTCTTCAGTCCTGAGACTGGTTTGATGCAGCTCTCCATGCTACTCTATCCTGTGCAAGCTTCTTCATCTCCCAGTACCTACTGCAACCTACATCCTTCTGAATCTGCTTAGTGTATTGATCTCTTGGTCTCCCTCTACGATTTTTACCCTCCATGCTGCCCTCCAATGCTAAATTTGTGATCCCTTGATGCCTCAAAACATGTCCTACCAACCGATCCCTTCTTCTAGTCAAGTTGTGCCACAAACTTCCCTTCTCCCCAATCCTATTCAATACCTCCTCATTAGTTACGTGATCTACCCACCTTATCTTCAGCATTCTTCTGTAGCACCACATTTTGAAAGCTTCTATTCTCTTCTTGTCCAAACTGGTTATCGCCCATGTTTCACTTCCATACATGGCTACACTCCATACAAATACTTTCAGAAACGACTTCCTGAAACTTAAATCTATACTCGATGTTAACAAATTTCTCTTCTTCAGAAACGATTTCCTTGCCATTGCCAGTCTACATTTTATATCCTCTGTACTTCGACCATCAACAGTTATTTTACTCCCTAAATAGCAAAACTCCTTTACTACTTTAAGTATCTCATTTCCTAATCTAATCCCCTCAGCATCACCCGATTTAATTCGACTACATTCCATTATCCTCGTTTTGCTTTTGTTGATGTTCATCTTATATCCTCCTTTCAAGACACTGTCCATTCCGTTCAACTGCTCTTCCAAGTCCTTTGCTGTCTCTGACAGAATTACAATGTCATCGGCGAACATCAAAGTTTTTACTTCTTCTCCATGAATTTTAATACCTACTCCGAATTTTTCTTTTGTTTCCTTTACTGCTTGCTCAATATACAGATTGAATAACATCGGGGAGAGGCTACAACCCTGTCTCACTCCTTTCCCAACCACTGCTTCCCTTTCATGTCCCTCGACTCTTATAACTGCCATCTGGTTTCTGTACAAATTGTAAATAGCCTTTCGCTCCCTGTATTTTACCCCTGCCACCTTCAGAATTTGAAAGGGAGTATTCCAGTTAGCGTTGTCAAAAGCTTTCTCTAAGTCTACAAATGCTAGAAACGTAGGTTTGCCTTTTCTTAATCTTTCTTCTAAGATAAGTCGTAAGGTCAGTATTTCCTCACGTGTTCCAATATTTCTACGGAATCCAAACTGATCTTCCCTGAGGTCGGCTTCTACCAGTTTTTCCATTCGTCTGTAAAGAATTCTCGTTAGTATTTTGCATCTGTGACTTATTAAACTGATAGTTCGGTAATTTTCACATCTGTCAACACCTGCTTTCTTTGGGATTGGAATTATTATATTCTTCTTGAAGTCTGTGGGTATTTCGCCTGTCTCATACATGTTGCTCACCAGATGGTAGAATTTTGTCATGACTGGCTCTCCCAAGGCCATCAGTAGTTCTAATGGAATGTTGTCTACTCCCGGGGCCTTGTTTCGACTCAGGTCTTTCAGTGCTCTGTCAAACTCTTCACGCAATATCATATCTCCCATTTCACCTTCATCTACATCCTCTTCCATTTCCATAATATTGTCCTCAAGTACATCGCCCTTGTATAAACCCTCTATATACTCCTTCCACCTTTCTGCCTTCCCTTCTTTGCTTAGAACTGGGTTGCCATCTGAGCTCTTGATATTCATACAAGTGGTTCTCTTCTCTCCAAAGGTCTCTTTAATTTTCCTGTAGGCAGTATCTATCCTACCCCTAGTGAGACAAGCCTCTACATCCTTACATTTGTCCTCTAGCCATCCCTGCTTAGCCATTTTGCACTTCCTGTCGATCTCATTTTTGAGACGTTTGTATTCCTTTTTGCCTGCTTCATTTACTGCATTTTTTATATTTTCTCCTTTCATCAATTAAATTCAATATTTCTTCTGTTACCCAAGGATTTCTATTAGCCCTCGTCTTTTTACCTACTTGATCCTCTGCTGCCTTCACTACATCATCCCTCAGAGCTACCCATTCTTCTTCTACTGTATTTCTTTCCCCCATTCCTGTCAATTGTTCCCTTATGCTCTCCCTGAAACTCTGTACAACCTCTGGTTTAGTCAGTTTATCCAGGTCCCATCTCCTTAAATTCCCGCCTTTTTGCAGTTTCTTCAGTTTCAATCTGCAGTTCATAATCAATAGATTGTGGTCAGAATCCACATCTGCCCCTGGAAATGTCTTACAATTTAAAACCTGGTTCCTAAATCTCTGTCTTACCATTATGTAGGTACCCATTGCACGCTAGATTGGCCAGTGACCCCCTTCTGCCTGTGACTTGCGCCATGAAAACTGCTGTGTGTGCCCTCTCTGGCAGTTCTACGCCCCTGTGGCCTCTATTTGCCTTCGCAACTGCTGGTATACGTAACTCACTGCAGTCTGGCCTGCACCTAGCTGTAACTTGTGTTCAGAATATCACACAAAACTAACTTTCCCTATCCTAAACGATGGTGCCGCTACAATACTTTGAACCGCAACAGCCTGTAAACCCTGCTGTACAACAAACGCTTCATGAGATGAGAGAAGGTGCAGCCTTAACAGAGATCTACCAGGAAGAAAGCCTGTTGAAACACAGACAATTTCAGGTCTTTATCCCAGACAAAAGACAAATCCATGCCGTAGTTTTTATACGTTCATTCCACAAAATACTGCCTAGGTCATGGAATGAGAGGCAGAAAATACAATTCGTTGCCTCATATATACAAGGATACGGTGCTTTATGGGCTACTGAAGCCGCAGAGAACTGTATAAACTATGAACGACTTGGAAAGGCTTTTCTGGCTAAGTACTGGTCAGTGGGCATACAACAACACTTTAGAAAACAGGTCTTCAGCCCAGGAATTTACAGCCCAAATCAGGGTGGACTTAGGAAGTATTTCGAAAAATACATTAATTTAACGAGATACTGGGACGAGCCAGTCACGCACAAAGATGTGTAGCGCATCTTAAAGACAAAATTGCCTCTGCATATAAGGGAAAAGTCAATAACACTCCCTGATTTTGACCTAGAACACTTTTTGTCAGTGCTTGATACCATGCACCCAATACAAGAAGATGCGGAAAGCAGCACTGGCAACAATGGCTCGCAGTCCGTGAATACGAACGTACACGGCCACAATAATAGCGGTAACGGCGGGTCGTGAAGTAAGGGCGGCACTTCGCAAACTGGATACGCGCATCAGAATGGCAACAATGGTGGTCCACAAAGTGGACAGGCATTCTTTCAAAGGCAGAGACGAAATAGTAATCGGTACTATCCCAGTTATCAAAATAACCGAAACGGGAACGGACAAAACAACAACAGGTATCAAGACCACAATAATCAGTTGTTGCAAAATAATTAAGAGCAAGGTACGCCTGTTAACCAAAATAGGAATAACTGTAATCAGGACGTCCGGATGCTGAGGTGGTTGAAGCGCCACTGACGACAAACATCGGGAGCGTCAAACCAAACGCGACTGTATCGAGCTCCCGGATGCCAGTCGCGGGATGGAAATGGGGCAATAGTTTGAATGAACATATAAACATGCTCCGATATAGCGATGAGACTGACATCCGTCAAGATTTATTTAATGAGGTAGACAATAATACTGAAGGTCCCTCGGAGTACGTACAAGCCGCTGTTCAAGCATTTGCGGGAAGTATTCACACGACATTGATTTTAGATACCGATGCAAGCGTAAATGTGGTAAAAGATAATTTCTTTAAGAAACTAGCGCAGTCTGTAAAGATTTCGACTTTGCCAGCACAAAACTGCGTGGTATCTGGTGCTATTGGTGCCAGAGGCCAGACTGTTACGTTGCAGGTACGGATAGGTTTAGAATTCGAAAACGGAGCGGATCAACGCACGTTTCTCGCCGTGAAAAATTTAACCGTGTCCTGTCTCGTAGGCATGGAATTCATGCGGAAACGGAACGCAAAGGTGCTATTGGTGCCAGAGGCCAGACTGTTACGTTGCAGGTACGGATAGGTTTAGAATTCGAAAACGGAGCGGATCAATGCACGTTTCTCGCCGTGAAAAATTTAACCGTGTCCTGTCTCGTAGGCATGGAATTCATGCGGAAACGGAACGCAAAGATCGATCTCCTGCATGGGAAATGGAGGCGAGCAGTTTCTTTTCAATCTGATAAAGACAAAAGCGAAACGCAGAAGACTGTGCTAAGAATAGAGTGCAGTGGTTGCAAAACCATTCTCAGCATATGGAGCTTGTACCTGAACTAAAGAACTGTGGGCAAAACGAAATAGATTCTTCACTCATACGATGCAAATCAGATGAAGCGAAGACCTTATCGGACGAACAGAAAATGTAATTATGTATATTACTCGAGCATTACGTCCAGGTATTTTCATTAAAGCCTGATGTGATTAAGCATTATGTTATGCCGGCCGAAGTGGCCGATCGGTTCTAGGTGCTACAGTCTGGAACCGCGCGACCGCTACGGTCGCAGGTTCGAATCCTGCCTCGGGCATGGATGTGTGTGATGTCCTTAGGTTAGTTAGGTTTAAGTAGTTCTAAGTTCTAGGGGACTGACGACCTCAGAAGTTAAGTCCCATAGTTCTCAGAGCCATTTGAACCATTATGTTATTATGTTTACCGGATGGAAGTCCTACCGCATAAAACTTACTGCCAAGCAACTTACTCCGTCCCGTGGTCCAAAAGGGTGGCTGTCAAACAGGAGCTTGAGAAGATGATACAGTGGCGTTTTATAGTGCCTTACCTTTCGCCATACAGCAGCCCGTTATTAGCTGTGGACAAGGCTGGTGGAGGGGTGCGCCTTGTTCTTGATGCACGATCTATCAACAAAATAATTGTTCCACTAAGAAGCAGGCCAGAAGTTTTAGAGGAGCAGCTACAGAAATTCCATAGAGTTCGATATCTGTCATCGATAGACTCCGCTGCCCGTTATGGAAAGTGGCGCTCTCAGAAGATTAGCGGAAATACACCACTTTTATCTTCGCCGGAAGACTGTACCAATTTCGAGTGCTTCCCTTCGGTCTGAGTGTCAGTACCAGAGTATTTATTTCAGCAATATATACAGTTTTAGGACCCTTACTGTTATACCAGTTCACACTATGTGGACGATTTGCTAATCGCAACAGGTACCTGGCAGGAACACCTGTCTTTGTTGAACAAGGTGCTCAATACGTTTTCAGAGTACGGAGTTACTGCCAGCTTGAACAAGTCTTAATTTGCAAGGAATCAGATCAGATTCTTTGGGCACATCATTTCGCCATCAGGAATTTTGACTGACCACGAAAAGATTAAGGCCATAGAAAATTTCCTCCTCCTTCAACTAAGAAGCAGTTAAAGGCGTTTTTCGACCTCGCTTCTTTCTTCAGAAAGTTGGTGCCCGATCAGTCTATGAACGATCCTGATTTGCGGAACTGATTAAGAAGAATGTGGAATGCCACTGGTCCGACAAATGTCAGGAGGCATTTAACAGAATTAAACAGGCACTGGTAAAGTCAAATATCTTGCACCACCCGCACATACAGAAGAATTTCTGTATCGCGACTGACACGTCATGTTCCGGTTTGGGGGCGTGTCTGTTTCAGGAAGACGACGTCGAGGGGAAAAGCGAAATTAAGGTGATCATCTTGGAAGCCGTGAGCTCACGGAATGTGAAAGATCGTACTCAGCCACAGAATTATGGGCATTAGCTGTTATTTGGTCCCTTAAAAAGTTCGACTACTATATTCATGGTAAACATATCAAAGTATATTGTGACCATAAAGCCTTGAGTTTTCTGCTGACGTGTAAGTTGTTACATCAGCGACTAGCCAGATGGACTCTCCTATTACAGGAGTATGATTATGAAGTAGACTACATCAGAGGCAAGGGCAATGTGGTAGTGGATGTTCTATCCAGGCTTCCGCAAAGATTGCCAGAGTATTCGGATCTTATAGAACAAATATCGCATTTCAAGGTACATTTAATGAAAGATAAACAGTATGATCTAGAAATGTGCAGAAATATAGAGACACTACAGGATGCAGATACAAAATGGGCGAAAGTAAAGTGCTTGGCTTTTTGTCACAGTACTATCAAGTGTGCGAAAATGTATTGTTTCATAGACAAAGAAACCAACCCGATTCCTTGTGTGTTTGCATCCCAGACATATTTAAAGAACATGTTATACATATACATATAACATGGGGCACTTTGGTGTCGAGAAATGCAAACGAAACATCGCACAGTACTGTCACATTCCAAATTTGCACTGGTGCGTGCATCGTTTGTTACGCACGTGTACATTGTGTCAGAGAAGTAAACCATCTAATCTTTTTAGCAAAGTAGCTCTGCGTCCTATACTGATTCATAAACCTGGATAAATTATTTCGAACGACGTATCTGGTCTTTATCCACGAGGAAGAGGTGGAGTAAAATACTTGGTCGCCTTGTACGACTTATTTTCAAAATATGTGTGACTGTGTACCACAAAGTCCACCACTGCAGCACCCATAATCAAACGGATTAAGGAACATCATATTCCGAGATTCGGAAAACCAGATGCCATAATATCTGATAATGCACCAAATTTCACTGGCACAAAATGGAAAAGTTTTTTGCTAGAAAATGGCATCAAGCAGATTTTAATAAGTAATTTTCATCCCGAATCAAATCCTACTGAACAGATTTTTCTCGAATTCAACCACTTCATTAGAATGTTTGTACCTCACAAGCAAAGCAAATGAGTTGAATTCGTTACGCCATTTGAGCCAGTGGTAAACAACCTGCCACACACTTGCACACATCAAACGCCAGCCTCGCTCATGTTTGATAGCCTGAGAGAAATAAATGGGTGAATCGTCTTCCCCAGTTTACAGAGAGTAAATTGTCACATGAGGAAAGATTTAGGCAAGCTTTGGTTGCTCTTAGTTCAGCAGCTGCTTTGAGATAAACATCTTATGATAAGAAACTGGGAAAGGTGCAAGAATTCAAAATTGGAGATATTATCTTGTTCACAACACACCCTAAATCTCCTCTTTTATGAAGAAAAAACAAGAAATAGCAACTAATGTATGGTCCATATAAGATTACCGAGCGAGGTGGCGCAGTGGTTAGCACATTGGACTCGCATTCGGGAGGACGACGGTTCAATCCCGTCTCCGGCCATCCTGATTTAGGTTTTCCGTGATTTCCCTAAATCGCTTCAGGCAAATGCCGGGATGGTTCCTTTGAAAGGGCACGGCCGATTTCCTTCCCCATCCTTCCCTCATCCGAGCTTGCGCTCCGTCTCTAATGACCTCGTTGTCGACGGGACGTTAAACACTAATATCCTCCTCCATATAAGATTATCCGTATACCTCATGAAGAAAGTTCCCTATTGGCCTATCCTGAATTGCTGAAAGTTAAAGGACTTTATCACCAAAAGGACATGAAGAAATATGTTCAGTAAGGATATTTTCACAGATGCCAAAGTATATTGTCTTTTATATTTTATCTACCACTCTGTATGATGAATATATACACTCCTTGAAGTTTTATGCTGAGCCAGTCATACTATTAAAGTGTATTGCACAAGGAAGAATATGTACTAGTGTACCAAAACTAATGGATATAAATATTACCAATGGTGTATGTATATACATATATACACATAGCATTAGAAGATGACAAAACTGCTGATATTTGTTTGACATTAGAAGCAATAATGATGTTTTAGTTTTAAGTATTTGCAGAATATAAGTAGTAGTTAGGAGGTTTTTCTGTGTGTTTTTACAAAAGTATGTTTATGTTGTCTAAAGCGACTCTATGTAGTAAGAAAGTACAATTATGGCGCTAAAACTGTGAAATGTGAAAATGAGGACTGAGTATTTTGTATGTAAAAAAATTATTTTCAGCATTAGTTATATGAAGTCTAGAAGTCTGTCAAGTTTATTATGGAATATATTTCTGTATAGATCATTTAAAGTATAGGATAAGGGAAAGTGATGAAAAATGGGTCAAAAGAGAACTAAAGTTATATTTTCATAATTTGTTGCCTAGTACAAACATAAACAGATGAACTATTACCTGCAACTAAGTGTATATAGGACAAGAGACAGTAATATTCAGTGAACTAGTTATCTTGCAGTAAACATCTTTTTTTTCCAAATTTAATTTCTATGGAATAAATATGTGATGCACTTATACATAGGATACTACCAAGTAAAGGACAATTAGTTAAACCTGATAGTGAACTGTATGTAAACAGAGTGTGTTCTCTGGTCACATTTGTGCTATGTAGGGTACACTAAACTGAGCTGATCATTTATTGAAACAAAGATGTACAGGCCATATAATAACTATACTCAAACTGTAAATATTAGTATGTAAGCAGCATGAAAGATAGCATTTCTAGTATATAAGTCAAGCAGAAGCTAGTACATGGTGCTACTGGACTGATATTTTACTTGTATGTGAATATTTATGTGTATGCTAATCTCTTGCTTATCTGTTTCGTGTAAGTTGATGTGAATGCTGTTTTGAATTAGAGGATTGCTATGCAAAGGTGTACTGTCTCAATTTCATCAGCATGATCCATTATATGTTAAATGATGTGAGACCATGAATTATGTGAGTTTATGTGGAGCAGTAGTTTAGATTTTGGCCACATGTGATTTCAGAGACATGTGTTAATTTCGTGATCGCGGTCTGTGTTGTTTGGATTTTGTTTGTGCTTTGCTTGTTGCTGATCCGTATCTAGAATGGGATTATTTCATGGGTACATGGTAACATGACGATAACCTAGGTAATGGTACTCAACCTATGAAATATAAAAAGAGGGAAGTAAAGGATTTTGTGAACATCAGACTGCAAGCAATGCATTGTAACAAACACAGCAGTCTCCATAATTTGTTTTTTGATTACATGAAAGCAGCAGCTGTGAGCTCTCTCTCTCTCTCATTTGTTTTCGATGGATATTTCACAAAATGTGACGTTCTCGTATCAGTAACTTCTGGCTAAATAAATACGCCAATTTAATTACAAAAGCTGTGTTTGAATTAAGAACCTACTTTCCTATTCCATTAATACTGAGGCAAATGCTCGGGTCGGTTACACCAAACAACACCTTATAATCAGAAGTTCATTCACCTCTTTACACAAGTAAGGCTTACAAAGAACTGGATGGCAGAACTGCACAAAGATAATGTTTAGCTTAGTTCAAAGACGATACTCATATCTATACTGGTGTCGATCTCATCGGCGCCACAGTTTCCCTGCCCCCCCAGTATGGAGTACTCTTGAGAGGCCGGGGGGGGGGGGGGGGCGCTGACTATGGCGTCGGCTGGGATGGTCCACGGGAGCCAGACCACGGTCAGCTCGACAGCGTCGTTGGGGAGCTGTGTTGGTAGATGTCATGAAGGAAGGTTCGGCCACCAAACCTCGAAGTCGTTGAAGCGCGCCAGGCGTCGTACTGGGCGTTCTGGTCGTGCAGCAACAGGGAGGCCGATGGTTTGCGGGTGGGACAGAGTGACGACGGAGTGACGACGGGGTGGGCATGGCGAACACACGAAGCATGTCCAGGTCAACGTCGGGCGAGAGGGGAACACATTTCACCAGGTGGCAGCGAATGGCGGAGGTTGTGTCATGAGCACCGGATGAAGGAAAACACACGACGAACAGAGTGTCATCGCATAGTATTATAGAGATGTCGTGGATTATGTCCAGGGGGACAGGCACAAACACCTCGACGAGGGCACATTCAAGATTGGGGGGGAGTGAGAAACCTCGACAGGGCAAGGCAGGCGAAGGGGGAGAGGTCAAAGGGACCGGCGAAGGGCCAGGCAGTGAGGGCGTGATCGTAGGTAAGCTCGACGTGGGGAGCACGGGGTCACTCAACAGAGTGCGTGAGACTGGAGTAGGGACCGAGGTCAGAGGAGAGCTCGACGAATGGAGCTGGAGGTCCGACCTGGAGGGAGTGGTAAGAGTGTCGTGAGCCACGACAGTGAGTGGCCTGCTCGTGGCCTGGAGGGGGGGGGGGTAGAAGTGGGCTTGACATGAGCAGGCTTAAGTATGTTGAGAGAGACTGTAACAGCTGAATCTTTTATCTGGATGTCATAGCTGTTGGCTGAGCGCTGGAGAACTCGGTACGGGCCAGTATATGAAGGTTGGAGGGGAGCATGGACAGTGTCATCTCGGAGCATGACGTACTCACAATTGTCCAGAGATTTCAGGACGTGAACCTTAGGGCGGGAATGGCTGATGGGCGGAGGGAAGGAAGGTAAGTCAGACTGAGGGAGAGAAGTGGAAGGGCACACAAGTTCGCCAGGGAGAACAATGTTCTGGCCATATACAACCTCGGCTATTATGCCTTTGAGGTCTTCCTTATAGATCGCACGAATGCCGAGTAGCACAAGGGGAAGGGCCTATGTCCAAAGAGAGTCGTGGCATCGAAGAGCCGCTTTGAAAGTGCGGTGCCAGTGCTCAACTAGCCCGTTACTTTGCGGGTGATATGTTGTGGTATGGATGCGCCGGATGCCTCAAATGTTACAAATCTCGTTGAACAGGGCCGACTCAAATTGTCTGCCCTGGTCAGTCGTGATGATAGCTAGACATCCGAAACGCGATACCCATGACACGACGAAAGCTCGAGCAACAGTTTTTGCCGTGATATTGGGGAGGGGGACAGCCTCGAAACAGCGAGTTGTTCGTTCTTAGACGAGAGAACATAACGAAAGCCGTTAGAGGGGGGGAGAGGGCTGACAATGTCAATATGAATACGCTGGAAACGCCCAGGAGGGATTGAAAAGGCGCCAAGGGTGAGTGAAGTGTGCTTCTGTACTTTGCAGCGTTGGCACACGACGCAGGAGCGTGCCCATTGCTGGCAGTCCTTGTTGACATTTCTCCACACAAAGCGCTCCGCTACGAGGCAGGTGGACTCATGAACACCGGGGTGCGCTAAATTATGCAGTGTGGTGAAGACAGCTCGATGGAGCATGGTTGGGATGAGGGGGCGTAACGTGCCCATGCTTTTGTCGCACCAAATGATATGAAGTCCGTGTATCTGAAGCAACGAGGAGGCGGGTCAGCTGGCAGGTTTGTAATGGCCGCAGCCAGGGGTTAGTGGTCTGTTAAAACATAGAAAGAGCGTCCCTCAACGTTAGTCTTAAAATGCTTGATCGCTTCGTAGACTGTGAGCAACTCCCTGTCAAAAGCGGAATATTTCTGTTGTGCATTGGTGAGCTTGCGTGAGAACTGCAAAGGCAAAGTTTGACTGTCGACTGTCTGGCTAAGGACAGCGCTGATGGCAGTATCGCTCATGTCTGTGATGATGAAAAGCTGCGCATTGGGATGAGGATGCACGATGGTGCAGGCCTTGGTAAGATTTTTGAGGGCAGTGAAAGAGGCAGTCATAGCAGGGGCCCATGGAACAGGCCCAGATCCAGAAGTCTTGGTGCCTGCCAAGTCATCCGTCAGTGGAGCCTGAATCTCCGCAGCCCGAGGTAGATGTCGGCGATAATAATTAACCGTCCCCAGAAAGCACCGGAGCTCTTTGAATGACGAAGGTCTGGGTCGGTTTAATATTGTTTGTACTTTCTCAGGGGGCGGTGAAATGCCGTCGGCAGAGACCCAAAAATCAAGAAAAGTGACAGCGGATTGATGTAGCTGCAATTTGTCCTGGTTGGTCTCGATGCCTACTGCCGCAAGAGTGTTCATAACAGTTTGCACATGTTGAATGTTGTCCTCGACGGAGGAGCTGAACACAAGAATGTCATCAAGATATGCAAAGCAGAATTTTAGTTCGAATAGCACTTCGTTGATGAAGTGTTGCCAGGTCTGGGTTGCGTTTTCAGACCGAAGGGCATGAATCGAAACTGAAATAACCTGATTGGGGTGGTGATTGCTGTCTTCTCAATGTCTTCAGGTGCCATGGGGACCTGGTGGTAGGCCTGTTTGCAATTAATGACAGAGAACGTGGTCGCACCTGTGAGGGAACTGTTAAAGTCGGCAATGTTGGGTATGGGGTTGGTGTCCATAATTGTTCGTGCGTTTAGTCGATGGTAGTCTCCGCACATGCGCCATGACCCGTCTTTCTTGGATGTCATGTCTATAGGCGTAGACCAGCTACTGGCAGAGGGTTCAATGTCGCCGGAGCTTAGTAGTACAGAAATCAGTTTTTTAAGGTCAGAGAGGCGCTCGGGACAAAGTCGACGTGGTTTACTGGTGATCGAGGGGCCTGGCATGAGGTGAAGCTTGTGAACTGTGCCGTTGGTGACAACGGAAATGTTGCCGACGACACGGGAGGCGGTTTGTTTACAATGTGTGGTGGGCGAGGCAGGCAAGGCGTAGTCTTGGTGTTCGGAGGCACTTGGCGGATCCGACGGGAGCCGAGGCGGCGAAGTGTCCCAGGAGTCAACGTGATAAGATGGCCGCCGACCCGAAGCAGTGGCACTGTGGTCGAGTGAGCTCGGTAGAGCTTGTGAAGCGTTAGTGGGTCCATTGTCCGAGGGCGCGGCCTGTGGCAGCAGGGTCGCAGGTGAAATGCTTGGCGCGAGTGCACTGTTTGTGTGGTCAGTGGCAGTCGTACGGCAGCACGCAGGAGCTGAAGTAATATTGTTTGAGGTGCAGACCGCGAGGGGCGGGGTAGGAGCTGTCAGTTTGGGAACATGTGACACTTGTCGCGCATGCACACTTGTGTCTGGCCGAGTGTCAAACGCTGCCATGTTAGAAGGGTGTGGCCCTGCAGAACTGTCAGTACACGTTATGGCAGTCTTGATAGCACAGTTGCGAAGGGTAGCGGGAGGTAGACAAATGGAAGCTCGATTGCTGGTATTGCTAGCAGATTTGACGCACTTACTGACCTTGCTTTGTCCTTGCTGTAGTGTCTGTAATTCCTTTGCTGCATCGGAGAGCTGGAGCTGTGTTTTGTGGAGCCAGAGGGAGAGCTCAAAGTTTTCCTTGTGTAGGCGTGCGACGTGTTCAAGCTCGACAAGGCACTTATGTGTGGTTTCTTGTAATGTCGTCGGCAGAGACAAGCATGTACGGATGTGATGAGCCGGGACCGATGTGTCACGGGGTGGGTTGCTCGACAGAGCACAGGGGAAGTGAGTCTTGGATGGGTGGTGAAAAACAGTGTTTCGCACTAGGTCCAGTGAAAGTTTGTGGTGTCGCAAGAAGTCAATGCCTAGTATAGGTTCGTCAATTGCCCACACTAAAAAAGTCCACTCGAGTTTGCAGCTTGTGGAGAGTAAGATGACGTGTGAGGTTGTACCCGAGCATTGTAGTTTAGTTGAATTCATGGTTTGCAGTGAAGTATGATGAGGGCGGATGTTTGACGACACTAAGGATGTGGGCAGCAGTGAAACATCAGTGCCTGTGCCCACTAGGAAAAGGTATCCCGACGAAATTTCTTTAATGTAAAGTCGTCCACAATTATCCAGTCGTTCCCGGACAGAATGGAGCACTGGGGGATGCCTGTCATGTTGCGCACAGGAGGTGGCACCCAAACCTATCTGCGATTGGCGTTTGGGAAGTAGTGGGGTGGTCTGCAGTTCCGTGCCGCCTCACCAAACCGTGTGTGGAAGTAACAGTATGGGTAGTGCAGCTGCATTTCCTGTGGAAAGTTCGTTGCCAGAGGCGGTGGTTGAGGTCTGGTGGCCGCAACAAGTTAGGTTGCAGGAGGGGGCTTGACCAAGGGTGGAGCCGGTGATGTCCCAGTTGCTTGATTACTGCGTCCCGGAGCGAGCGAAACAGTCGGTACAGTGCGACCCCGGCCCCGTCCTGCCGCGGGACGAGGAGCCTGAACCTGAGACTTGCCAGGTAGGCAGTGGCTGGCGAAATAGAGCAGTGATGCATCATGTAGTTTGTCAGCAATTGTCATTCGTTGCTCGACAGGTTCGGGAGCCCTCTGAGCCAGAGCAAAGCGGATGTGAGGAGGTAGTTTATCTGACGCGATGGCAAGGAGAGCTGTGTCAGAGAGTAAATCGTCGCTGACAAGGGCCCATAGCCGTCTCCAGAGTTCTGAAGGTTTGTCATTGCCTAGTTGCTCGACGTGGAGCACTTGCCGTATTGCTGTCTCAGTTGAGCGCATAAGCCGACGTAGAACTGTCTTTTTGGCTAGAGTGTACCAGGTAGCTGAGTCCGGGGCATCGACCAGGTCAGCAATCAAGTCCTCCTGGTCGTGCAGGTGGGTAATAAGGCACAGAAATCTGGTTGATTCGTCGAGTTTGAAATGGTTGAATACTTCATACACAATTTTGAACCAGGTTGTTGCCCTGTCGGGATTGAACGGCGGCAGCGTCGGTAAGCGTTGTAGAACATTTGGAAGAACAGGTTGAGTTGAATTCGTCGGGGCACTGCCTGAAACGAGCTGCTGTTGCTGCAGTATTCTGGGAAAGTGTGTCTCCAGGGTATGTGGCTACGACAGCTTGTCAGGTTGCAGCGTGAAGGAGACGCGTTGTGGTTGAGCGCGATCTTTCACGACGCGGAAGGTCGACGCGGGTGAGACACCATAATGTGTCGATTGCGGTTGCGCAAGTTCGGCACCTTGCGGGTGTGTTCGGATTGACGTGTCGCGGTAGACCGACGCGGATGAGACACCGAGATGTGCCAAGAACGGTAGCGGAAGATCGATTGGAGCCAGCGCGGGGGCGACAGGTAAGAAAAAGTTCAAAGTTTGAAAACGCATGCCAGTCTGCGACGTACGATCAGAGTCGGAGCCACCTGTGTTGCAGGGAGGCTGCGGAGGTGCGGGCTGTCCAGAAGCACAGATGTCGAACATCGGGTGGAATGTGTGAATGTTCGCTTTTCATAGTCACTCCACTCAAAACGGTGTGCGGATAAGGTGAATGTCATGGCACAAAACACTGAGGCATAGCAGTAGGACGGAGATGGAGGTCAGGCACAGATAACAAGCTATTGTTCCTGTTGCAGGCCGAGGTATTGAAGCAGGAAGGCATGTGCTGATGCTGAACCAAGGCAGGTGCGGGCATGGTTGGATGCTGAGGAGGTTGACCTGTGAACAAAGCAGTTCTGGCCACGTGGCAGGAATCCGCGTGGTACTGCACGGATTGCAGCGTGGCAAACCATTGTCCTGGCGGTGGTAGGTTATCCAACGAAGCATTTGCAGAAATCGACATTGATCCCGCACTGCACGGAGATCTGTAAGAGGTAACTGCACCGTCGTTGAGGGAGGGAACATGTGGTAGGAACAAAGGCGTCTGATAGCAGGAGTCATGCACACTCCTAACCTCACTTATTGTTGCAGGCACGAAAACGTCCGGCGAAATGGGCGTAATCGTAGAGTGAGAGGCATCATGTTGCAGTCCTGGCGAGTGTACATCGCTCATAACACGATGCATGTCGATCACAAAATCCGGCGCTATTCGGTGGGCCGAAGCCATTGTTCGAATGTTCTGTTGATGTAATACAAGCGAAAATAACCGACGCGGAGGCCACGGACACAGTAAAACGGCGAAAACGGAAGACGTTACAACTCGGGGTCACCAGTGAGGTTAATGCTTGGGTCAGTTACACCAAACAACACCTTATAATCAGGAGTTCATTTATTCACCTCTTTACACAAGTAAGGCTTACAAAGAACTGGATGGTGGAACTGCACAAAGATAACGTTTAGCTTAGTTCAAAGATAATACGCAGATCGAAACTGGTGTCGATCTCATTGGCGCCACAATACCAATCACAATTTATTATGTTACATTTTAGAAATTTTTCAGGCTGCAGCGGAGGACAGTTACCGACGAATTGTTTGGTGGCCACAGGCGAACGCTACTAGTGTTCAATCGGTATTTAGTATATCAAACTTTTATTCCAGCGTCCCTGAGATCTCTTTTACCGATCTTTTCTATCAATATCCGGGCAAGGTAATTACTCAAACTGCGTAATTTTGAGATCGGTCACTGGATTCTAAACAATGTCGTCGATCAACGTTCTCGTCAGTCTGATGGGAATCTGATGCTGGTTGGCGAAATATAATTTCATTATCAACAAGTTAACATTTTCCAAGCACCATTCTATCATTTCAGAAGCTTCGCCACCAGCAAAAGTGATAAACATAAAATTACCTTTTATTAAATACCAGTAATATTATACAATGCCACAGATCAGTGTTTCACTACAACCAGGGTTTTTTACTATTATATTCGTTCAAAAATATGGGTATATGCATGAAAAGCTGACATGACATCAACCATTAACATTACGTCAGTGGCCAAAGCTAACAGTTCGTATTAAACATTTGTCTTGACCCTGCACATTAACATAGCAATTTGTGAGAAACATAATGTTTTAAGAGAGAGCCTTTGACTTAGCATTTTATCCTTAGATACACTTCAATTCTCATAAAAAAAAGGCGTTGTGTTTCACTTCTGAGAAAGAGCATTGTGCATCCATGTTTGACAGAAAGTGGGTGTCTGTATGAATTTATTATGTTGTACATATGCTACTAATAAGTGTGACCACTTATGAAAGCATGCATAGTGAGAGAGTGTGAGGACACCATATCATTACTGATTTAAGTTGTTTCTCACATTTAACTGCAAACTCCATTTTCACACTACTAATGATAAGAATGATCACCAAAGACTGAAAGAAAGTAAAGTTTGTGTTGCTAGTCTATTCTTACATGCTATCTATTTGATTTTCTAGTAAGTAGCCAACGTGAAAAGTTCTGAAATAAGTGAATGGTTTATATGGTGTAGGCCCAGTTCTTTGTTTACTCTTTGTTTCATCACATAAACAATACAGGTTAAATCGTTTTTCTTTCTCTGGAAGTTTTGAATTAGTATCCAAACTTTAGGACTAAAATTTCTAAGAAATTTAACATATGAATTGAGTAGTCTAGGAAGTTATTCTTGTTTTAACTTAGACTGAAGCTACAACTTGTTTGCCATGAGTGAGAAGTGTATGACACGCTGTAGGGTTGTTAGTTCTGGAGTGTGATGTGAGGGTTGTTGCAGTTTTTTTCTTGTGGGTGACTGTAGCAGTGTGAGGATTGGGGAAATAAACAAGGATCATTGGTTGTGTAGGATTTGCTGTATAGATAGGAAGACAGTGCAACAGGAGGAGCAGATTGCTGCCCTTCAAGCGCAACTAGGTAAAACTCAGCAAAGGATAAGGGGCGATAAGGGAAAAGAGAGGTGGGAAGTGACGACAGTTTATAGAAGAAATAGGAATAGGACTTTCTCAGACAGTGTTGTTGTGAATGTGGGAAACATATTTGCTTTGTTGTCACACTTGAGAACTGATGAGCCACAAGTAGATGTAGGAGTAGACAGGACACAGCAAACTTTCAAAAAGTGTTTGAAAAGCAAAAAGTCAGAAAAAGTTGTGAGGAAGAAGAGAGTTTTGTTGTTAGGTAGTTCACATGTAGAGGTGTTGGTCAATTGTTGCAGAATGAACTATGGTGGGGTTACCAGGTCACAAGTTATTTTAACTCTAGTGCAAGTCTGGGTCACGTTCACTTTGCAAAGCCTTCTCATAGCGAGACACTGTGGTAATAGTGGTGGGGTGGGAAACAGTATACATAGGAACCCTTACTGTTCAATTGAGAATGACCTGGCAAAGAAAGCTTCAGCAACAAGACATACTGCTTTTGGGCTCGTGTCTGCTCTGAGCCGCCATGGCTGGCCCCATTTAAACTCTTCCATTAGGAGAGTTAATTTAGAGGTGGAATGGCTGCTTGGATCAGGTATGGTACTCATATCAGTGTGGTTCCTGTTGACTCTATCAGCAGGTGGGACTGTACTAAACATGGCGTTCACCTCAACATGAAAGGAAAGGGAAAACTATCTGGGCTAACTGCAAATAACTTAAGGGGGCACTGTCATAATTAGTAAAGTACCAGTGGTTACAACTGACAGAACAGCAGTTTCTTTGGGGTACGGGGGCAGAAACAAAAGATGTTTGAACACAGACTGAAAATTACATTCACATTGATAAAACAGACAGGCAGAAAGCAAATTTTAATGTAAACATTCCATTCAGACAGCCTGTGATCGAAACTAGAGATACTCAAAAATGGACAGGTAAATTTGGTTCATCCAGTTGTAGTTCAGCCAGTGCACAAAATTAGTTATCCTTATTGCAATAGAATATCCAAGGACTAAGGGATAAGCTTAATGAGTTGCTTATTTGTGTTATAGAATTAGAGTTGAGCAAACCAGTTGATTTATCCTGCCTGTCTGAACACCATGTGACCACTAGTATACAGGGTGTTACAAAAAGGTATGGCCAAACTTTCAGGAAATATTCCTCACACACAAAGAAAGAAAATATGTTATGTGGCCATGTGTCTGGAAACGCTTGGTTTCCATGTTAGAGCTCATTTTATTACTTCTCTACAAATCATATTAATCATGGAATGGAAACACACAGCAACAGAACGTACCAGCGTGACTTCAAACACTTTGTTACAGGAAATGTTCAAAATGTTCTCCGTTAGCGAGGATACATGCATCCATCCTCCATCGCATGGAATCCCTGATGCGCTGAGGCAGCCCTGGAGAATGGTGTATTGTATCACAGTAGTCCACAAAACGAACACGAAGAGTCTCTACATTTGGTACTGGGGTTGCATAGACAAGAGCTTTCAAATGCCCCCATAAATGAAAGTCAAGAGGGTTGAGGTCAGGAGAGCGTGGAGGCCATGGAATTGGTCCGCCTATACCAATCCATCAGTCACCGAATCTGTTGTTGAGAAGCGTACGAACACTTCAACTGAAATGTGCAGGAGCTCCATCGTACATGAACCACATGTTGTGTCATACTTGTAAAGGCACATGTTCTAGCAGCACAGGTAGAGTATCCTGTATGAAATCATGATAACGTGCTCCATTGAGCGTAAGTGGAAGAACATGGGGCCCAATCAAGACATCACCAACAATGACTGCCCAAACGTTCACAGAAAATCTGTGCTGATGACGTGATTGCACAATTGCGTGTGGATTCTCGTCAGCCCACACATGTTGATTATGAAAATTTACAATTTGATTACGTTGGAATGAAGCCTCATCCGTAAAGAGAACATTTGCACTGAAATGAGGCTTGACACATTGTTGGATGAACCATTCGCAGAAGTGTACCCGTGGAGGCCAATCAGCTGCTGATAGTGCCTGCACACGCTGTACATGGTATGGAAACAACTGGTTCTCCCGTAGCACTCTCCATACAGTGGCGTGGTCAACGTTACCTTGTACAGCAGCAACTTCTCTGACGCTGACATTAGGGTTATCGTCAACTGCACGAAGAATTACCTCGTCCATTGCAGGTGCCCTCGTCGTTCTAGGTCTTCTCCAGTCGCGAGTCATACGCTGGAATGCTCCGTGCTCCCTAAGACGCCGATCAATTGCTTCGAACGCCTTCCTGTCGGGTCACCTTCATTCTGGAAATCTGTCTCGATACAAACGTACCGCAATACCGATATTGCCCCATGCTAATCCGTACATCAAATGGGCATCTGCCAACTCCGCATTTGTAAACATTGCACTGATTGCAAAACCACATTCGTGATTAACACTAACCTGTTGATGCTACGTACTGATGTGCTTGATGGTAGTACTGTAGAGCAATGATTGGCATGTCAACACAAGCACCAAAGTCAACATTACCTTCCTTCAATTGGGCCAACTGGCGGTGAATCGAGGAAGTACAGACCATACTGACGAAACTAAAATGAGCTCTAACATGGAAATTAAGCGTTTCCGGACACATGTCCAGATAACATCTTTTCTTTATTTGTGTGTGAGGAATGTTTCCTGAAAGTTTGGCCATACCTTTTTGTAACACCCTGTATATGTGTTAAATGTTACAGGATTCAAGTTAGCTTCTTACTTCAGAAAAGAAAATATGGAGAAAGGAGGAGTTGCCACATTTGTTAGAAACTTTTGATTTCAATAATATTGATATTAATAAATTTTGCTCAGAGCATCACTTAGAAGTTTGTGCAACAGAAGTAGTAGTTCATAATAAGTCCTCTATAGTAGTACTTATATACAGATCACCTCCAGGAAATTTTAACCTCTTCATAAAAATATGGAAGCTCTGTTGTCCTATCTCACAGTAAAAAAACAAGGAAATAGTGGTTGCTGGTGATTGTAATGTGGGTTTATTGAAAAGCTCTGTCAGTGAACAATTACTGAAGTCAGTATCACTCTCATTCAATTTAGTTCATACTGTGAACTTTGCAGCTAGGATATGTAAGTGATCTGAAACTGCTATTGATAATATATTTATAGACAAGTCTAGGAAAAAAAGTCACATCACAAAACCAATAGTAAATAGTCTATCTGAACATGACATGCATGATCTTGTGTTAAATGTTGTCACTTGTCAGGATAAAAAATCTGTTGAATCTTAGTACAGGAGAGTAATAAATAAGCCAAAATTGAGAAATTCAGGAAATTGCTCAAATACATGAACTGGATGGATTTTTACAATACTTCTGACTCAAATGGAAAATAAAGAGCGTTCATTAATAAAGTTATGTCCACTTTTCGAAATTGTTTTCCACTAAAGGTAACTCAAATCACACAGAAGTCAAAAAATAAACCATGGATTACACAAGGAATAAAGATATCATGTGGGACAAAAGGAGACTGTATCTACTATCTAGGAACAGCTTTGATGTTAGCATTGTAATGCATTACAGAGAATACTGTAATATACTGAAGCAAGTAATCCACAAAATAGAAGCAGCTTTATTATGAGAAAAAGATAATTATATCGAACAAAATTAAAACTGTATGAGATATATTGAAGACAGAAACAGGTAAGGCCAAACAGGAAGTGGAACAGAAAAATAAATGAGGTGGGGCCAAAAAGGAAGTGGAACAGACAGCTCTAAAAATAAATGAGACTTTGGTAACAAGTGCATGTAGTGTTACAAACCTCTTAAACAAGTGCTTCATTTCTATTACTGACAGTATGGGGTTATTAGGTTTTGTGAACAGTGCAATGGAGTATCTGAGATCAGTCTTTAAAAATAACTTCTGTAAGATGAAAAGACACTCACATCTCCTAATGAAGTAGCATCCATCATAAAATCTTTAAAATCTAAGTACTCTAGTGGATTTGATAACACATCAACCACGTTAATCAAAGAGTGCTCATGCGAGTTGAGTTCTATCTTAAGTTATTTTTGTAATCAATCTCTTATTAGTGGAACATTTCCAGATTGTCTAAAATATGCTGAATGTAAGCCTCTTTACGAGAAGAGTCTTCAAGAGATACCATCAAACTATCGACCAGTTTCACTTTTGTCAGTTTTCTAAAAAATATTTGAAAAGGTTGTGTTCAAGCATCTCCTTAAGCATTTGACTGCAAATAATATATTGTCCAAGTCGCAGTTTGGATTTCTTGAGGGTTCTGATACAGAGAAAGCTATTTACACTTACAATGAGAATGTAATTAATTCATTAGACAATAATTAGAGACTACTGACATTTTCTGTGGCCTGTCGAAAGCCTTTGTGTGAACCATAACATTCTCTTAAGTGAATGAGAATATTATGGTGTCACCGACAATGCTGAAAATTGGTTTGAGTCTTATCTCACTAACAGGAAACAAAGGGTGTCGTTGCGAAATACCTGTGCAGTAAGCAGTCAGTCTTCATCTGATAGGGAATTAGTTATGTGTAGTGTTCCTCAAGATTCCATCTTGTGCCCATTGCTTTTTCTTATCTATATTAATGACCTCACGTCTATTGTACTGCCACATACTAAGTTTGTTTCGTTTGCAAATGATACAAACATTGCAATATGTAGCAAGTCAAGTACAGATTTAGAAATGGCTGCTAATCAAATTTTGACTGACATTAATAAATAGTTTAAAGTTAATTCACTGTCATTAAACTTTGAAAAGCCTCCCATCTGCAGTTCAGAACCTGTAGGAGATTTCCTTCCAGTATGTGTGTAACATATGAAGACATGTGATTGAAAAGCTGACAGTGCTAAATTTCTGGGATTACAACTCGATAATAAATTCAGTTGGAAAGTGCATACCAGAGAACTGCTCTAAGTACCTCAACAAGTCTGCATTTGCAGTGAGAATGTCAGTTGTAGGAGATATAAATATTAAAAAACTTGCATACTTTACTTACTTTCATTCTATTATGTGATACAGGATCATATTCTAGGGTAACTCATAAAACTGAACAAAAGTTTTTAGCATGAAAAAGCATATAATAAGAATCATTTGTGGTGTAAATTCAAGAATATCATGTAGAAACATGTTCAAGAAACATTGTATTCTAAAAACTGCTTCTCAGTAATTTATTCCTTAATGAAATTTGTTGCAAGTACTATATCCCTATTTCCCACCAATGGGTCAATATATATTATCAATTCTGCGAATAAGAACAGTCCACATAAAGACCTAAAATCACTTACCTTGGCCCATAAAGGAGTCCAATATTCAGGAAAACACATTTTCAATAACTTGCCAGGAACCATTAAAAATTTGGTTTCGGCTAAAACATGGTTTAAACAGAGTTTGAAATAGTTTTTGATAGGTAACTCCTTCTAGTCTATAGATGAATATCTGAACAGAGACTGTTAAGCCAGCTTAAGTAAAAATGTCTGTTAGATTTCGGTTTTAACAGCATTTGGTCACAACAGTGAAGATTAGGTATTTTGTGTATGATAAATTTATTAACAGTGCATAACAATGTTTCACTCTGACAGCATATTAATTCTGTAAATATTAGCTGTTCCAGCTTACTGTTTGGTATTCACCTATTTTTACAATCTCCTGACAAATGATCGGGTAGTAACTATTACTCTGAAATGTTTAATGTTTTTTATGTCATACCTTCTGACATGTTCCACACCCATGGGAATCATCTCATTTTTTGGGTCTATAGAACAAAAACTGAATCAATCTGAAGTGTGAGCAGGAGAAATAGGCGCCCTGGACTCACGAAAGATCACTGTAGCGAGACTGTTTGCTTGGTAATAGAGTGTCCCCATGTCTGCTAGCCCTAGATGTCTCTACAAGTCACATAGGGCATAATATAATTCAGTTGATATTGAAAGCAGTTGTTCGATAGGTTTCCCTGGATAAATAGAAAGTTTTCTGTTGACTGTTTTCAGACCATCTCACCACCTTCAGCCTTACAAGACTTCCTGATTCTTGCATGAGGCCAACAAGAAAGACAGACCGTGATGCGTATGTCACAGCATGTAAGAACTTTAGTGGCTACCTTTTCAATTACAAGCAGATTTCCCGTGGGCCCTACACAATGCCAAGCATTCTCTAAATGTGGCAAACAAGCCGACTACCGTGATGTCACAGGCTCATTGCAGGGCCTATCCGTCTTGTTGTGCCCGTTTCTGCAAACGAGACGCCATTTTGACGTCACCCACAGTTATCGAGGACTTCAGAAAGTGCTGCTATAGACTTTCCTCAGCGGTCGATGCGAGACGTCGGGGGTGGGGGTGGGGGGGGGAGGGGGGGTTCAGTAGTGTCGTATTGTAACTTGCGAGTTTTCGAAAATATTGCATTTCAAAGCAATGGCACACTGAAGATTTATTAAAACACGTCGCTCTTACTACGAATTATCATAATTAAACGTGAAATAGTGACATATCAGCAATCAAAGTCTTCATGAGCTGTAAGTTTCAGTACAAATGATCTGATTTTGTCGGTTCATCGTGCTGTAGTTACAGGCTTAAAGCGCCAAAGTGTGTTATACTATGTATCTGGTTCGTGCTCTGGCAGCTCCGATTTTTTTCCCCATTCGCTTTCCAGAAGGTTCTCAGACTTCTTTATTAATTTGGTAGAGGTATGTTTTGTGATATTCGATGTTTATATGTGTATAATTGCTCTCTCTCTCTCTCTCATTTGTGTGTGTATATATATATATATTTCAAAATACTTGATCATCTAGGAAAACAAATAACGCTCAGAATAAAAACCACAGAAAAGATTGACACTGTTGTAAAACATTGAAAGATAACTTAGTCTCAGCCACCAATAAAGTATAAAACACGATTTACGAACTAGTTCTTTTAGGACACTTCTTTTCCAAGTAAATATCTTCAATTAAATTGCATCTCTAACCACCAATATTACATTTTTCGTCATTTTGTTACAACAAATTTTTCCAGTTCTGATGCGTTTTCAAGAGAACATCGTATGTACAATAAATGAGCTGCTGCTTTAATTCGTCTGCTAGAATAGCTACCCACCCTTTCTAATTACCATACAACTCCTGAACTAGTTTTCAGAGTTCCCAAAATAGACTTATTTTGCTGAGATGTGATGTAAACAGTTGAATAGATATGTTGCTGGATTCAATGATGGCTGGCTTCAGCTTATTTAAAAAAAAAAGAAAAACGAGTTAGTACAACTTTTTCTGTTACTTTCGGAGTGAATTCTTGCCAACATTTAAACTTCTCCCTTATCCACAGCGCAGTCCACATGAATACAAAAATTTATATTTTTAAAAACAATGTAACTTCGAGGTTAGCGTACCCTACACTAAAGAATGAGTGTAACCTCCAGTTCTCTCTGGTTGAGGTGAATGTTATTGTTTTGAACGCCTAATGCGTTGTGAACCGAAAATCACAATAGTTGATAGATCTTTCTTTTCATCTTCAATACAGTGTGTGATGTCAAAGTGACATCACGTTTGCAGGAAGTCTACATCTACATCTATACTCTGCAAACCACCATGAAGTCCATGGCTGAGGCTATGTCCCATTGTACCAGTTATTACAACTATAACTACATTTACACTCTGCAAACCACTGTGAAGTTGATGGCAGAGGATACATCCATTTG
Source organism: Schistocerca serialis cubense (assembly GCF_023864345.2). Lineage (NCBI taxonomy): Eukaryota > Metazoa > Arthropoda > Insecta > Orthoptera > Acrididae > Schistocerca > Schistocerca serialis. Next base: position 142,283,635 of record NC_064642.1, on the reverse strand, counting down.
TACCACTTGTAATGGTTTCCTCCCATTCCATTCACGTATGGAACACGGGAAGAATGATTGTCTGAATGCCCTGTGCATACTGTAGTTATTCTAATCTTCTCCACACGATCCCTGTGTGAGCGATAAATAGGAGGTTGTAGTGAATTCCTAAAGTCATCATTTAGAGTTGGTTCTTGAAACATTGTTAATAGACATTTTCGGGATTAAATCAGAATCAGATTTTTTTACTGTCCCATAACATACACATATAAATCACAAGATTTAATGTACAGAGGACTCATCAATACTGCATGAGTATTACAGGAACAATAATTATTAATTCATAATTTACAGAGACTGCAGCCTAACAACAGTTTTACTGTAAAAAAGAGAGATTAATTCTTACAGTCTTTTGTTAGACATGAAACTCTTAATCTTAATTTGCAAAACATATCAGCCACTTGCTTTCTTGCTCAGATTGTAAAATATCATTAAGAAATTCTTCTAAGGAATATTAGCATTCCTGTACTAACAATTGTCGAGGTTTTTCCTTTAGTTGCCCCACCTCCATGCTGAGGATTTGTTTCTTTTTTAGAGTGTTGTAAATTTTCATGCCCCTGTATTCTGGGTTTTGTGCATACAGCTTTAATCTATGAGTGGGAAGCATGAAGTTCTCCTTGTTTCTGGTACCATATTGATGTTTCAAATTACTGTCTATGAATAATTTGGGGTTACTGTATACAAAAATAATTAGTTCATAAATGTACAAATATGGAGCACTTGATATTTTTAAATTTCTTTAACAGTGGGCGACAGGACACTTTTGGTTTTGTGTTAGACATATTTCCAACAACTGATTTTTGTAATTTTAAGATTCTAGTCATTTTACTTGTGCCTCCCCAAAAAAATAATATGATACCTTATAACTGATTCAAAGTAGCTGTGGTAAACTATTTTCTTGTCTCCATGCTAGTTGAATATGACAGAACCTTCATTGCAAATGTCAGGCTGTTTAATTTACTTGCTAAATACTTTATGTGTGAAGACCAGGATAGATTTTGGTCCAAATTCATGCCTAGAAATTTAACACAGTCCACTTCTTTCAGTTCTTGGTCTCTAAAATTACTGCTGAACTCTTTTACCTTAGAGTTTTTAGTTTTAAACTGCAGCAAATATGTTCTCCCTACTCAATTATAGCCCATTTAATTGGAACCAGTTTTCCAAACTGTCCAATAGTTTTGTGGCAGTTGAAGGAATTTGTTCCAGGTCATTGCTTTCAAAAAGGGCAGAAGTATCATCACCAAATAAAACTGAGTATGAATTTATGTTCGGGGTAGATCATTTACATAAAGTAAAAACAAAACTGGACCCAGAATTGAGCCTTGAAGAACGCATTGCGAAATCATCATCCATTCAGAAAAGGAATTTCCTTTTGTTGATGATATAACTATCCCTTGTTTTCTGTTCCTGAGATGTGATCTAAACCACTCTAAAGCACAACCCACAATTCCATATGTTTCCATTTTATACAGGAGCAAGTGATGGTTTACACAAATGCTTTCGTGAGGTCACAGAATAATCCTGCAACTTTTTTCGACTTGTTTAAGGCGAAACTGATTTTTTTCATTAACCCATTTATAGCCTCTATTGCACTCTCGCCTTTTTGAAAGCCATATTTGTTATCTGAAATTGTTGTATTGTATTGTATTGAACTAGGACCTAGAAACGACAGAGAGGCTTCATCCCGCTATAGCCCTCAGTGGTTCACAACCCCACAACAGCCTACAGCAGTCCACTCACCCCACCACCACCCCACACTGAACCCAGGGTTATAGTGCGGTTCAGCCCCCAGCGGACCCCCCTGGGAATGTCTCACACCAGACTAGCGTAATCCCAATGTTTGTGTGGTAGAGTAACTATGGTGTACGCGTACATGGAGAAAGTGTTTGCACAGCAATCGCCAACATAGTGTAACTGAGGCGGAATAAGGGGAACCAGCCCGCATTCACCGAGTCAGGTGGGAAACCACCTTAAAAACCATCCACAGACTGGCCAGCACACCGTACCTCGACACTAATCTGCCAGGCGCATTCATGCCAGGAACTGGCATGACTTCCCAAATGGAAAGCAGTTCGTTAGACTGTGCAGCAAATCTGAAATTACGTTTGATTTCTCTATAAATTTTTTCATTTGTGTTACCACCACTTTTTCAAATATTTTTGAAAAAAACCGGGAGAAAAGAGATTGGGCAGTAGTTCCTCATACCTTCTCTTGAGCCTTTCTTAAACAAAGGTTTTACCTCTGCATACTTTAGGTCATCTGTAAAGTGGCTTTCTTCAAGTGATTTATTAATTATTGAGCAAAGAGGGTGAGCTGTTATCCTGGCAGCTGCTTTAACTACTTTGGTTGGTATGCCATCCCACCCAGCAGAATTTTTGTTTTTCAGCTGTAATTAGATTTCTCTTCATCTTTAACTGAAACTTTCTCAAGTTTGTTAATGTATTCTTGTGCCTTCGGTCTTAAATGTACTTTTTCTCCATAAGCATGTACATTTACACCTGATTTAGATACATGTATAAAAAAGTGTTGAATAACTTTTTATACTATACTACTAGCTCACTCATTTGTTACATAGTTTAATTATTAATTTCTTTGCGTGTTTTTGGTACTTGCATTGTTTAATTCATAAATTTCGGGCGTATTATAGTATTTGAGAGTTGTAGCATCGCGTTTTAGTACCTGAATACTGTAAATTCGCGTAGTCGTTTGTCTACTGTTTTTGTTTTGAACGGCCAGTGTCGGTTGGTCACAGTCAGTGTGCTCCCTGCCGCCGTTGGATAAGCAGCTGAGCAGCAAGTCGTATACTCCTAGCTCACTCATTTGTTACATAGTTTAATTCTTAATTTCTTTGCGTGTTTTTGGTACTTGCATTGTTTAATTCATAAATTTCGGGCGTATTATAGTATTTGAGAGTGTAACATCGCGTTTTAGTACCTGAATAGTGTAATTTCGCTTAGTCTCCTTCCGCCGCCGAGCAGTGTCAGCAGTGCGCAAGTAGCAGCATTACTGCATTTACTAGGCAATCTTGTATTTTAATAACCGTTTAAATTTTGTCGATTTGTTTACGCTCTCTGTAGATTAGTTCAGACGTTCTTTGTAAAACAGTTTTTAGCATGGATAGGGACTGCAACTGCTGTGTTCGGATGCAGGCTGAGTTGGCATCCCTTCGCTCCCAGCTTCAGGCAGTATTGGCTTCGGTCACACAGCTTGAGGCTGTTGCCAATGGGCATCACTGTGGGGGTCCGGATGGGGGTTTGTCGGGGACGGCCAGCTCGTCCCACGCATCCCCTGATCGGACTACAACTGTGGTTGCCCGGGATACTGCCCGCATTGAGGCTGATCCCTCACCTGTGGTAGAGTGGGAGGTCGTTTCAAGGTGTGGCAGGGGGCGAAAGACATTCCGGAGGGCTGAATGGAAAGCCTCTCCAGTTTGTCTGACGAACCGGTTTCAGGCTCTGTCTCAGGCTGATACTGATCTTCGGCCTGACATGGCTGCTTGTCCTGTTCCAGAGGTTGCCCCTCAGTCTGCAAGATCCGGGCAGTTGCAGAGGGTGGGCTTACTGGTAGTTGGGAGCTCCAACGTCAGGCGCGTATTGGGGCCCCTTAGGGAAATGGCAGCAAGAGAGGGGAAGAAAACCAATGTGCACTCCGTGTGCATACTGGGGGGAGTCATTCCAGATGTGGAAAGGGTCCTTCCGGATGCCATGAAGGGTACAGGGTGCACCCATCTGCAGGTGGTCGCTCATGTCGGCACCAATGATGTGTGTCGCTATGGATCGGAGGAAATCCTCTCTGGCTTCCGGCGGCTATCTGATTTGGTGAAGACTGCCAGTCTCGCTAGCGGGATGAAAGCAGAGCTCACCATCTGCAGCATCGTCGACAGGACTGACTGCGGACCTTTGGTACAGAGCCGAGTGGAGGGTCTGAATCAGAGGCTGAGACGGTTCTGCGACCATGTGGGCTGCAGATTCCTCGACTTGCGCCATAGGGTGGTGGGGTTTCGGGTTCCGCTGGATAGGTCAGAAGTCCACTACACGCAACAAGCGGCTCCACGGGTAGCAGGGGTTGTGTGGCGTGGGCTGGGCGGTTTTTTAGGTTAGATGGCCTTGGGCAAGTACAGAAAGGGCAACAGCCTCAACGGGTGCGGGGCAAAGTCAGGACATGCGGGGACCAAGCAGCAATCGGTATTGTAATTGTCAACTGTCGAAGCTGCGTTGGTAAAGTACCGGAACTTCAAGCGCTGATAGAAAGCACCGAAGCTGAAATCGTTATAGGTACAGAAAGCTGGCTTAAGCCAGAGATAAATTCTGCCGAAATTTTTACAAAGGTACAGACGGTGTTTAGAAAGGATAGATTGCATGCAACTGGTGGTGGAGTGTTCGTCGCTGTTAGTAGTAGTTTATCCTGTAGTGAAGTAGAAGTGGATAGTTCCTGTGAATTATTATGGGTGGAGGTTACACTAAACAACCGAACTAAGTTAATAATTGGCTCCTTTTACCGACCTCCCGACTCAGCAGCATTAGTGGCAGAACAACTGAGAGAAAATTTGGAATACATTTCACATAAATTTTCTCAGCATGTTATAGTCTTAGGTGGAGATTTCAATTTACCAGATATAGACTGGGACACTCAGATGTTTAGGATGGGTGGTAGGGACAGAGCATCGAGTGACATTATACTGAGTGCACTATCCGAAAATTACCTCGAGCAATTAAACAGAGAACCGACTCGTGGAGATAACATCTTGGACCTACTGATAACAAACAGACCCGAACTTTTCGACTCTGTATGTACAGAACAGGGAATCAGTGATCATAAGGCCGTTGCAGCATCCCTGAATATGGAAGTTAATAGGAATATAAAAAAAGGGAGGAAGGTTTATCTGTTTAGCAAGAGTAATAGAAGGCAGATTTCAGACTACCTAACAGATCAAAACGAAAATTTCTGTTCAGACACTGACAATGTTGAGTGTTTATGGAAAAAGTTCAAGGCAATCGTAAAATGCGTTTTAGACAGGTACGTGCCGAGTAAAACTGTGAGGGACGGGAAAAACCCACCGTGGTACAACAACAAAGTTAGGAAAGCAAAGAGAGCTCCACTCCAAGTTTAAACGCAGCCAAAACCTCTCAGACAAACAGAAGCTAAACGATGTCAAAGTTAGCGTAAGGAGGGCTATGCGTGAAGCGTTCATTGATTTCGAAAGTAAAATTCTATGTACCGGCTTGACAGAAAATCCTAGGAAGTTCTGGTCTTACGTTAAATCAGTAAGTGGCTCGAAACAGCATATGCAGACACTACGGGATGATGATGGCATTGAAACAGAGGATGACACGCGTAAAGCTGAAATACTAAACACCTTTTTCCAAAGCTGTTTCACAGAGGAAGACCGCACTGCAGTTCCTTCTCTAAATCCTCGCACAAACGAAAAAATGGCTGACATCGAAATAAGTGTCCAAGGAATAGAAAAGCAACTGGAATCACTCAATAGAGGAAAGTCCACTGGACCTGACGGGATACCAATTTGATTCTACACAGAGTACGCGAAAGAACTTGCCCCCCTTCTAACAGCCGTGTACCGCAAGTCTCTAGAGGAACGGAGGGTTCCAAATGATTGGAAAAGAGCACAGATAGTCCCAGTCTTCAAGAAGGGTCGTCGAGCAGATGCGCAAAACTATAGACCTATATCTCTTACGTCGATCTCTTGTAGAATTTTAGAACATGTTTTTTGCTCGCGTATCATGTCATTTCTGGAAACCCAGAATCTACTATGTAGGAATCAACATGGATTCCGGAAACAGCGATCGTGTGAGACCCAACTCGCCATATTTGTTCATGAGACCCAGAAAATATTAGATACAGGCTCCCAGGTGGATGCTATTTTTCTTGACTTCCGGAAGGCGTTCGATACAATTCCACACTGTCGCCTGATAAACAAAGTAAGAGCCTATGGAATATCAGACCAGCTGTGTGGCTGGATTGAAGAGTTTTTAGCAAACAGAACACAGCATGTTGTTATCAATGGAGAGACGTCTACAGACGTTAAAGCAACCTCTGGCGTGCCACAGGGGAGTGCTATGGGACCATTGCTTTTCACAATATATATAAATGACTTAGTAGATAGTGTCGGAAGTTCCATGCGGCTTTTCGCGGATGATGCTGTAGTATACAGAGAAGTTGCAGCATTAGAAAATTGTAGCGAAATGCAGGAAGATCTGCAGCGGATAGGCACTTGGTGCAGGGAGTGGCAACTGACCCTTAACATAGACAAATGTAATGTATTGCGAATACATAGAAAGAAGGATCCTTTATTGTATGATTATATGATAGCGGAACAAACACTGGTAGCAGTTACGTCTGTAAAATATCTGGGAGTATGCGTGCGGAACGATTTGAAGTGGAATGATCATATAAAATTAATTGTTGGTAAGGCGGGTACCAGGTTGAGATTCATTGGGAGAGTGCTTAGAAAATGTAGTCCATCAACAAAGGAGGTGGCTTACAAAACACTCGTTCGACCTATACTTCAGTATTGCTCATCAGTGTGGGATCCGTACCAGGTCGGGTTGACGGAAGAGATAGAGAAGATCCAAAGAAGAGCGGCGCGTTTCGTTACCGGGTTATTTGGTAACCGTGATAGCGTTACGGAGATGTTTAATAAACTCAAGTGGCAGACTCTGCAAGAGAGGCGCTCTGCATCGCGGTGTAACTTGCTCGCCAGGTTTCGAGAGGGTGCGTTTCTGGATGAGGTATCGAATATATTGCTTTCCCCTACTTATACCTCCCGAGGAGATCACGAATGTAAAATTAGAGAGATTAGAGCGCGCATGGAGGCTTTCAGACAGTCGTTCTTCCCGCGAACCATACGCGACTGGAACAGGAAAGGGAGGTAATGACAGTGGCACGTAAAGTGCCCTCCGCCACACACCGTTGGGTGGCTTGCGGAGTATCAATGTAGATGTAGATGTAGAACTCTGACATCTGAGCCAGGTTTGTTACAATTTTACTCCCCACTGTAATTTTGGAAATATCTTTGCTGTCATTTCTAATCCCTAGCTCTGATTTTACGATGGACCATACTGCCTTTGATTTGTTTCCATGAGCCAAGATGTATTTATTAATAACCATTTCTTTTGTTGCTTTCACTACCCTTTTAAATATGCTTTTATACTGTTTAACATAGCTAATGGAAACAGGATGTTCACGTATTTCAGTTCCTTGTGCAGTTGTCTTTTCTTCCACTCGTTATTTTTATTCCAGCAGTGATCCAATTTATTTATTAGACATCTTTGTCTGGCACACTCTAAGTGGAAATATTTCATTAAATATGTGTTAAAAATGTTCAGAAAATATATTCGAATGTACAGAGATTGGAATCTCATCTTGGACTTGCCACTCCACCTTTTCTAATTTAGTGCAGAACAGTACAGTAAAATGTCTTTTGCGGTAAGTTTTTCTAGTACTTTGCTCATTTGTATTAGTCATTTCAATAAACAAAACAGAATGGTCTGAAAGTCCTAAATCTACACATAGTTTCCTTGCATCATATTACGAATTATCATATTGCAGAATATTGTGAATTCCGTGAAGTTTGCCTTGAACCCAAATTTTTGGATTAGGTACATAAACTGTAACGAGTCACTGGTCTCATTTGATAAATTTTTATTGAAATCAGCGGCTATTAAAAGCCTTGTCTTTATGTCATTATTGACTTTCTGTAAAAGACCCATTAACTTTGGTAAAAATAATTTTGTTACTGCTACACCTGGAATTCTGTATATTGATATAATGACAATATTTTGTCTTCCTATTTCAGCTGAGCAGCTTTAAAATACACCTTCTTCATTTAGAAAATTGAAATCATCTTTCACTTTGTATTCTGAAGAGTTATTTAGAAGTATGCATGAGCCTCCATGGGTATATTTGTTCTACAGAAACTTGAGGCTACACTGAAATTATTTCGCTTATTTAAAATTGTGACACAGTCTTTTGTAAGCTGATATTCATTTAAACAAGTAATGTTGATACTTTTGCATTCTGAGGGTAAAAGCTGCAGTTCATCAGTGTTATTCACTCTATTGTTATGATTGGTTGTATCTAATCCATTTATGTTCAAGTGCATTCAATAAGTGCTGGTATTTCTGTCTAAAGTCGCAAAATTAGCATTCTTTGTAAGATATCTACTCTGTTTTCTGGTTTCTTATTTATACCAGAGTGTAAATGTACAGTTAAACATTTGGTTCTACTTAACATGTTGGTTTCCTCTTTCTCATGCCTGATGTTAAAAAATCTTTCAAGTGGGATGGAGGCACTATTTTTCGCCTGCCTGACTCACTACACATTTCACTTGCAGCTGTGTCCTCTTCTTCTATTGGTGTGGATATTTTATCTGCTGGTTCTGGTCCAGATGGCACTGTTGATACTGCTGTTGTTCCTGTGGTTTGGGACACTTCACTGCACTTTGTATGATTATGATTTGCGCTTTGTGAAACTATTTTGATTGGCATGGGAAAAGGAATGGCCACTGAGCTAGATATGCCATGAGCATTCTTCAAGATTTCTACAATTTTTTTACCAATTAAACCTTTTCCCTTCCCATTAAGGTGCAAACCATGTCTGGTATAAAATTCTTGGTCCATGTCCCGTGTGTCAAGAAAGAATGTGTTTTGGAAGGCTTGGCAGATTTTATAATACTGCCTGTTGGCTTTCTCAATCCCTTTGATTACACAGGAGAAACTTGGGAGGTCGAATCTGTATGATGTTCCCAAAACAACTGCTGTTTGTTTCTCCAGTAGCATAAGAGTTTTTATTGACGATTTTCTTCAGAGCCTGCCAGTTAAGTTCCTTCAGTATCTCTGTGACACTTTCTCACAGATCTAATAAATTTGTGACCATTCATGCTGCCATTCACAATATATATTCATTATATGTGTGGAAGCAATCTCCTTTGTAGACTGATTGCACTTCCCCAGTATTCTACCAATAAACCAAAGTCTACCAGCTGCATTAGCAATGACTGAGCCTATGTGATCATTCCACTTCACATCCCTACAAAGTGCTACACCAAGGTATTTATATCAGTTGGCTGATTTCAACAGTGAATCATTGATATTATAGTCAGAGGATGCTATGTTTTTTCGTTTTGTGAAGTACACAATTTTACATTTTTGAACATTTACAGAAAGTTGTCAATCTATGCGCTACTTTGAAATCTTATCAAGATCTGACTGAATATTTATGCAGCTTCTTTCAAACAGTACTTCATTGTAGGCAACTGCATCATCTGCAAAAAGCCTGGCATTACTATTAATATTGTGCCCAAGATCATTAATATGCAGCGTGAACAGCAAGGGTGCCAACACATTTCACTCAGGCACATCAGAAGGTACTTCTTCATCTGACGATGACTCTCCACCCTAGATAACATGCTGCGTCCATCCTATCAAAAAGTCCTCACTCCAGTCACAAATTTCGCTTGATACCCCATATGATTGCACTTTTGATAATAAGCATAGGTGTGATAGAGAGTAAAATGCTTTTCGGATGTCAAGGAACACTGAATCCACCTGCCTGCCTTGATCCAAGGCTTTCAGAATGACATTTGAGAAAAGTGCGAGTTGGGTTTCACAGGATCGACGTTTTCAGAATCCAGGGTGATTGGTACTGAGGAGACCGTTCTATTCGAAATACTTCATCATGTTTGGGTTCAGAATATGTTCTAAGATTCTACAACAAATCAATATAAAAAATACTACTTTGTTTTACACGTATTACACAATAACCTCTGTTCTTTAGAAGTTTCTTTACAGTGACTGTATATCATGGAGAGTTCTTCCCATTATGAACTGTTCTACTGGGTACATGTCTGTTCAGTGTGTAGTGTGACTTGTACTTTTTTCCAAGAACAGGGCACGGTTTTTTGTTAGAGGAATGTACAATAGACTGTAGTTAGAAGAGAGGCTAATACGACAGAGATTGCGTTGGACCCTGGAGCCTTGTTCAGATTTAACGTTTTCAGCTGTTTCTCAGTACCAGTGACATTAATACTTACTTCTCTCACCTTTTCTGTGGTACAAGGATTACACTGGGACAATTTTCCGAATTTTCCTTTGTAAAGGAATATTTGAAAATGGAGTCAAGTATTCCAACTTTTGCTTTGCTACCCTCAGTTTCAGTTCCTGTCTCAATCGCTAGGGACTGGACAATGACTTTGGTGCCAGTAACAGCTCTTACATATTACCAGAATTTCTTTGGGTTTTGTGGGGAAGATCATTTGACAGTATCCTGCTATGATAGTCACTAAGGGCTTCACACATTACTCTGTTGACAGCCCAAATCCCTTCACTCAGTATCTCTCTATCTATAGTCCCCTACTTTGTTTTACACGTATTACACAATAACCTCTGTTCTTTCGAAGTTTCTTTACAGTGACTGTATATCATGGAGAGTTCTTCCCATTATGAACTGTTCTACTGGGTACATGTCTGTCCAGTGTGTAGTCAATTATTCTTTTAAACTTGTCCATAGTTTCTGTATAAGCTCCTGCCTTTGCTGGAAGTTTCAAGTTCTTCGTTGAAATACGACACTACTGATTTTTTATCTAGTTTACTGAACATATATATCTTTCTGCTTGTTTTAGATGTCCTTTGTGATTTGCTAATTATTGTTACCACAGTCGCTTCTTGGTCACTGATTCCAGTTTTGATGTGGACACCCTCAATAAGGTCAGGTCTCTCTCTTTCCATGAGATCTAAGACCTATATTTCCATTAAGAGTGGGATTACGGACTAAATGTCTACGTAGTCTTGTGAACTGAATGTACCCCACCTTGTCAGTGGCGTGTGAGCGGTCAATTTCCGTTACTTGTTCCCCCTGCTCATGAATATCCCTATCAACGTCTATTTTTCTAATGTGCCTTAGGCCGGTATTACACCAAATTTCTTTGTCAAAGATTTGATCAAAGATGTGATCCATGTTATTGAAGATGACATGTAAACACCAAAGATAAAGTTGTTCACGCCAGGTTCATCCAAAGCGAAGCAATCCTATTGGCTCTAGCCACCTTGAAATTCTATTGGTTGGTCTCGTTTCGAGCCGAGCTGTCCCCAACGGCAAGTGAAAGTCAAAGGACAGCAAGTGACTTAAATATAAATGCTGCATTTGTTGAAAAAAGTGTGTAAATCGCCACTGTCTGTTTAATGTAATCGTAGTACACAGCAACAACCACGATTTATGGCCCAAAAAAAGCAGTTTTGAAAGCACTTATATTTGTTGTGGCGAAAAGTAACAGCTAAATCCTAAATAAAGTTACTGAAACACAGTGTCATAAATTGCAAACCTGGATAAACAGTTTGTATAGTACAGATTAGTTGCTTCAGCTACAAAATAATGTTAGATGGGTTTTTCCATATGAACTTCATATTAACATCCAAAGCAGAAAAAATGAAGAGGATCGTGGCAAGAAGAGGAGGCATGTAAATGGTATTAATGGCAGTTCCACGGGGAAGTGTAAACGCCACTTTATGACAGTGTCTGGATACAAAAGATTGTGGCATGTGACAGACAGTGGATATTTTCCTTTTTATTTATTTATTGCACACTGATTCTCAGCAATACTGCTATAGGTATGTAAAGCTGCTGTATAGGAACCGTTAGACTATCATATGCTGACATTTATCTCAGTTTCTTTATTATAAATTTTTTCGCCTCTATAGAAACTTTCAGTTGACGTAGGTGCGTTTCAAGTGTCACGTAGGCGCATGGTAGAAATCGAGGTTGCAGCAATGCCATTGGTACTTTTTGCTGTTTCGAAAGATAATCAATTCCAACACTTCCTTTGTTGCTTGCTTCACAATACTGTCGACAGTTCCTAGTATGACACTAGATTTTATGAATCATTTGTATTCCCAGCACTCTCACACACTTCTTCATTTATGCAAAACTTTCATTGTTTATTAATTTATCCTTTTGGAAATATATTAAATTTAACATTTTGCCATCCTGTGTAACCACAGCCGCTTGATAGGTTTCAGTTTTTCCTGTGAGTCAAGATAGGGCCTCTTCATTCTTTGCAAATGCTGTTATCAGTTCCTTTAGATTCCTTCCATATGATTCCCAGTCTTTATGTGAACTTCAGTCAAGAATTTGTTCTTCAAGAATCATAAAAGAAGGTTGTATACATGGAAGAAGCCTGGAGACACTGACAGGTTTCAGATAGATTATAAATGGTAAGACAGAGATGTAGGAACCAGGTTTTAAATTGTAAGACATTTCCAGGGGCAGATGTAGACTCTGACAACAATATATTGGTTATGAACTGTAGATTAAAACTGAAGAAACTGCAAAAAGGTGGGAATTTAAGGAGATGGGACCTGGATAAACTGACTAAACCAGAGGTTGTGCAGAGTTTCAGGGAGAGTATAAGGGAAAAATTGACAGGAATGGGGGAAAGAAATACATTAGAAGAAGAATGGGTAGCTCTGAGGGATGAAGTAGTGAAGGTGGCAGAGGATCAAGTAGGTAAAAAGATAAGAGCTAGTAGAAATCCTTGGGGAACAGAAGAAATATTGAATTTAATTGATGAAACGAAAAAATATAAAAATGCAGTAAGTGAAGCAGTTAAAAAGGAATACAAACGTCTCAAAAATGAGATTGACAGGAAGTGCAAAATGGCTAAGCAGGGATGGCTAGAGGGCAAATGTAATGATGTAGAGGCTTATCTCACTAGGGGTAAGATAGATACTGCCTACAGGAAAATTAAAGAGACCTTTGGAGAAAAGAGAACCACTTGCATGAATATCAAGAACTCAGATGGAAACCCAGTTCTAAGCAAAGAAGGGAAAGCAGAAAGGTGCAAGGAGTATATAGAGGGTCTATACAAGGGTGATGTACTTGAGGACAATATTATGGAAATGGAAGAGGACGTAGATGAAGATGAAATGGGAGATACAATACTGCGTGAAGAGTCTGACAGAGCACTGAAAGACCTGAGGCAAAACAAGGCCCCCGGAGTAGACAACATTCCATTAGAACTACTGACAGCCTTGGGAGAGCCAGGCCTAACAAAACTCTACCATCTGGTGAGCAAGATGTATGAGACAGGCGAAATACCTCTGACTTCAAGAAGAATATAATAATTCCAATCCCAAAGAAAGCAGGTGTTAAGAGATGTGAAAATTACCGAACTATCAGTTTAATAAGCCACGGCTGCAAAATACTATCACAAATTCTTTACAGACGAATGGAAAAACCAACCTCGGGGAAGATCAGTTTGAATTCCGTAGAAATGTGGGAAAACGTGAGGCAATACTGACCCTACGACTTATCTTAGAAAATAGATCATGGAAGTGCCAACCAACATTTCTAGCATTTGTAGACTTAAAGAAAGCTTTTCACAATGTTTACTGGAATACTCTCTTTCAAATTCTAAAGGTGGCAGCGGTAAAATACATGGAGTGAAAGGCTATTTACAATTTGTACAGAAACCAGATGGCAGTTATAAGAGTCGAGGGACATGAAAGGGAAGCAGTGGTTGTAAAGGGAGTGAGACAGGGTTGTAGCCTCTCCCCGATGTTATTCAATCTGTATATTGAGCAAGCAGTAAAGGAAACAAAATAAAAATTTGGAGTAGGTATTAAAATCCATTGAAATCTTTGAGGTTTGCCGATGACATTGTAATTCTGTCAGAGACAGCAAAGGACTTGAAAGAGCAGCTGAACGGAATGGATAGTGTCTTGTAAGGAGGATATAAGATGAACATCAACAAAAGCAAAACGAGGATAATGGAATGTAGTCGAATTAAGTCTGGTGATGCTGAGGGAATTAGATTAGGAAATGAGACACTTACCAAAGTAGTAAAGGAGTTTTGCTATTTGGGGAGCAAAATAACTGATGATGGTCGAAGTAGAGAGGATATTAAATGTAGACTGGCAATGGCAAGGAAAGCGTTTCTGAAGAAGAGGAATTTGTTAACATTGAGTATAGATTTAAGTGTCAGGAAGTAGTTTCTAATAAAAGTATTTGTATGGAGTGTAACCATGTATGGAAGTGAAACAAGGACGATGAATAGTTTGGACAAGAAGAGAATAGAAGCTTTCGAAATGTGGTGCTAAAGAAGAATACTGAAGATTAGATGGGTAGATCACATAACTAATGAGGAGGTATTGAATAGGATTGGGGAGAAGAGGAGTTTGTGGCACAACTTCACTTGAAGAAGGGATCGGTTGGTAGGACATGTTCTGAGGCATCAAGGGATCACCAAATTAGCATTGGAGGGCAGTGTGGAGGGTAAAAATTGTAGAGGGAGACCAAGAGATGAATACACTAAGCAGATTCAGAAAGATGTAGGTTGCAGTAGATACTGGGAGATGAAGAAGCTTGCACAGGATAGAGTAGCATGGAGAGCTGCATCAAACCAGTCTCCGGACTGAAGACCACAACAACAAACAAGTCCTCATGACTAGACTAACCAAACATTGCCAGGATTTTTCTCTTCTTTGTTTACTAGTACCTGGCATTATTTGAGAGGCACTGGGTGACATTTCAAGCAACTGTTCCATTTCATATGGATTCCAGGATTCGTTCAATATTTCAATGCTGTAATCTCCATATTGGCAAGGTCCTAGCTTCCAGTTACACTTGTAACATACTATAACAACAGTAATCTCTTAGCAGTATGTTATAAGATTCATCCCAAGCAGAATCAGATTTACAACAACACGGAGTTACTTTGATCATTTTGTCAGTGATGCAAAGTTGCACCAGTTGGCCCAGAAAATAGCTTTCACCTCTGCTTTTGCTAATTAAAACTTCCCTAAACCTAAACCTGCAAAGACTAGATGAGACTGGGCAATGAAAACAACAAATTTCAGCTGCAGTAACCCCATATAATAATATGTTTAGAGCTCTATCTGGGAACAAGCTGCTGGAAGTAGACTAAAGGAGTAAGTACTTTTGCTATGATGTTACACTATTTTTAACACTGTTGCACTGTGTACCTGAAAATACAAGATCTGTTGAAAAAAAAAAAAAATTCTGGATCTTTATCACAATATTTTTCTACACTTACCTGTTACTTATTGTGCATGGTCTCCTTCGAAATACTCTCCTCCATAATTGGTACACTGCTCCCAACATTTCCACTTCTGGAAACAGTCTTGGTACAAATTTTGCTGGATCATGCAAAGTGCCATCTGTGAATTTTCTTTTATCTCATCTTTTGTTGTAAATTTTTGTCCTTCCAACGGGGTTTTCAACTTTGGAAATATAAAAAAGTCCGCAAGGGCCAGGTCTGGAGAGTACAAAGGATGAGGCAGCACAGTGATTTCATTTTTTGTGCAATAGTCACACAACAACAGGGATGGATGTGCAGGTGCATCATCATGATGCAAGAGCCACGCATTGTCTGCCACATTTCAGGCCGTTCCTTCTCACATTTTCCTTGCAGGTGTCACAACACATTCTGATAGTACCATCCATTAAGTTTGTCGCTGTGGCACAAATTCATTATTAAGTAATCCTTCAAAGTCCAAGGAAACTATCAGCATGGCTTTGACATTTGATGTAACCTGATGAACTTTACTTGGTCTTGAAGAACCTTTCCTGACCCACTGTGAAGACTGAACCTTAGTCTCAACACCATAACTGTAGACCTATGTCTCATCACCAGTTATAATTCTCTTAAGGAAAATCTCGTTCTCATTTGCACGATCCGAAAGCTATTCTCAGACTGCGAGGTGAAGGTCTCTGTGGGCTGTGGGATAAACTTGGTGGCAACATGATGCATTCCAAAGTGTTGTGTCAGGAATTTATGACATGATCCTACTGAAACGTTACATTCTTCTGCAATCTCTCAGGCAGTCAGTCTTCGACTGGCATGCACAATTTTGTTGACGTTCCTGATGTTAGTGTCGTCAGTAGACATCAAAGAATGTCCTGAATTAGAATCTTTATTGTCTATCCGGCCATTTTTACATGGTGTGAACCATTCGTAGCACTGAGTACAGTGTAAGCACTCATTACCGTAGGCTTCCTGCAACATTTGGTGTGTCTCTACAAAGGTTTTCTTGAGTTTCATGGAAAATTATAATGCACATGCATGGCTTCTCTACCTCTGCCGTCTTGAAATTCGCAAACTGTGCGACACAACGTCCTACTCAATACACCACTGAACAATAACTAAAGACCTACAACAATGAAACTTCTGGCAGTTACACATTAAACACAGGCATATGTAGGCCTGCCAACTGCATTTCACTCCAACACACCATTGGTGTGAAATTATGAATATCCTGGAATTTTTTGAATGGACCTCTTACACCAACTCTTAGAGTAGATAGGTAAGCCAGAGCCATTACTTTTGCTGTCATTATAAAATTGCTCAATCTGTATCCTTGGACATGGAGGAAGCATACGATTACATTTTCCACAGGGACATAATGTGGAGAAAACCTCCCCATTATTTATGATGACTACATGAGACAAAACACTTTGTTCTACTAATGATGCATAGGCCAGAAACAGTAACACTGATTCAACCAGTCTGCAGCCAAACCAAATACTGTTTCTCCACTCTTGCTTCCAGGAAACTGGGTAACATTAAATGGAAAATAGTGATAATGATAGACTTAAAACTTGTAATGATTGTAATATTATGGCTATATGATCAGAATAACTTGAATGAGATCCTGAAAAATTTTTTTGGAATATTTCTTAACACACAAAACTACCAGATAAGGAGCTCATGAAGACTTGGAGCAACATTTTTAAAAATATTTACAGGAGATTCACCAAGGAGAATACAGATGACTTAATTGTTAGAATGAAGACCCACTGTCACAGTTTCTTGACAAAATTCTTTTCAAACTAAGAGACCAGATATTTTTCAGTTCTGTTGATTTGTGATACATTTCTGGCCAAATGAAATACTCTAATTACTTATTTATGAAATTAATTACAGTCAGGCATGCATTTTGATGCTCCCATCTTCAAATCAGATTTAATTACTTGTAAAAAAAAAAATTTAGTTCATTCCATAGTCTGTTCTCATGTTTTGCAAGAAGCACAAGAATATTCTCATGTGCCCCACACCAAATATCTCTTGGTGGGATCAATTTATTTCCATAAGCTTACAAGTTGTGGCTAGAAAACAACAGCACTGGTTCTGTAACAGAGTAAGTAGTAAGTACATGTGTGCCAAAGATGAATGACCAACAGCTGTGAATCGTACAGACTTCTGAGTCGAATGAAACATCACTGGAAATCAGTGTGGCCAGGGCCTTCATTTCTGTAAGAGCTGTTATTTTGTTTAGTTGGAAAAATGATGACTAATAACTAAGAAGTAAGTGTCATGAAGTTTCACATGAAACTCGAAAAGCTGCTACTGAAACCTATCTGTTACTAAAAGAATGGTATGGCCTAAAACTGTTTATCACATACGTGAGTTTTTGAGTGATACCAGCATTTCCAAAATGGTTGAGAAGACACTGAACATGACTCATACCCAGGATGGTGTTCAAGAACAAAGATAGATGACAATATTAAAAAAAAAGCACATAATCTGCAGATAATCTGATACAATCTGACTGTCGGTTGAGTATTAGATCAATTGCTGATACTGTGGGAATTGACAAAGAATGTGTAAGGCAAATTTTACATAACCAGCTTTAAATGAGAAAACCATAAGCAAAACTAGCGCTGAAAATTCTCAAGAGCGAACAAAAAGAAACTTGCAAAAATGTCTGTACTGATACTTTGAATCCTCCTGAAAACAATCCAAATTTCTTTGAAAGAGTGATAACATTTAACAAATCTTGGTTTTTCATTGATGATTCAGAAACTAAGTGCTGATCCATCCACTGGAAGGGCCCAACTTCTCCAAGAGTGAAGTTAAAGCAGTGACGATACCCTCCCCCCCCCCCCCCCACCCTTTTGATATTTATGGAACTGTGTATGTTCACTGGGTTTCTGAAGGTCAAACTATTAATCAGCATCACTACCTAGAGATTCTTGCCCAACCCCTTCAGAAAATAACAAAAAACGACCCAAACGATGGAAGAATGTCATGAGTTCTGTATCAAGACAACGCACCATCTCATACTGCATTGTCTGTTACAGAATCTCTAGCGAAGTACAGTATCCCAGTGTTAGATCACCCACATTAGTCCCCTAAGCTAGCACCATGTGACTTTTATCTATTTCCAAGGTCAAATCTGCATTAAAAGATAAAAGGCTTCATTCCATTGAAGCAGTAAAAAGGAAAAGCAGTACGCTTCATCAATGAGCTCACAGTCGAGGACTTCCAGCACTATTTCCATCAATGGAAAATCTGCACAGAGAGATAGTGGAGAGGAGTATATTGAGGGTGACAACAACTAAATATGAAATATGTGTCAAATGTAAATTTTCACAGCAATAGTCCCATTATTTTATAGCCAGAGCTTGTATGTACTGTTCATTTCAAACTGTTCCTTCAACATGAATCTCCCTACAGTTATGCCAAAGCATAACAGTCCGTATTGTGATTGAGAAAGAAAGTACCACCTTTTTTTGAAAGTCAACCATGAAAGCCTCTACCTTTCTGTTTCACATATTGGCTGACCGACATTACCTGCTGAAGCTAGTCTTTCATTCTTTACAGCACTGCCAAATGTAGCCAATATGAGGGGTAGGATTTTTATTTTTCTAAATATTCTTCAGTGTAATTCATGCAAAAGCAAGTTCTCTTTTACAAGTCAATAAAATTTAAAATACTTTCTTCCATTTATTAATTTTCACATTTTAGTCCTCCAAAGTTGATTAAAAGCCATAGAATTTGTGAACCATTGTGCCATCCACTAACAACGAAAACTGACAATTATGTAAGACAAAGCTTGCACAGGTTAATGGAAACATGGCCAAGTGTTATCACCCTTGTCAGTTTCCCTTGAATCACCCATCCATCTACAATGTGCAGTTACAGCAAATATAACAATCATTGTTCCCATCTCGACTGAGTGCCAAATTGCTGGTTTCACTGCCATTCCATCTGACTATGCACCAGGAAAAGGAAAGAGAGACCAGGATTTTGAGCAAGCATCTGCTATTTACATAAAAAATTATAATCATATAAAGATGAAATTCAGTGTTAGCTTCCTGTGTACATCATTATTCATACTGATGTTGTAAATCAACTTGCACATCTTCACTCATCCTTTTTGCGTGCCTGTCAATGAATCAATGCCTCTACTTGGTGAGTAGTCTGCTTTACTGCTCAGTTATTTACATCTTCACACATATTAGATTTTGTAGATTACAATGTTTAATAATCACACCAAAATTCAGTGCAAATGTAGACAACTGAAACAGATGCGCCGGGTGGCTGTGCAGTGAATATGATGTGGGCAATGTGACAGATGACAAACAATGTGCATGCATGCCAAGAAACTAATTATAACTCAATGAAAATTTGCAAATGGCTTACAAGTTTCAAGAAGCCTTATATCACTTATCACCCACCCATTACGATGTCTTCAAGGTTCCTTGGAAGGAAGTATGTTGAGGAGTGCAAGAAGTTGTTGACTCCTGGTCAGGTCTCTAAACTCAAAATGACACTGCAAATGGTTAGGCTCCTTTAGGTTTTAAGGGAGCACAGGAACACAGCAATTAAGCCACAATTGCGTTAGTTTTTGTTATTCTTGCAGATCCAAATTTCAGCTATAAATAGCCACCTTCACTGCATTTCAGTGGGTTACAGTCCAAGAAATTCACGGCAGTACATGTCACCATATGACCTTATTGATTTATAGGCAGAAGGAAACTTTAGGTTTCATGTGGTTTTGTCATTGGCATAGAAAATTTCTTTTCAGGCATTGCCAATATTTTAATACCACATTGCTCTACTGTGTCATTAAGTTTAATAATATATGTGACATATTCCAGTCAGCTGACATTATTTTTGCTTTTTATGTGTACAATATGTTATCCATTGCAGAGATATATTATTTCATCTTCAGACATACATATGACTGTCCAATTAGTCATCTATGGAATACAGCAAGCAAATAAATATTGCAGTATTCCATTCACAATTAATTTGATAATTATATGCATCTCTGAAGATGCAGTTACAGAACTCTGAAATCTCTAACACAGTGGGCACATAAACAACAAAAAACAGACACATCTGAATGAACATGTGAAATATAAATGTAATAAATATAATATAAATGTAGTGGACACAGTTGAATGCCCAAGAATTTCATTTGGCAAAATGGATTACCCTAAAATAAAAGCTTCTTTAATGTACTTATATGGGGTGATTCAAAAAGAATACCACAACTTTAAAAATGTGTATTTAATGAAATTTTTATTTATACATCATTTATACATCATTACAAAGAGCATTTAAAAAGGTTTTTTTTTCACTCAAAAACAAGTTCAGAGATGTTCAATATGGCCCCCTCCAGACACACGAGCAATATCAACCCGATACTCCAACTCGTTCCACACTCTCTGTAGCATATCAGGCGTAACAGTTTGGATAGCTGCTGTTATTTCTCGTTTCAAATCATCAATGGTGGCTGGGAGAGGTGGCCGAAAAACCATATCCTTAACATACCCCCATAAGAAAAAATCGCGGGGAGTAAGATCAGGGCTTCTTGGAGGCCAGTGATGACGTGCTCTGTCACGGGCTGCCTGGCGGCCGATCCATCGCCTCAGGTAGTTGATGTTCAGGTAGTTACGTACAGATAAGTGCCAATGTGGTGGCGCTCCATCCTGCTGAAATAAGAATTGTTGTGCTTCTTGTTCGAGCTGAGGGAACAGCCAATTCTCTAACATCTACAGATACTGTAGTCCAGTTACAGTAGCACCTTCGAAGAAAAAGGGACCAAAAACTTTATTGGCTGAAATGGCGAACAAATGTACAACTAAATGAAACTTTATAGCTCCCTTAATTCGCCGACAGTTAGTGCTTAGCTCTGCCTTTTGTCGTTGCAGAGTTTTAAATTCCTAAAGTTGTGGTATTCTTTTTGAATCACCCTGTATATGTGTAGTTGAGACACTTTCTCTACCTCACCGGGCATATTGTATATCACCTGCCCATTTGTATGTATATTGTATAAAATAATTTGCCTTATATCAACTGTATATCGTATAAAATCACAATACGATTAAATAAAATTAAATAAATCTACCTTACTTTTTGTGAATGGCTATGAATTTGTGAATAATTTTAATATTTCTTTATTCTGTTCATTAATGCATGTATAAGGCTTTTATTCCTCGTGTACTGCTTGTTGTGCATATTTATGAGTAGTTGGCTTCTTTCAATATTTTTTAAACATTTTGCAGCTGTCATCTTCATTTGAAAATGTTTCACTTACACATGATTGTAAAATCATTGTTTACCCAGAGGAAATAATTACTCAGAATTCTTGCTTAGAGTGAAAAACAGAAAGAACAAATATACTGATGTAGTAATTTATACAGGAGACATAACATCTGAAATCACTTTGTCTACATAAGAACATGACAATGAGGTTGTATGCATTTTAAAAATTTGGTCTTGTCCATAACGTAATGAACCACTCATGTTAGTTGGTAGAATACGCTGAAAGAGAAGAGGCTAATATAGAATCATATCCAACTTCATAAGGCAATGAACATATAATTATTACTTTTACAATAACAGAAAGCAAAAATGAGATTGGAATTTTACCTAGAATCAACCCATCTGCATATACGAAATATTAATTCTACTACCAGAACAGACATGGACGGGGGATCACCCAAGCGGAGACATGAGCTGCAAATGGGGAAATCCTTTGAGATAAGAGACTTTGACAAAGGACAGATTTTTACTATGCAGAGTTTGTGAATAAGTTTCTCGAAAATGGCAAAGCTGGTCGAGCTTTCACATGCTACTGTCATGAACATCTACAGAAAGAGGTAGAAGAACAGTGAAACTAACACTAGGTGCTAAATGATTGGATGTCCATGACTCTTTACAGAACATGGGGTTCAGAGGCTTGTCCACTCTGTAAATTGATCTGTGGCATCTCTGCTGAAAGATCACAATGCTGGTGCATGCATACAGGTATATGTTTTGGAGTACACCGCTACTCATACACTGTTGAACATGGAACTCCACAGCAGACCAGCCCTATATGTTCACATGTTGACCCAACGGCATCATCAATTATGATTGCAGTGGACATGGGACCATCAGGATTCAACCATCAACCAATGGAAACATGTCGGCTCTTCGGGTGAATCACATTTTTGCTACACTAGGTTGATGGTCATCTCCACAAACGCCATCATCAAGGTGAAACAGCAGCTCAAAACATGCACCGTGCCCCAGCAGGAGCATTATAATGCTATGGGAGACAATCTCCTGCACTTGCATGGGACCTGTGGTAGTAATTGAAGACATGCTGACAGCTGAAAACCATTTATATTCATCCCTTCATGCTTGATGTCTTCCCCAACCGTGATGTCATCTTTCAACAGTATAACTGTTCATGTCTTGGAGCCATAACCTTTCTACAGCGGTTTGAAGAGCATTACAGTTGAGCTCACACTGATGTCTTGGTGACCAAATTCACCTGATGTAAATCCTATGGAGCCCATTTGGGTCGATGTCGGGCACCACCATTGCACACGCACATCAGCAGCCTCTTATTTACGTGAAACACATGATCTGTGCGATGCCACATACCTCCACATGCTCACCCACAGTTGGACCCCGATTTGCAGAATCAAGGATATATTTTGTTCCAAAAATGGACAAACAAGCTATTAAGCATGTGGTCACAAATAAAGTTTCTCATCAGTGTATGTTAAAGCAGGGCGTAAGGATGAGCATGGGATACTGCATCCATTTATTGTTTGTGCAGGCAAAACTGGAAGGGAGATAATTCGTTGGTGCTGGCAAGTGTTCAGCGCGACCTGCCAAGAATAAGCAAATATGGTCCGGAAGCTCCGTCGCTGGCTGCAAAGAGTAATGTAGCATTGTATTGTCAAAAAACAAATGGAGAGACTCGAAACAGTGACTGTTTATTAGACATTGAACTGCTGTTGAGAATACGTGGACTGGACATGGATAGTCAGCCGCAATAAAAGCTTATGTATTAATTGTGGTCAAAAATGTGTAATTAACTGAGTCTGGGTGCCCGGTAATGTGTGGGCTTATGTCATAAAGTTTAGTTGTTTTTTTGTACAAAGTGGAAATAAATATGTTCTGGTGCATTGAATGATATTCCAAGAGTGGCATATTTTTTAAATAAGAAGAGAGTGAGAGAGTGAAAAATTTCCCCTTCTAGCAGTGAAATCTTTGAAGAAGCATCCGGAGCTAGCAGAAGACATGGGCACTGCAAGAAAGCAGAATCAGCATTCTTCAACAAGTAAGTCCATGAAAACGCTTTAGCTGTATAGAGAGAGCTTAACATTACACCGGGGAACCGCAAAACAAACAAACACACACACACACACACACAAACACACACGCACGCACACTCTTCACCAAATAAATGATTTTAGTGCTATTTTTGAAGTACAACATAATGCTCATGAAGAGCCAAACTGCTTTACTTATTCTGTTTATACTCCAATTAAAAATTACTGTCTGATTGACATTTCAGCAAGTCGACTTGTAGAGGGCCAGCCAGCCAGGATCCAATTGTACTTCTTTCTCGAGCGCCACATGCTCGCTGTGTTGCCTGTTCTGTAGGTACATGCAGCACCTTGTGATGTGTGGCTGGCAACATGCCGGCAACACTGCGCCACCCCCCCCCCCCCCCCCCACCATTGCAATCTGTCAGTCACAGGGTAACTTTAATCACAGTATACAATAAAAGTGACTGTTAAACAAATTGTATAAGGAATTTACACACTTGTCTTTATTTTTTAATGGTTTGTATTTTGGTGATATTACAATTTCATTATAATAGGTATGACTTTGTCTTCACATCAGTGGAGAGAACAGGCCCATATTCACCACACAAATGTCTCATACATTTTTTGTGTTTTTAATACTGTTACTTTCAAATCACATGAATACCTAACTCGTAAACTGTGCATAAACCACAACATCAATATTCGGTTGCAATCATTCTTCAGCTTATAACTTCACGGTCAGTGCTTAAGTACAAAATTGTTTTAATAAAATGGTGTACAACAAGTGCTGAAACATTTTAGATGCAACCAATCTTACATTATTGTAATTACATAGGAATGTTTGCAATTAAGTATAATACAGATTAAGTCTGTGGTACATGCTCGTCACCCAGCTACTGGCCTAACTGCAGACAGAATGCAGACTGTCTCCGCCACAGCACTAGGAGGGGAAGGGCTCCAGGCTCATTGCCTTGACCGCCTTTTACCCCAAAGAAAGAGCCCCAGTACTCATTTAATAGCAGACTTGGTGGACCTGGGTCTATCCTGGAAGGACTAGAATGAGGAAAAATCCCCGCTCCTACCTGTAATCGAATCCGAGAAGTCCAGGGCCAAAGTGTCTAATCCCTAGACCACCATGACCACTGTTAAGTAAGTGTAATACAATAATTTAAAGCAGGGGAACATAAAAATGTGATGTTTCATTATAACATAGTTACAACTTACGAAAAGAGTGATGTACTAAAATTATTGTACAAATTTGGTGTCATTTTTTATAATGTAAAAAAATAGGAACAGTTACTTCATGAAAATGCCGGTTTACATTTTTAATTTTATGTTATTTCTTAGCAATTCAAGGTCTCCTTTTGTAACTGCAGTTCTTATGCTTCTGAAAAACGCCAAGTAGTGGTGCATATTGTGCCTGAAAAAACACAGTTAAAACATTTTTAGTAAAAAAAGGTGAAAATGTCAAAAAATGGCAAATGAAAGAAAGCATAATTCACTTACTATTCTAAATGGATTAAATTGATATGTTACCAGTCACCTCGTCACATCAGACTATTTTTGTTTCTAGACCGTGCCCCAGGAACAGACAGGCAATTTGAAACATTTGCCGAATGCACCCCCCCTCCCCAAATTAGTGGTTTGGTAATTCCTACGTTACAAGCAGCAGTTCATGGCCTTCAGTGTATGTCGTGTCACAGCAGCAGAGAGATGAAACTTCCTGCAGGTCAAAACTGTGTGCCAGACTGGGACTCGAATCTGTGACCTTTGCTTTTTACTGATTGGGCTCTACCAAACGAGCAATGTAAGAAGCACAAATCATGACCTGCCATCACAGCACAGTACCTCATCTCCTACCTTCCAAACTTCACAGAGTGAAAAATCATTATGCAGAAAGATGTTTTCTGAACAATGGTGTTGATCCAATGAGAATGTTTTTAAAATAATATTAATGGCACAGACAGTACACAGATTCTCATTCACTTATTTTTTCCTACCTTCAATTTGTATTATATCAGAATTTATCTTTTTGCATTTTGTTTCTTCTTCCTGTTTACTACTTCTACATTTTCCCAAATTTCTTTTTTGTCTGATGTAGCTCCTTTTTTGCCTCATCTTCAAATGTATGTTCACTCTGCCAGGTGCTTGCTTCTTAAGTAATTTACAGTGTAACACTTTCAGAACATTTTTTGTTGCTAACAAGTTACTTAATTTCCCTCTAGTCCTGTTCTTCTGGGTCTCCCTAACCTAGGTGACTTTACTATTTAACCACTGAAAGTATCATTTACATAACACAAACAAAACAAAACATAAGGATATGTCACTTATAAGACTAAACTCAAGCTGGTTGATCTTCTAAATCATGAACCTATGTGAATTAAAAGTGCTGCCTACAATATCGTGACAAAAGTTTTATGAGATTTTTGAATTGACTACTGTTTTGTGGAGCAGAAGCCAGTGCATTTTTGTCACATGAACTGAACATGAAATTTGATACTGTGAAATTTTTGCTGCAGTTGATGAAATAACTTCAAAATAATAATACTGCTAAATAATATAATCAGAAAGACCAACTCCAAAATTACATGGAAATTCTTTCTGAATTTATGAGTGCTGGTGCCACTTCATGTTATAGTCACAATTTGGCAAATGAATAGAAGTCAATACAAGCATTTTGTCATCAATGTCAAAAAAGGAACACCATGTGAAAGAAAACATGGAGAAGGTGTTCATTTGTTTGTTTGAAGGAAATAGTGTATAAGGCATTTATTACAAGAGGATGAACCAGAATTTTTACCAGGATGTTATGAAAAATTGTTAAAAAAGGAATGTGACACAGTTATAGCCTTAGTCCCATGGCCAAGTGGGAATTGTCTGCTTCAACACATCATCATCATCATCCTGTCCAACACAGGTTACAAATCCAACAGTTTTTGGCAGAAAACAACATCTGTGATTTTTCATCCACCATATTCTCTGAACCTTGCCACCCTACTGACATTTTCTTATCCCTGACCCTATGGCTGGCACACGACACTGCAAAGACGACTCTCAGGATGCCTTTCCATCTAATTCACCAAGCATACTGAGAACCCACCATTTACAATCAGATATATGTACTAGGAATGCTTATGATGTCACTACCTTCGGTATCAAATGCGAACATTTATTTAACGATCTCGTTATCTTCTATGACTGTAAATTTGTATTTGTTTTTAGCTAATAAATCACCAATTCGTTAATTTGGGAGAACTTGAAGAAAATCTGCAGTAGGCCATCCCAGTTCACACAAGATTACTTTTTTTTTTCTTTTTTTCCCCTCCTTCAAGGAGTAAAAAAGTCATTGGAACTGGAGCACAGCATCAAATGAACATTACCTGGAAGTATCAACCAATGGAAAATCCAGGATGGAATGTAACAATAGTATGAGAAGGAATGTTGCCACTCACCATATAGTGGAGATACTGAGTCGCGATAGGCACAGCAAAAAGATTTTCACACTTAAAGCTTTTGGCCAATGGCCTTTATCAACAATGGACCCACATATGTGCACACACAACTCTCACAAACGACTGCAGTCTCGTGCAACTGAAATCACACTGCCAGCATCTCCGCTATATGGTGAGTGGTAACTTTCCTTCTCATAATATTGTTACCTGGAAGTATAATTTGTAAAATAAAACCACATTTTCTTTAAACATTCCAATGATTTGCAGTGCCTTCCTCATATATCTAATGCTACCACCCACTGAATAGAAGTATTTTTTTGTAAACGATAATAAAGACACTCAGCATCAGCCAATCTCATAATAATAATAATAATAATAATAATAATAATTTCATTTTCATGGAACCACTTTTATTGAGTGATAGTAGTTTTTGCGCCAATTTATATACAGATAGCATCTACATTATTAGAAAAATTTATCATACTTATAAGAAACTACAGGTATACATCAGATGGTGTAAAAATCTTACACCAGGGCTTCACAACATATGTGCTCGCGGAGCAAGCTGTGAGCAGCTAGGCGCGAGCACGGAGCAGCGCGAGCACGCTACCCCCACTACCGGACCAGAGCGGAGAGTGGGGAGAATCACGTGGGGCACACAACAGCTGCCGCCAGTCAATGTAAATCCGCGGCCACCTGCAGGGATATCACTCACGAATTATTACTGTGACAAATGAAACAAATAAAGGAGAATGTATACGTGCCACATAATTTTATTAGCTTAGTGTATGCCTCTACATTCATATTAATTTGTGAACTGTTAGACAATAAAAGGTGTCACTGAAGTGTGGGCTTCTCTGTTATCTTGTACTTTTTGCCCTTTACAATTGCGTCTATGTTCAGAGTAATTGTTCTTGTGCATCGTAGGCGCAGTGTGCAGTTTAAATTTCGATCAGACAATGCGTTTCTCAGGCGCGTCTTGTTACATTTCATTGCAGAGAACAGTTATTCACAAACATACATGGAACCGAACAATGGTATTATTGTAGCTGCCAGTTTGTGCAAATGAGGAAATCTATCCTGAGGGAAGTGTCTGTAAAATTCCAAAATGTTTTTCTTGTTCTGAAATTTGTCTCTGTATTCTCTGTCACACTGCAGCTCAATAATTTCTAGTTGCAGCTCAGGACGAATCTCTTCAATATTCGCTGAATATGGAGAGGAGAACAGATCAGAATCACTGTCTAGTGCTGTCAGATCTTGAAAGCATTGATCAAATTCTTCCTTAAAGCAAACTAAACCATGTGAATAACGTTCACAGTCTTTGTGAACATCTTGCATGGATGATAATTTAGGAAAATGAGCTATATTTACTGTTTCCAGCTGACTCACCCAAAGTGTCAATTTCATTTTAAAAGCTCGTATTCGATCTATGAAATGAGTAATTATCAGATCTTTACCTTGTAGTGAAATGTTGAAAGCATTCAGATGGCTAGTTAAATCTGCTAAGAACGCGAGATCACATTTCCATGAAGGCTCTTTCCATTCAGGAACACACGTTATTTATTTCCATGAACACATTTATCTCATCTAATAGGCAAAAATTCGATTTAATAATTCGCCACGACTAAGCCAGCGGAGGTATGACATGTTCTGAGGCATCAAGGGATCACAAATTTAGTATTGGAGGGCAGCGTGGAGGGTAAAAATCGTAGAGGGGGACCAAGAGATTAATACACTAAGCAGATTCAGAAGTATGTAGGTTGCAGTAGGTACTGGGAGATGAAGAAGCTTGCACAGGATAGAGTAGCTTGGAGAGCTGCATCAAACCAGTCTCAGGACTGAAGACCACAACAACAACAACAACAAGCCAGCGGACCTCGCTGTAATGAGGCATGCTACCATACTGGCTTTCTACATCCTCAAGAAAGCTTTTAAATTGTCTGTATTGTAGGCCATGCTTCCTTATATAATTGGTTGTACGAACAACAACACTCATCACATTTTTTAGAGTGATACTCTTTGCACATAAGTTTTCCTGGTGGATCACACAGTGAACGCCCCTTATTTCATTTGGCACGGTCAGTTTTTGCATTTTCTCCTTCAACAGCGCAATGAAACCTAATTTTTTCCCTGTCATCGCTGGTACACCGTCTGTAGACACTGAAACTAAAGAACTCCACGACAATCCTATATTTTCAACACTACTTAAAATATCATCTTCGGTTGTAGTGTTCTTCATGGCTACCACATCGAGGAGCTCCTTCCTCACCTGAAGACCTCTATTAACACCTCTAATAAATATGGAAAGCTGCACTGTTCCAGTGATATCAACACTTTCGTCCAGAGCTAGAGAATACACCATAAAATCTTTATAGATATTTGCAAGCTGGCTCTGGACGTCGTCGGCCATGTCCTGTATGCGACGCATAATGGTAAAGTCAGATAATGGCACAACCCGAAACTGTTCAACTTGAGATGGACACAAATGTTCCGCTGCAACTACCAAACATCTTTTATTAAATCGCCATCAGTGAAGGGACGCAGGGATTTTGCTAAAAACAAAGCAATTTTGTAGCTCACTCTGAGAGCTGCCTCAGTTGATTTTTCTTCATCATCCAGATCTTCTTCGGATAGCTTCCTTTTAAGTTTAATAACTTCCTGTGCACGATCTGGTCCATCACATTTTCCACTTCCGTAGTCTTTCGCGTGGTAGGACATATAATGTCGCTGCAAATTAAATTTCCTAAAAGAATTCAGCGTTTTGTGACATGCTAAACATTTTGCAACACCATCTTTTTCTGTAAACAGATACAATTCCTCCCAATGGGGGTTGAACTGCGAAAGCATGGTTGGGGTTACACAACGGCGACTTGACATGATTCTTAACCAGCGAAGTGACTGTTATGAGCTGATCGTGGTACTTTTAACATTACACAGTCGGCGTGAATTCAATAGGCACGCTGCGGTCCTATTCATACGTGCGCGCGCATTTTCCCTCCCTCCCCTCCCACCCTACTCCGCGACCTTGCACCTGCTCGCGAGCATGTGCCTGAGCAGACGCGAGTACTCGCGCTCAAAACCGGCCAGTTGTTAAGCCCTGTCTTACACCAACTAAATAACAAACCCCATGTGTACCATTCACTGAAATTTGTAATAATTATAAAAGGAGATGGCTCTCTGAGTCAATTATTTCTTCTACATTTATAATCATTTCAAATTTCAGTGAATGGTGCATGTGGGGCTCTGTTATTTAGCTGGTGTAAGATTTTTACCTCATCCAGTATATACCTGTAGTTTCTCATAAACATGATAAATTTTTATACCTCTTGTGCTGCTTTCCTTGAAAATATTACAGGGGAATATGGAAACCTTGGGATCAATTTGAGTTGCTTAGAGAGCAGATCATAGAGACCTAAATACTCATCAGCAGGCAGATAATACAAAATCTTACCATCCACAGTGCAATGTACAGTAAACATTAATTAAGGAGTAAGATGATACTCACACTGATAACAGTACTGGTGCAAGCAGCTCATTGGTCATTAACAGATGATGTATGTAGGCTCTTGTGTGCTTTTTGCAGCAAAGGCACTGACACGATGCTACCACAGGCTCGAAATCTTCACGAAACCTGATCAGAATCACATATAAAAAAACAGCCTTGGATACAAAATCAGTTTTCATTTGAGAAAAATATTTCAATTAAATACGAAACACTAATATCAGATATTATACAGGGCGGTCCATTGATTGTGACCGTGCCAAATATCTCACGAAATAAGCATCAAACGAAAAAACTACAAAGAACGAAACTTGTCTAACTTGAAGGGGGAAACCAGATGGCACTATGGTTGGCCCGATAGATGGTGCTGCCATAGGTCAAACAGATATCAACTGTGCTTTTTAAATAGGAACCCCCATTTTTCATTACATATCCGTGTAGTATGTAAAGAAATATGACCACTTTTTTTGCTTTGTGATAGATGGTGCTGTAATAGTCACAAACATATGGCTCACAATTTTAGACGAACAGTTGATAACAGGTGGATTTTTTAAATTAAAATACAGAACATAGGCACGTTTGAACATTTTATTTCGGTTGTTCCAATGTGATACAATGTACCTTTGTGAACTTATCATTTCTGGGAACGCATGCTGTTACAGTGTGATTACCTGTAAATACCACATTAATACAATAAATGCTCAAAATGATGTCCGTCAACCTCAATGCATTTGGCAACACGTGTAACGACATTCCTCTCAACAGCGAGTAGTTTGCCTTCCGTAATGTTCGCACATGCATTGACAATGCACTGACGCATGTTGTTAGGCATTGTCGGTGGATCACGACAGCTAATATCCTTCAACTTTCCCCACAGAAAGAAATCCGGGGACGTCAGATCCAGTGAACGTGCGGGCCATGGTATGGTGCTTCGACGACCAATCCACCTGTCATGAAATATGCTATTCAATACCGCTTCAACCGCATGTGATCTATGTGCCGGACATCCATCGTGTTGGAAGTACATCGCCATTCTGTCATGCAGTGAAACATCTTGTAGTAACATCGGCAGAACATTACATAGGACATCAGCATACAGTGCACCATTTAGATTGCCATCGATAAAATGGGGCCAATTATCCTCCCTCCCATAATGCCGCACCATACATTATAACCCACCAAGGTCACTGGTGTTCCACTTGCCACAGGCATCGTGGATTTTCCATTGCCCAATAGTGCATATTATGCCAGTTTACATTACCGCTGTTGGTGAATGACACTTCGTCGCCAAATAGAATGCGCGTAAAAAAATCTGTCATCGTCCCGTAATTTCTCGTGCCCAGTGGCAGAACTGTACGCGACGTTCAAAGTCGTCGCCATGCAATTCCTGGTGCATAGAAATATGGTACGGGTGTAATCGATGTTGATGTAGCATTCTCAACACCAATGTTTTTGAGATTCCCGATTCTCGCGCAATTTGTCTGCTACTGATGTGCAGATTAGCCGCGACAGCAGCTAAACACCTACTTGGGCATCATCATTTGTTGCAGGTCGTGGTTGATGTTTCACATGTGGCTGAACGCTTCCTGTTTCCTTACATAACGTAACTATCTGGCGAATGGTCCGGACTCTTGGATGATGTCATCCAGGGTAACGAGAAGCATACATAGTACACGCCCGTTGGGCATTTTGATCACAATTGCCAGACATCAACACAATATCGACCTTTTCCGCAATTGGTAAACAGTCCATTTTAACACGGGTAATGTATCATGAAGCAAATACCATCCGCACTGGCAGAATGTTAGGTGATACCACGTACTTATACATTTGTGACTATTACAGTGCCATCTACCACAAAGCGAAAAAAGTGGTCCAACTAAAACATTCATATTTCTTTACGTACTACACGAATATGTAATAAAAAATAGGGGTCCCTATTTTTAAAAAACGCAGTTGATATCCATTTGACCTATGGCAGCACCATCTAGCAGGCCAACCATAGCGCCATCTGGTTTCCCCCTTCAAGCTAGACGAGTTTCGTTCTTTGTAGTTTTTTTGTTTGATGCTTATTTCGTGATATATTTGGCCCAGTCACTATCAATGGACCACCCTGTATACTAGCCCCCCCCCCCCCTCTCTCTCTCTCTCTCTCTCTCTACTAGAATTATCGGAGAGGATTTGGGTTCCAGTTCAATAGGTCAGATAGGTCAGGCAACACTTATGAAAGGGTAGGTCAGACTTTGTATCTTACACTTCTTAACAGCTTGTTGTCACATCAGCAAGGACTCAAACTGTTGTTTTATCATTATGAATGAGTACACCAACTGCTGAACAAAAATAAAGATCTGCTATTGTAATTTATTTTTTAGTATGATGCTGTTCATGGATTTTAATATATGTTTAGGGTGTGTCCTGCAATACAAAGTAGCTGCCTTGCTGTGGTGCC
Organism: Schistocerca serialis cubense; assembly: GCF_023864345.2. Classification (NCBI taxonomy): domain Eukaryota; kingdom Metazoa; phylum Arthropoda; class Insecta; order Orthoptera; family Acrididae; genus Schistocerca; species Schistocerca serialis. Next base: position 142,250,820 of record NC_064642.1, on the reverse strand, counting down.
ATCTTTTCTTTCAACATACAATTTGATTTAACTGAAAAATGGTAGAGTTATACGGAACTGGTACAGAAATGAGACAGCTATTACTGGTAGAAAAACTGTATAAATGGAGATACAAACTTATTAACGCATATGACAAGCCCATTCACTATTACTTATCACCTTTAATTTGCATCTTTTGTAAGTCTAATCAAAATCACTGAAGACATCACAACAAAATAAAAGCTAGTGATAAAAGAATAGCTATCTTGAGAGATGTTAATGATGCTCCTGTTCTTGTTGAGGAAACCAAACTGTATGACACAATCAGGGTATCAAGCTAAAAAAATCATTTTTGAAACTTAAATACAGCTAAAGCAAATATGATGGCCTGTGATAAAAGAAGAGCAAATTAAGATAAGAATCAATACTGTAAATGAATTCCTGGAAGAGGCTGATTAATGTACTTGTATAAGGAATATGACACTCATGAACAGTTAACCAACATTAACTTACATAAAATAATGAAAAACAGAGGTGTGAATTAGAATTGTTCATTTAATCTCCAACAATTTTTTAAAAATATTCCTGTACAGCAGCCATGAAATTAACAAAGATGCTTTGAAAGCTGAAAAGGAAAGGAAGCTAAATTCTTCTGAGTAATGGCACTACAAAACTGTGAAAGAAAAAACATGGATTTACAACAAATAGAAAGTGGTTTTTCAAAAATTAAGTGTAAGCTGAAGCCTACTGAAATCCACTGTAACCAAATAAATATGTTTTAGTAGCTTTCTAGACACATAATACATTGTTTAAAAACACTAACCCACAGACATCTTAACCACAAGAAAGCAAAGAGAAGGCTGTAATTATGCAATCTGCAGCAAAGTATAAGAGACAAAGGAGGCAACAATTACGAAAAACTGAAGAGAAATAAGAAGAGTGGAGAACTACCATAAATCGATCTTTGGATTGATCACTACCAATGTGACTGCAGATAGTGCATCAGTTAACCAAAGATCCATAAATGTGTGCATCCACAAAGACATCAATACTAATAATAAAAAAATTTAAAAAAAGTTCATTACATATCTTTCCTTCAGGAGGCAAAGAGAGAAGCTGGAGACAGAAATGGGGAGACGAACATTCGTAAAAGAAAGGGAGTGTTCATCAGATCAACACTTACTGAAACAAATGTGTTTTCAGTAGTTTGAGTTCAATATCAGTAAGTTTGTACATTGAAATTCCCTGGAAGAATGAAACTGTGTGCTGTACCAGGATTAAAAAGCAGAATTTTGTCTTTAGCATGAAATGCTCTTCCTGATTGACCTTTCCAACCATGACTCACAGCCTGACATTAATACTTTATGTCTGCTGTAACTTCTCTCCTAGTTTACAAACATCAAAGAAGCTCTCCTGCATACCTTGCAGAACTAGGACTACTTTAGTCAAGTCGCTGTAAGTTGATTCCTGACAGCTGGAAGCACTGTTGTAAGCTTTCAGCTGTGAAGTGCAGATGGTTGGAGGCGAAAACAACAGCCATCTATAGAGATCCACCAACAATGAGGCACTGCCACAGAGATATTTACAGATTCATTCTGGAACATTTTAGATAGTTTGCTTCTTCACTTCTCTTAAGATTTTTTTACACAGGCATTTTCTGTCTGCGCCAAAATCCTTCTGCTTTAAAACTGACATCTTCACTTCCTCAGCTCTAATGTACAAAATGACTGACACTTAAGCAGCAGCATCAGTGATAAATATGTACATTTGAAAGAAATACAGTATCTTTTGTTTAAACATATAATAGTGACATGTTTACTCTGTAAGGATTATTCAGGAAAAAAGATAAAAATCTAATGAAGTAAAAAAAAAAGTTTATTCATAACCCAAAGGTTACTAGTGGTGGTGTTACTGGAGGTGGTAAGAACCCTAGCTTCCTCTGGCCTTTGAACTGAAGCACCCAGATAATTACAGGTGAACTTAAAGCTTAACATGGACTATAAACCCCAATTCAAATTATATTTTTCACATTAAAATTTAATTACCAGAAGTGAACGAAGTGATAATTGAAAGAAAAAAATCACTTGGGGACTGAAACCATGGACTTCTGGGATAGTTGCCTGACACTTCCCCAAAGAGTCAGCAAGTCACACAAATCTAATAAAAGTGGAAGAAAACTGTTTTTATCATTGACAAGACTGTTATTTCTCTCTGTCTACATGAGAAGCCACAATTTAAGAAAAACACTCATGTACATTACAGCTCTGGGCCTAAAAGCAGAGGCCATAGCATACAGAAAAAAGTGACAAAAGAATAACTTATATTCATATTCTGAGGTACAAAATAGCTGAGCAAGAATATGTTTCATTTTAACCAAGTACAAATTACCATTACTCACCTATCATCCTTCAGAGATATTTCATACACAGTGTCATTACTGTCATGTACACCATTTGCACCTGTGGTTGAGGAATGTACGATGGCTTCTGAATCAGAGTTCAGATTTTTACAGTTTTCACCCTTGTCTGATTTTACTGCTTGCTTCTGACTATCAATATTAATACTTTTGTTAGTTTCCTCTTCCTTTATAGGTGAATCAGGACTGAAAAAAGTACATTAAGTATAGTTCTAAAGAGTAAATAAAACATGTAAGTACTAACATTATTTGTCACATAAAATACAGCCAGGCTTCAGCAGTCAGAAAATGTGGCCGTGTGTGAGATGTCTATGTGTGAGTGTATGTGTGTTTTCTGTATTTCTAACGAAGGCCTAGTTGGCTGAAAGCTCACTTTGTGACAGTCTTTTTGTTGTGCCTATCTGCAACTCAGCATCTCCGTTATATGGTGAGTAGCAACACTCATTTTCATAATATTGTTACAGTCCATCTTGGATTTTACACAGTACTTAGACATTCTTTCACTATCTCTAACTATGTCAATGTTCATATTTTTGGATTAAAAGATACCACTTACTAAAAAGTAAAAGCATTTGCTGTCGATAGGCACACATTAAAAAAGAAAACTTGCTAGCTTTCAGAGTTATCCTAAGATACACCTATGCCCTTAAACGCTGCCACCAGAACTAACATGCCTATGGTATTTTTCAACAGGTGGACAGGTTGTAGTGGTTCGGGTAGACGGAGAGGGAGGCAGAAGGCAGGGAGAGGGACAAGAGTTGGGAGAAGGCCGGTTTGTCATTTTGGAATGCAGGAGGGAGAGGTGCCAGGTATATGGACTAGCATGATTGTAGTGGCCAGTGGGCAGCAGCACACATTGAAGATAACATGGGGATGTGCATGTGGGAGGAGTTGACAGGATGATGGAAGGGGAAACTTTTGGGTGGAGGGTGTGGAGACAGTGAGGTAAAAGACTGACACCAGGATGATTACAGTAACAGAGGATGTGTTGTAAGGATAACTCCCATCTGCATATCTGAGAGAAGCTGGTGGTGGAAGGAAGAATATAGATAGGTTAAGCATCCATTAAAACTGAGCATGTTATGTTCAGCTCTTTGTTGAGCAATAAGATGGTCAACTTTGTTCTTGCCAACAGTTTGGCAGTGGCCATTCATCTTGGTGGACAGCTGGCTGGTAGTCAACATAGCAAACTGTGCAGTTTTTGCTGCAGATTTGGTATACGACACAGCTGCTTTCATTGGTAGCTTGGCCTTTGATGGTGAAGGATAATCCTGTGGCTTGGAGTTGGGAATGGGAGTGGCATAAGGATGGACTAGAATGTTATTTAGGTTGGGTGGGTGATGGGACACCATTTTAAGAGAGGTGGGAAGGATCTTGGATAGGATGTCTCCCATTTCAGGGCAAGATGAGAGAGAAACAAAGCCCTGGTGAAGGATGCACTTCAGCTGTTCCAGTCCAGAGTGATAGTGGGTCACGAAGGGGTGCTCCTTTGTAGCTGATTGGGAGGATTGGGTTGTGTGAGGGTTTGGCATGGGAAGTCTGTTTGTAGGCTAGGTTTGGGTTTGGAGGGTATTGGCTGTCTGTGAAGCTCTTGTGAGGCCTTCAGCGAACTGGGCAAGGGAATTCTCATCACTGCAGACATGTCGCTCATGGGTGGCTAGACTTTATAGGAGGGGTTTCTTGGTGCAGAAGGGATGACAGCTGTCAAAATGCAGATACTTATGGTGGTTAGTGGATTTAATGTGGACAGACTCCCAATTTCTACAGTGGAGAAACTTCTTTGCCATCAACCTCCAACTTAATGCCAACACTGAACTTCACCTCTCCCAGTTCATAACATCACCCAACTAACCCCCCCCCCCCCACCTTGTCCCCCTGCTCCCATCTAATCACTGAAGACAGCATGGCTATATAAGGAAAGCAGCAGCAATCATTCAACAATCACCACTTGACAATGGCCGAGGAGAACTTGGCCAATAGCTCATGGATTTTAAACTACTGGACACAGCTTGATGCTCGAGAAAATTTTATCAGCTTCCAACAATTCCTTACCTCCAACTTCTTCCCCAGCTCCCTTCCTAAGAACACTAACCTTTCGGCAGAAGAAAAGTTCGCCATGCACAACCTGAAAGCAGACCCAGACCTAGTCATCCTCCGTGCAAACAAAGGCTCCATACATGTCATGATGAGTCGCTATGACTACCTGACGGGAGGCCTCTGCCACTGTCTGACTCCTCCAACTGTTCTACCAGAGTGATCCCATCCTGGAAGTCGAACATAACCTCCAATTCCTACTGAAATCCATAGGCCCCACCCAGAAACTCTCGCCTGTGTCTACCTCCCTATCCACCCCAACAATGTCCCGCACACCCACCTCCTTCATGCTCCCCAAAATCCACACACCCAACAATCCCGCAAACACCATTGTAGCTGGCTATTGTGCTCTCACTGAAAAAAATTCCATTCTTGTTGAACAACACCTCCAACTACCTCCCCGATACCTAGCCTCCTATATCAAAGATACTAACCACTTTCTTCACTGGCTTTCCACCATCCCTTTACCTCCTATATCCATACTCATCACTGTTCTTGCCACCCCTCTATACACCAACATCCTTCATGTCCATAGCTTTACTGCAATCGAACACTACCTCTCCCAATATCTTTCAGATCCTAAACTGATCACCTCATTCCTTATACACTTTATGAACTATATCCTGACTCTCAACTATTTTTCCTATGAAGGGAAGGTATATAAACAAATCCATGGCACCAGCATGGCACCCTCCTATGCCAAGCTATTTATGGGTAATCTGAAGGAAACCATCCTAACCCTCAAAATTCCCAACTCCTAACATGGTTCAGGTTCATTGATGATTTCTCCACAATCTGGATTCAGGGTCATGACTAGAGCTCAGACTTTTAGGTTCTAAAAATCTTAATTTAGGTACCTAAAATAGGTTCTATCACTTACAAAAATAGGTTATAAAAATCAGAAAATAGGTGACCAAAATCTGACATTTTACTGTCTAGAAAGATAAATAGGTTGACAAAAATCCACATTATATTACTATCCATGTCCATAGTTACAGTCACATTAAATATCTAACACATTCTCCAGATTTTCCATTAAGAAACTGCTTCTCTTGTCTGTTAATAGCATCTTATATGCCGAGAATGAGCAGTCCACGTCAACATATGTTACCGGAGCATATTTAAATGACGGTATTAGGCTCAATGGGACAACACACTCATGTTCTGTTGATTTACCTGATAAGATGTCAGACACTGTGCAGAGGGTGGTATGGAGATTTCTGCTTCTTACAATGTTCAGAATGAAATTGATGTTTTATCCAGAACTATCCACCAAACAGTAACAGAACATTCTGCACATAGCAACACTAACTACTTTAAAAAATGCTCAATACTCATGCTGACTGGAGCCTATCCACCACCCACAATATTTCTCAACACTAACTCTCTTGATGTGTGCAGGTGAGAACTGTGTATTATGCCTTCTGTTCAGGTGATCCTCTGATCTAAATCTTCAATAGTCTCTACCACTGGCCACCACCTCCCACTCCGTTGCAGCTGCCATTACCTCTCCAGTCATTTCCCATACAACACTAACTGAGTGATGGCTGCTCTTCCCCACACCCCCACCCACACATATTCTTCCTCTCCATCCCTTTAGTTTTGTGAATTAATCTGCATTGTGCCACTGCTCCTGACAGATTGACTATTGATGGCAGGTATGCGACAGCAGGTCAAATAATATCTAACTGCTGAAAGAATACGAAAATCTATCACTGACTGCCAACAATGGGCTATGGATAAACAGTGTGAAGCTGCCCGCATTCTTAGTATTTCATTGTGTGTTGTGGCGCTGTGTGGTCTTGGAAATGTGTTACATTAGCACACAGATCTCATGATCCAACTAACACTTACCATAAACAAACCACAAGAGAAATGGATTGAAAAACAAAGTCATGCATCCCAATCAAGAATTGGCAGACAATCCAGAACTTGGTCAGTATTGCAATGTGTGTGTGTGTGTGTGTGTGTGTGTGTGTGTGTGTGTGTGTGTGTGAACGCATGCACAAAAAAAAGCAATGCCTCTGATCATTTTTTGAATTGTTGTTTCCATTCCAGAATTTGTAGTACTGTAATATTTAAAGAAACAGGGCAGCAAACGTGCGTTTGACACGCCAGTGCTTCATAAAGTGTTCTATAATTTGATAGAATTCAAACCAATGTGCAATTTTGGATTTTCAGCAGAACACCCCCCCCTCCCCCCCACACACACACACACAAAAACACACAAAGGCATTGTCGGAGACAAAATTTTCAAAAAGTGGCAAAAAAATTCACAGGCTGACAGGGGCTTGATCCCAAAGAACTGGATTTGTATTCTGAAACTTGTCCACTAAGCACCACATGATCATAGTATGTGACAGAATATGGTTTGTGTGAAAATGTAATGAGACTGATTGTTTTATCTACCAAAGTTTTTATTTTTTTCACACAGCAATTTTGTCTCCTTCAAAACAGTTCCCTTTGGTAGCTACACACAGGCGGAGTCATCGTTCCCAGTCTTGGTAGCAGCGCTGAAAGACTTCAACTCGTAGGTCCTTTAACATGTCAGTCACATTCTTTTAAATGTTCTCCAGAGTCACAAAATGATGTCTTTTTAAGACTTTCTCAATTTCAGGAAAAGAAAAAAAGTCACAAGGACTCAGATCAGGTGAATAGGGGGATTGTGGAACAACAGGAATGCCATTTGAGTTCAAAAATTCCATGATGGAAGTAGCCATCTGACATGGGGCATTATGATGGTGCAGCTTCCACTTGGCTGCAATGTACAGTCTCATTCGATTCACCCTTTCAAAGACATCTTTGTAGAACATTTGATTGACAGTTTGGCCAGCAGGAACAAATTGTTTATACACAATATCCCTACTGTCAAAAAGCAAATCAGCACCGTTTTGATCTTTGTTTTCCTCATTTGAGCTTTCTTCGCTCCTGGAGATATCGCACTGTGTCATTCTGCACGTTGCTGCTTTGTCTCAGGATCATACTCAACAAGCCACGATTCATCACCTGTGATGTCACAACTGAGCCATTTGCGTTCATGGGCAATCCTCTAGAGAAGATCAACATACACAATTCTTCAATTGTCCTCCTGCTCAGTTGTGAAGTTTGTCAACACTATATTGGCACAAACCTTTCGCATGTGCAAATCTTTAGTAAAAATGAAATGTATGGTGAAAGTGTTTAAGTTTAACAGGTTTTGATGTTCGCCTGCTTTATTTCCTCATTGACTGTCCTCAGTGTTGACGTACTGCGTTGCTACACTGGCTGAAAAATGGGGGTGGAAGTTCAACACTGACTACTTTAAATGATGTAGTCAACAGGTGCACATTTGCATTTCACAGTTCTTTACTTTCACAGTTCACAACCACCCAATATACACATTTAATATGGCCAGTTAACTATTGTTTAACTTTTGATAAGCCTTGTTAAGAGGTTACAGGCAAACATCCATGTACTGCTACAATAGTTTACTGTTGAACATCTACAAGCAGTAAAAGCCTAACCACATAGTTCACAGTTCTTGAAGAATAAAAAGGTACATGTGGAATAGACACTGTCATTGTTTTAACACACGGCCTAATTGTGTTACAGTTATTTCACAGTTAAGTTGATGCATTGCTGTTGATCTAACCATTACATGTTTCCCATCTGAAACTCGGCCATGGACTGACTGTCTCGAGCCCAAAAATTTGGTCTTTACATATCCTCACAATAATAGGTCCTGAAATTACACATTGTTCGACATTTAAGTTACATAAATTACAGTTAAAATATCACTTATTAAATTAAATTAATACATCGAAAAATTCGTTGCTCTTAAATTAACAAATATCGCCACGCAAACAATACTTTTGACAAAATCGTTAATTAATTTGGAATTAATTAAGGGCTGGCTTTACTAACATGTTTTCGAATAGAACTAAATAGATCCCTCAAGAATACTATTAGCTGCTCCTCCAAATGTTTATAATTAGTACAGAACCCATATTTGTTTGTAAGTCAACAATAGAATTTAAGTCATGAAACAATCACAGGTTTCACCCTATAACAAAAGTATTAACCAGGAAGAGTCGAAATAAATTAGAAAATCAGTCACATACATAAAACTCAGCAAAAAACCACACCTGGTGTTATATTCTTTAAAACCTAGAGCCAACCTTTCTCTTTTATGAAAATGCAGACTACACCCACGCATGTCAGTGGCAATTAATTAAAAGTGAAGAAATGAGTTTTAAGGAGGCAGATGGCTAAACAAGGGAGGAAGCAAAAATATCCCAGCTTGCTTTGTCACAAGGTCACCCATCATTCTTATCATTAAACGTTGGTCTGATCTCATGTTTGACATTTTTGTCAGTTTTTGAATTTGGTTCATGTTCTCAGCCTTCCAAAAATGATTTGTGACAGTAAAAAACCTGTGCTCTTTAAAAGTAATGTTTCTCATTGATTTTTCAAAGGTCTCGTGCATGGATTCCCCAAAACTTGGCTGCATAACGGTGCTTTAAATTCCGCAGTTCCATTTTCGTAACACACGACTAAAACACAACTTCACTGATGACACTCTCAAAAATTACATTATGGCTATACAGAGCTGAAACTCTGAGCATCCAGAATGGATAAACACATGGGCCTACACAAGAAGAACAACACAGTGTGGCCAGATCACTCACAGTGTTGTCAGCCTTATTACTTTTCTCACACATCTCATGTTTAATTCTTTTGTGTCCAACTAGCTTATTCTGTGTATTATTTCCATAGGAGAATTCATTCCTTTTGTTCTGTATTTACAATAATAGATTAGTATGTTGTCAATACGGAATTCCCACCAGACGTCACAATAGAATATTTGAAAAATCACACATGTGATATTAACACTTTAAGTAACAATGGTATGTAACTTTGTCCTCCTGAATCATTGATAATTATGTTATCCTGAAAAAGTATTTTGTCATTTAATCCTTGAGTCGGTGTGCCATTTTTCGTAACACGAGCAGCATGCGACGTACTTTGTAGGCATGTAAGAAACAGCTACCTTTATGTAACCAAGGTAAACATGTTGAGCAAAATCACAAATTAATCCTAATTTAATTGAACAACAATAAAATAGACTTACATTATATGACCTAAATCTCTCTTTCATTAAACAATAATTGGTTGTCGCGAACAAGTGTTAACCCACACAAATGACCCACTTGAAGCACTAAACAGTGCAGCTGAATGAGGCCTCAGCCATCCACCTATTTGATTACTAATTATTTCATGAATAACTACCTCAGTGTGGGATTGTGCTGCAAGCTCAGAATCTGGATAATTTTCTTGCACAGATTGTAAATTTTTTCTCACCTAGCTTGCTGTTTATTTTATATTACTGCTGCTCACTTGGATGTCTGTCAACACAACTTCTCACTGTGTTAGCTGAAGCAGTAATGAAGAAATACATATGGGCTTGCAACTGTAAAACAATGGAATGTAACAAAACAATCTTTTTTGTTGTTGGCGCACCGTTTAACCCTCTCAAGGGTTAAACGGTTGATAATTAAAATGTTTAGAACAGGCCCCGTCTGATAGTTCCAGGTCCTTTCTACAATGGCACAAGATTGTAAAAAGTATTATAATATAACCTAAACTTATTATAGAAAAGAAGTAGCTAAATAACATGTCCACATGGATCCACTCTTTGCAAGTGTTTACTGCTGATGACAAATTTTAGGGCATTTACGAATGATATTGTAGTAACCGAAGAACAATTCTCATATAAATCTTATGTTTCTATTTACAGCTCAGAGAAGAGTCTAGTTTTGGCAAAATGTACATAATGAAGTAATGCTACATCCAGGGAATAATGGAAATTTCAGAACATAAACAATAAACAAAAATGAGGAAATGCAGGCATTCACCTTAAGCTGATTCATATGACACACAAATATAGTAGCAAAGGCGTTTCTCACTTCTGAGCAGGCAGTAGCTTGAAAGAACAGTTAAATAGTTACACATCTGTGCTGTTACTTGTGTCACTTGCTGTGCATGCACCACACATCAGTTAGCTACATGTTGTCATTCTCTTTCATGAAGTGTTTTATCTCTGCATTCCTAAAGCATCTGCACCTAGTATCATAGAAAATTCATGAGATAACTTCATGCGCCAAACACAATAGTGCAAGAAAACTACACTTACTGATAGACAGGGTGGCATGGAAGAGGATCGCTGCCATGAAAACAGCTGGCGAGTTTAATATTCACTAATGAACATGATGTAGCAAACACAGTGCAATATAGTTTTTATAAATCTAGCTTAACTGTAATGCTGCCACTGCCAAACTTCACATAAACTATATTTTTGTTGGTTGTGTTTCACTGCTTTAATAAATTGTAGAAAAGACATCATGTAACATGTTAAGCTTGTCTTCAATTTGTTCTTTAAGTGCGACCTGTACCGCTCAAAGACCATTATCCAGCACAGATTTTTTTTTTTAATAGCTAGCAAAAAATGTAGCACTTATAAATAATGTTTAGTCATGCAGAGATGGGTGAATGCATCAGGCTCTTCATGATTAAATTTTATTTATAAATATTATACTACGGACACTTTTTAAATGTAGGTACATTTGCAACTCTTGCTGTTAACAAATATCTAGTTGGATAATGGCCTTTGACTGGTATTGGTCACACAATAAAGAACAAATTGAACAGCAGCTTAATGTGTTACATGGTATCATTTCCCCAATTCTTGCATTCAAGCAACAAGCTTCACTGTTTTAAGGAGTGCAAAATTTTGACTCACAGCCAACGAAAATCAGTCCAACAAGTATACATTTACATTGTGATCTACTGTTGGTGTACACTGTTCAACCAAGTTCTCTTCTTCAAACAATGGGAGACCATACTGGTTGGGGCAAATACTGTACCATGGTCATACGGCAAGGAAAGGTAACAAGTATGGTATACGAAACCAATTTAGGAGACTATGTTGACTCCCCTTGTGGGATTTGTTTCCCCATGATAATACTGCCAATCGTATATCCTGATGTATAAGACAAAGGCAGCCACATAGTTACAGAGGACTGACGTAGGATGCACAGAAACTCACACAAGAAAACAGTTAACACCAGATTTCGAGTTCTTGGTCTTTTTCTAGCAAGAGTATTGTGAGTGTATGTACTCTTACTTGAAAAAGAACAAGAGCTCAAAAGTTAGCATTATCTGTTTCCTATTACATGTTTCTGTGCACCACACACCAGTTCACTAAGGGTAAGTACTTGCCTTTCTCTTATTTTACATATTTTTCAACTCGAGAATTTCCATTATCGTTATATAGTAGATGTCAAAGATGTTTGATCAGCATGAGGATAAAATAGGATATCTTGCCTACCAAAATTTCCAGGTTTGATGTTACTAATTCAAGGTAGTCTGTGTTGGAAAAGCATTTAAGTACTTTTTACACTCTGTTAGTATCTTTGTAGGATCTACGACAATTTATTTGCAAGCAATGGTACAAAATCCTATTGTGACCATTCAAAATTTATTTGGACTAATCTGCAGGAGCAGGAGGATTCAGATTGTATTAGTGACAAAGACATATGAAGCAGTTATTAATATGATTTCGCCCAGTTGCTATATCAACAGTACATTCTTCTGGTGACATAAATGTTACTAACATTAATAACAACTTATAGATACGGTAATGCAGCACAGAAATTGTCTACCACAAAGGTTTCTGCTGAAAAGGTCAACAGTGTTGTAACTACCAAATTTGTGTGTCTGCTGCTTCACAGTCCATGCATGAGGTTTGTGCTTTATTCGGCCACTAGATGCCACCCAGCCTGCTGGTACGATAGCAGTTGCGGACGTAGCTTAACGGCTGGGCCCCCTGTTAGAACTAATGGTTATATAAGCCGGAGCACAAGTCTCTGCCAGCCACTACTGTGTTGTCTGTTGTATGTACTTTGTCTCTCATGTGTTTATGCTTTATCAAGTAATAAAGTTACAGTGTTCTTGCATTAGAACACTTTCACGACAAGTACTGTATTCCACTCCGTGTATCCCACTTTAATTATTGGTCCTTTCTGTTTAATTTCCATATAGGCATTGCTTAAATCTCTTCTCGAGCAACAGCATGTGCTGACAGTTGCTATTTCCTGTTTAATATCTACATTGTGATGACATGCACTCCTGCCAATGATATATCCACCACTGTTCCCTGTGTACAATGATGCAGCAGAAGACTGGAATGGTTATGAAAATGCCTGCAACAGTATTTCCAGGCATCTGGGGTAACAGACTTAAACTCGTACAGGACTCTTCTTTTTTTGTTATGGATCTCACTTCTTATGTATCAGTTGTTGTGCCAGCTCAACTCATTACAGGAACTTTTAAGTCTTTCTTTTTATCAGATGGAAGATACTTTCTACCAATCATTATAAATGTACTCACGTTACTGCTACTCATGTGGAGTTTTACCATTGCAATAGTGAGCAAAACAGTCGTACAGGGCATGAGTAACAGAACTATACAGACTTAGTCATTGTCATAATTTTGTGAAAACGTTCTTAAGGAATCCTACGCAAATCAAATGGTTTCAGATTGCAACACTACATACGGAAGTTCAAGAGCAAGCTCCACAGCATGAAAATCCTACACTTACAGAAGTATTAAACTTAGCTCAATGGAGGCCTCGTCCAAAGTTTAAGAAATCGGTTCCTCTCCCCCCTCCCAGCCTTCAGTCACTTCGCAAGGGAATGGAGAAGCTATTGCAGCACTCCAACATACGTCTAATATCATATAGGTAACAGTTGTTCATGACAACAATGGTCCGAGTAACAACAGCAACAGCCTTGCACTCTGCTGCCTTCATGCCCATACTGTTTCATTCAACTTGAACAGACTGCATCCCCCAAGTGCTAAGCAATGCGTAATAGATGTCATAAAAAAACGATACATTGCTTCTGTGTGTAACTCCCTTCCAAACCTGAGTGAGGATGAAACGAACATGGATGTGAACAGCGTGTCAGCAGGGATGGTGTCTCAAAGCAAGTTATACACTGAACTATTGAGAATGCAGGTGGACAGAGGTGAAGCAGCAACACTGGTGAGTCCTCAAACATATGTGGGTTTGGGTTCTCTCCTACTGGCTCCAATGTTGCAGACGCTCATGAGATAACAAACAACAGATTCCCATTCTTGCACAGTTTTCTGCACCTGTGGCTTATAAGGCTGTGGTTCATTCATTAGCATTCCTAGCTGCGAAAAATGAAAGCAGAGTTAGATTGTCTTCAATCCCTTTATGTCATTCAACCTATTTCTCCCAATGAATGGTTAGCACCACTGGCCATAGTAAAAAAACCTACAGATAAATATTATGCCCCTGCCATAGTTTTAAAATAAAATCACTTAATGCACCATCACTGATACCTATCCTTTACCATATCCTGATGAGCAATTAGCAAAATTATCGGGGCACCATTATTTTTCAAAGATTGACTTAGCAGATGCACATTTACAGCTGCCACTAGACAAGGAATCTAAATGCCTTCTGGTTAACAATACACCAGCTGGTCTCTGTTGATCCATCATGGACAGGAGCTGGTCAAGTAATTATCAATGAAATTCGCCAATAGCTGTCTAATTGAGATGTTATCTTATTTTATTTTGACTACCAGTTTCAGCATTTCACTACGCCATCTTCAGGCCCCAGTATGAATCTCTCAAAAATAAACAATATTGTCATACAGTGTCATATATTCCTGGATGTTGTGAATTCGAAACCATTTCACAAGTGCTTCTTTTGAAGACTTGAGTTGCTATCATGTCTTAGAATGGAACACTTGTGAAACAGTTTTGAATTCATGACATCCAGGAATATATGGCACTGTATGCCAAAACTGTTTATTTTTGAGAGATGCGTATGGGGCCTGAAGATGGCATAGTGGTACGCCGAAACTGGTGGTCAAAATAAAATAAAATAACATCTCAATTACACAGCTTATTGCATCAGTTCCAGGCTGCATCAACTATTTAGATGACGTAGTAGTGTCTGGTGGTTCTACAGAGGAACATTTGGAGAAACTTCATGCTTTATTTTCTGTTTTACATTCTGCAGGATTAAAGTGCAATTTGGGCAAGATACAGTTTTTGCAACCATCTTATTTACTGGAAGTGTCACATGCTGGCATTCAACCCTTAGGCCAGCATTTTGTTGCTGTTGCTGCATTACCACACCATCATGGAATTACAGACATTTTAAGCAAAATTGTGTATTACCACAAATTCATACCAGACAGCGCTACTGTGGCACAACCACTCCATGCATTACTGGGCAAAAATGTTTCTTTCCAATGGTTCCCAGCTTGTGACCAGGCATTCAAGTTGTTGAAATGTAAGCTGCAGCCGGCCCCTTGTTTGCTCACTTTCCAGTCATGCCAGCACCTTCTGTTAGCCACAGGTGAGTCTCAAGTTTGACCTTCACGCCATTCTCACTTATATGTATGTGGATGCATCAGAGTGCCATATTGCATATGCTTCGAAAACCTTAAATTCAGCATAATAGTGTTATTCTCAAATAGAGAAACAAGCTTTAGCAAACATGTATCCTCTAAAAATATTTCATGTTTTTATGTACAGGTCTAAGTTTCACCTGATCAAAAAACACAAACCACCAGTGTCTCTTTTTAACCATTCTGTGACCTTGACGAATAAAACTGCACATCGCTTACAGCAGCGGGCTCTCTCTTTTCCCGTCACAATACAATTATGAGAACATTTTAAACGTATGGTGCAACATACAAATCCTGAGGCCTTATTGTGTTTGTCAATTGGTCCAAATCCAGCATTTGATAAAGAGGAATTCCTTTGTTTTCATTTAGGGGTGGAAGATCAAAATTTTGTTGACAGTTTTCCTATTACAAGCACTAAAATTGCAGTTGCAGTAACTGCAGCTCCTGTTTTAAGTAAAGTTGTCCAACACAGCTGGCTGGACAAACATCCTGGATGTGCTTCTGATCCCCTAAGGAATTATTTTGCATTACAAAATCATCTTTCTGTTTGGGATGGAGTTCTGCTGTCAGCTTCAGAGGACACCGCTCTGCGTGTTGCAGCCCCACCTGCCCTTCGGAGTGAGGTTATGCATTTAGTACATGTGGACCACTGGGTGTACCACATACAAAAGCATTAGCATGTAGACATGTTTTCTGGCCAGGCACTGATGGGAAACAGTGCGAGTTGCTGCAGCCTGTCCACACTGTGCTACTCATCAGGCGACCCCCGTGTATCTTTGTCAACATGGCCAGGTGGCCTTGGAAATGAATTCATGTAGATTTTGCAGGACTTTTTTTAAAATTTCTACTGTACTTGTTGTACTTGATGCACATTCTCAGTTTCCATATGTGGTGCACTGTCTGTCTACTTCTGCACAATTTCAGCTTTGTCTAAAATTTTTGCAATGGAAGGTCTTTCACATATGTTGGTTACAGAGAATGGCCCCCAGTGTGTACCTCAGGAATTTGAAGATTTTTGTAAAAAAGTGGTGTTCACCATGTCACAGCTCCTCTTTTCCACCCTCAATTAAACATTTAGGGATCGAATGAAAAATATGTTCTGGATGTGTCACCTGACGTGGCTCTTGACTGATTCCTCAGTTCTTATAGGTTTACCCCTGTTGGAGGTAAGAGCCCAGCAGAGTTGTTGCACAGCCATCAGCCCCGTACTCTGCTCCATCTGTTTCAACCAATACCAGGACATCCACTGTCACTGCCACTGCAGCACTTCTGGCCTGGCACAGCTGTGGTGTTCACAGTTTTGGCTGCCACCTTCACTTGGTGGTGGCAGTCACTGAGAGTCATTGTGGTCGATGCCTCTGCATCTTCTGCTCTGCTAAGAGAAGGGTGTCACGACAGTTCGGCCAGCTATGACCTCGTGGCGACAGCTGCACACCGGGAGCACCACTGCTGCCCTTGCGTCCTCTGTCTGCCTGGCCGCCTCCTGCCTCATGGCTTGTGCCTTCGTTTCCTCAACTACCATTGGCGACGCCTTCTCAACCGTCTCCTTCAGCTGTCAGGGGCCAAGGGGGCCAAGGCAGAACCCCAGGTCCCATGCTGTCGCAGCCGACACCTCCATCACTACCGCAGCTGGTGTTCCCTGTTCAGCCACCTTTGCCACAGCCTCCTTCACTGAGGTTGGAGTCAGGGGAAATGGAAGCCACATCAACACCACCTGTCCTACCAAATGATCTCTTACAGAGGGGGGAGGGGGAGGGGGCAGGTGCCGCACCTGTTCATGCTCACTTCACTTCTGATCCTATGCCCCATGGCAGTGTGTTGCATGGCTCAACAACCAGCATCAATGACAGAGGAAATGGACTTCTTCACAAAGTAAAGGAGTGCTGTAACTACCAAATTTGTTTGTGCACCACATCATAGTTCGTGCGTTAAGTTTATGCTTGATTCAGCCACTAGAGGTCATCCGGCCTGTTAGCTAGTAAGAGAGCAGTTGCATGTACAGCCCCCCAGCTGCACCCCTTTAGAACTAACAACTATATAGGCCAGAGTGCAGGCTCTGCTGGGCACCTGTTTGTAGTCAGTTGTATGTATTTTGTCTTTCATGTGTTTTTGCTTTTTCATGTAATAAACTCACCACCTGTTTGTAGTCTGTTGTATGTACTTTGTCTTTCATGCGTTTTTGCCTTTTCATGTAATAAACTCACAGTGTTCTTGGGTTACAACAAACATTTATTGCGATATATCAAGTATGTATCTCTCAATATTTCCCATCCAACGTTCTAGTATGTTAAAATAGTTTCTTGTTTCCCTTTAAAACAGTTCATTGCTGTAATGACAAACACACCCTTTCCCCAGTAACTACGCAACAATTACGACAAACTACATGAAAGTCTTGATGTATTATGATAGCCATATTTCTTGCATTTTTCACTTAAGTGTTTTTATTAGTAGTATTAACCTTAATAATTACATCTCTGTATAGCTTGAGTCACGGCTATTGTAAAAGAAATTAAGTTCCACTGGATTTCTGTGCAGTGTGACTATTTGTACCTGCAGCAGGAATGAAACTATATAGACTGAGAAGTTAATGTTAAAAAATAAATACAATTTTTTTTCAGATGGATTATTCTGGGTTCATAAAAGTAAGTCATAGGTACACACTTGGGGCTTTGCATAGGATACAAGTAAGATTTTACTGTAATATAATGCCTGACAAAAAAAAGGAAAGGAATCACTAGGGGAGGAGGAAACAGAATGAAATTTTATGGCTTGGAGGGATTGATACTGCAGTGATACAAAATCGAGTCAGATTTACAAAGAACTTGATAGTATGAGCCCACATATCAGTTATATATTGCACCTCTTATGGCTTGGATGAATGCACAATTTGGTTGGCAAGGGAGTCATAAACTGCTGAATCCTCTCCTGAACCAGCTGACCCACAATTATTGTAACTAGCCTTTGATATTCTGGGTAATGGTACTGGAACAGTGTTGATGTCCAAGATGGTCCCACGCATTCTATCTGTGACAATCAGGAGATCCTGGTGGCCACAGGAGTACCCCAACATCACACAGGCAGTTCATAGAGACACATGTCCTATGCAGAAGAGCATGTCCTGTTGAGAACGGAACCACAATACTGTATTACGGCATGTAACACATACAGAGGGAGGATGTCCATGAGATACCATTGTATAGTCAGAGATTCCTCAATCACTACCAGCCACATCCTGAAGTAATATCAGATGACTCCCCATAGCATGATGTAACAAGTACCACTGCTGTGCCTCTCAGAAACATTGGAAGACTGGGGTCTTTCCCCATTCACCACCATACTCGCTAATGATGATCATCTAGGATAGTGGAGAACCACAATTCATTCTTGAACACCATGCAAAACTATTCATCAGTCACAGGACTACCCCAACTGCAGCAGTTCATACTGTGGTGTTAATGGGAGAAAACATACACGGGTTGGAAATTTCCTAGTCTGGCTGCTGACAGTCTCCATTCAATAGAGCAGGATGACAAGGAATGTTGTAGGGAGCACATTACTTGTTCTCAGGTGGCAGGCAGAGGGGTGTGAAAGGGTTATGAAGTACTTGGTGCACAACACAGTGATTCTACCTTGTGGTGGTCAGACATAGGGAACTGGAACCCTGATGATGAATATGCTGGCCCTCATGTCACCTACAGTCCAACATTAGGCCACTGACACATTCGAATGCCCCACAAATTTGGATACTGTGTGATTCGATCAGCCAGCCAAATGGAGAGCCCACCTTCATGCCCTTCAAAGTGTTCACTCAACATGCGACATTGTTCATATCCCTTATACACAAATCAGCCACCACATTATGACCACCTACCCAATAGCTGGCACAGATAACAGCAGCAATGCATCATGGCATGGAAGCAATGAGGTCCTGGTAGGTTGCTGGAGGCAGTTGGCACCACATCTGCACACACAAGTTACCTACTTCCCATGAATTCCAGGGAGGGGCATGATGAGCTCTGAAATCACATTCAGTCACGTCCAAGGTGTGTTTTATCAGGTTCAGATTTGTCAAGCTGGGGTGCCAGCATACCCACTGTAACTCGTCACTGCGTTCCTCAAACCATACCATCACGCTCCTGGCCTTGCGACACACTGCATTATCTTGTTGAAAAATATCACTGCCGTCAGCAAACATGATTGTCATGAAGGGGTGTATGCTGTCTGCAACCAGTGTACAATACTCCTTGGCCATCATAGTGCCTTGTACGCACTCCACTGGACCCACGGATGCCATGTTAACGTTCCCCAGAGCATAATGGAGCTGCCACCAGCTTGGCTTCAGGTATCAAGGAGCTGTTCAGCTGGAAGATGATGGATTCGCACCCTCCCATCAGCATGAAGAAGAAAGTATTGGGATTCATCAGACCACACTCTGCCCCTGCACCAACATGCAGTCCCGATGGTCAAGTGCCCATTTCAGTCGTAGTTACCAATGTCAGGGTGTTAACACTGGTACATGCATGAGTCATCAGCTGCAGAGGCCAATCATTAGGAATGTTCAGTGCACTGTGTGTTCAGGCACACTTGTACTCTGCCCAGCATTAAAGTCTAATGTTAGTTTCGCCACAGATCACCGTCTGTCCTTTTCTACCAGTCTGCCCAACCTACGACGTCCGACATCTGTAACGGGGGGTGGCTACCCAGCTCCATGATGTGTGGGTGTGGTTTCACCTTGGTTTCGCCAAATGATGAAAATGCTCACCATACCACTCCTAGAACACCTGAAAGGTCATGCAATTTTCGAAACGCTCATGTCAAGCCTTCGGGCCACCATAACCTGCTCTCAGTCAAACTCAGATAGATTGCTCGCCTTCCCCATCCTACACACGGACAACATGCTCACTGATACTACATGCACTGTGCATGTGTCTGACTAGCAGTGCAGCACTAAGTGACACTGCTATAGCCTGGACGGGTTTATATCAATAGTGAGTAAGTGGTCATAATGTTCTGGCTAATCGCTGTATTTCCTAGCAAGTCTGGCAACAATACTAAACATGAAAAACAATAATCCACTGTGATGTCGATTCTACCTGCCACAGAGAACAGCAACTCTAATCATTTACGAGGTGTGATCAAAACATATGTGACCGAATTTTTTAGCAGCAACAGCAGACATTACAACCTTTTGATGTAATATGTTTGATAGCCTGATCTGTTAAGACAGGCAGCATCAAGTTGGAAAACGTTCTGAATTGTCAGTCAGTGTCCAAAAGTGCTAGAGTGAGGCACTGTTTACCACATCTGTCGCGCACCACGAATTTCAAACAACGCATGCACATTAAGTTCTGTTTCAACTTTGTGTATGGCTATAATGCTGTAACTCTTGAAGACTGTTAACAAGTGGTATGAGCCATAAAAAAGTGGAAGAAGACGAGCAACATTCGGGGCATCCATTAACCTCAAAAACAGAAGGAAATATGCAAAAAGTGGCACAAATTGTTCATTAAGTAGGGGAATAAGTATTCGAGCTTGACGAAGAAGGATTCTTGCAAAACATTTTACTGATAATTTGAATATGAGATTTAGTGTGTGTGAAATTTGTTCTCAGACTTTTGGATGATGAACAGAACGAAAATCATGTGTCATTTTGCAAAGAATTGAAAGATTGTTTTCATTCAAATCTGGACTTCATGTCCAAAACTGTAACTGGAGGTGAAACTTGCGTCTATGGGTATGATAATGAGATGCAAATTCAGAGTTTCCAATGGAAAACCAGTGTATCTCTTCACACTAAACAGACACACAAGTCAAAACTAAATATCAAATTCACACTAATTGTTGTTTTTGATATTGAGGGTGTGTCAAACTTGCATAAACATTGTATATAGCGAAGGACTAAGATTAAAGTTGCACATCGCCCATCACTTGCGATAACATTGTAAATTCCAAGTTAAGTATTGTCAATCTGCTTTATTGAAATAAAACTACTAATATTATTTGGTTGAATTGTCGTATATCATTCCAAGAACATCAGCATCCCTTAGGCACCCTATACATGACGAGTGGGCAGGACCTCACAGAGGGCATAGTGCAATCAGAGTTCGTTACAAGGGGAACAACTGTGAGCACCAAATTTTACAAGGGCATATTGCAAAAAAAAAATTTTTACACCACTCCTAATATTTCAGGGGGATACAACACAGCATCTGGGCACCATTCCAAAAGAAGCCCTTCAGAAATGCTTCCAGTCATAGACTTAACAACGGGCTAAGTGCATTGCTAGCCAAGGGCAGTAATTTGAAGGAGATTAAATCAAATTCCATGTAAGCTTATTACTTTGTTTCTAATAAAATTATTCACTGCATTTCTTGATCACACCTCATACATACTGACAGTGGCGTGTATTGTATTAAAATACATTGACATCCAACTATGTCTCCTGGGTGCTTCACTTTTTTTGATAGGCTATGAATAAGCACCGAATTAATTATGCACAAAAGTAATACGTAAACCATGAGAATATAATCAAATTAGAAACAGACCACATGAATACATTATAGATGTATGAAATAACAGAAAAGAAAACAGCAGCAACATCTGCAGAGCTGATTCAATATAGAGCACAGAATATAAAATCTTGACTATAAAAATTAATATTTGTTGCACAGGATGGGAAAATTAGGTAATGTGTGGGCAAACAGAGAAGTACAATTAGTGGTGATAAGAATATAGCACAGATAACGTGCCACAAGAAATATAGGGCACAGGTAAGAAGTCAGAAGTAATAGCAGCTATAACTCAAATTCCAGATTAATAATAAATGAGATATACTAACTATACAAGTCAAAGATGGAATGCGAAAATTGGAAAAAAAGGGGGGCGGGGGGGGGGGGGGGGGGGGGGGGACAGGTCACAAGCAAAATTGAAAAAATAAAAACAATACAACAAGATAATAGTTAATACCCTGACAAGTGAATCTCTAATTCAGAATAGTCAAACTGAAATGAAGAAGTGAAAATATATTATTCCTCCCTCCCTAAAATGAAGAATCCATGTGATACATCAAAAATCTTGAAAACTCCTGAGTGCTTATGATCATGCTTTAGAAGTACTCTGAAATTTATTTATAATTCATGTATTTCAGTAATGTATCATTGTGTCTTGAATAGAGTCCAAAACACTTTCAGATACCTTTTTGAAACTACTCCTGGATAGAATACAAATAACAAATATTCACTGTATACATGAACCACTCAAAATGTTGACAGGCACATAAACAGATTGGTCACTACTGCGGATGCACCATTCACGTGTGGCCGGACTATAAGGATGGTGGCTACAAAGAGGAGATACTATTGATGGCTGATAGACTTAATATGAACAGAGGTTTTTGTGGAGCCATATGAGAAGTGGAGGTCAACGTCCACGAAGGTGGTACACTAGGCTAATGAGAACCACGTGAAAAAGATGAAAAGAGCTTTTAAGGCTGTGGAGTAATGAGGATAGAATGCTTTGATCTGGATTGTGTTGATATCATCTATGAAACTGAACCATACAAGGGGTTCATAATCTCAGGTAGCTAGGAGGGTTTTCTCTAGATGACCCTTAATCAGCTTGTTTTATGAGGATGTTAAGCAGATGCCCATAGCAGTGCCTCTGATTTGTTTTTATATCATCTCTCAAAGAGTACATACTTGTGGGTAAGAACATAGTTGGGCATGGGCATAAGGATGAGGTGATGAGTCTGGAGTCAGCAGGATGTTGGGAGAGGTAGTTACTATGGTTGCAAGGTCAAGGGCAGGGGCAGTTTTGGTGTACAACAGCAATGAGCAAGGCTCCGGGTCATACTGAGGTGAGAATAGTAAACAAGATGAAGGGCTTGGTTTGTGTCCTCAGTACTGGAAGTTTCACAAGAGGTAACATGTTGGAGACATTGGTCATCAAGAGGAGAACAGTCGATGGTTACATCAGGCCTTTCAGGACAGTTAGATTTAGGCATTGCAGGAAGTGTGTGTGTGTGTGTGTGTGTGTGTGTGTGTGTGTGTGTGTGTGTGTGTAGGGTGTAGGGTGTAGGGTGTACTTGAGTGAAAAAGGAAATGGGTTTGGAGGATGATTAGATCAGGATCTGTTTTAAGTTGTGGATGGTATCACTTTCCTCCACCTTGGGGACTATGTTTTTGTGAGGGGACCTGTGAACTGAGTACAATGCCAGGTTGGGGGTAAGGAATTTCTTTTAGGTAACCAGTGGGTGGTTGTTTGGGAGTAGGGGAGTTTCATAGCTGCACAGATTTATAACCTGGCAGAGGTAAGGTTCAATGTTAGCTTTGATTATGAGAAGTCAATGGTAAAAATTTGTTTCCATTGCACGGATCGAAAAAGTGCTCCCAACGCAGGAACTAAGTGAAGGGTGGCAAATTTTTGACCAGCCTAGCATGACTGAATTTTGGAGCAGCGCTAAGGTGGGACCTTATGATAGGACTTATGCAGGATTAAGGTTGCAGTGGACATATTGCCGACAGTGTCTTGCATGTGTTTGGGTTCTGGGTTTTGTGGTATAATATGGTATAACAGCAAGGCAGGGTATATCATCTTGTTGAGCAATGGTGTTTTGGTATTGGAGTAAGGTGAAAGTAAACTGGACAACTTTTATGAGATGGTGTGCATGCTCTCCTAGGAGAGAACAGAGATAGTTAAGAGACGTCTATGCCGCGAAAATTTGGTTTTCTATTATTTGAGAGTAACAGGAACTGGTGGGATCTGAACATTTTTAAGTCATTGTGGAAGGATGTCTGGCCTCCAACGATGGGAATTTTTACGGCAAGATCATTTGGAGGATTTTATGGAATTGTCTGCATTTCAGGCATAGTATTTGGGATGGGTTGTAGCTAGGGATAGAGATGCTTTTCTGAACAGGCACAGTTCAGATGGAACCATGTTCCAATAGAAGTGATATGTACCCAAAAGGGAGGAAAAGAGAAGTTATATAATCCTAAAGTATGACAATTGGAGGTTAGGTACTGCAGGAGAAGACTGACAAGTAAACAAAGGAGGATTAAAGTGAAATAAACACAGGAAGACAAATATACACGAGACAACTGTAAATGGATGTGTGTTTTGATAGTTATCTCTAAAAAAAGACCATAGTTCTATAGGTCAGCACTATTTTCAATCTTGTACCTCTTGACCACTCAATGCATCAACTATATGGTCCTTCCCTTATTTAGGCTTTAAGATAAATAAGACCGGAATAAGTGATAACAACAATTCACAACTCCCAATATTACAAGAAGTTTATTTGGCTTAATATTCTAGATATGCTGCACTGACTACTAAACTAACTGATAAAGAATCTGCTTGCGATCATTTAAAACTTCTAAATGTTCTATTTTTATTATATTCATCTTTCATCAAAAGGTATCCCACTTTGGGACATGATCGATCCTAAGAAAGTAGTTCCCCGTACTACCTTTTTCCTGCAAGTATTGAAGAGCATTCTTAAGCCCTGTCAGCAATTGTGAAGATTTTAATATTGCACTTTCTTGCCCAAATCTGCTGGATGTACAACAATTAATGACATGTAATGAACAGAAATGGAAAATTAAATGAAATACTGCTTTGCCAATAAACCGAATATAGAAATGAAGTATCCTGAGTGACATTACGTAGAAGACTACTAAGAAAAAGATCAGAGACAATCTGAAACCTGTGCTGTTTGGTGTGCTCATAATCCAATGAGTTGCAGAACACTAAAGCTGATCCTCTCTCTGACACGATAAACGGGTATGAGCTGTCAAATACATCAATTCCAGACTCTACCAGTTTAAGAACCATATCTGGATTCCAACAACCATGAGTAATACGGGGCTTGTCTTCTGGAAGTAACTTCTGAAACAGTAATGGTAAACGAACATCACTATATGAGAAAATATCAATGAAGATAATAATACAACGATTTATTATGTCAACTGAACATATATTAAATATATGAACTGTAGTGAGCAAAGAAAAGAATTTATTTTGAAAATAATTATAGCTAAGTCCTGAACATAAGAAACATGAAGAGCATTCCATCTTTTTCCAATAGGCAGTGCAATACTGTGGAGGGTGACAAAATACATGTAATTTGTGTGAATCACTATGCACAAATCGCAAATTTTATCAATGTTAGCAGTGTTGATCTCAAAGCATAATTGTTATAACAAAAAAGGATAAGTGTGACAATTCAACAAACCAGTCATCCGATGAACCTGACATACATTGCTAGCTTCTTTTGCATCTAAAATATTTCATTTTTGCAAACCTATCAAGAAAAGCTGACGTAGCATGGAAGTAGTAGTAAAAAGGTGGTGTAGATAAAATTGATCATAACAAGTACAGGGTGTCTCAAAAGGTATGCTACAACTTCAGTGTATTATAGCACATAAACTAATTAAGATATTCACACCATGTTTGGCTTATGAGACTGACATGCAAAGTTTCGTTTGGGTGTATTCCAGATTGTTGTGAATGAAGCATAATGACAACAGTTCAATATAAGGCTCAGTGTATGGAATGTTTTATTCAGACCAAATCAGACACACAGGTTCATACGAACTCCCAAACATGTTAAGGGAGTATCCACCCTTCCAGATATCAATACTTCAATGGTACAGGGATTTTATGCAGACAAGAAGTGTTAATGTGAAGCATCATACTAGCTCACCTGGGAGAAATGACACTGACACAGAATGGATACAGTTGCCTTTCCAACATTCACCACAGAAGTCTGTTCAGAGGGCGCCGCAGGACTGCAAATCCCAAGGGATAACTGTGCATTCGGTCCTTCAGAAACATTTACAAATGTACTGTTGTGCATATTGAAACCAGGTGACAAGCCACAATGTACGCCTTTCACTGTGGACGTTCTTCACTGATTAGAGGGAAGATGGAAATTTTCTAAATAACCAAATATTTCCTGGCAAAGCTATGTTCCACATGTGGAGTGTGGTAAACAAACACAATGTTTGTATCCAGGGGACAACCAATCTGGATACTGTGATGGAAAGGGTATGTGAATGTGTAGTGTTGTTTGATGAGTGGTCATATTGTAGGACCATTTCCTTTCTCGGGGGAAGGGGCAAAAACAAAAAATCATTAATTCTAACAATTACCTTGAGATGCTAGAGCCGTTTGCATTGCAACAACTGGCTGACTGCTAAGAAACAATCTTTTCCAACAAGATGTTGCACTTCCACATTGAGCTCAGTCAGTGTGGGATGTTCTAGACCAGGTATTTTCAGATCGCTGGATTGCCAGGAGTGATCCAATTCCCTGGCCTCCTAGGCCTCATGACATTACACTAATGGACTTCTTCTAAGTGCCTGTCCCACACATAAATGATTTAAATAACTGAATAGTTGCTGCCATTACCACAGTTGATGTGAACATGTTGTGACAGGCATTGGTAGAGCCCGAATACAAACTAGATGTTGTGCATGCCACCAAACGCATACATGTTGAAATTGACTGAACATCATAAAAACTATGTGTGATAGTGTGTCGTGTAAACCAAACGCAGATTGAACATTTTAATTAGTTTGGATACTATAACACATTATAATTGTAAGTACATTTTGAGACACCATGTATTTCTAGATATGAAAAGTTTAATTTCATTAGTCTGAAGAAAGGCAATTCACACCATGGGATGATACTTATGAATTTTAAAAATGACAAAAAGGAAGACAACAACTAACAGAACTCTTTACAGTAAAGAAACAAGTACAAGATAATTTAAGAGAGTCCAAATTGTCAAATTTACATTGCAGGACTGATGATGAATGGCATACAACAAATTTTCTAACAAAAAATACCAATGACAGTATAAAGACTTTGGGACTATTTATTTAGTTCTGCTACATATAAAAAACATACTTACTCATAAAGCATAAAACCTGCATTACTACTCACTAAACGAAATACTTTTCAGACTTACTACAGTCTCCTGGATCACTTCTCTGATGCTAGAGAATGTAATTTTCTCCACATCTGGTCCATTGGTATGTAGGCCATCAATAACAAAGCCAGATACAGGGTGCTGAGCTGCAGCTCTGGCTGATTCTTGTCTTGCATGTACGCTGTATCCTCCTTCAATTACTGCGAAGAGGCTACTGCTTTGTAATGTCTGAAAAACATCACATTTCACGAAGCGTGATGAAACGACACAGCTATGAGTAAATATATCACAACACAGGCTAATGTCAGTACTAAGTAACATTTCAAAAAAATTAAGAAAGACATATTTTACTCTAATGTGATTTGTTAAAAGTACTGAATTCTTATGCTGCTGAGCCCAGAATACAACAATCTGATTGCAGGATCCATCAATGAACTAACTAGTGTTTTGCTCCAGTAACACTTTCAGTATTAATCACTCAAAAGCTAGCCATTTCATAAAACACTGACACACAGAGGTAGCTTGGCTGGCATTTTCATTACTACCAGCAACTGGTAGTTGCACTCTTATTTATAAACCAGGAAGCCACGCAAATCAAAAATTGTTTTCCGTGTGCAAGGTTTTGGAGCCAATGGCTCCTTCTTCCAACAGAAGGGTTGGAGGCGAAGGCCTGGAGAGGATTAGGAAAAGGGTTGGAGTTCAAAACCCATCCAGAACCCCAGGTCAGGGGAGACTTACCACAAGGGATAAGAAGGAAAGACTGACTGTTGGGGACTGCACTGGCTCCAAAAACCTTCATACATTACACCTTCTTTTATAAGTGTGTTCTCCTGCCACTGTTTGGTGGGTAGATGTTTTTATCTATCCAATTACTTTGTTGTTGTTGTTGTTATTGTCTTCGTCTGAAGACTGGTTTGATGCCGTTCTCCATGCTACTCAATCCTGTGCAAGTCTCTTCATCCGAGTAACTACTGCAACCTACATCCTTCTGAATCTCCTTACTGTATTCATCTCTTGGCCCCCCTCTATGATTTTTACCCCTCACACTCCCCCCAATGATAAGCTGGTGAGGCACTGACATTTCAGAATGTTTCCTACCAACCAGTCTCTCCTTCTAGTCAGACACTGCCACAAACTTCTTTTTTCCCCAATTCCATTCAGTACCTCCTCCTTAGTTACATGATCTACCCATCTAATCTTCAGCATTCTTCTGTAGCACCACATTTCAAAAGCTTCTATTCTCTTCTTGTCTAAACTGTTTATTGTCCACGTTTCAGTTCCATATATGGCTACACTCCAAACAAATATTTTCAGAAAAGACTTCCTGGCACTTAAATCTATACTCAATGTTAACAAATTCTTCTTTTTTAGCAATGCCTTTCTTGCCATTGCCAGTCTTCTCTTTTAGTCTACATCTAATATCCTCTCTACTTCAATCATCATCAGTTATTTTGCTGCCCAAATAGCAAAACTCATCTATTACTTTAACTGTATCATTTACTAATCTAATTCTCTCAGCACTGCCTGATTTAATTCAACTACATTCCATTAGCCTAGTTTTGCTTTTGTTGATGTTCATCTTATATCTTCCTTTCAAGACAGTGTCCATTCCATTCAAATGCTCTTCCAAGTCCTTCACTGTCTCTGACAGAATTGCAATGGCATCAGCAAACCTCAAAGTTTTTATTTCTTTTCCCTGGACTTTAATTCCTACTCCAAATTTTTCTTTTGTTTCATTTATGTTCGCTCAATATACAGATTGAATAACATAGGGGATAGATGAAGATGAAATGGGAGATACGATACTGTGTGAAGAGTTTGACAGAGCACTGAAAGACCTGTGTCGAAACAAGGCCCCAGGAGTAGACAGCATTCCATTAGAACTACTGATGGCCTTGGGAGAGCCAGTCCTGACAAAACTCTACATCTGGTGAGCAAGATGTACAAGACAGGCGAAATACCCTCAGACTTCAAGAAGAATATAATAATTCCAATCCCAAAGAAAGCAGGTGTTGATAGATGTGAAAATTACCGAACTATCAGTTTAATAAGCCATGGCTGCAAAATACTAACAAAAATTCTTTACAGACAAATGGAAAAACTGGTAGAAGCCGACCTCGGGGAAGATCAGTTTGGATTCCGTAGAGGCAATACTGACCTTATGACTTATCTTAGAAGAAAGATTAAGGAAAGGCAAACCTACGTTTCTAGCATTTGTAGACATAGAGAAAGCTTTTGACAATGTTGACTGGAATACTCTCTTTCAAATTCTAAAGGTGGCAGGGGTAAAATACAGGGAGCGAAAGGCTATTTACAATTCGTACAGAAACCAGATGGCAGTTAGAAGAGTCGAGGAGCATGAAAGGGAAGCAGTGGTTGGGAAGGGAGTAAGACAGGGTTGTAGCCTCTCCCCGATGTTATTCAATCTGTATATTGAGCAAGCAGTAAAGGAAACAAAAGAAAAATTCGGAGTAGGTATTAAAATCCATGGAGAAGAAATAAAAACTTTGAGGTTTGCCGATGATGATGTAATTCTGTCAGAGACAGCAAAGGAGTTGGAAGAGCAGTCGAATGGAATGGACAGTGTCTTGAAAGGAGGATATAAGATGAACATCAACAAAAGCAAAACAAGGATAATGGAATGTAGTTGAATTACGTCGGGTGATGCTGAGGGAATTAGATTAGGAAATGAGACACTTAAAGTAGTAAAGGAGTTCTGCTATTTGGGGAGCAAAATAACTGATGATGGTCGAAGTAGAGAGGATATAAAATCAAGACTGGCAATGGCAAGGAAAGCGTTTCTGAAGAAAAGAAATTTGTTAACATCGAGTATAGATTTAAGTGTCAGGAAGTCATTTCTGAAAGTTTTGTATGGAGTGTAGCCATGTATGGAAGTGAAACATGGACAATAAATAGTTTGGACAAGAAGACAATAGAAGCTTTCAAAATGTGGTGCTACAGAAGAATGTTGAAGATTAGCTGGGTAGATCACGTAACTAATGAGGAGGTATTGAATAGGACTGGGGAGAAGAGAAGTTTGAGGCACAACTTGACTAGAAGAAGGGATCGGTTGGTAGGACATGTCCTGAGGCATCAAGGGATCACAAATTTAGTATTGGAGGGCAGCATGGAGAGTAAAAATCGTAGAGGGAGACCAAGAGATGAATACACTAAGCAGATTCAGAAGGATGTAGGTTGCAGTAGGTACTGGGAGATGAAGGAGCTTGCACAGGATAGATTAGCATGGAGAGCTGCATCAAACCAGTCTCAGGACTGAAGACCACAACAACAACAACAGGGGATAGGCAACAACTCTGTCACATTCCCTTCTCAACCATTGCTTCCCTTCCATGCCCCTTGACTCTTATAACTGCCATATGGTTTCTGTACAAACAGTATATAGTCTTACATCCCTGTATTTTACCCCTGCCACCTTTAGAATTTGAAAGCGAGTATTCCAGTCAACTTTGTCAAAAGCTTTCTCTAAATCTACAAATGCCATAAACGTAGGTTTGCCTTTCCTTAACCGACCTTCTATAAGAAGTTGTAGGGTCAGTACAGCCTCGTGCGTTCCAACGTTTCTCCAGAATCCAAACTGATCCTCCTCAAGGTTGGCTTCTACCAGTTTTTCCACTCTTCTATAAAGAATGGGTGTTAGTATTTTGCAACCGTGACTTACTAAACTGATAGTTCAGTAATGTTCACACCTGTCAGCACCAGCTTTCTTTGTAATTGGATTTATTACATTTCTCTTTAAGTCCAAGGATATTTCACCTGTCTTATACATCTTGCACATCAGACGGACTAGTTTTGTCATGGGTGGCTCTCCCAAGGATATGAGTAGTCCTTGTATATGCCCGGCACATTGTTTCATCATAGGTCTTTCAGTGCTCTGTCAAATTCTTTACGCAGTACCGTATCTCCCATTTCATCTCTATCTACGTCCTCTTCCATTTCCATAATATTACCCTTAAGTATATCACCCTTGTATAGCCCCTCTATAATACTCCTACCTTTCTGCTTTCCTTCCTTTGCTTAAGACAGTTTTTCCACCTGAGCTCTTGATATTCATACAAGTTGTTCTCTTTTCTCCAAAGATCTCTTTTATTTTACTGTAGGTGGTATTTATCTTTCCCTTATTGATATATGCTTCTACATCCTTACATTTGACCTCTAGCCATTCCTGCTCAGCCATTTTGCACTTCCTGTCAATCTCACTTTTTAGAAGTTTATATACCTTTTCGCCTGCTTCATTTACTGCATTTTTATATTTTCTCATTTCTTCAATTACATTCAATATCTCTTTGTTAACCAAGAATTTGTACTAGCTCTCATCATTTTTACCTACTTGATCCTCTGCTGCCTTCACTATTTCATCTCTCAAAGCTATCCATTCCTCTTCTACTGTATTCCTTTCCCCTGCTCTTGTCAGTCAAAAAGTTTCCTAATGCTCCCTTTGAAACTCTCTACAACCTCTACTTCTTTCAGTTTATTTCAGTATATCAAGGTCTTGTCTCCTTAAATCTCTACTCAGTTTCTTGTGTTTTAATCTACAGTTAATAACCAATAAATTGTGCTCAGAGTCCACACCTGCCCCTAAAAATGTCTTAAATTTAAAATCTGGTTCTGAAACCTCTGTGTTATCCTTATGTAATCAATCTGAACCCATCCGGTGTCTCCAGGTCTCTTCCATGCATACAACCTTCTTTCATGATTCTTAAACCAAGTGTCAGCTATGACAAAATTATGCTCTGTGCAAAATTCTACCAGGTGGCTTCCTGTTTCGTTTCTTTCCCCCAGTCCATATTCACGTACTATTTTTCCTTCTCTTCCTTTTCCTACTACTGAATTACAGTCACTCATGACTATTAAATTTTTGTATCCCTTATTAATAATTTATTTTATCTCATCATAAATTTGTTCCATCTCTTCATCATCTGCTGAGCTAGTTGGCATATAAACTTGTAGTACTATGATGGATGCGGGCTTCATGCTTATTGGCTATAATGTGTTCAATATGCTGCTCATACTAGTTTACCCACATTCCTATCTTCTTATTCATTATTAAACCTACTAACCCTATTTGATTTTGTGTTTATAGCCCTGCATCCACCTGATCAGAAGTCCTGTTCCCCCTGCCACTGAACTTCAGTAACTCCCACAATATCTAACTTTAACCTAACCATTTCCCTTTTTAAATTTTCTGACCTGCCTGCCAAATTAAGGGATATGATATTCCATGCTCTGATTCGTAGAATGGCAGCTTCGTTTCTCCTGATAACGACATCCTCCTGAGTAGTCCCTGCCCAGAGATCCGAAGGGGGGACTATTTTGCCTCCAGAATAATTTACCCAAGAGGATACCATCATCATTTAACCATACATGGCCGTATCAGTCAATCATCTGGGCTGTTGCACCTGCAACTACTGAAAGGCTGCTGCCCTTCTTCAGGAACCACACATTTGTCTGGCCTCTCAACAGATACCCCTCCACTGTGGTTGCACCTACAGTACAGCTATCTGTGTCACTGAGATATGCAAACCTCCCCACTAACAACAAGGTCCATGGCTCATTATATAGTCAAAAATTGATTATTTTTGTTACTCTATTAACAAAGTATCACAGATCCATCAGTCTCTGCCCATCAATGTATTCTTAACTTTAAAGCCATAACTACAACAGTTCAAACTCCAATTATTTTGAATGTCTTCATGTTTATGAGCAGCAGTGGCTTTTCTGATATTACATGCCAGGCCAAATCATCTGAGTAACAAAAATAAGCACTAATTAAATTAAGCAGTTTCTTTTAAAACTACTGTCTGTTTAATAAGTGGTACATCGCAATGCTCATCACATCATCATAGTACTGTCCATTTTATATCCACTGCTGGGTAATAGCCTCCTCCAGAATTTGCCATGCATTTCTGTGTATAATTGTATGCCTCTTGTTACTGTTGCATGTTTTTAGTGTCATCCACCCACATTTCACTAGGTCACCTTCTTAGTCTTTTGTTATATCTTGGCATCCAGTGAAATACAAGGTGTCTACACTGAAATACCATGTTAGCTGACGCAGTTTAAAAATAGTAAATCTTTCTTCGTTTCAGGTCTGACTTGTCTGTTGGGTGCGAAAGGATCTAAAGTAGCTGCCTAATTTTTATCAACATTTGACACATTTTCACTGTTGTCTGCCCAAGTGAAAATTGCATCAGTTCAGGAAAAGGTACAAACTGTGCTTTGGTATGCAGAGTTTAAACCCACTGTTATGGTGCAAAAGCAGTTTTGTTCTTTTTGCAGAGAAACAGCACCAAATGCAAAGAGGATAAAAGCATGGCGCAAGCAGTTTCTGGATACTGGCAACATTCTGAAGCAGCATGCAGAGGGTCGCCGTGGCTCTGAAAAGCAAGCTGAGAATGTTTGCCAAGTCCATGCAAATCATTTCATCAGGTTTCATGAGAACTTCACATGCCATGTGCAACTGTTTGTAAGGTCTTCAAAAAGTGGTTGCATCTATATTCATACAAGGTGCTGATTCTGCAGCCATAAAGTCTGCAACAGTGGTATGGATTTCCACTTGAAATGTTTAACTGAATCGACCAGAAATGTGCTTTCTTATCAAGTGTTATGTTATCTGATGAGGCCACATTCCATGTATCTGAAACTGTGAATAAGCATAACGTTCACATTTGGGTGCCACTGAATTCACTGGGAAAAGGTGTGTGAGAGCATGAAAGTGAATGTTTGGAGAGACTTTTGTGCAACAATGTAACTGGACTGTTCTTTGCTAAGGAATGACGTACCTAGACGTGTTGGATATGTCTGCTTTTCCCCGAGGCTGAAGACCTGTAACCAAACCTTTGGTTTCAACAACATTGTGCACCACATCACTTGTCATTGGCTGTTTGGACAACTCTCAATCAGACATTTGCAGGGCACTGAATTGGATGAGATGGACCCATGAACTGGCCCTCCTTGATCTCCTGATATCATTCCAATCGATTATTTTTTCTTTTTTCATTTTTGTTTTTCCTGGAGCTACGTGGAAGACAGGATGTTTGCCACTGCAGTGCAGGACCTTCAAGACTTCCTTATTCAAGAGTGGAAGTCATAGGTACCATCCCTCCAGACATACTGCAAAGGACCTGGATGGAAACTGAATACAGACTACACATTCTAAGTGTCACTGCAGAGGCTCAAGTGTAAGTGTTTTGATTTGATTTTTTAACTTAACTTGACATACAACTTATTTTTGTGAAGGAAATAAATTGATTTCATTTAATCTTGTGTTGAGAGCAATTTGAATATAGCATTTTGATACAGACACCCTGAACTTTTGTGATCTATCTACCATCTATTCACATGACTATATGCCTACCGACGTCCATTTCATGTTCATTACTCTCACATTAATACCTTTTACTCCAGTCTACTGCCTATTATCTCTCACAGATATCAATATGAACCTTCAAATTGCCTGCTGAGCAAAAACTAGTAAAACCCTACTTAGTTTACCTAATTCCCTCAAAGACATTTTTACTATTCTGTTCATTTCTTTTGCTATTCAGCCAAGTCTTCTGAATATAAAAATTCCTCAACTAGCTCTGAGACTTCAGTGTTAATTTGTACTATTTTTTCCTGAAGCACTGATAACAGATTATTTTAGATCTATGATAACTGATTTCCAGGTCTACTTTTAAACTTGCTTTATTAAGTTGTTCTATTTGCTCAAGAAACATCAGCAAATGAAGGTGGTTCATATATGTTCCACTAACATATTCTGTCTACATTTTCCCAGTCTAATACTCTGAATACCGGCCAGGTTAGCCGAGAGCACTAATGTGGTGCTTCCTGGACTTGGGTAGGCGTGCCGGCCCCAGATCGAATCCGCCCGGAGGATTAACAATGAAGGCCGGTGTGTCGGCCAGCCTGAATGTGATTTTTAGGCAGTTCTCCACATCCCACTACATAAATACCGGGACGGCCCCCATGTCCTGCCTCAGTTACATGATTCGCATACATCTCAACACGTTCACACTATCCCATGGATTGCACTAGATGCAGACAGCTGGGGTACACTAATTCCGTCCCAGGGGGTACGGGGTGGTGACAGGAAGGGCATCCAGCCACCCCTTAACATTAACCTTGCCAAATCCAACCCTAACCATGCCGACCCTGCAAAACTGCAGGATAAAGGCACAGGCATAAGAAGAAGAATGCTCTGAATACTCCAAAACTCTTTCAACTGAGAATTCTGGCTACGGAGATGAAGTCTAATGGAAGATCTAGTAAGAACATGAACTTTCTTCAGAGTATTACCATAAGGAGAATCAACTGCATTGTTACTCATGTGCTGTTAATACAGATTTCATTCAAAATGGGGTCAAAATATTTCTCAGAAGTTATGACCCACAGGCATAGTAGCAATTCAGACTCAATGCTCCATTCTACAATTTGCTCATGACTCACAAGTGGCCTGTTGTTACCACCATATAGCGGAGACACTGAATTGCAGATAGGCACAACAAAAAAGACTGTCACAAATAAGCTTTTGGTTATCAAGGCTTTCATCGAAAATAGACAAAAAAAACCACACACACACACACACTCACTCACACACGAAAACGCAACTCACACGCACGTGACTGCAGTCTCTGGCAATTCAACTGAAGCCAGCAATGGCCTGTTGTGCTATATCCACATCTGGAGCCACATTGTTCCTGTGCCAGACTGACATCAAGAGTTTTTTTCTAGGTGATTGGTGATAATGTTTGTGAAAATTTAAAGTAAAACAATTACTGCATTGTTCCAGTCTTGGAGAAGTACCATCTGGCATGCACATTCAATAAATAATTTTGCAGGCTCCTTTTGCATTAATTTTCCTCCCAATTCAGCCATTTCTATTGAGCTACCATAATCTTCTTCTAACTTTCCTTTCTTCACACCTCGAATAGCTTTCTATATCTCATCTGTCATTACTTCACGAATAATATATTTGCATTAGTAACCATCTTTGTTTGCGATTCCCCCCTTTGAACTACACAACCAGTTTAAGAAATCTTTGAAAGCTTATAAATGTTTTTTCACTTCTTAACTGCTATACTACCTGTTGTCTTAACTGACAAATGTGATACCCACAAAAAGTAAATTTTGGTATTGTTTTCTTCACACTCTTATTTTTTTCAAATGTTTCCACCACTCAAACTTACTTGATGGAGCGGACATGTACCAGAATCATTTCCCTCCCTCTTCATTCTGTTTGAGAATGGTGTGCAGGAAAAAAATTGGTACCTCTCTGTCTGTATTCAAATTTCTCAATTTTATTGTCATGGTCATTATGGTAAAACTGGAGGAAGTAGTACACTTCTTACTTCTTATTGGGATGTAACACATCACAGCCTTTGAGAGTAGAGTCTCTACGGGGTGCATAGAACCAAACTTCTGAAATTTACTGAGTTCCAGAAACACAAAAAAGCGCAGTTGCTTTAAAAATACACTGTCTGACAAAAACTGTTAAGCATCTGGAAGTGGCTGAGGGAAAAAAATGGAACTTCATAGGTTGAGGGGGACTTGAAATTATTTCAGTGTTTACATTATTGAGCAAAATATATAAAGAAATTGTCAGTATCAGCCCACATATCAGTATGGCATTGCACCTCCTCTGAACTGGACGTATGCACTGATTCGGCAGTGAAGACATTGTATCCTTTCCCGAAGCAAGCTGGTATACAACTGTTGTAACTGATCTTTGGTATCCTGGGTACTAGCACTGAGATGAAGTTGAAATCCAAGCTGGTCCCACACATGTTAAATCAGGGACAGATATGGGGATTCTGTTGGCCATGAGAGTATGTCCAAATCATGTAGTCAGTTCATAGAGACATTTGGCACGCATGGATGTGCAGCATTTTGCAACAGTATCATGGTGTCATTTTTCAGCACGAGAGATAATACATGAGACTGTAGGCTATCCATGACATACCACTGTGCCATCGAAATTCCCTCAGTCACTACCAGCTGTGACCTAATGTCACATACTACGTCTCTCCACACCACGACACCAAGAGTAACACCGCTGTGCCTCCACAAAACATTGGAAGGATGGGAATCTTCTGTGGTCACCACCATACTAGTCGACACAGGCATACAGGGTAATGTAGAACTGTGATTCACTGCTGAACACAGCGCAACATCATTCATCAGCAAGCCATGCTTCTCATCAGTCACAGCACCACTCTAAATAAAGACATTTGCACTGTTACGTTAAATGCAGTCTACTCACGGTATGGTTATCACCTGGTCTGGTTGCTGCTACTCTCTGGCCAATGGAATGGGATGGCATAGAATCTTGCAGGGAGTCCATTACGTGTTCCCGAATGGCCTAGGGTTCCCGGCAGTGTAAGGTGCACAATATGGTGATCTTCCTTTTATGGTGGTCAGACACGGTCGACCAGAACCTCACCGATTATGCCCCCCACAAGCTCCCATGCCGTCCATCATCTAGCCAGTGTCACATCCAAACGCCCCACAAATCTGCATATTTCCTGATTCGACCAACCGGCCAAATGGAGGCACACAACCATGACACCCCATTCAAACTCTGTCCGGAGCTGATAATGCTGTCTCACACCAGTTCCTTCACAGTGATAACATGTGACACTGTTCATGCCCCTTATAACCCTACCAGGACTGGTGACAATGCTACAAATGGGGACACTAATGCACTCTGGTGACCATTCTATCTGTTACAGAGAATTGTAGCTTTACTTATTTCGACATCCATCAATGGTGTGGATGTATATTAAGTTACACTGACATCTGACCACACCCTCTAGGTGCAGCACTTTTTTTGTCGGACAGTGTAGTTTTACAAGTTCTTACAATAAATATCTATGATGTTTACCTTCCCATATCTCAGCTAACAAATACTTCACAGGTGTCAATGATTCCAGTGATAACTGATTGTGTAGCCATATAATACTGGGTCTTTTTGACTAATAACATAGTTTTCATTATATTTATTTACTATGGCTGTATGTCCACCTTTGCACTGACTGCAGTCCATCTTGAACTTGAAGCCTTTTGTACCAATTTTCTAACAGCGAAATCTCCCTATACACAATTGCGTCTGCTGAAAACTGCTTCAAAAAGCTCATTGCCTGCTAGGTTGCTTGCATACATTGTGAACAACAATGGTCCTAAACCACTTCTCTGAAAAAAATGCTAGACACTGTTTTCCCTTCTGATGATGTTACCCCTTTAAGAATGACTTATTGGGTTCTGCTTGCTAGGGAGTCTTCAGTTCATTCATATATCTGCTCAGATATTCTGTAGGCACATATCTAGTTAACTAGGCAATGGTTTAGAATTTTATTGGAGGCATTTTAGATGTCAGAAAATATAATATCAACTTTGACTCCATTGCATACGGCACTCTGAACCTTGTGAACAAGCAGACTAAACTGAGTTTCACGTCTTTGTGGAACTACAATGAGGTGAAAAAAGTCACAGGATAGTGATATGCACATATGCAGATGGCAACAATATCACGTACACAAGGTATAAAAGGAAAGTGCACTGGTGGAGCTAACATTTGCACTCAGATAATTCATGTGAAAAGATGTATGATGTGATTACAGCTGCACAATGGGAATTAACAGATCTTGAACGTGGAATGGTAGTTCGAACTAGACTTATGGGACATTCAATTTCGGAAATCGCTAGGGAAGTCAATATTCAGAGATTATTAGTGTCAAGTGTGTGCTGAGAACACTGTCTTTCGGGCATTACCTCTGATCACAGACAACACAGTGGCTGATGGCCTTCACTTAATGACCGAGAGCAGCATAGTATGCATAGAGTTGTCAGTATCAAAAGACAAACAACACTAAATGAACTACAGAAATCAACATGGGACGTATGATGAACGTGCCCGTTAAGACACTGTGGTGAAATTTGATGTTAGCAGGCTATGGTAGCAGATGACAAGTGTGAATGCCTTTGCTAACAGCACAACATTGCCTGCAGTGTCTCTCCTGGACCCATGTTTGGTTGGACCCTTGACAACTGGAAAATTGTGGCCTGGTCAGATGACTCCAGTTTTCAGCAGGTAAGAGCTGATGGAAGGGTTCAAGTGTGGCACAGACTCCACGAAGCCATGGAACCAGGTTATAAACTAGGCACTGTGCAAGCTGATGATGGCTCCACAAGGGTATG
Organism: Schistocerca serialis cubense; assembly: GCF_023864345.2. Lineage (NCBI taxonomy): Eukaryota > Metazoa > Arthropoda > Insecta > Orthoptera > Acrididae > Schistocerca > Schistocerca serialis. Next base: position 142,211,693 of record NC_064642.1, on the reverse strand, counting down.
GGCTGTGTTTACATGGAACGTACTGGGTCCTCTGAACCAACTGAACCAATTATTGACTGTAAATGGGCGTGTTCAGCTGCTTGGAGACCATTTGCAGCTATTCATGGACTTCATGTTGCCACAAAGTGATGGAATTTTTATGGATGACAATGTGTCATATCACCAGGCCACAATTGTTCACGACTAGATTGAGGAATATTCTGGGCAATTCAAGCAAATGATTTGGCCTCCCAGATTGCCCAACATGAATTCTATTGAATATTTATGGGACAGAGTTGAGAGGTTAGTTCATACACAAAATCCTACACTGGCCACACTTTCACAATTATGGACAGCTATAGAAGCAGCATGGCTGATATATTTCTGCAGGGGACCTCCAATGACTTGAGTCCATGCCATTTCGAGTTGCTACATTATGCCAGGAAAAGGAGGTCCAACACGATATCAGGGGGTATCCCATGACTTTTGTTGCCTTAGTGTACACTGCTTCCTACTAAGGAGCTTGTTGTTTTGAAAAAAGTCATCACATACAAGCATAATGCATGTTCCACAATCATTTTGCAAGTTGCAAAGGTATAAGTAGAATCTCACCCAAGTTGGCCGGTACCGATATGTCAAATTTATTCAATATCAGGCACGTTGAAACTTATCAGTGTCTTATTCTTATGCTTCAGTGAGGATTTGTTTCCTTGTTTGCTGATTTATGGAACAGCACTGAAACTCCATCTCATTTCCATTCAATGCTCAAATAGTCACACTGAAAACTAAGGATTGCTTTCTTCCTGTGTATAGAGGATACAGCAGATAATTATTCCCACAGTGAATGCTGAAAATCAGAGCAATGCAATGTACTTTACCTATATATTAATGGATCAAAACACTTAAATTTTGCTGAACATGGGTTGCTTTCCTGTGTATGTGACTAAGACTTTGACACTGAAGCTGACACAAACTGCACACACCTTTGATGCCTTATGCCTCCGAACACAGTGTTTAAGAAACTCTGATGTGCGATCAACACACTTCCGCGTACGTTTTTTGCTGCTATGGATATCCGTATCACCATCACAGAGTGCTTGGTACATGTCAGGCTGGAAGGCTTCAATCAGATCCATGTACCTGAAACCAATTTTACTGTTGAAGCTAAACATACACTTACAATGATCACTATATGTATTTCAGACACATAAATGAATATTTATTACAGAATAAAACCAATTTTACTAACAGTACAATATATAAAATTTAACTAAAATGGACACCCACAACAAAAAATGAATCTCTCTCTTTCACTATTTTGGCTTAAATTTTGCAAAAGATGAACAAGGTAGTGTTACTGAATGGTATTTTAGATTTACCCCGTTCTCCCTCCAGAGTTGTGATAATGTCACACACAACAGTAAATCAATGCTCTTGTAAATAAACACTTAACTTCCAACAGTGAAGTGTTACTTCTAGTTCAAATTGTACTCCTGATTTGCTTGAGAAAGCAAAGGTATATTTTTTATTTGTCACTGACCACTTTCAGTTACCTTTTGTCATTAAGTAAGCTACATATACATGACAAGGGTATTTTTTAACATAATTCCAGGAAACTCAGGCTACTGTTACACAGATATTAATAAAACTTAATGCCAATGCTATTTTATTTTATAAATATAAATATCTGCTACAATGTAGATCGAGCATTAAAAAAAAATTACGGTTCTTAGAAGTTAAAAGACAGACTGAGCAGCCTTGGATAATTAATCAAAAAATATTTATATAAGTAATTTTCTAAGACTAATTAGTCTTTTAGAATCTCTATCCTGGAATATGAATGTCCAAAGTTCTCCTGGTGTTGCGATAATAAATGTTTTTATTGGCACCTTCCTCAAACATTGTTGTTGCATGAAGTAATGCAACATAAATGACTATGTTTGCATTGATTCTTCAGCATGATAGAGGACGTACATACATTCCTTAGGATTAACTCTGCTGATTATTCTGGCCATTTTTTCCTGTGCTTTCAGAATTTCACCAAAATGACAAAAGTGTCTGCAAATCATTATGCTAAAAAATAATTGAGACTGGAATAACCCCATGTATACCATCCTTAGATGACCAATAATGACTGCATCCTTTAGCTTCTGCAGAAAGCAGAACACAGTCATGTTATTCTTTCACAGACAATGACTAACACATCTGCCTAATTTTAACTTGAAATAAATATCTTACAGATGCATTAATTTACTTTCCTTTCCTTTATTTAGTCTTAGAATCATGTGGTTTGTTTTACCACAGTTGCAAATGAGTTCATTAAGATCAAAATTAATTCACTGCTGACTACTATTTCCTTTATTAATTTATTTTTTATTTTCACGTCTAGTTCTGTAGGACCAAATTAAGGAGCAAAACTCCAAGGTCATGGAACATGTCAATACATGAAATTACAACATAAAAGTATTAGCAGATAAAATAAAATGTTTATGACCAAAAAAAAAAAAAAAAATCAAGCCACAAGTATAAGTAAACGCAATCAACAATGTAACACAAGAATCAGCTCAATTTTTCAAGGAACTCCTCGACAGAATAGAAAGAGTGACTCTTCAGTTTCAATTTGAAAGTGTGTGGATTACTGCTAAGATTTTTGAATTCTTGTGGTAGCTTATTGAAAATGGATGCAGCAATATATTGCACACCTTTCTGCGCAAGAGTTAATAAAGTGTGATCCAAATGCAGATTGGATTTCTGCCGATTATTAACTGAGTGAAAGCCACTAATTCTTGGGAATAAGATGATATTGTTAACAAGAAACGAAAGTAAAGAATATATATATTGAGAGGCCAACGTCAAAATACCCAGACTAGTGAACAGGGGTTGACAAGAGGTTCACAAACTTATACCGCTTATAGCCCAAACTGCCCGTTTCTGAGCCAAAAATTGGAAGAGTTGCCATATGATGATGTTTTAATGCTGTGGTCATCTGGATAAGACTACTGGATGACCTCTTACATAAGTAGAGAAATGTTTATTGCAAGTAATGGAAGGAATGTCCTCGTAGCATTCCTTTTGATAGTTTCAATAAATGATTCACATAGTTATACAGAAGATCATCCAGTTGGCAGGGATGCTGATGATCATAACACTTTATAAATAGATCATATGTTGCAGGAAACATTACTTCAATAATGAAATTAGAAAACTGTTTAATTATTCTTTAATTTTTTGATAAGGAATTGTCAATGGTGTAGTACTGCAGAATTTATAAAGGATTGTACCTACTATTTCATGTGTTAACAGATTCTAACAAGTGAGCGGCCACTTTAACACGCCCTGTACTTACTTACAGTGTTATATTCTGTTGGAATAATTCTGATTTCTTACAAATGTTTTGAAAATACAAACTTCATCGCTCTGTTTTTTTAAAACTTTTTAAAGCATCACACACTCAAAATAAAATCACAGAAAATTTATTTGTAAATACAAGAATTATATTTTAATGCATTCATGAATTAGTTCATAACAATCATTTGATTATTTGTGTGGGGGATCAAGGTTCTAAGCACAAATCTTATGAATGTTTTAACAGTTAATTTCATCTATATTATATAGTATGAGGGTGCGGTGAAAATTAATGCTGCTAAATTTTTTATTCTGTTCTCAATATGGACTAGGTATTACATGTCATGTATATTTATCAGTCCAACCCCCAGTTTGCTTATGCAAGATGCAACCCTCTGCTGTTAGAGGGCTGAGAATTGCAGCATGTAACATGGCTGTGTGCAACATAACTACTGTACGTTGATGTGAGAAAACTTAAAGCATGAATTCAAAGACTTCACCCACACATGAAACACCCACTCCTTCAGCATGACAATGCCAGACCACAACGAGCACTGCGACATCTGCCACAATCTGACATTTTGGGTTCACTGTCGTTGATCATCCTCCACACAGTCCCAACTTGGCCCTATCTTATGTTCATCTGCTTCAATGACAATATTGCAAAGAACAGATTACTGCTCACCGTATAGTGGAGATGATACATCACAGATAGGCACAACAAAAAGACTGCTAACAAGTGAGCTTCAGTCAGCTTAAAGTAGGAAAAAAAGGAAGCAAAGAAGCACACACGCACGCACACACGCGTGCACCCCTCCCCCTCCGCCCCCCCCCACATGTGGACGCGCGTGCACACACACACACACACACACACACACACATATATATATATTCACTCAAGCACAACTCACACACATGAACACTGTCTCTGGTTGCCAAGGCCAGACTGCGAGCAACTGCATATGATGGTAGAGGCAATTTGCATGGTGGAGGAGGGGGATGGATAGCAGGGCCGGGGTGGGAGATGGTAAAGTGCTGCTTCTGGGAGCATACAGGGATGAGCGTGTGTTGGGAGGTGGGGTGGTGGGGTGGGTGGGTGGAGGGGGGGGGGGGGGGGGGAGCGGAACAGGAGAGAAGTGAAGAGACTGTGGTTGCATTAGTGGAATAGAAGGCTGTGTAGTGCTGGTGTTGGAGCAGGGAAGGGGACAAGTGGTTGAAGGACAGCGGCTGTCAAAAGTTGAGGCCAGAGGGTTTATAGGTACATAGGATATACTGCAGGAAGAGTTCTAACCTGCACACTTCAGAAAAGCTGGTGTTGGTAGGAACAATGCAGATGGTGCAGGCTATGAAGCAGTCACTAAAATCAAGAACATTGTGTTGGGCAATGTGCTCAGCAATTTGGTCCAGCTGTCTCTTGGCCACAATTTGTCAGTGGCCATTCGTGCAGACAGATAGCTTGTTGGTTGTCATTCTCACATAGAGTGCAGCACAGTGATTGCAGCTTAGCTTGTAGATCACGTGACTGCTTTCAAGGCCCTGCCTTGATGGAATAGATGAATGCTTGTGACTGGGATGGAGTAGGTGGTGGGGGAAGGGTGTGTGGGATAGGTCTTGCATCTAGGTCTATTAAAGGGATATGGGCCATGAGGCAAGGGGTTGGGACCAGGAGTGGGGCAGGAATGGACAAGGATATTACGTATGTTTGGTAGGCAGCGGAATACCACTGTGCGAAGGGTGGGAAGGATAGTGGGTACAATATTCCTCATTTCAGGGTAAACAAGATGTAGTCGAAACCCTGGCGGAGAGTGTGATTCAGCTGCTCCAGTCCTAAGTGGTACTGAGTCACAAGGGGAATGCTCCTTTGTGACTGCACAGTGAGAGTTTGGGAGGTGGTGGGTGACTAGAGAGATAAGGCACGGGAGGTCAGTTACTGTACAAGGTTGGGAGTGTAAGTTCAGTGTGTGAAGACCTCAGTGAGACCCTTGGCATATTTCAAGAGGGACTGCTCATCACTACAGATGCGATGACCACTGGTGGCTAGACGACCACTGGTGGCTATGCCACACGAAGAGACTTCTTGGGTATGGAATGCGTGGTGGCTGTCAAAGTAGAGGTAGGTTTCATATGGATAGAGGTACTGATGCAGCCATCTTTGAGTTGGAGGTCATTGTTGAGGAGGGTGGCTTGTTGGGTTGAGGAGGGACACATGGAGCCATGGGGGAGAAAATGAGTTCTGGAGGAATGTGGGTAAGGTGTCATCACTCTTGTTGCAGATCATGAAGATGTCAACAATGAAGCTGAACCAGGTGAGGCATCTGGGATTTGGGGAGGTTAGGAAGGATACCTCTACATGGCACCCGAATATGTTAACACAGGATGATGCGATGCAGCTGCCCATTGCTCTGTCATAGATCTGTTTGTAGGTAATACCTTTAAAGGTGAAGTAATGGAAGCTGAGGACATAGTTGGTGATAGTGACCAGGAAGGAGGTTGTGGTTTTGGAATCTGTTGGGCACTGGGAAAGGTTGTGTTCAATAGCGGTACGGCTGTGGGCATTAAGGATGTTAGTGTAAAGAGAGGTGGCATTAACAGTGACGAGCAGGAGACTGTGTGGTAAAAGAACAGGAACTAAGGAGAGTGGGTGAAGGAAATGGTTGGTGTCTTTTATATAGAAGGATAAGTTGCTGGTAATATGCTAAGGGTGCTGGTCTACGAGAGTAGAGATTCGCTCAGTGGCAGCACGGTTAACTGGCCACAATGGGGTGTCCTGGCTGGTTGGATTTATGGACTTTAGGAAGCATGTAGAAGGTAGGAGTGTGGGAAGTGCAAGGGGTGAAGAAAGAGGCAGACTCAGGGGAGAGATTCTGGTATGGCCCTAAGGTTTGAGGAGGGTCTGGAGATCCTGTTGGATTTCTGGAATGGGGTCATTGTGGCAGGGTTTGTAGGTGGGTGAATCTAACAGCTGGTGGAGTCCTTCCGTCAGGCAGTCCCTGCGGTTCAAAACCATAGTAGCGGAACCCTTGTCAGCAGATAGGTTTATAAGATTGGGATAAGTTTTTAGGTGGTGGATTGCAGTTCTTTCTGTGGATGTAAGGTCAGCTCACATGTTGAGGGGCTTGTGGAATGATGGTGAGGTAAGGTTTCAGGTTAAGAAATTCTGAAATATTAACAGACGGTGATTTGGGGGTATGGGGGTGGATCATGGTTGGACGGAGGAGTGAACTCAGTCAGGCAGGATTCAACATCGGTTTGGGGGCGAGCCTGATAAGTAGGGTTGATGGTGAAAAAGTATTTCCACTGCTGGGACCCGGAGAAGAAGAGAAGGTTTTTACCAAGTCCAGCATGACTGAATTTGGGAGAGGGGCAAAGGTTGAGGCCTTTAGAAAGAACTGATACTTTTGTGGGACTAAGGCTTTTGGAGGAATGATTCATGTCTGTGTTTCAGGCCGGTTTAGGTTCTGGATTCAGTATGATGGTGAGAGGGAGTTTCTGAGGCTGTGGTACATGTAGGTCTATGCAGGGTTTATCAGCTACGAGGGGATGGCGTAAGGGGTAAGAGGTTTGGAGACTGTTGTAGAGGTGGTAGTCAGTTGTAGTGCAAGGTGGGGAGTAGAAGGTGAACACATGGGAGAGCTGAGGTGGCGTTGTATATGCTGCTCTAGGTCCTGAAGGATAAGAGTTTCAATGTGAGTCATAGGATACAGCTACAGTAGAACTTCAATTTTACATCTCCCCAATTTTACATTTTTCGCAATTTCGTGCCATAAATTCATAGTCCCTGTGAAAAACTCATAATATCAATGCTAAAAATTCCCTGATTTTACAATTCTTCCTAGTAAGGTTTAACTCGATTCTACATTCTTACTCGACATCTCACTTGACTTTATCCTGTTTTCTTCCCATTGACATTTGATGTGACTGAACGAGTTATAAGTGGTGACTGAACAAGTTATAAGTAGCATAAAAGACAGTTTGCACCAAAGATGGTGGCAGAGTTAAAGGCATATTTTAGGCCATTGCAGGAAGTGGAGATGTGAGAGAGGAAATGCTGACATAATCTACAATCCGCATTGCCAATACAACTTGCAACATTTAGCTTCACAATGCAATTATGATACAAGTACTGCTAGATTGTGGAAATAATGGAAAAACATGACAGTCTACACAAAGTGTTCCGCACCAAGCCAATACATGACGAAGGTGCTCACCAGCCACCACTTTTTCTTGTGCCACTTATAACTCAGTCTCGTCCACCATCTTTGTGTCCCACTTGTAACTCAGTCTCATCTTTTTGCATGTATTTCCGATGTACTGTATTCAACAACAATACAGAGTGCCAACCTTTTAAATTCAAACACTGATTCTCGAAGAATATGCTTGGTCAGAATCAAGGCCCATTGGCCATTTTTAGCTAGTGAGCTATTGTTGGCTGGTGATTTATTACGCCACCCTAACAGCCAGTGCAGCCACAACATCAAATAAATACATGTAAAATAAGCTCGCCCCTTTGTTTAGCTCATTATGTAATAAGTTCACAGACCTCATTCAAAATTACTAAAAGTACTGTATTATAAAGTACACACAGGCATGGAAGCTATAAATGAAAGTTTGTATGAGAATGTCACTTTTCTCCTCCCAGGTAGCAAACAAGAAAGAAATTTCAAAATTTTACATCATATAATATATCCACTAGGAAAATCAATGGTTTTTGCCACTAGTAATACAGTACAGTATGTAATTGAAAAGACTATCACTTTTGCTAATGATGTACACGGTAATTGAGCCATTTCCCAACCCACTACTGCCACAAAATATACCTGAAAACACACAGTTCTGGGGGTTATTTAATTATATGTTCACCTCAAAAATAGCAAAAATTGATAGCCTGTGTGATGAAATAAACTGAAAACTGTGAAATATGGTGAAAACTGCCAGAATATAACATCTCATATGTTTGTTTCCCACCTGCAGCCACTAACTGTATAGCATGGTGATGTCATGCTAATGCAGTGGCTTGTAGAATATAGAGCGATAAACAGCAAGCTTACTTGGCAGCCTTTCCCAAAGTATGGCTGATGCGATCGGTTTATAGCAAATGGAGTGACCATGGCTTCCACTAACTTATAAACGTAACGGATTGCTGGAACAGAGACATGCTGAAATCACAGCAGCTTAACTTTATGTCATATTGATTAGTATAAATAAGTACCACACATGAAGGAACACTTGTGTGTGTATATAGACACTTTCTCGAAACATGCTGTGTTTACACTACAGCAAGTGAAGAGTTCGAAGTGCAAACACTGCACATTGGTAAATACTGCAGAATGTTCCACTTCGACCACTCGGCTTAGGATGGAGTAGATTTCGAACTACTTTTTGCAGTCGTGATGCCACTAGTGGGCTTTAGACCATCAATTTTTGCGAGTGCATGTGAATGACCCTAGTGTGAACTGTGTGCATTTCAATTATTCATTTCCTTTGTAGTGTGCATGCCACAATATGCTGTTTCAAAGCAGTGGCACATTGCAAATGTATCACAAACACATCACCTTCATCATTAATTGTCCATTAATAAAGCATCAAAAACATAAGGCTTCAAGAAATATTATAACAACAAAGATAAGACACAACTGACATGAATTAATCTGTAACATAATGAATAATGCTGTGACTTACACATTTAGGAGTGGTAGGTTCACATCCTGCTATACGCAAAAAAAATTTTCCTTCTTAGCGTTGCTACTACATTCTGAGACTTTGTTATGAAAGTAATACAAGTATGTTCTGCAATATTTGATCTTATTTAAAATTTCTGTCTGATTAGAAAACAAAGGATAAAATAAATATTTAGATGTCCATTTCCGAATATATGGTGATTTCCGTCTGTGTGGTTATGCAGGGACCTAAGAGAACAACCCATATTGCTCTGGATGTAATGAGCAGCAACCAAATTCATATTCTTCCTTGTCACAAATTCTTCTCTGTTTATTTCTGAATATATTGCGATTTCTGAGTGTGTAGTTAGCTAGTTTAATTGCTGAGACTGAAGCAAGTAGCAACAAAATTCATATTCATCCTTCTAACCAAATATCTGGCTCTTTGTTTAGGAATTTCTGATGATTTCTGAGTGTATGGTTAGGCAGGAACCTAAGAGGACAGCCTAAATTACTGCAAGTGAAACAATAAACAAAAACATTCATGTTCTTCCTTATTACAAATATTTCGCACACTGTGCAACCACAGACACATTCCGGTAAAGAGCTCTAGCTACAACTAAGATTCTCCTGTCACTAAAGTCGGGTTCACACATGCAACTGATGGGGCACAACAGCTTGTGGCTATCTGTAGTTGTATTGTGAGATATCATTCACATAGGACGCTATAAATTCTACATAGTTGCACAGCTTTCAATGTGGCATCAGTTGAAATCATATTTTTGGGTATGAATGTTATAGTGTAGCTTATGGCATTAGAGCTATGACAAGACTTAAATAGAATGAAGATGAAACCCGAAAGTTGGATCCAAAAATAGATTTTGCACAGGGAGAAATCAGGGGCCACAAACACATTTGTGAAAGAAATAACACCCAGAGACAAAAAAACTGTGTACAATAGCAAGCTAGGCAACACCTGGCACATAAATATCACCTGCAGACACACTATTCTCCCAGGAGTTTAGAATCCTATTGTATTACTTGGTATAGGCATTTCAAAAAACCAATATTTAGTTTAAAAGCAGCTACATAACATTCAGGAGCTATTTCCTGCATATAATCCACAATTTAGACAATTCTTGGTCTGAAACACAGGATGTTTATACAACTCGCTTTTTTGGTTACACATCTTCATTTTATTTATTTATTTATTCATCCAGAAATCTAAAAGATTGTCAGATATGCCATTGGTTTGCAAATATCACGTGAGCGCATACATGCAAATATAGTGCGCACCCACGCGCACACACACACACACACACACACACACACACACACACACACACTGCTGCAAAAAATCAACGTAGGTTGCTGTTCTTGTCATTCCAGAAGCTACGAAAGTGCACCTGCTGACCACCGTTTTCACTTTTTCAGTATTTAAAACACTAAAATCGAATGCAGTATAGCAGCGATTACTCCATGATGACTGTGACAGAACGCTCGTATTTCGAAATACTGCCACCAGGGAGCAGTGGTGGAAGAAAAAGGCCGCAACAAAGTACAACCAAGTTGAACTTTTTGTGGCATGACAAAAATTGTATATCTTAATTTGCACCATTAAAAGCTGGAAGTTCACACTTGCAATTGCACTGCACCTGCAATCGGAGATACTTTCATCGTGTGTGTGACCCCAGCTTAACAAAACATCAACTCGGCGGTACAACAATCGATAAATTGAGAGCCTCGTTTCTGGTCACCATTGCCAGTGGCTACAGAAGGAAAACACACACCCCCAAATGTTAGATCCCAATGCCTTTCTCAGTACTTCACTTTTCCATTCAATTCACCATGTTCATCAATTTTTGCTTTTTTCTGGGTGAGCACAAAGGAAAGAGCTCTAAAAAACCCGTGTTTTGACTTATAATGTGTGGTCATAGCATGTCAGAAAAGAGCTCTATTACCTAGTACCGAGACAAAAATTTCAGTTTTTTGACGAGCTTTTCTTGCTGTTACACACCTGTGATTTTTTAAGAACTGAGGACATTCATTACTACAAATTATTGTATAAATATTGTATTGAACATTTAATTTCCTTCACTTATACAGATTTTATATGATGTATTGGAGAGGATTACGAGTTTTAATCGTATATGCCAATTATATATGTTTTTGCTCAAATTTAGGGGGTTTTAATGTTTTCCTTGATTACGCATTTTTCTCAATTTTACGTTTTTTAAATATGGACAGCACTAAAACCTAAAATAGGGGTTTCACTGTATTTGGGACTATAAAATTGGAGAAATTTACAGATGAAGAGAAGGTACTGCAAGGAGGTTAGCACCTGATTTACATAGTTTGGCAGAGGTTGATGAGAGCTAACGACCAATGGAATCTGAAAAGTATGTAAATCGAAGGAGTAGTGAGGTGAAAGGAAAGAAAAGGGAAGTGACTAGTGATGTCAGCTGCATCGGGACTTTTCGCAGAATCAGCAGTGAGGAGATCCTGGCTTCAAATCCCAGTATGGCGTAAATTTTCACTCAGCACTGCTGATTCCGCGAAAAATCCCAATGCAGCTGACATAGCTAGTCCCTCTCCTTTCCTTTTCTTTCTACCCCTTCTCCTTCAGTTTACATATCATATATCACAGCTGTGAATTCAGTGTGGTGTCTGTTCTTTCCGACATGTCCAAAGGAAAAGATGGAGGTTATTGTGGAAGGAGGGGTTGCAGCCCCTTCCCTGCCCCCACTCCAGCCCTGCACAGCATTATATTCCACCAACACATCCACAGTCTTTTTACTTCTCTCCTTTTCCATTCCCCTACCCGTCTAACCTCCCGATAGCACCCAGCTCCCCTACCCTGTCCCCATCACGTCCCTGTATGCTCCCACAAGCAGCACTTTACGGTCCCCCACACCTATTCTGCCATCTCTGCCCCTCCCCACACCAGCTTCGGCCTTACCCAAGAATCTCAGTTGTTTTTCCCATCATGTGCACTTGCTCACTGTCCAATCTCTGAGGCCAGAGAGACTGGTTATGTATGTGTGAGTTGTGTTTGCGTCCGCACGCGAGTGTGTGTGTGTGTGTGTGTGTGTTCTCTAAATCCTCGCACAAACGAAAAAATGGCTGACATCGAAATAAGTGTCCAAGGAATAGAAAAGCAACTGGAATCACTCAATAGAGGAAAGTCCACTGGACCTGACGGGATACCAATTCGATTCTACACAGAGTACGCGAAAGAACTTGCCCCCCTTCTAACAGCCGTGTACCGCAAGTCTCTAGAGGAACGGAGGGTTCCAAATGATTGGAAAAGAGCACAGATAGTCCCAGTCTTCAAGAAGGGTCGTCGAGCAGATGCGCAAAACTATAGACCTATATCTCTGACGTCGATCTGTTGTAGAATTTTAGAACATGTTTTTTGCTCGAGTATCATGTCGTTTTTGGAAACCCAGAATCTACTATGTAGGAATCAACATGGATTCCGGAAACAGCGATCGTGTGAGACCCAACTCGCTTTATTTGTTCATGAGACCCAGAAAATATTAGATACAGGCTCCCAGGTAGATGCTATTTTTCTTGACTTCCGGAAGGCGTTCGATACAGTTCCGCACTGTCGCCTGATAAACAAAGTAAGAGCCTACGGAATATCAGACCAGCTGTGTGGCTGGATTGAAGAGTTTTTAGCAAACAGAACACAGCATGTTGTTATCAATGGAGAGACGTCTACAGACTTTAAAGTAACCTCTGGCGTGCCACAGGGGAGTGTTATGGGACCACTGCTTTTCACAATATATATAAATGACCTAGTAGATAGTGTCGCAAGTTCCATGCGGCTTTTCGCGGATGATGCTGTAGTATACAGAGAAGTTGCAGCATTAGAAAATTGTAGCGAAATGCAGGAAGATCTGCAGCGGATAGGCACTTGGTGCAGGGAGTGGCAACTGACCCTTAACATAGACAAATGTAATGTATTGCGAATACATAGAAAGAAGGATCCTTTATTGTATGATTATATGATAGCGGAACAAACACTGGTAGCAGTTACTTCTGTAAAATATCTGGGAGTATGCGTGCGGAACGATTTGAAGTGGAATGATCATATAAAATTAATTGTTGGTAAGGCGGGTACCAGGTTGAGATTCATTGGGAGAGTGCTTAGAAAATGTAGTCCATCAACAAAGGAGGTGGCTTACAAAACACTCGTTCGACCTATACTTGAGTATTGCTCATCAGTGTGGGATCCGTACCAGATCGGGTTGACGGAGGAGATAGAGAAGATCCAAAGAAGAGCGGCGCGTTTCGTCACAGGGTTATTTGGTAACCGTGATAGTGTTACAGAGATGTTTAATAAACTCAAGTGGCAGACTCTGCAAGAGAGGCGCTCTGCATCGCGGTGTAGCTTGCTCGCCAGGTTTCGAGAGGGTGCGTTTCTGGATGAGGTATCGAATATATTGCTTCCCCCTACTTATACCTCCCGAGGAGATCACGAATGTAAAATTAGAGAGATTAGAGCGCGCACGGAGGCTTTCAGACAGTCGTTCTTCCCGCGAACCATACGCGACTGGAACAGGAAAGGGAGGTAATGACAGTGGCACGTAAAGTGCCCTCCGCCACACACCGTTGGGTGGCTTGCGGAGTATAAATGTAGATGTAGATGTGTTATCTACTTTAAAACAAGGCCTTTTGGCCGAAAGCTCATTTTTTAGGAGTCTCTCTTTTTGTCGAGGCTGTCTGCAACTCAACATCTCCTCCTCTTATACAATGAATACCAATCTATCTTTCATAAGGCTGGCTGGTGTGGCCGAGTGGTTCTAGGCACTACAGTCTGGAACCGCGCGACCACTACAGTCGCAGGTTCGAATCCTGCCTCGGGCATGGATGTGTGTGATGTTCTTAGGTTAGTTAAGTTTAAGTAGTTCTAAGTTCTAGGAGACTGATGACCTCAGCAGTTAAGTCCCATAGTCCTCAGAGTCATTTTTTTTTATCTTTCATAATATTGTCATCATCATACTAGATTTTCCGTTGTTTGATTTTTCCAAAACCTAGAGAACGCCTTTGAGAACTTCACTTTGATAGTGACGAAGTGGTACAAAGAGAGGTAATATTGTGGCTCCGTCAACAAAGTCACACATTCTACAGTGATGGTATGAACAAACTGGTCTTTCGTGGTCTGTTTGTCGCCAGGGTGACTAAGTTGAGAAACAAATATGTAGGCATAAAGAAAAAAGATGTAGAATATTAATAACATTTGTTTTATTTAAAAATCTTACAGAGTTTTCAAGCACAAAATTCAGCGTTACATTCCAGCACACCTCGTAAGTAAATGCATTAGTGCCTCCTCAGTTCATATAACAACTGTTTCACATTATTCATTAAAGTTAAAAGTTCACAAGAAGGGAAATAGCACACTTAAAGTTTTAGGGTGGTTACTCAAACTTGGCAATAAAATTCCCTGAGAATTCCAGATGTGAGCAGGAAGCTGGTGTCAAGAAGCTCTTGATAAACTAATGGTGAGTGTGTGTTGTGGGACGGGGGGTGGGGGTGGGGGGAGGGGGAGGTGCAACGCACCACAATAATGACTTTTCTTTTCTCTCAGCTGCACTGTATATCAGCCATAGGCAGTAGTTTGCCAGCAGTTTCCAGTATTTAAACATCAATAATTTATATGGAATATATAATGAACACATTTTGAAATATTCAGTATTTTCAGATTTGCAATTTATAAATGGCATAAATGGCTGGTCTTCTGGGTTTGAAATTTTTCCAAGCAGGTGGTCACTCTGTAATTTAAGAAATTCTTCACACTTTCTCACATGTAACATAATTCATCTTGCGTAAAAGGAAATTTACTTCAAAAGTAACTCTTTTCAGACCACCATTTGCAAAATCTTTCCACGGCCTGTTAGAAACATAAACAGTTGTGATGTCATGCTCATCAAAAGTAGTTTGTAGTAACAAATTATTGCATAGTCTTTGTCCTAAAGCCTTTGACACATTTTGTTGTCAGTAGATGCCTGCATGGGCACTGTGTTTTGTTGTCGTAAATGGCATATTTTCTTGCAACTAAAGTTTTATTTTGGTGCTATTCTCTCATTTATGTTTATTGTTGGAGTATTATTCTGTAGTAATGGACTGAAGTATAACTCTTTATTAGAGTATCAATTCTTACAAAACTTAAACTGAAAATTAAAACAATGAAAAATTCCCAAGCTTTTCCAAATGAAACAGCTCCTGGGTTTTTCCCAGATTTCCTGGGGCATATACACCCTGTTATAATCTACATACACTATTGGAAGCCATTCAGTTTAAAATCCTACCCTTGAAGAATATAATTCCAGTGAAGAATTCTGTTGAAGATGCTATGGTCAGCTTAACCCTTTAACTGCTCTGGACAGGTGCCTTTGTACCTGTCCCTGTGTCCTCTGAACGTGTTTACGCGTGCCATCAGTCCTACCTGGTACTCTGAATGTGTCAACGCATAGACACGATCAGAGTAACAGGTAGGACTGGTGGCGTGTGTAAACACATTCAGAGCACACAGGGACAGGTACAAAGGTGCGCGCGTTAACACGTCCAGAGCAGTTAAAGGGTTAACAATAGAAAAATTCTTCAGCAAGGAAGGGCTGTGGAAACACTGAACGTGACAACCATAAAAACCCTATACTTGAGGTTGATTTAGGATATTGCAACTTCAAAAACATTGAAGAAGCTGTTTGAAATGCTGCTTGCACAGACAGATACTTTTATTGCTATCTACCTCCAAAGCATTCTGGTCACACTTGACAGAGCCTTCATCTGTTCATCACACTTGAATAATACTATAATGTGTTCATCTAAGAATGAACCTGATGTAAACATTGCACTACGTATTCTTCTACATTTTCTGGAACCTCAATGGATTTCCGTTTCACGTGGGACTGCAGCCAAGCTTTCTCGAGTACTGTCAAGGACGATAATAAGGGTATGTATTGTGCTGTGCATTACGCACACATTGACTTAACGATAATATGGGACAACAGCTTTACCGGCGCATTTAACTTTGACAGTACTGGCCAGTCAGCTGGTACAGCTAGCCTGCAGTGACGTGGCCAGCTGCAGTTCACATGTAAAAAGGGACGAGCAGAGAAGCAATACAGCTTCGAATGTCAATTAATTTATAAGCGGAATGAAATAATACACTGCAGATCTCCCACAATACACTCCTTAGATGACTACATGAAAACCGCAACACGTTATCATTTTTAGCTAATGTACTATTGTAATTAAAAACAAGAAAGATGAGAATTCCTGACTTACCTACAGGGTAATTTTTCTGCATAAGCTGAGTGTAACATATGAGAGTATTGAAGGATTTCACTGTATAGTTAAATATTGAAGCCACTGATGGTATTACTTACACTCAGTCATCTGGTAATCTCTTAACTCCTTCCTTATCCGAATCCGAGAAATACATTTCAGTTTTGGGAGTGTCACCTGCTACGTTGATAGTGAGCCTATCGACAACAGAATCCACGAAGCCAACCCGGTGCAGCATTTTCTTTTCTTCTTTTATGACGAGCCGTCCTATATCCCTCCAGCGTTTGGCAGTGACATGTGAAAAAGCTGTGTGTGTTAGTTCCAGTACGTCTGGTAGCTTAACAGTCTTGTTACTTCTCGGGCCAAATCCAGCAGCTTGGCTCCAGATCAGTTCTGTTGTGTTCATATTGTAATGGTACAGTAGCAAATGTAAAAATGCAGCATTTGTATGATGTGCTCGATGCTGTGAAAATGATTGTTTCTCATGTTTCTTTGATACTTTTGTACCTCTGTGGTATAAAACGATGGACATAGCCCAAATAGAGAGGATTTGATTTCTCATTTCTGCCTTAAAAAATTAAATTGTTTTGTTTTCTTAATTTAAACAACTTTTATGAACAGTCTTTCATAAAACATCAATAATAAACAATTCTTATTTGAAATGGAAACAGAAATTTTGCCTCCAATATGTACTCAGAAACAAGAAGACGTGCATTATTCATAAGAAATGATGATGAGTTTTATAATTATGAGATGTAGGTATTTCAATTTTAACAAGAATTTTTTTTTTCTGGCGAGATTTGAACCAACGCATGAATAACCATATTCCGTTGACATTGCCACACACTACCGACTACACTGAACATTCAACCTGTTTGTTACTCAACTGCATTACATATGGAGCTGGAAAAACAGAGCTGGAGAAACTTCAAAGCCAATTATCTCCATAAATTTATGAAAAACATTAAGAACAGCCTATTTCTTGGAACTTTTTAATGTGTTCCACATGCATGTTTCACTACGGAACAGAGAGCAGCCTCAGTCATTTTTATACTGCACATTAACAGTGTGACAATCAGAGCACAAAACTGCAAAGGCTGTGTCTGTACACAATTTCTGAAATAAATACTACACAGCTATAGTGTGATTAAGAAAAACATTGATGGCTGTTAATGCATTTGAATATCTTAGAGTTTCCTTTAATGTAACTTGGTAATGAGATATCTAATACATAAGGAGGATCTACTTCCAAGAGCGTAACAACGCCAGTGTACATGTGCTATGGTGTCTGACCAATCATTACATTTGTGTTTTTTTACATCAGGTTTAATCTTATGATGAACTGATTATAGCGCCAAATTCACAACATAAACAGCATCCTCCAAATGTTGTGTAGTACTACATGGGGATGCGGTATTACACTCTGTTTTACAACAATGCATACAATCACAGGTTTTCTAAAAGCTACACCAACTTACTGGCTCCCAACCTCAGACATACCTCTCCACTTGAAATCTGAAGCCAGGAAACATTGTTACATGAGTATATGAAGAAACTGGATAACCAAAATATTCCTATGCACGACTACGTCCCAAGTGCTACATCTGATATGCTGAAAGCCTTACAACTACCAATAAAAACTGCTTTAGAACTTCTTGATCAAGGACTTGATATGTGCCATAAACAGGAGCAAATATGTATCCAGCAAGTACCACCAAGAGTACAAACTAGCATAAATACATGCACTAAACCAGAAGGCATCAACCTGGATTGATATTCATGGAAAACACACAACACAACACATTCAAACCATAGACTAGGCAAGGACTTCCTTCTCAAACAGAAAAAAAGTGCCTGATACATCTTGCAGTTACACTGAGACCCACAACTATCCAGCAGATTGCAGTTGGTTGGTTAACTAAGTCCAACACATTAAGCAAGACTGTTGTTTAACATAATATCCAACCAATGCTAATGACTTTCTGAAACACAATCTGGACACTGCTGACTTAATTAAAAAAATTAAATTTAATATTAGACATTTTTTCCACTATAGTATTTTGCCTACAAGTAATATACTGCACTCTAACATTTTACCTGTTCTTCATTGGTGCCAGTGTCTAACATAACGTATCTAATGTAGCTTGTTGGTTGTCATGCCCACATAGAATGCAGCACAGTGGTTGCAGCTTAGCTTGTAGATTACATGACTAGTTTCACAGGTAGCCCTGCCTTTGATGGGATAGGTGACAGGATTGGAGTAGTTGGTGGTGGGATGATGTATGGGACAGGTCTTGCATCTAGGTTTATTACATGGATATGAGCCATGAGGTAAAGGTTTGGGAGCAGGGGTTGTGTAGGGATGGACGAGTATATTGTGTAGGTTCCATGGACAGCGGAATACCACTGTGGGAGGGGTGTGAAGGATAGTGGTCAGGACATTTCCCATTTCAGGGCACGAAGAGAGGTTGTCGAAACCCTGGTGGAGAATGTAATTCAGTTGCTCCAGTCCTGGATGGTACTAACTTACGAGGGGAATGCTCCTCTATGGCCGGACAGTGAGACTGGAAGGTTGAGAGACTGGAAAGATAAGAAGAAAAACTGATGAAGCACAGGACAGACATGTACTTACAAGGATAGATCCCAATAGGTGTGATCGATGTCCTGGAACCACCTATACGGTGGAGCAGATTAGAGTCCAAGACATCAAACCCTGCAACTATTCACCATAAAAGTGTCTCATTTTCAAGCAACTGATAAAAAAGAATTTCTTCTGAACCATTAGAGCCTTGACTATAGTTCACCAATTTGAAAATGGTGCCACAGCCTAGTGGTTAAGTTGTTTGGCTGGTATGCTGAAGGTTGTGGGTTCGAATCAGAATCAGGCAGCATTGCACATGGCAGTTTATTGTTGAAATTAAGATTTATTTTAGGCCTTGACACTCCACTTATTTAGTTGTTCATTCTTATTACCATTTTATGTATCAATGCTGCATGACTGCAAGCATATGAATGTAGTATGTTTGTGCTGAAGCAAATGTATGAAATAATGTGTTTCTCTCTTTTGTCGTACTTGCTAGTAGTTTCTGTGTCTTGTCATTGGATGTGTAGCGGTGTTAGTATAGGTCACAACCAGTCCAATTAATAGTTAATTGTGAATAATAATTTGGAGGGAAACAGTTTAAGAAGTGTGGCACTGCACTGCAGTATACTAAGTATTCAACACACAAGTAGTTGCAACAGTTTCTGTTTAAGGTAGTTTTGCATAACATCAACAGAGTCACTCTTCCATTACACAAACCACAAATAAAAGCCATTTCAGCCCAAACACTCACAATTAAGCTGCATTGAACTTTAAGGTACTTAAGGAGCTAGTCTACTACACAGTGGAGTGATGTATGTATAACAGTCAGTTGTATGGGAGCACTGTGAGATGGATCAACATGACAGAATGACAGAAAGGAGCTACTGTGTTTGGAAATGCCCGTGAATGAAGCTGCTCAATTTGCTTGTGTATCAACAGAGACTGTCTAGCTTTCATAAGGAATTTAACTTGACATAAGAACAGTGGTTACAGAAAGATCCTAACTGAAAGGGGCCAGAGGCTAGTGTTAACGCATTTTCAATGACAATGAGTTTCAAGATTGACTGGAATTGCTGCCATTAGTTAATGCTGGTACATCTCAAACTGTTTCTAAGAAATAACTGACTGAAGTGCATATCGATGAGTTGTAATTTCTTCTCTTTTAAAGTAATGCATCAGTGCCCTGATGGCCCAAAGAAAAATAAGCAATCAATTCAAACCAGACGAAGCATGTGAAAAAGGAAGGGTACCCATATAAATATGGACGGAGCGCCTGACGCATAGCAATGGCTACCTGGTAAAGCTTAACTGCTAAGCTTACGACTCGAACCAAACTACTATAGCTGTACCGTCATTCATTTGACCTAAATTGTGTCTCATATTACAATGGCCCAACTTTGTTTTGATTTGGAGGTGCGACCTAAAAATTTTCTCTCCCCTTGAATTTCGAGTCTCAAATTTCAGGTGCGGCTTAGATTCCAGTAAATACGGTATCGGGTGGAAAGTAGCACTCAACATTCCCGTGATTTCATAGCTCTAAGGCAGGGGTAGTCAATCTTTTATACCTACCATTCACTTGTTTTTATCTCCATTAGTAGTAAAATTTTCTAACTGCCCACCAGTCCCAAAGCAATGATGATTTATAAAAGAGGGAAGTAATTTTACTTTACAAAATTGGTGGTATATTTACAGCAAATTAAAGCATATAATAACAATTACTTATCAAATACTTCATGTAAAATTTTATGAAAACCTAAAGAAATATTTTTTAAATCCTCTATCACCTACCGTCCACCATGAAATTTGCAATGACCACTAGCGGGCTGTAGGACCAGGTTGACCACCACTGTTCTAAGGGATCTAATCATCTATGATTGGCAGCAGGCAGATATGGCACATCTGAACAAACTTGTGGACTTCCTTTCTCACTGAACTGAATTCATGATCAACACTAGTGGCAGTGTTACATGGTATTAGTGTCACATCTCCTGAGGGTTACTAATTTTTTTGTACAGTGTGCTTACAATCATATGGAGGGGGTGGAGAGGGGGATGGAGGAGGTATGAAACAGATTTTGTGACTGTACTAAGGATTTCTAGATAGAATGAAACAAGTTATCTTCAAAGAACTGTCATCAGCAAATGAAATACATTCAGGTGTGACCCAGGAAAGTGGACTGGGACCCTTGCAGTTAATGTATATTGACCCTTTCACAGCTGCTAGGGCCGAGTGTCCATCCTGCCTGACTGGCTAAAGGGGGGGGGGGGGGGGGGGGGCAAACATGATGTGCGCCTCGCCAGTGGGCAGCTGACTTAGCCATACGACCACTGTAGACTGTGTCCATTGTTGGCTAATCCCTCGTTCCAGTGTGCACAAAACCACTTTCCAATCTTTTCTTTATAAAATCAGTATCACACTGTACAGCCACGAAATAGAACTTCAAAACTAATCCAAGCTTTCTGTAGTACATTTACCTGGGTTAAGAAACAGTTAGTTTAGAAAAATGATAGAAACTTTCCTCTTTGCAATTGGGAAATTCTGTAACTTGAGATTTACACTAGCAATACATGTGCCCATAGCCCATTACAATCTCATTAACTTCAGACCAATATGTGTCAAGATATAAATCTGAAGTGAGCAGTTTCTAATGAAGACACCCAAAACTCAGATCGTCTTCTGTTCTGTACAGCCGCAAAAATTGCCGAGAAACTGCAAGCATCTTCCTACAAAAAAAATGGTTCAAATGGCTCTGAGCACTATGGGACTTAACATCTGAGGTCATCAGTCCCCTAGAACTTAGAACTACTTAAACCTAACTAACCTAAGGACATCACACACATCCATGCCAGAGGCAGGATTCGAACCAGTGACCGTAGCGGTCGCGCGGTTCTGGACTGAAGCGCCTAGAACTGCTTGACCACCACGGCCAGCCATCTTCCTACACTGTTTGCCTTTTGTAACATCTGATATATCAGTTCTGTACTATAATACGTGCCCTTTCACACTTTGTGTGTTTGGATCATGTATACTTTGTAAATTAGAAAATCAGATTAAAGGTACTTGGCTGTGTGTGCCGCTTTCTGTTCAGCATGGCCATGAGAGTTGCTAAGAAACTGCAAGTATTTTGCTACACAGTTCTCCTTTTGTAACATCTGATACATCAATTCATTAGGATAATTCATGTCCTTCAGAGTATATATATTTGTGTCATTTGTCTTGTGTATGTTAGGAAACAAAACTATATCTATTCGATGGTCTTGTCAGCAGAAAGGCACCAGGAGCAGGTTAAAGCTGTAGCACTTTCCAACATTAAAAAGAAGACAAGTTAACGATGACATTGGCAGTGATGCGAAATGCAGACAACAGTGAGTCACCATTCTTTTGTGCACATTTACCTGCTCCCACTCCCAGCCATCAGGTCTTCCTGCCTGTCAGGTGTAAATGAATGCTTTAGCCATATGGCTGTTTCACCTGCCATGTGTACATGTATGCCCAAAGCCATCAGGGTGCCCTGCCTGTTGGGCATATATGCATACCCACAGCCACGAAAGGATTAATGACCAGGCAGACAATATTAACGGTAATCTCAGTAACAGCCTCGAAATAGTGTTTAATATCACTCACATCTCAGTTGATTGTGTATAGCTTGACTAGCTACACCAACATTTCTGTGGAAGGAGTTGCTTGTTGTGAAACATTAACACTCGCACACAGTAATGCTTAGTTAAAGTGTCTTGTTTTATGTACATTGTATTTCCTCTTTGTTTTTCTTTGTACTGATGGTTCCGACATGAATAAAAAAAATTAAAACAGCAGTTTACAAATACAAACCCCATCACAAGAACCTCATTCACGTTCCTATACTGCCTGAAATATTCATTTCCAATGATCGGCTCCTTATCTCAAAATATTCAGTTTAAGATTCTCCTCTATTTGTATGATTTTATGTTTCAAAGTTTGGAAAACCTTTCTTTCTAAAACATTAGAATTACATCATTCTTTTTAATCCACTGATATCACACACTATTTAGTACTGTGTAAGGGACTAAATATAACACTGAAGAATCTGTTAGACATATTCTTGATACAAAGACACATCCTATGAAACTGTAAACGATAAAGAGTGCATGCTGAACAGACAAAATACCTTGGGACTCTCATACTCTCAATTCTATCTTCCAGTTGTCACTTGCATGTAACACCATATTTAGTGGTGCTGTAGCTGGTTTCACTTCTTTAAAGCTGCAGTTGCCTAGTCACAGAGGTAAGTGGGAATATGGAGGACAGAGCAAGAGAGATGAGTATAATCCTACCGATGGGAGAAAACATGACAGGCCACATTTACGTGGTAAAGAGGTAGGTTGCTGAAGGGATACAAGCAATTAGAATGGCAAATGGGGGAGGGGAGGGGGGTGGACGATAGCAAGTGTTTTGCAAGCATGAAACTAAAGATAGATTCCAAATGAAGATTTTTATATGTTTACCATTCTTAAACATTTATTATGTCCAATATTACAAATTGTTAAACAGATCTGTGTTCTCATATATAAATTTTAACATTAGGCTAAAAGATAATTTTGTCTTAAATCAGTGCTTACATATCCGGTGTCAGGGAATGATTACCACTTCTGGGCCACACAGAGACCGCTCCCTTCTCGTTGTATCCTGAGGGACTGACTACTGCTGGGTCCTGAACACCACAGTAGATCACGTAGTCCTATAAAAAATAAATAAAAAACTTAAAGAAAATAAAAGAATCACACACTTTTGTCCAAGAAATATGGCATGTGGAGCAATAAAAACATCTGTTGGACAGGACAACTATAATTACAAAATGCACATTGTAAATGATTAACAATCAATATTTTTTTTCTAATATGAATTAGTAATTCTGCTTTTTCTTTTTCTTGTGTTTTCTCTTTAAACTAAGACATGATCATGTGTGTTACTCTGAAAGTTTAAAAAATACAAAAGTCCTTCACACTACCTTCTTCAATTTGTATGTGCTAATGCAATGTCTCAAGCTGATGGTTAGTGGTCCAACAACATGCCTCTTTGGGGAGACTATCCAAGAACAATTACCAAGCAAAAACAACCACTTTTAGGGGCACTAAATGATCTACAATGTTGGTTTATTGGAGTAACGGACAGTTCAACTGAGAAAATGTAATAAATAACTGCTGGTCAGAACATACATTCAGGAAATAACATTAATGGTATTGCTAACACACTACCTAGCTTTCGGAACTAACAGCTACTTATCGGGGAGGAGAGAGGGGTGTGTTGGTTACACAGGAATGACAGATCATTCAGATCCAAGGATGAGAGAGACCTAGCTGTAATGAATGTACCATCACCCTCATGACAGGTGAGTCTGTGTCATCCTGGGGTCTGAGTAACATGCCTTTCCTTTTTAACTTTCCCCAACACAACACACTTTCCTACCCGAAAAGCAGCAATTAGTACTGAAAGCTAGATAGTTTGCCCCTCTACTTTTATAGCAGTACAAACATACATTTCACTTCCTGAATTTAAAATGCAAGATTAACATATAAGATTACAATTTAACACACTGTCTATGACAAGATCATTAGAGACAATGCACAAGCTTGATTGGGTAAGATGAATAAACAAAATTGGCCATGTTGCTTTCAAAGGACTTGTTCAGGCAATTGCCGTAAACAGATTAGGGGAACAACTGACAATCTAAATGAGGAAGGCTGGACAGAATTTGAACTGCCACACACCTCAATGTGAGTCCAGGGTGTTATCACTGCACCATCTCATCAGTTTTTTTGGAAAGAGAGAAAACACATGAGGTTAAAGCCAGATTAGGGTAACAATATAATAATTACTAAGGAGAGTATGAATGTATGTGGCTCAAATTGGTACAGTTATATTGTCCTGTGTTTACTGCTGAACACTGATTATGTTTTGGCAGAAAAAGACATATGTTAATGAACTGCTAACCATTAAAATAGCAACACCATTAAGACAACGCACGAAAAAATGTCAAATTGACACCAGGTATACAACATGCTTGGCTGCACAAATGATTAGTATTGCTGTGTAACCATTCAGTACTGGAAGGAGTAACACCACCTACATTTTGTACACAAGGAAAGATTAGGCACAGCAGGTTATTGGTTTAGAAATCACATTAGAAAGTTGGTGGTTTGTGACAGACTGTGTTATAACTCCTGCAGAAAGGAGAAATGAATATCAGCAAGTGTCAGAATTTGACAGCGGCAAGGTTGTCGCCCTATTGAGAATGCATTCTGCAATACTGATGCTTGCAGTGGTTAATATCCCATGAGTGTTACGCGAATATGGAATTGATGAGTTCAAAAGGGCACACTCAATTCTTGTTCAGGATTTCAGCAACACAAAAAGTGCACGAGAGAGCAGACATATCATTAGGTCCCCCGTGCAGGATCACACAGCCATGTCGCATACAGAGGCAGTAAAGCTGCGTAGGTCTCCAAAACACCTTAGAATTTCAGTGTGGTGCCTATCACTGTCATTTCCTTGACACGGCAGCCGAAAGAGGCGCAACTATTGTGGATTGCCCAATGGACCACTACACATTATGGGTTTCCAGCTGAAGGACAGCAACAATACCATCAATATTCACTTCCTATTCACAATGTTTTGAAGATTGTAAGTGCTCCAGTTACTATTGGTTCAACAGCAAAACATCACTCTATAAGCAGTGTAACACATTTTTAGTTCATTGACTGGCTAATTTAAATACAAAACAGAGTGCACAGAAGTTGTACAAATGAAACCTTTAAATCTTTGGACCTTTCACATACATTTTGGAACCATTTAAAATGCTTGGAAAATGAGTCTCTTACTCATCTTTCAAAACTAAAATTAAGTCAAATAAAGCTAGGTTTTGATTTTGATGAGCCTGTTATGTGGTAATAAAACAGGTTTTATGCATGGCAAATATTTCAATTGTTTATAAAACCTGTACGACCTAAAAGTGAAAGTTCTCCTTTTCAGGAAATGTAGAACTATATGGTACTAATCAACAGAAAAAAAATCAAAATTCTATGTATTGGCATTTTTGAAAAAAAAAAAAAAAAAAAAAAAAATTTCTATAAATTATAAAAAAAAGTTCAGAGCACTATAGTAAAAGAACTTTGACATGTAGGTCCAAATGGTGGATTTCTTAGTAATCATAAAGCAGTTATCTTTCAAATAAAAAAACCCAATAAAATATCCAGAACTGTTCCGGAGATACAGCATTTTAAAATTTTTTCCAAAATCCGCTTCTTCAAAATGGTATGCGCAGTGTCATTTTTGGAGGGCCGTATCTTGGAGCAGAAATTTATTTTGGAGAAAACAAACAAATAAATGTTCCTTACTTAGTCCTTCATTTTAACATATGCTAAATTCAGTAACATCCAAGACTATGAAGGTGAGATTTTTTCCTTGCCTGTCTGAATTGATATGGACAATGCCAGTTATTTTTTTATGTATACTGAACTGGAAGGGGTGGATGGATGTAGGGGAATGTTCAATATGTGCCATCAGCTTCGAACAGTGACACAGGAAACACACAAATGCCATAAACAATATGGTGACTTTAAACTGATGTTATTGGCAATTTTTCACACAGGCTAAGCCACAGATCAGTCTGCCACCACAAACAGTTCTTCCTTTCTTTCCAATTTGTTGGCTTTGTCAACTAACAACAAAAATGTGCATATATGCAGCAAAAGGTGACATGACAACAGCCATTAACATTCCATCATTGGTGAAAGCTGACAATTTGTAGCAAACATTGCTCTTTTTCTAAGATGGGTTAAACCTACTGATAACACGTGTTAGCTTTGAACAATAATGTAATAAGTGAACAAACAATGTGCAAATTGGCGAAGCTAATGAACATTACGAGAATAACAATTCTTGTTAGTGCATCTTATGCACACTTGTGCCGGATCTTTAAGTCCTCCATTTAGATTATTTCATGAGTTGAAGCAGATGGACATACCATTAAGTTCAACATTTGTGTCAACTGAATCTACCAATCTCAGATGTTAGCTTTCTCCTAGATGTAATAATAAAGTGTCATATAATTTCATACTTGAGGAAACAAAGTGCACAGAACAGTGACTATATGTATTCTGAATCGAAATTAGTTTCAGGAATACAGGTTGTGGTGACGACTGACCTGTATTGTTGCACAAGGCCTAGCTTAGGTTGTAAAGTGATAGTTTGGGTGTGAGCTGGGGAAGCCAATGACTGTGTATACAAAACCAGTTCTGGTGAGTTACTGATAGTGTATCCTGAGCTCTAGTTTATGTTGAAGACAAGTTTGGTTGTTACTTGGCAAAGTAGCACAGAATGCTTCACTTAATCCCAATATTTCCCTTCTAGGTTTGTAGCGGCATAGAAACTCATCCTCAAAGTAATAGTATTAATGCTGTGCGGTAACAACTGTGTCAAACACACAATTCAATAATAAAAGTCCTACACACAAAATAATTCTTTTATACAGAAATCAATATATACTAACCTTCATGCCAATGAATGAGGCTAGGCCCTTCTTTATCTCAGCAACTGGTGAATGCATGTGAATAGTTGTTGGTAGGCTAACACACAGAGGATGCTTCTCATTAGAAACCATCTCCAGGACTTCATGTGTAAGGTGAGGCACAGACCCACCCTAAAAAAGAAAAAGTTGGAAAATAATGAATAAATTCAACATTATTTTGTAAAAGAAATACAGAGCCCTATAGTAAAATTTATTGCTACAGCTATGTCCAATAAACTGCACTATAAATGAGAAAACTTAGGGTTCGGCACAGTTCCGTAACGCAACAAGCACAAGTATGATTGTAAAGTGCACTTTTCCTCCAAGATAAAACAATCATAACAAAGCTTTTGCAACAAATCTTATAAACCAGCATCATCTGTTGCACAATATACCTTCGTATACAAGAGCAGGAGAGGTGTCTCTAGCGCCATCTCCGGCAAACGTGAAATCTCCGTAATAACTCCAAGTCTTCCGCACTTTGTAGCGTTTTGTAAACAGAATTTCATTTTTGTTGTGATATAAATCTCTGTTCTGAGACAGAAGGCGCCACTACCAAAGTAAAACCCACGACGATACCGTTATCACTTGCTTATTTCACATTTGTCAATTTCGCAATACGCACGTCCCGCTACTGCTTCTAAACCTACCCCCACTCTTGGTATCAAAACAACACAACATTTTTTTCCTGTTAAAAAAAAAAAAATACAGTCCAAAGTTTACTAGTAGAAGGATCGTACACACACACAGCTCTGACTGCGCAGATATAAAGCTGCGCAGATATAAAGCTGCGCAGGCAGATCATTGCAAGAATACAGAAGTTTTGCGCAGAAGTAAGATGCGCGCAAATCTGAAGTTGAGGGTTTAAGCAAAATTGCTCAAACCTGTGGGCACTAACCGTATCAGTGCAGACACATCCGAGCGTGTAGATAGCAGACCGCCCCAAATACGGCTCATACAAGTATTTGAAACAACAGTCTGGCCTTTCTCGCCTATGTGTGGACAACGAATTTTAAGTGGTAGACACGTGTCAGTGCTCTTGACAGTTCATCACTAAGTTTATTGGAATGCATAGGAGTCACATATGTTTTTGGAAAATTAAAAACAAGAAGTACAGCGATCGAGATAAGAAAACAGTAGCTTATAATTCCTTAATAGAGAAATTACGAGCAGTTGACCCTAAGGAAAATAGGGAAATATTCGATCTGGAGCTGGGGATAGGGAAACATGTCAACCAAGTTGTGGTATTTCGACCTTCTCTAATCTCAGGTGGGGAACTGAAAATCCTGACTCAGTGACAAACTACACTACAGCTCATTGGCCACAACTACAATTTCTAAGAATGTACTGAGTTTTAAAAAAATATAAAACTTTAAAAAATAGTATCTTTTAATTATCAGAATTGATATTTTAGGCTACACAACTGCGGCACTTCATAAAATCCTCCTTCAGAGCAGTGGAAATAGTTTCACATGCGTTGGGTAAGATTTCATTCGATGATTGTTTCGAAATTGCAGTAGAAGATTCTAGATACCTGTTGCTTCTTCCTGTTGTCAGGAATCTTAACACCACCATCAGCCGCTCGTGTGGAGAAATTGCTGTCCTAGTACAAGTATTTTTCCGTATTATGCGAGGAGTTATGAGTTTCAGAAGATAATTATCTGTTTCCAAATCCATTAGCAAATAATTTCGCCAATTCCCGGATTCGCCCCACAATCTGAGACATTTTGAATTTATGTTCGAAAACTGCCTTTCCTTAAACAGTTAAACAGCCATTGCATGGAGTATTTTTGCAGTACAAGTTACAAACACAGGCCTTTAGAAAATTTCTTTCATTACAACTTCCTTAATAAATGAAATAAAGTTTAACTTCCGACGGTTTATCCACGATTTGATTCTTGTTGTTTATGTTTTAGTTCATGTTAGGCGACTGGAATTCGTCAACTGCTATCGCAGACTGGGCGCTTTTGTGCCTGCCACGCTGGCCAAACATGTTAGGAGGACAAGTGTCACAACGGAACGTGCAGGCTGCCATTTGATCGTTTTTAACAATAATTAATGTTAACTTTTTTCTCGTTTCATTGGAAGAAGTTTGTAAGAAGGAATAGCGAGATAATAATTAGAGCTGTTAAGCAGCACATAACAAAGATGAAGAAATATATTTATATATTAAAAAACCTTTACGATAGCGATGAAAATCAGAGTGCAACTAAATTATTTCTGAGTTAGCATTCTGATCTCAAACACGCTCATTGAACCCGCTACATGAGAAAAAGTCAGAGAGAGAAGCACTGTACCTTTCAGATCTTGCTTTTAAGTTCTCAGTTTTTGCGTCTTGCTTCTCAGTACTTGGCTTGGTATTTGTTTCCATTGATCAAAATGAGACAAGAATTTTGATTCTCAGATGTGTATTGTTCAGAAATTCATTTGCAAAAAATTTTAGGGTGTTGCACTGAAATATGTGTTAATTCATAAATATATTTGTAACAACAGATACATAGAATTACAGAAGAAAATGTTCAATTGATCTTCAAAAACGATTGTGAAAATTCAAGTGGGTAAAACATTTTGCAAACAAGTTGTGATCAAAATAATGGAGTTGCTTAAAGAGTAATTATCCGCCCAGGTATCGAAATTTGAGAGCTGAGCAAGTGTGCATGATGTTGAGGTACTGTTAGCGACTTAAAGAGCTAGGGATCTTCACTGTAGCCTCACAATATATATATTCACTTATGAAATTTGTTATTAACAATCTGAACGAATTCAAAAGTAATAGCAGTGTACATGGCTACAACACTAGGAGAAAGAACGATCTTCACTACTCAAGGTTAAATCTAACTTTGTCTCAGAAGGGGCTAAATTATGCTGCCACAAAAATCTTTGGTCATTTACCTAATAGCATCAAAAGTCTGACAGATAGCCATATAGCATTTAAAAGGAAATCAAAAGAATTTCTTAATAGCAAGTCCTTCTACTCATTAGATGAATTTTTGATATAGTAAGTGGGTAATTTCCCCAACCCCTCCCTCCCCCCAAAAAATTAAAAATATTAAGTGTCATGTAATATTTTGTGTAATGTAATATCTTGTCACCTTTTATTAACCTGACACATTCCACATCATTATGAAGTGTCGTATTCATGATCTATGTAACAAATACTAATCTAATCTTCTGTAGTGGTGGTCATAGGTTCCAGTACGATGTAGGTTTGGCTTTTAATATGTGACATTTCTGAGCTTGTCCCCTGTATCGATCAGAATGAGCGTATCAAGCATCACATTTGCAGTGGATGGAGTTTTCATATGTGAAAACTAGTTGTAATGGAAGTAAAACGTAACAGAAGTGAAAATTCACTTCTACCAGTGATGTGCTACACATGATGTTAAAGTTTCTCGATATCACTGAAACTGTCCGAACATTGACCTTCAATGGTTCATCTTCCTAGCTGCAGATTACATCACAAGGCATTTTATTGTGGAGCTCAGCACTGACGGTGACACCTAATATTGGCAACAAATGAGGGAATGAGCCACAAGGCTGCTCAAATAACCTTGATGCCGACTGCTAAACAGAACATTGGCCTCTAAATCGCTACTGCACCTGATTCAGTTCTCAATATCCCCTCCTTTGAATACTAAATCATTAACAGTTTCTTTAATTGTGATCATATTGCCTCTGCAATTATTCCGGTTGTAGATCTGTATCAGAGGAACACCTCATCTTAATTTTTGTTTCCTGTCTTACTGTTACAATGTTTTTAATGCAATATTTAGTGTTCTCTAACCTCTGAAATGTCTGTTGTATTACTACTGTATCCTTCAATAGTCCATCAACAACACTATAGTTTGGTATATCGTCAGTAATTACTCTACTAAAAATGTGCTATGTTTCCTATCATCTTATTTTTATCCATACAATAATGTGCTAAGTTATCTGCGATTTTTGTGTCAAACTTCATATTCCTTTAAAAATCTCAAAACGTATTAAAGATAATTTCACTAAACCTTCTACATTTTATTTTTACAGCAGAACACATATATTCTCAAAATTTCTGCTGTGTATCTCTTTTCCCTGCCGGATGTGAAATTGCGACAACCAGAGATTTTTGTGAAAACTAGTTATTAATTTAACTCATGCTTGGTATTTCTTGCATCTACATCATTCTACACTATTTTATGAAAAAATCATAAAATTCTATAAATATTTAATTTCTTTGATACAATCTGGCACAATTCTGCTAAGAATATGTCCTGAGGGCATGTTCGACATGACCTTGAGGCAGGACCACTGTTACTCTGCAACAAGTGTTTGCTTCCCCACAAACTTTCTTTTAACTTAATGGCATATAGGTTGCAAGTAAGCGAGTAGATTGCTAAAAAGAAAAGGAACAATCTCCTGTGTACTGTTCTATGATGTGTATTCACTTCCTTTTGGTTCTTGAGGACATTGTTCTAGAATCCTTAAGTTCTTGTTTATGCACATCTCTAAGACAGAATGCTATAGAGAGGCACCCGAATTAACAGAGAGCACATAGAGAAGCTGTGACCTGTTATTCAGCAGTGCCTGCGATACCACACCACACTATTAGCCACCATATTTTGTGTGGTCATTCTGCAGTTGGCCTGCAAACAAGATAGTTTGTGTATGGCTATGTAAGCTACA
The DNA here is from genome assembly GCF_023864345.2 of Schistocerca serialis cubense. NCBI lineage: Eukaryota > Metazoa > Arthropoda > Insecta > Orthoptera > Acrididae > Schistocerca > Schistocerca serialis. The sequence goes on along the minus strand of NC_064642.1, from coordinate 142,179,628 downwards.
AAAATGCTGATTTCTTTTTTCAGAATCGTGCTTACCATGTGCTCAGGGTATAAATACCTGAACATGCCTCACAAAAAGATATAAGATTGATGTACACATTTTTACAGCTATCCTGCAAGTGTGCTGTATTTTGTGTACATTGTGATAAAGTTTGGTCCATCTAAGTTCTCCTTGGCGTATGCCATAAGCCACATTTACTCTGAGAATGTTGTGATAATGGATTAGCTTGACAAAGATTTACGTCATAATTTATAGCATTTTTCAAAGTCTAGGAACATAAGATTAAAAGTTAATATTTTTCGGACAAAAACATAATTGCTGGATAGAAGGTATAGTGAATTAAGTCATCTCTGTATGGTTATTACAATATCAATGATTAAGTTTTTGATAATTAAATTGACACCCTAGCTGCAAACTGGCGTTGATATGCCTCATTGGGGACATGTTGAAAATGCGTGCCACGACCGGGACTCTAACTCGGGATCTCCTGCTTACATGGCAGACACTCTATCCATCTGAGTCACCAAGGGCATAGATTATAGTGCGCCTGAATTAACTTATCCCTTGCACGCTCCCTGTGAGACCCACATTCCGAACATGTCCACACCACTACATTCGTAGTGCACCTAATTGTTGTTTGCCCATCATACTCGTTACTCATGGCAAATTAATCTACCAAGTCCTGTACGAGTTTGGGCACAGCGTTTGCTTTCGGTCAAGAATTTCAATGGCCGGGAAGCCATATTTTAACTATATATGATGGTAGACTCTTAGTGTCCTGTGAGCAGATAGTTACTTGTATTAAATTATAACTTTAAATCGTAATACATCCCCTTTATAAATAATGTAAAAAGTGGAAATTACTCCATGAAACAATCTAGGTATCCTTTGATACATGGATAGTATTTTTGCAAGGTCTGGATCTGCATCAAGAGCAACTGATAAGCAATTTCAGAAAAAGATAGTTTAGCTAGGTAGTGTCTGAAGTATTAATTTCATAAACTTATAATCACTCAACTATTTCCTTTTATTAGACTGGCTGGGTGGGCTCAACCATAATGTACCCGATCTGTGACTCAGAGTTTCTGTATTTGACCCACATTCCACTCAATTTAACTCACTTATTTCAAATTCAAATACAAATTTAACCACATGTTACACACCATTTATAGAAAATCAAAAGTTTCTAGAATGCTTCTCTGTTAACTCTGTTCTCCAACAATTGTCTTATACTTATTTCCAACTGACACTGAATTTTTGTCTATTTGATATATCTTATATATAGTAAAGGGTGTATGAAACCATATGAAGACAGAATTTTCCTGACTCTGTCTTCTTATTATCAATGTCACTCAATAAAGCGTCTGGGGCTAGAGTATTTGCATGTATATGTCACAATAATTGCTTAAAGACTTGCATATCAAATGTTTGTCCATCTTAATCAATGATAATTTTGCTTCTGGTTGTAACCACCGAACATCAGTAATTGGATGTAATTCTGCAGTTGTTCCACATGTTATCTACCACTGTCTGTTCCCCACCCACTTGTTTTGACAGCAAAAAACATGATGGAGAACCGTTGAAGTTGCTTCACTGTCATTGCGGATATGCCTCCAAAGAGGTATAACACTATCATGTTCTGATTGTGTATACTGTACTTTTGTCTCTTCTTGATCTTTACTTTGCAGTTAGCTGCGTTACTGTCACAGTCTGCAAATGTTTCATGACGACTTGGAGATTTTTCCCAGCGATTCGTTCCATAAACTTAGCCAGTTGTCTCAAAGTGAAGAATTATTGTGTTTTACAATACCAATGTGTACAGTTAAGAACATATACTAATGAAACAATTTTTACCAATTAAACTTTTAAACAGCAGAAAATTCAGCTTAATGGAAAGACAAAAACAAGTTATTTTGGCCATTATTTGATATTCAGTACGTAAAATATACAGCGGATAGACTGAAAGGCTGTATGTATTTGTTTCTAAATATCGTTAAATGCATATCTATGCATTTTCTTCTAGCAAATAAATGCTGATCTTCTGAAATTTTTCGATGATACTTTTTTCTATTGTATCACTTGCCATCATTTCACCATACAAACTTTGTTAAGAAGACCTATAATTAAATTCGCTTTGTCATTTCAGGAATTTTGTTATTGTTTGTTCCTTTACTTGAGATACTATACTTTCAGTTCCATTTTATGTTCTGGGTTAATCTAAGGGATGTGTGAGAGTTCTATCTAATCTAAAGAAACCTCATTCTACTATGCTAACATTCAGTGCGGATAGGCCTTTATGCATCTACAGGACAAGTCAGTACAGAATACTGATTTATACAGAGATTCAGGGAGAGCATAAGGGAGCAATTGACAGGAATGGGGGAAATAAATACAGTAGAAGAAGAATGGGTAGCTTTGAGGGATGAAGCAGTGAAGGCAGCAGAGGATCAAGTAGGTAAAAAGAAGAGGGCTAGTAGAAATCCTTGGGTAACAGAAGAAATATTGAATTTAATTGATGAAAGGAGAAAATATAAAAATGCAGTAAGTGAAACAGGCAAAAAGGAATACAAACGTCTCAAAAATGAGATCGACAGGAAGTGCAAAATGGCTAAGCAAGGATGGCTAGAGGACAAATGTAAGGATGTAGAGGCCTATCTCACTAGGGGTAAGATAGATACCGCCTACAGGAAAATTAAAGAGACCTTTGGAGAAAAGAGAACGACTTGTATGAATATCAAGAGCTCAGATGGAAACCCAGTTCTAAGCAAAGAAGGGAAAGCAGAAAGGTGGAAGGAGTACGTAGAGGGTCTATACAAGGGCGATGTACTTGAGGACAATATTATGGAAATGGAAGAGGATGTAGATGAAGATGAAATGGGAGATACGATACTGCATGAAGAGTTTGACAGAGCACTGAAAGACCTGAGTCGAAACAAGGCCCCCAGAGTAGACAATATTCCATTGGAACTACTGACGGCCGTGGGAGAGCCAGTCCTGACAAAACTCTACCATCTGGTGAGCAAGATGTATGAAACAGGCGAAATACCCTCAGACTTCAAGAAGAATATAATAATTCCAATCCCAAAGAAAGCAGGTGTTGACAGATGTGAAAATTACCGAACTATCAGCTTAATAAGTCACAGCTGCAAAATACTAACACGAATTCTTTACAGACGAATGGAAAAACTAGTAGAAGCCAACCTCGGGGAAGATCAGTTTGGATTCCGTAGAAACACTGGAACACGTGAGGCAATACTGACCTTACGACTTATCTTAGAAGAAAGATTAAGGAAAGGCAAACCTACGTTTCTAGCATTTGTAGACTTAGAGAAAGCTTTTGACAACATTGACTGGAATACTCTCTTTCAAATTCTAAAGGTGGCAGGGGTAAAATACAGGGAGCGAAAGGCTATTTACAATTTGTACAGAAACCAGATGGCAGTTATAAGAGTCGAGGCACATGAAAGGGAAGGAGTGGTTGGGAAGGGAGTGAGACAGGGTTGTAGCCTGTCCCCGATGTTGTTCAATCTGTATATTGAGCAAGCAGTAAAGGAAACAAAAGAAAAATTCGGAGTAGGTATTAAAATTCATGGAGACGAAATAAAAACTTTGAGGTTCGCCGATGACATTGTCATTCTGTCAGAGACAGCAAAGGACTTGGAAGAGCAGTTGAATGGAATGGACAGTGTCTTGAAAGGAGGATATAAGATGAACATCAACAAAAGCAAAACAAGGATAATGGAATGTAGTCTAATTAAGTCGGGTGATGCTGAGGGAATTAGATTAGGAAATGAGGCACTTAAAGTAGTAAAGGAGTTTTGCTATTTGGGGAGCAAAATAACTGATGATGGTCGAAGTAGAGAGGATATAAAATGTAGGCTGGCAATGGCAAGGAAAGCGTTTCTGAAGAAGAGAAATTTGTTAACATCCAGTATTGATTTAAGTGTCAGGAAGTCATTTCTGAAAGTATTCGTATGGAGTGTAGCCATGTATGGAAGTGAAACATGGATGATAAATAGTTTGGACAAGAAGAGAATAGAAGCTTTCGAAATGTGGTGCTACAGAAGAATGCTGAAGATTAGATGGGTAGATCACATAACTAATGAGGAAGTATTGAATAGGATTGGGGAGAAGAGAAGTTTGTGGCACAACTTGACCAGAAGAAGGGATCGGTTGGTAGGACATGTTCTGAGGCATCAAGGGATCACCAATTTAGTATTGGAGGGCAGCGTGGAGGGTAAAAATCGTAGGGGGAGACCAAGAGATGAATACACTAAGCAGATTCAGAAGGATGTAGGCATGGAGAGCTGCATCAAACCAGTCTCAGGACTGAAGACTACAACAACAACAACAACAATGAACAGTATAACATGTACGTCATGTGATTCCTATAGACAATGAGTACATGGAATACAATGTTAATACAATATTTTAATGTAATATGAAGTAATTTTACACTGCCTAAACTACTCCAGATTTTTTAATAGGATTTTCTTTTTTTCCCAGTTGGGTATTATTTGGAAAATGGTTTCAAAATTGTGTATCACAGTGAAGGACTCTTAATAGCAAGAAGTTCTGTCTTGAGGGATATGAATATTAATCAGTTTCTGGTTGTATAACTACTTACAGAGGTGTTTCGCTGATATTCATTGCATGTTGCTAAATATTTGTAAATAAAGGATATTGATTTCTATGTGTGCAAGAATGAAAGGTTCAGATGATGACACATTAAATTATTGTCTCTTTCTGTTATAGATGATTCTGCTGAGTCATTTTTGGGTTTTGAATGTAGTTTGATTACAGGTTTCATACCAACAGAATGTTATTCCATACACGATTGCTAGAGACGGGATTATATGCATCATAAAATCCTTAAAATATGTATGAAAAATGCTTAAAGTGCATGAAAAGTGTTGGAATATGCAATATAAAATAATAAGAAAACATGGTAGTTACTGCATGCGTTATATCTCAAAGTCGAACCTGTGCAAATCAATTTTAGGAAGAGCACTGGCCACGCGAAAAATCGCTACATTTGGAATGCTGATATCATTTTCTGTATACCTTCTGGTAGAGGTTAGGAAATAGGCTTCCTGGTGTTATTTTCTAAAAATTGCATAATAGGGGCTCATAGAGTGTGTCAAGAATTATTCCTTTTTTGGTATTGTTGTCGATAACAAACGGATGCAATGCGAGTGAGTCGCAGCGAAACAGTCGATATGTACAGGTCCAACTTTGCGATATATCGCAGGCAGATGTGTGCATGCTCAAAAACTCTGTAACATTTTATTTAAAAAACACCATACAATCATGAATTTTAGCTTTTAATTGACACTATTGGACCAAAGCATCATTTACAATTTAATTTACATTTTTCTACAGTTGTTAACATAAACGACCATGCACTGTTCCAAATGTTGGCTAGTAAGATCGTGTCTTCGATCACCCAAAGCATTTTTACAAGCATAAAAGTACCATTCTACATCAACTGAGGTAACTGGGCAGTATTCGAATTTGGGTGCTACGTTGCCACTTACTGTTTCTGGTAGAAGTTCACCCATCCCATTAAGCCTAGGTTATTGTTTTTTAATGTTTTTTCAAACTTTTCTTTAAGTTTTCTTGGGAATACCTCTGGCATATTCACTAGAATAATTTTATTCATTAACTGAATAGATTCTGTCAGTGCCAGACCTTGAGTTTTAAGCTTTTCAATACTTGCAGGTATATGGGAAAAATGAGTGCTAAACACAGCAATGTCTTTTTTAATACCAGAATCATTAAATTCTTCCTTGCACTTTAAAACTGCCAAAGCCTCTGCACTATCGAAGTCGTTTACTGTTCCTCTAATAGTGTCGAAATATTCATTATAAAACAACACAGCTTCGACCAACGTACACCAAAGAATTACCACTGGTTCTGGAGGTAAAGGCACATTTGGTAGTTTTCCTTTGTAGGTCTTTATGCGAGCAGGAGCCTTTAGGAATACTTTCTTTGTAGATGAAATGAGTTTATTTACATTCACAAACGTGGAACATACTCCTTCAGCAAGGCACCTCACATGAATAAAATTGGGATAAAATACTCGGCGGGCTTTTCCTGCGTTGATCATATAGGGAGCAGCATCTGAAATGAACACAAATACCCTTTCATCTGCAGAAGATTCTGGAAATATTTTTCTAATACCCTGGTTCACAAATCTGGCGAACGTATAATGGTATACTTTTTCAAATGCTTTGCAGGACGCTAACTAGAAAGAAGAAGGCTCTTCTTTTAAAGCACCAACAATTAAATTTGCAATGTAATGGCAACAGGTGTCTGTAGTTTTCTCAACTAAAATCCGCATAATGTGTATTTCATGGCGTACTTCTTGCAGAAAATTTACATAAATTGAAGGTATGTAATTTTTACGCTATGTTGATTCATTTGGTATATTTTGATTTAAGCAATATTTGCAGAGGAAGCCTTTGAACATAGGATTTTTAAGTTTGTGAATAGAAATATTGCTTGCAATGAATGCTTCACATAGATCCATGTTAAACCGACCACGCAAAGCAAAATATTTACTGAGATGTGGAGGAAGCATGTTCACGCTTTCTTAAATTGTAGATACGCTACTAATGCCAGAAATGGAAACAAGGCTATGTCTGATGAGACCACATGTTTTGAACATGTGAACTCACCACCTAGTAACTCAAGACAGAAAATTATTAGTGTAAGTATTAGTGATAATAGTTATGAATGTCAAAATAGCACTAGATATAGGTTCACTGACATTGAATTGTTGTCCACTGCAGTTAAATTGACATCTCTAAGATATGTGGTTCCAGCAATCTGGAATTTTTCGATGATGGTAATAGAGTACTTGAGGTGTGTAATGTACATATTCTATGCAAGGACTTTTATGCAGAAACACCATTGAAAACTTCAAAATCAACTAATTAGTATTATGAAGCCTACATGAGATTGTCATATGCTCAAAGATTTGTTGATGTAGGAAGGAAAGGGAGAAATTTACTGAATTAGAGAAACTTCTTTACAAGTCTTTAAAGAGAATTTGCCTGCAGCAGCAGTAGAGGCCGTAAGTAAGACTGATCACCTAGATGAAAGTCTTGTAAATACAAAGCTTGAGTTTCATTTGTTGACACATTTATGAAAAGAGGCCATACATTCCTATACAGTACTTCAAATGTGATAAGTGCTGTTGTAGGTGAAGTACTTAACATGCAAGTAATGACCAGGTACTATCAAAGCTGTCCGCTTAGAAGCAATGTCAGTAAAGAAGATTTGAGAAAGGATTACAGATACAGAATAACCCATTGTGGATCATGTGATTGATGGTGTTGGAATAAAGAGTGTATTACAGTAAGAATATCAGGGATAATATCTCTTAAGAATTAAAGATATTTGAGGGGCTGTATAGGGTACATATTTTTATAGTTATCTACAGATGAACAGCCTATGCATAATCAGTAACCCATTAGTTGGTCTCGTTATAATCAGGCTGAGAGGTTGATATTCCTAACACTCACGAGGAAGGTCTTCCTGAATCGGTTTTCAGCGTCCTCAAGCCAACATTCAGGTATCTGTCCAAGCACAAACTTCCCAAGAAGTGTTTTCTCAGCAAAACACAAAACCTTAATGAGTTTCTGGACCTCTTTATGTGGACGCGTTGGCCCAAAACAACATTTTGCTCAGCTGCAGCAGTTACAATTGCAGTTTATGATGCGGTTATTGTATTTAATGGCAGAAACACACAGAGGATGAATGTCTTGAGGAGAATGGGCTTTAAAGCTGGAGCATTCACTCGAGACATCTTGAAGAGAACAAAGCATACATAATGTGATTTATAACATGAACTAGAGTAATGAATTTTTTTTAGGAGGTTGGACCTGAACTACAGAAAGGATAATTAAATTAAAATAACTATTTTCTTTTTTTTATAGAAATGTCATTCTTCAATCTCAGATTAAAATTACTGTTGTTGTTAGAAACGAATAACTGCACCTGAGAACTCCACTGAAGGTCTTGCAAAGAACACGAGACAGAAAAGAAGAAGCCAGAAGAGAAGTCCTAGAGAAAAAGAATACACTCAGTACAGTTCTGAAGCATTTTGGTACAGGGAATGGTAAGGAAAAAAGTAAATTCAACTTTAAGGGACATTTTCTCAGAATTATCATTTTCATTATTCAGGTACATTTTTCTCAGAAACTACGAAGCGTAGAGCCATGATTTTTGGCATATCATTTTCATTATGTATAGGGGTAAATTTCAATATTATTCCTGTAAAACTGGATATGTAACATAGAACTTTTATGCATATTTTTAAGATGAAAACATAACTGAGCACAAAAATTCATTAAATATCAATGTATTAAAACGCTTCTGTGGATTTCCCTCGGTACATATCGACGATATATCTGCAAAATTTACAAGATAATTTGTTGGAAAACATCTGAGAAAATGATACCTTTGTTTGTCATGGTGTCACAAAATTTAAAAATTAAAAAACTTCACATTTTTCTGTTGACATTATAAAGAAATAGTAAATGCATTACACAATTGTTAACCACTGTGCAAAATTACAGTCATGTACCTAAAAATTGTTTTTTTGTGAATGATTATATTTTGTACATGTGTTTCATTCACATCCTCTATTAAAATATCAATTAAAATTACATAAAAGATATAAAACATGTGTAAAGTGAGTTACAAAATGAACTAATGGGAATTAAAAATCTTATAGGAGCTGGACTTGAATTACAAAAAGATAATCAACTTATAATTGCGATTTTGTTTGTTTTAAAGAAATGTCGTTCTTTGAAGACATGCTAAAATTGTTGTTGTAGTTAGAAAATATTTTAGCATTTGCTGAAAACAAATGGAGTGTGCACTTTGATATCTTCCTTTAGTTTCAGAAACGAATTTAAAAAACAACACATGTATATCGATATTTTACAAACGGTTAATAAGTTGGGTTTCCATATGCAACAAAAATGACACAACAGAAAGTGACATGACGACTGATACGACAGTAGCATCGTATGCTGTTGTTTCCACATGCTCTTGACAAATTATTGTTGTGGCACTATTTCCAATACAGCATCAGATGGGATTATTTGTAATAACACTGGTATTATTATTGAGGACCAAGAACCAACTAGAAAGAAGAGAAAGCACAAATGTTGCATTTGTAAGTGGAATTTACACACAAACAACATTGTAACATTTTTAAAACTGAGGCCCATACCACGCTTCCACAGCTACAATGTCACAGTTATTGTGTGATATGTTTGATGCTATTTGTAACACTGTAAAGACTTGCGTAAAACCTAATATTATCACTCTTGCATCCCACATCAGTTACATACAATAAAATAGTAAATTTATTCTTCTTTCAAGCTCACTAAAGGAGTCTGAAATATTTTATTTATTAAACGCTTCATTCGGTTAAAACAATACTGCCATCAGAATTCTTGTTACTTTCGTTCTCAAATCCACTGAGCAAGGGTTTCAAATAGCTTTGAAGTTTCCAGAATAAAATGAGCTGCTGTAAAACCACAAATACCTGGTATAAGTTGGCAATCCCAATTGATATCATAGTGGCAATATGTAGATGCACCATTAGTTTATTTTCAATGTGTATGAATAAATTCTTGAGCAAAATTATTGCCCTTGTCCTAGAGGCACATGCATTCTTCATTCATGCGAACATTAAAAGAGTGAATTGCTGCATCTTAAACGAATGTTATACATAAAAATGTTTAAAATGACGTATGTAAAATCTTAAAAATGGCATCATCCTTGAAAATTAAATAAACTACAGTATCTATATGGCAAAAACGCAAAATTAAATTTACTTTCCTATAGCAGAATATTAGTATCTTAGTACATGCGAACAATGAGTAGCTCATACAGAAAGAAAGTTTAAATGTCAGCAAATTCTGGTAATTACCAATAAGTAACAACAACATTTAATGAATGTGCTGATCAAATGAGTGACAGAGCTACTATATAGAGCATCTGCAGGCCACCATGCAATGCACTGTGCATGGTGCCTTGTACTGCTACTAGTCACTCTCTTTCCTGATCCACTCACACAGGGAGCAAGTAAAAAACGACTGGCTACATATCTCCATATGAGCACTAATTTCTCTTATTTTGTCTTCACATTCCTTACTCATAATGTACACTGATATCAGCAGAATCATTCTGCTGTGAGACATAAATGCCAGTTGCCTAAATTGTCTCATGTTGAATAATATTCCTGGTGCATTAGGTGTTTCCACCTTTCACCAGATGAGGGGACGTCCAGAATAACAACACAACAGAGCACAGTCGTTCTGGTGGTCCAGGTGTTATGGTATGGGTAGTGAATAGGGATATAGAAACGGAAATGATGATTGCTTAAATATTTGGAAAAATATATTGGAAAGAATAGTTGGGAAAATTCTGAAGGTTTCTGCGCACAATCTTGGGTGAACTTTAACTCATACCAAGACCTTGAATATCGTTAGATTCACAGTCAACAAACATAATTTGCATTCCATACTACTGCTTCCAGTAGTGTGTGGTATCAAACAATTACTGCAGCTATTGAAATTGTCGATATATCTGTAAGTTCTTAAGCACACGAAGCACAATATTTTTAGTATAAGTAAACCAAGTTCTATAGGTGGCTATCAAGTCCTAGTCGTTATCTTCACATAAATTCCATTAAGTTTAGTCTTAAGTGTGACAATATCGATGCAGGAACACTCCTCCAGATATAGCGTTAAGTATTCTTGTCAACACAGAACCACTTGATGCAGGATCTCGGCTGGCGAGTGAAATGATGAACAGATAGGAGTTGAACTTATAACCATGTCAATAAATATTCCCTTTCTAGTAACTTTTTCTAATATTTATAATGCATGGTTGAAATACACATCTTTAACAATGCTGGTACGACGGATCCAAGCATACGTCTGTACATTACAACTTCGTGAAACAAAAAGGTGAAGGTATACGAATTAATAAGCTGTAGATCGTACTACTTACTTTGTTTCATACATTATACTTAACACAAAATAACTCACTAATTTACTTTTTCCAGTGTCTTTGGTTTATAGATCAATTGGTTTACATGTAGCTTATGTACAACAAAAGAAAATAAAGAAAAAAAATATGATTCAATAGAATTGCCTTCCACTGTGCACTGAGGTCATATGAATGTGCACAGTGGCTGAGCTTATTTCCCTTTTTGAATGCCTCTAGGCAGATCATATTATTATTTATTTACTGTCAACACTGCTATGCATAGCAGCATCATATCGAATTGTCGACCATCTTCTAAATTACAGTAGGAACTGTAAATAGTTCATTTAGCTCTTTATGTGAATATTATTATGTCTCATTTAATTGCTATGTTGCACTCATTGATGATAGCTGAGGCTAGAAAAAAAACTTATTAATGATGTACTTCTATGATTAGATGAATGAATAGTTCAAGTGCTACCATATACAGTGGAATAGTTACAGAAGTTTAATTTTAACACATCTGAAGCTACATCAATATCAACATTTCTACATCTAGGCTACAACAGATTCTACAGTGAAATAATATATCTCAAAAAACATAGTCCAATAGAGACAAAGCTTTTTCTTTTCCGATTAGCAAAAATTATTACAGTTATGAAACTATTAGTATTGTGTCACTTCACTGTTCACAAAACTATCAGTTTCATTTAACTGAAAAATTGTTATGTTATGGTTCATGAACTTATGTGGTGGTTGCGAGTGGCAACTTGACAATTGTTCAGATTCAGATTTTTATTTAGTCATTCTGCATTGATATATGCAAAATAGTTTGTTAGGATATTTAATTTCATAAAAATTCACACACACACACACACACACACACACACACACACACACACACACACACAGAGAGAGAGAGAGAGAGAGAGAGAGAGAGAGAGAGAGAGAGAGAGAGAGATACAGGGTGGAGAAAAACTGTGTCACGAAATTTTAAGTCTGGATAGCTGATGCCAGTAGGAGCCAAAATTACTAATGTTGTGTAGGTCGACAACATATCATATTTAAAGTACTGGACTTTGGCGCCACGCACTCCGATTGGCCATGGGATTGCCCTGTTGACGTTCATCGGTTGACGGGCAGTGCTATGTGTCAATTCACACATACTAACGTCCCTCGCCCCATCACTGCCTCAACGTGATACACACACATGTCGAATTGGTCTTGCTGTTTGTCTCCACCTCAAGTCAGAGGCATTCACACATAAGCTTCGCTTCAGAGCACAAACACATCACTTGCTATATAGTCACACAGCATACAGCATGGTGGCACAGTAATCGTTTGAAGAACAAGATATGTTTTATGTTTACGGACTAGCCGCCGATAATGTGCATGAAGCTCGGCAGTTGTATGAGGTACGGTATCCAGCAAGACACCACCCACACTCGCAAACGTTTACAGCAATTCACCGTCGACTTGGCGAAACAGACTCAATAGTGAGATGTCGTGGTGATGCTGGAAGACCTCGAACACAACGGGCTGTTGCATTTGAAGAGACTGTTCTCGAGCGCTTCGAGGAAGCACATATGACAAGTACTCGAGGGGTTGGACAACACATGGAGGTGGCTCATTGGTTAGTCTAGGAGGTTTTGAGGGATTATGCCTGACATTGATTTAGTTTCCACCCTTTCCAAGACCTAAATCCCACGATGGACCATGAACACATGCTAGTGTTTTGCTGGTAGCTACTGCAATGTGTTGCATGATATCCCAACCTCCTCGCCATTGTGTTGTTTACTGATGAGTGGACCTTCCATCGGGATGGCCTTTACAACACTCGTAATGTTCATTACTGGGCAAGGGGAAATCGTCACGTCCCGTATGTCCACAGACACTAGGAACGATTTTCGCTCAACATTCAGGCAGGCATTGTGGGTGATCATCTGACTGGGCTGGTCAGTCTACCTCCTTGATTCACCAGTGCAAATCTCTTCACTTTTTGCATGAAACTCTACTTGGCCTGCTGGAAGATGTTCCCCTGGACACATGGCTAAACACGTGGTTGCAGCATGGTAGGGCACCCACACATTATAGTCGTGCTGTGTGCAGATATTTAAATGAACTCTTTGACAGCTTGGTAATAGGCAGAGGTGCTAGTAAGGCATGGCCCCTGTGATCACCAGACCTCACACCACTGGACATTATTCTGTGGGAATTGTTCGAGGTTCTAGCTCACCCCCCCCCCCCCCCCCACACACATGAACCACCTAGAAACGAAGAGGAATTGATGGATCACATTCAACATGCCGCGAATCACATCAGAACAATTCCAGGATTCTTTGAAAGAGCTCGGCAAAACAACTTTCGACGTTACCAAGCTTGTGTTGCATCAGAGAGTCGCCAGTTCGAGAACCTGCTTCAAGTAAACAATATCCTAGCTACGAAAAAAGCAATTTTCAGTGCTGACACAACTTGTACAAGACGTTCTGTACGCGAACTAACAGCTGTCGATGGGTTTTTTCCCAGTATGTCTTGTCATGAAACTACAATGGATGTGTCAGGACCCCGGCAGATTCGTCCCCAGGCCCCCAGAGTGAAAGGCTGGAGCGTTCCCACCGAGCATGTCGCCCGGTTTCGATACATCGTGATTTCCGGCAGACAGAGCATCTGGCAAGAGGGCAATCCTACGGCCAATGGGAAAGTGTGGCGCCAAGCTTCCATAGTTTAGGAATTATGTGTTGTCAACCTACACAACATTAGTAATTTTGGTTCCTACTGGCATCAGCTATCCAGGGTTAAAATTTCGTGACACACACACACACACACACACACACACACACACACACACACACACATATATATATATATATATATATATATATATATATATAATTAAACTAATGTAGGATATTTCAAAACTTCTTCTAGTGGATAAACCTTGGTTCACTAGCAAGAAGGTGTGCAAATTTTTCTTAAATAATTCGATTTGCATTGTTTAACATATGTAGTTAAGTTGTTATACATTTTGATTGCTATTTAAATATAGCTGTTATTTCTTTTTGCTGATCTGTTTTATGGGAAGGACAAAGAAGTACAGTTCCTTGTAATATAATCTAGTCTTTGTTTTCTTACAATTAAATTAGGCAGTTCAGCAACCTTGTTATTAAAACTATCAAGGATATATTAACTGCTGCTAAATATTACTCAAAAGTTTTCAGTTTACTCTCTACCCGTCTGACTACCATCCTCTGAATAATAACAATTCCATTCTTTTTTTTTTGTTGCTTAAACAGCATGCACACCTTAAAATAGATTAAAAAGCAAAATGTGTTGTTTCACATATTCAGATGTGAGATAGATCATTCTCTTCAGCAAATATGTTACTCTTTATAACCTAACTGTTTCATGTTAGACATTAGAGTTCAATGTTAGTTTGTTACCAAGTGTAATATTAAAAACTTTAGATATTGGTTTTCTATGTTGCAGTTATTAATGGTCTGAATTACATACTCTACATCATTTTTACACTCAATAGTAAACAATTTGCATTAAATCATGATGCTACTCTTACTTTCACCAAATTCACACGTTGACAAGAGCTTCAAATACATGGTTTGCAGACAAGCAAAAAAGTTGTAATATCTGCATGCATATGCATCTTTAGATCTATATTTTCCAATAACCCATTTATTTGAACTAGGAATGGAAGATATCACTGTGGCACTCCATGTTTAACTTCAAGTGGATTTGAATGCTGACTTTCTGAGCTCACCATGTTTTCTTATATTTACACATGACATGATTAGCTTCAAACTTTTGGCACAAATTCCATGGTACTCAAGTTTAGAGAGAAAAACACAGTGGTTAACACAGTCGAAGACCTTATTCAGTTCACAAAAGGGTACTTGAGTGTGAGTATGGTCCTCGAATGCTGATAAAAAGTCTCTCACTAACACTTCTATTGCATGCTTTACAACAGTATCATGTTGCTTAAAATAAGGGATTTAGAAACACAAGTACGTCATTATGAACACACTGTAACGGAAAGCGTGGGTTATGATGGCTGTGAAGACACAAAATCTGTTAAGACTAAAATAACTATTTTTAAAGATTCAGGCAGGAAATTGCAACACACATTAAAGTGCTAAATTGTGGTTGGGATCATCCTGAACTAAATCATTCATTGAAAATAGGTAATGAAAAGTGTAGCACATTGACAACAAATAACAACAATGTGAAGTTCTTATCACAGTGACTGTCAAGGAAGAAATCATGGGAAATTACTACAGGACAAACAGGTAAGCATTTCATTGTGTAGTGTATTATAAAAGCTAGTGGTCAAGTGAAGGAAGTTGTTAAAAGGAGGAAAATATACTGAGGTGAAAAAAGTCATGTGATACCTCCTACCTCGGCTGCTCTAGTCCATAATGCCTAATTTCACCACACTGTCCTAATTAATGCCTTCGTCGAACGTCCCACACTGATTTACTGATTTCTGCGTTTATTTCATGAAGTGTTACTTGTCTGTCAGCACTGACAACACTTTGCAAATGTCACTGCTGTTGCTCATTAAGTGAAGGCTGTTGGCCACTGCTTTGTCTGTAGTGAGAGGAAATGCCTGAAATTTGGTCTTCTCAGGACGCTCTTGACCCTGTGGATTTCGGAATATCGAATTTCCTAACGACTTCCGAAATGGAATGTCCAGAACGTCTAGCTCTCGTTACCATTCCGCTTACAAAGTCCGTTAATTTCCGTTGTGCGGCCATAATCACATCGGAAACTTTTTCATATGGACCATATGAGTACAAAGTACAGCTTTGGCAATGCACTTCTCTTTTGTACCCTGTATAGGCAATACTACTACCACCTGTATATGGACATATCGCTATCCCATGATTTTTGTCTCTTCAGTGTGCATTAATAGTTATTGGTGCCTCGAATTACTGTGAGAAAGTTCTGGAGGAATTTCAAAGGAACCTGACAGATCCTCTGGAATTCGTATCGAAACTAACACACAAAAGGAATGTAATTATTCCTTCAGTATCTCTTAGACATGACACTAATGGCCTGAATGGAAAAATAATGTCTGTGAATTGCTTCATGACAGAAAAAAATTAGTAGTCCATAGGAAGAGAGTATTCGTAATTTTCGAAGTCGAATGGCTGGAAAGAAACGAATAAATATCTCACGATCCATATTTAAACAGACAGATCCATATTTACAATAGGCTTACCTCTTCCGAAGACATAGTGATAATAGAAAAACGAATAACAGTAATAAAGCATACATAAAGGGACTAACAACAAAACGCCTATCCTGAAGTGACAATAGGTAAAGAGTGACTATTTTCAGATGGAAGTACCAAATAAGAACTGAGATTTTGGACCAATGTGGGCATTAATGGACTACAGCTGCCGACAACTGATGCGAGTGCCTTTGTTAATAACACGACATCACCAGCAGCGCCGCTTCTGGACCCGTGACTGTATTGGTTGGATCCCAGACGACTGGGAAACCATGGCTTGGTCAGATGAGTCCAGATTTAAGTTGATAAGAGCTGATGGTAGTGTTCGAGTGTGGCGCAAATCCCCCGAACTCATGGACCCAAGTTGTCAACAAGGCACTGTGCAGGCTGATCGTAGCTACATAATGGTGTGGGCTGTGTTTACATGGAATGGACTGGATCATCTGGTGCAACAGAGCCGATCATTGACTGGAAATGATTACGTTTGGCTACTGCAGGGGATTTCCAACGACTTTTTGAGTCCATACCACATCGGGTTGCTGCACTGTTCCAGGCTAAAGAAAATGCAATACAATGTTAGGAGGTATCACATGACTTTTTTCACCTCAGTATATTTTCCTCCTTTTAACAACTTCCTTCACTTGACCACTAGCTTTTATAATACTCTACACAATGAAATGCTTACCTGTTTGTCCTGTAGAAATTTCCCATGATTTCTTCCTTGACAGTCACTGTGATAAGAACTTCACATTGTGGTTATTTGTTGTCAATGTGCTACACTTTTCATTACCTATTTTCAATGAATGATTTAGTTCAGGATGATCCCAACCACAATTTAGCACTTTAATGTGTGTTGCAATTTTCTGCCTGAATCTTTAATAATAGTTATTTTAGGCTTAACAGATTCTGTGTCTTCACAGCCATCATAACCCACACTTTCCATTACAGCTTGTTCATAATGACTTACTTGTGTTTCTAAATCCCTTATTTTAAGCAACATGATACTGTTGTAAAGCATGCAATAGACGTGTTAATGAGATTCTTTTTATCACCATTCAAGAACCATACTCACACCCAAGTAGCCTTTTGTAAACTGAAATAAGGCCTTCGACTGTGTTGACCACTGCGTTTTGCTCTCTAAACTTGAGTACCATGGAATTTGTGCCAAAAGTTTAGAGCTAGTCATGTCATGTCTAAATATAAGAAAACATGTGGTGAGCTCAGAAAGTCAGCATTCAGATCCACTTGAAGTTAAACATGGAGTGCCACAGCGGTATCTTCTATTCCTAGTTCAAATAAATGGCTAAATAAATCTAAAATTTTTAATATTACACTTGGTAACAAGCTAACATGGAACTCTAATGTCTAACATGAAACAGTTTTGCTGAAGAGACTGATCTCCTATCTCACTTCTGAATGTGTGAAACAGCACATTTTCCTTTTTAATCGATTTTAAGGCGTGGATGGTGTTTAGGCAACAAAAGAAAGAATGAAATTGTTGTTATTCAGAGGACAGTAGTCAGATAGGTAGAGAGTAAACTGAAAACTTTTGGGTAATATTTAGCAGCACTTAATTTATATACCCTTGATAGTTTGAATTACATGGTTGCTGAACCGCCTAATTTAATTGTAAGAAATCAAAGACATGGTTGCATTACAAGGAACTGTACTTCTCTGCTCTTTCCATAAAACAGAGCAGCAAAAAGAAATAACAGCTATATTTAAATAGCAATCAAAATGTATAACAACTTCACTACATATGTTAAACTATGCAAATCGAATTATTTTAAAAAAGTTGCACACCTTCTTGTTAGTGAACCAGGTTCATCCTCCAGAAGAATTTTTGAAATTTCCTACATATATATATATATATATATGTGTGTGTGTGCGTGTGTGTGTGTGTGTGTGTGTCACGAAATATTAACCCTGGATAGCTGATACCAGTATGAGCAAAATGACTAATGTTGTGTAGGTTGACAACACATAATTTTTAAACTATGGAAGCTTGGCACCACGCTCTCCGATTGGCCGTAGGATTGCCCTGTTGCCAGATGCTCTGCCTGCCGGAAATCACGATGTATCGAAACCGGCCGACATGCTCGGTGGGAACGCTCCAGCCTTCCACTCTGGGGGCCTGGGGACGAATCTGCCGGGGTCCTGACACATCCATTGTAGTTTCATGGTAAGACATACAGGGAAAAAACCCATCGACAGCTGTTAGTTCGCGTGTAGAAAGTCTTGTACAAATTGTGTCAGCACTGAAAATTACTTTTTTCATAGCTAGGATATTGTTTACTTAAAGCAGGTGCTCGTACTGGCGACCCTCTGACGCAACACAAGCTTGGTAACGTCGAAAGTTGTTTTGCCGAGCTCTTTCAAAGAATCCTGGAATTGTTCTGATGTGATTCGCGGCATGTTGAATGTGATCCATTAATTCCTCTGCGTTTCAAGGTGGTTCATGTGTGTGGGGGGGGGGGTGAGCTAGAACCTCGAACAATTCCCACAGAATAATGTCCAGTGGTGTGAGGTCTGGTGATCACAGGGGCCATGCCTTACTAGCACCTCTGCCAATTACCAAGCTGTCAAAGAGTTCATTTAAATATCTGCACACAGCACGACTATAATGTGTGGGTGCCCTACCATGCTGCAACCACGTGTTTAGCCATGTGTCCAGGGGAACATCTTCCAGCAGGCCAAGTAGAGTTTCATGCAAAAAGTGAAGAGATTTGCACTGGTGAATCAAGGAGGTAGACTGACCAGCCCAGTCAGATGATCACCCACAATGCCTGCCTGAATGTTGAGCGAAAATCGTTCCTAGTGTCTGTGGACATACGGGACGTGACGATTTCCCCTTGCCCAGTAATGAACATTACGAGTGTTGTAAAGGCCATCCCGATGGAAGGTCCACTCATCAGTAAACAACACAATGGCGGGGAGGTTGGGATATCATGCAACACATTGCAGTAGCCACCAGCAAAACACTAGCATGTGTTCATGGTCCATCGTGGGATTTAGGTCTTGGAAAGGGTGGAAACTAAATCAATGTCAGGCATAATTCCTCAAAACCTCCTAGACTAACCAATGAGCCACCTCCATGTGTTGTCCAACCCCTCGAGTACTTGTCATATGTGCTTCCTCGAAGCGCTCGAGAACAGTCTCTTCAAATGCAACAGCCCGTTGTGTTCGAGGTCTTCCAGCATCACCACGACATCTCACTATTGAGTCTGTTTCGCCAAGTCGACGGTGAATTGCTGTAAACGTTTGCGAGTGTGGGTGGTGTCTTGCTGGATACCGTACCTCATACAACTGCCGAGCTTCATGCACATTATCGGCGGCTAGTCCGTAAACATAAAACATATCTTGTTCTTCAAACGATTACTGTGCCACCATGCTGTATGCTGTATGACTATATAGCAAGTGATGTGTGTGTGCTCTGAAGCGAAGCTTATGTGTGAATGCCTCTGACTTGAGGTGGAGACAAACAGCAAGACCAATTCGACATGTGTGTGTATCACGTTGGGGCAGTGATGGGGCGAGGGACATTAGTATGTGTGAATTGACACATAGCACTGCCCGTCAACCGATGAACGTCAACAGGGCAATCCCATGGTCAATCGGAGTGCGTGGCGCCAAAGTCCAGTACTTTAAATATGATATGTTGTCGACCTACACAACATTAGTAATTTTGGTTCCTACTGGCATCAGCTATCCAGACTTAAAATTTCGTGACACAATTTTTCTCCACCCTGTATCTCTCTCTCTCTCTCTCTCTCTCTCTCTCTCTCTCTCTCTCTCTCTCTGTGTGTGTGTGTGTGTGTGTGTGTGTGAATTTTTATGAAATTAAATATTCTAACAGACTATTTTGCATGTATCAATGCAAAATGACTAAATAAAAATCTGAATCTGAACAATTGTCAAGTTGCCACTCGCAACCACTACATAAGTCCATGAACTATAATATAACAGTTTTTCAGTTAAATGAAACTGGTAGTTTTGTGAACAGTGAAGTGACACAATACTAATAGTTTCATAAATGTAGTAATTTTTGCAATCGGAATAGAAAAAGCTTTTTTCTTTATTGGACTATTTTTTTGAGATATATTATCTCACTGTAGAATCTGTTGTATCCTAGATGCAGAAATGTTGATACTGCTGTAGCTGCAGGTGTGTTAAAATTAGACTTCTGTAACTATTCCATTGTATATGGTAGCACTTGAACTATTCATTCGTCTAATCACAGACGTACATCATTAATAAGTTGTTCTTTCTAGCATTAGCTACCATCAATGAGTGCAACATAGCAATTAAATGAGACATAATAATATTCACATAAAGAGCTAAATGAACTATTTACAGTGCCTACTGTAATTTAGAAGATGGCCGACAATTCGATATGATGCTGCTATGCATAGCAGTGTTGACAGCAAATAAATAATAATATGATCTGCCTAAAGGCATAACGTGGCTTTGGAAGTCTGGGCAATTCCCCAGAACCACCAAAAACTAGTGTCCCCACTTACTCAAAAAAAAAAAGGAAGGAAGGGAAAAAAAACGGCAAAGTTAAAAGCACAAGTGAAAAGTTTGATAAGTGCTACATGCATTGTTACACATTCATGATTTTTTTTAGTATGTTAATGATAAGCAATTGCGTTATGGAAGTAGCTGGAAGCTGAGCTGCATGGGTTTCAGTCCTTTTAGACTGTACTAACAGTACACATACATCTTAGAGATACATGGTATTTGTGGACATGCAGCCAAGTGGATAAAATCGTACATCAGCAACAGAAAGCAGTATGTGGAAAAAGAAACTGGATGGAGGTATGAAATCAGGAATATTAAGTATAGAGTGCCTCAAGGATCTGTGTTTCGCCCACTTTTGTTCAACCTATTTGTAAACAATACTGATGTTAGTGAGAAAGATTAAAAAAGATTATTTGCAGATGACATGAGTCTAATGAATGTGGAAAAAATTCTGCAAACACTGGAAAGAAGTGTGTTTATTTCAATTACTAACACAGCAAAGTGGCTTATACAACATGGTCTAATTTTAAATCTAAAAAAGACAATGTCCATGGTGTTCACAAATATACAAGATGAAGAACACATAGATATATTCATAAGTGAAACAAGACTGGAAGAAGCTACCACTATTAAATTTTTGGCGATTACAGGTGACAATATGCTCCAGTGTAGTCGATATATATACACTCCTGGAAATTGAAATAAGAACACCGTGAATTCATTGTCCCAGGAAGGGGAAACTTTATTGACACATTCCTGGGGTCAGATACATCACATGATCACACTGACAGAACCACAGGCACATAGACACAGGCAACAGATCATGCACAATGTCGGCACTAGTACAGTGTACATCCACCTTTCGCAGCAATGCAGGCTGCTATTCTCCCATGGAGACGATCGTAGAGATGCTGGATGTAGTCCTGTGGAACGGCTTGCCATGCCATTTCCACCTGGCGCCTCAGTTGGACCAGCGTTCGTGCTGGACGTGCAGACCGCGTGAGACGACGCTTCATCCAGTCCCAAACATGCTCAATGGGGGACAGATCCGGAGATCTTGCTGGCCAGGGTAGTTGACTTACACCTTCTAGAGCACGTTGGGTGGCACGGGATACATGCGGACGTGCATTGTCCTGTTGGAACAGCAAGTTCCCTTGCCGGTCTAGGAATGGTAGAACGATGGGTTCGATGACGGTTTGGATGTACCGTGCACTATTCAGTGTCCCCTCGACGATCACCAGTGGTGTACGGCCAGTGTAAGAGATCGCTCCCCACACCATGATGCCGGGTGTTGGCCCTGTGTGCCTCGGTTGTATGCAGTCCTGATTGTGGCGCTTACCTGCACGGCGCCAAACACGCATACGACCATCATTGCCACCAAGGCAGAAGCGACTCTCATCGCTGAAGACGACACGTCTCCATTCGTCCCTCCATTCACGCCTGTCGCGACACCACTGGAGGTGGGCTGCACGATGTTGGGGCGTGAGCGGAAGACAGCCTAACGGTGTGCGGGACCGTAGCCCAGCTTCATGGAGACGGTTGCGAATGGTCCTCGCCGATACCCCAGGAGCAACAGTGTCCCTAATTTGCTGGGAAGTGGCGGTGCGGTCCCCTACGGCACTGCGTAGGATCCTATGGTCTTGGCGTGCATCCGTGCGTCGCTGCGGTCCGGTCCCAGGTCGACGGGCACATGCACCTTCCGCCGACCACTGGCGACAACATCGATGTACTGTGGAGACCTCACGCCCCACGTGTTGAGCAATTCGGCGGTACGTCCACCCGGCCTCCCGCATGCCCACTATACGCCCTCGCTCAAAGTCCGTCAACTGCACATACGGTTCACGTCCACGCTGTCGCGGCATGCTACCAGTGTTAAAGACTGCGATGGAGCTCCGTATGCCACGGCAAACTGGCTGACACTGACGGCGGCGGTGCACAAATGCTGCGCAGCTAGCGCCATTCGACGGCCAACACCGCGGTTCCTGGTGTGTCCGCTGTGCCGTGCGTGTGATCATTGCTTGTACAGCCCTCTCGCAGTGTCCGGAGCAAGTATGGTGGGTCTGACACACCGGTGTCAATGTGTTCTTTTTTCCATTTCCAGGAGTGTATAGTGTTTGCTGTAAATTAGGCACTGCAACATTTGTTATGAAACAGATTGCACATTATGCCAGTAAAGAAGCTTCTATGTACAGTGCACCATGCTCTATTTGAACAATACCTACAATATGGAATTACTGTTTGGGGAAATTCCAGCAGCAAAAATACAAAAAGGAGTTTTACATTGCGAAAAAAGCTGTTAGGACCATCTTGAGCAAGAAACAAAGAGACTCATGCAGAACTGTTTTGCATAGTCTAAAAATAATGATATTTCCATCTCTATACATTTACAAAACAATAATATCATTAATAAAAGGAAATGCAGCATTAGAAAGAAATCCAGACATTCATACATACGAAACAAGAAATAAAGGCTAGCTGAGAAGTACGCAACACAGACTGAGAGTTGCTGAAATACGTCCTTGATACTTGGGTGTCAAACTTATAAAAAGCCTTCCAAAGAGGCAGGCCAATGTGAGCAAAATGACCCTCCAAAAACTTTTACAGGATTATTTAATGGAAAAAGAATTTTATAGTGTTGAAGAGTATATGTATCAATGAAAGAAAAATGCAGACAGCATATGCTTTCACAACCGGTCTACATTCAATTTTTTTTTTTTTTTTGAAGTGCTGACTGGACAATGAAATGAATGAATGAATAACATGAAAATGTGAATACTGAGAGAAAAATGTTAATATGAGTCTGATGTAGTATGTAAACAATTTTCATGGCCTAAAAATGGGTGAAAAATGTATCCATCGTTAATATACGTATTGCCACTTTGACGTATTAAATTGGAATAAATCGGTTAAATATTAAAAGAAAACAGGTTTAAGTTGACATGTTCTATATTACAAGTACACACTTTGTACAAAATGTAATCACATGGGACCAAATAAAAATGTCAGTGAATCAATGGGCAATTAGCTTCAGCCACATTTTTAAACAGTCTTCTCTGGGAACTAATTGAACTTTCACAGTATTCTTTTAATGAACCAAAGTCTGCATCTGCTTCAGTATAGATAACTGCACCATCTTCAGAAAAGGGTCTGAGGTTGCTATTAATATCATATTACTTATGCATCTCTTGTCTACTTCCCACCCAAGGTAGCAGGTTCTGCTCTACTTATCAATGAATCTTCAATTCAGCGACGAATTTCGTTTGATACACCGTATTATTGCAGTTTCGTTAATAAGGCTTACAGGGCATAAGTTGTAGTTACACAGAAACGAAGAGACTTGGTATAACTGCATAATATACACAAGTAAGGATAGCAGCATCAAATAAGCCTTTGGCGAAAGAATACAACAACTGTGTACAGTATTTTGTTTACATAAGGATGTACACACAAATAGCTGTATCAAATGTTGATATACCAGAGAAAACAGAGTTTGTATCTTGTTTTAGTAAAGTATTAAAAATAAACTAGACTATTTTTCTAAAAGGTTTTATTACTTATTTTGCTTTTTTTTATCGAATTGGGATGAGAGTGGCTTTGGTAATGACATAGTTCTTGGATGAGGGGAGAGGAATTAGCATTGTCTGTGGAAGATGAGGTGTGGGTGGTGCTTTTGCTGAGTTGGGAGAGGGGGGAAAGGGCAAGTGTGGAGAAGAAGGAGAGGCCCCACTCTAGATACTTGCACCTAGCCCTTCCCCCCGCCCCTCCCCCAACGCAACGCCACCAATGACTGTAATTGTGCCACTGCAGCTAGCATTTTAAATACTGACTTTATATATGTCTGTGAGTAGTCCAGAAATTGTCGGTGGATGTCCTCTTTTACTCGATGTAACTTTTTAAAAATTAGACTGTGTGCTGCAGAATAATTACGTTATTCCTATTGCTATTGAACAACTAATTTGTACCGTTAATGCGTTGTACCGTAATAAGTAATGTTCACACATTACGGTTTACCTGGAAAGATATCTGTGCATGAAATAAAACGCTGCAGAACTGCCGAGTTCACGCGACACTGTTCTACCAATCCGCTATCTGTCGGTTTAAAGGAAGCACTTTCAGGGCAAGTGGTTATACTCTCATGTCACCAATTCCTATTGAAACAAGTTTCTTTCTGTGATCAATATCTTCAACTTGTCCTTAAAAAAAAAAAAAAAAGAGGGGTAGCGATATTTCAGAGGCACAGAGAACAGTCGAAGTGGCCCACTCAGTGGCTCGTTAAGTGATGTCAGTTTTCCACAAGCACCTGAAGAGATACAATTATTCATCAAAGGCTTTAACTCTCACATGATACGACAGAAAACCTGTATGAAGGAATCGAATTCACCTAGTGAGAGACTGAAAGCAACATTGCGATTCATGGCAATAAAACGTTATAAAGATTTGGATTTTCTTCTGCATTATATTAAAAACTTGCACAAATGTTCACAATCATGACGAAGGAGTTTATGAAAACGAGTAAATTTCCCAAATCGAATATAATTCATCATATTTAAGTTATCAACATAATAAGGATACTTCATTTTCCTTAACTCTCAACAGTAAACGGTCTGCAATGAATTTTTTTGCAATACAGTTTCTTTCTTTTCACAGGGTCTACAGCTCTGATTTTTTATTATTGTAATAACAATGATTATTGTTATTATTTTATTACACTGCTACTATACCCGATCGCTGTATTCCTTGCTGTCAGCATCCTACAAACATGTGTGACTCCTATATACCCACTTCAATATACCCAAAAATAAAGTTTTTGAAACACCAACGCATATCAACCATTCTAGAATTAAGTGTGCGCACACGTATTGATTAGGCTGAAGTAACAGCTGACTCAGCCACGCTTCATGAGCCAGATTTTTGGCAATTTCAGATCCACGTACTACAAGTTGTCTGTATAGATGTGTAATGCACCCATAGATTCGAGCAGTTTTTCTCCAACCTGCCTCTCCATTTGCCTCGTTAGTGTGCATCTATGCGCAGATATGATATTCGCAAATACTGGTGCAGGGATATCGTAGCGTGTGAACCAATGTATTTTTCCTTTTTATCGTTCTTGTGATCAACGGGCCGGGAGAAAATGGCATATTTAGTTTTGAGTAGTATGTAACATAACCGTCTGACGCCCCTACGTGCATGTAATTTATAAATGTACTCTACGTCATTTAGCAGAGATTCGAATAATTTATTCTCGATTGTAGGCGTCCTGCATGCAGTTGTCAGCACTGAAAAATGTAATCACTGCCCTTCTGCGCACTTTGTTTGACGCGTGACCGATGTTTATTAGCGATTGTAGCGTACGTCAAGGGGTTGTTGTCGATTGCATGTCATTGTTAGCAGCTTTAATTCGTGACGTAACTAGTTTCATGTAACGTAGAGTGCTCTACCACTTCTACCTATTTGCATGGATATTCGTCCTAGAGATCGGCGCAGAAATTCTTGCATGAAGTGACATATGAGTATGAAAGTTCATGGCAGCTAATTTGGACGCAAGTAGGTTACTCGTCGGTAAGACCTACATTTAAGTATTGTTTAAGATTTTCATGTTTTAATTTCAGCTGTATTCCAGTTATTGATTCTTGTCGTCACTTTTTTGGCAGCAAGCGACAATGGAATTGAAACACATGTTTTTTACTGATGATTATGGATAAAGAAAGTTACGGATGCTAATGGTACAAAATTTGTCGCTATGGCAGCTGACAGTAGCCCCTGTGTGAGTGAGGTGACATCGGCTATTAGTAGAATAAGAATGGGCAATAATTCTGACACGAAAGGTCCGCGTGTGGAGAACGATGTACGAACACCTTCATCTTCACCTCAGTCGCCGGAAACACCAGTGCTCGACATTACAGAAAACCATGTTGTGGATTCTTTCAGGTTCGTTTTTTAAAACAATTTACATAAATTTTGTAACTAATGCGCAATAAATACTAATTAAGTTGTTTCAAATGTTTGATGCACTGTTCCTTCCATACTCCAATGTAGGGACAGGAAGGGGTTTGTGAAATTGACCTTGTTTTGTCTTTGGAAATCTTGCCATTGGGCTGACAGTTACCTGATTTGACAACTTTCATGCAAATGCACTCTGTATGTTTTTATTATTGGAATCTGGTTCTCAAGAGTGACTTTTAAGTGATGCTTTGTATCTCTTTTTTTAAACTAGAAACTGTAGCAGTTTGACTGGCCAAATTCTCACCAGATTGCAGGTAGTTGGTCACATGCCTTCCAGAATCTGGCTGGATCACTATCATAATTTGTGGAGAACAATCTGAAGAAACAGTGTTTGATTTATTATGTGTACCTTGTTGAATTAATATGTACTTAAAAAAACAAATAGAATATTGTTAACGCTGCTTAGTGTTACAATGTTTGCGATTGTATTTTCATTCCGTCAACACACCAGTAATAACAGTTTCAGACTAAGCTATTTCTGTTACCTTGTGCTGTATTCAGTGAATTATATGTAGCTTAAATTGATTTGTTAGCTAATGGCTCCTGACGTTTGTTTTTCAAGTTGTGAGATCACACTGTTTTTAATGTCTTTTAAGTAGCCAGTTTTGTTGGATGGTGTGATCAGGTACAAGTAGTAAATCGTTAATACTTTTGACAGATAAAATGCTTGCACAAGGGGAATAGCTTCACCTTACCAAATTCCTTTGCTACTCGGATGCCTGTTTATCTTTGTTCTCTGTTAAACCATTAAGCATCAATCGGATGTTGGTGTCGGTTAATAAAGCAGTGTACCATTCAGGTAAACTGCATAATTCATACATCATAGACTGACTGATGTATCAGAATATACACAGCTGTGATTTCATTATAAGGTCATATTAATGAGTCCATTTCAAATTCTGTGGTATATTTTTTTTCACTAATGTGTGTTTAATACTGTGTATTTCATAAAATGCTGTTCTTAAATTGTGGGGATTGGCTAAAAATTGGGGATGCTTTGAATAGAAGAGTAAATCAAAAGTCAGGTGGTTGGTTTTATCGTCATGTGGAGCACAGGGCCTAAAGTGGTATATCCAGCTCTTGTGTTCTGTGCTGCTGTTGGCAGTTTGTTATTGTTTGTTGTGGCAGGTCAGATGATAGATTACGGTAGCCAATGAAACTTACTCGATCGTAGAATCTTGTTTATCATTAATATTTGGGTGTTTTTTTCCAAATATGTGTCAATTTCCTAGCTTGTGGTTAGGTTGGGACTTAATAGCATGGCTTCCATTCCTGGGAGTGAAGCAAGCAACAGTGAAATTTGTAATCTTGGTTGTGACAATTATTCAGATTATTTTTGGAATATCTCACAATTTTGGAGGTGGTCGTCGGGTGGAACCTAATAGATCCACTTAAACAAAACACTGGTTAACATCATCTATAAAACACAGGAAATTATGAACAAGCAATTTTTGTTGGCCACCCACATCCAGTTCATGATTCATCATGTTTACTTCCCATGATTCATTGGGCTAACAATTACCAACTGCAGCACTCAGTAGAAAAGCTGGGTACTCTGTAAGTATACTTCACTGTTGTTAGTAATAACTTCAAGAACCTAGACTGCAGGGTGAATTATGATGGTGTTCACATGCTTGAAACACTTGTCCAGTTACCTAGAGATTCTTACCCACACTGAACCATTAATTTATGGTGAGACAAGAATCCTGTTTGTCTGCGATATAACTTGATGATTTTACTGGTGCTGCCAGAAGCAGAGAAAATAGACTCTAGTTGAAAGATATTCATTTATCTCAGAGTCCTGCCAATGTAACATTGCTCTAGAAGGGAAGTATTACTGTGGACACTGTTAAGGGTAACAGTACCAGGACTGTGGCAAGCAGTCAACACTACCTTCCCCTCAGTGCAGCTCTTCCCTCAGCAGTGCATGGAGTGGGGGACGGGGGTGGAAGCAAGGCATGTCTCCTGCCATGACCTTCAGGCACTGCATGAATCATGTTTATTGTGGACAAACAGTACCTTGCAGTGCTCCATGCGACTGGCAGAATGTGTGACTTACGTAAACAGACGTGGGACCAATATGCAAAACTACAGATCAACATTCTTAACTTGTGGTTGTCATTTGGTTTTGTGATGCTTTGTGCTTGTATGGAGTAACTGAAGTATCTGATATTGGCCATCGCCTTTGGTCAGAGATGTTGTCAAGGTGGGCGAACACCGTCATTTTGACCTTATGCAGTATGGCTGTAATGACATCGTGCAATCAGGATGCAAATGGGAAAACAGTCCCATTATAGAAACCAAAATAATTTGAGGAAGAACATGAAATGAATGGGACAGCTATGGGAAATAGGGAGGGAACAAACAAAATAAAAACATTCCTAATAGAAAATATGTATTCACACAAAAACTCATTCAAAAATCCAGTAAGCCAACATAACACGAAATCCATAAAATTGACGTTGGCAATTTCACTTGACACAGTTCAAATGAAGTCTATGGTACCATGAAACTGCAACTCACTCGAAAAGCTGAAGTCAAAATTTCACTTCGTCTCGGCAATGTTCCCTATACCACAAATCCACAACTCTTTTCCGGCACTAGTGTGGAAAACTTCAATAGATCCATATATCTAGAACAAAGCCCAATTATTTTTTTTTTTATATTCTGTAGATCCAGGTAAGCTAGCGAATTGCAAGAGTACCGGCATACGTATCAGACTACATGTAGTAAATATATAACATACATAAATGCAACAACAGGTACAATAGAAACAAGATATCGAATAAGGATATATATTCAATTTACAGAAAATAGTTACACTGTGGAAGAATGATATATAAAGACCAGAAACAAAGTTAAGCTAAAAATTACAATAAAGAAATACATGAATATGAAAAACCAAATTTTCACTTGTTTATAATAATGCTCAAAATGAAACTAAACTTGTTCTAAAAACAACAACAAATTAGTGGTGACATTTTATTTTTCTTGGAAGTTCATCGATTGTATAAAAATATTTGTGTGTAAGGTACTTTTTGAAAGTGTGTTTGAGTTTCAAAGATTATGTATGAAGGCATTTGATGTATGGTGGGAGTATATTAAACACCTTAATGTTGGGCTAATAAACTCCATTTTGGACCACATTGGGACCTTCTGCGTAGGCTGTTTAATGTTTTTGTCATAACATTTGCTGTTGTCTTTGTAGAGAGAGAAGCTGTTACAGACAAAGATCAGCAAGGAAAAAAATATACTGTGAAGAAGTGGTGAGGATCCACATCTTATGAAACAACTACCTGCAGGAATGTCTGTGATGGACACTACTCATTTTTGTGACTGCTATTTTTTGTGAGAGATCGGTTACCAAAGAATGTAGAATGGAGCAGTAATGAACAATAAGAAGCCAAAATAGGAAGCCTTAATGGTATCTACTTCAGCCACTGAAGCAGTAACCCACAATGAAAATATTGCTGAGCTAATTTTGAAAAGATGAAGAACATGGGTAGACCAGTTACTTTTGCAGCCTGTATAAGCACCCAGCAATTTCGTCTCCTCAACTTTATGTAGTGTTCCATATTGTTGCCTATTGTACATGCAAAAGCATACTAATGAATTTCCTTATCAAAATAAATACAAAGCAAAAATGCAATCTCCATCCATTTACAGTACACCCACCAAACTAACAGTTTCAAAGCTGAAAACAAATCTGTAGCCAATAACAACTGACTACAATAACTCACTAACAGAGTTCCAAAGATATCATTCTGATATGAAGTAATTACAGTGCTTGACAAACAGTGTCACATGCTAACACCACTCAAAAGCAAATGTGAAACTTTGACATTCAGCACTAGAGTGTGCCACAGCATACTACAAAACAATCTCTTCAAAAACAATCCATTTCAAATTGGCCAGTAACCATGACGTTACACCATTATGTCACCAGTAAAAGTTGAAAATGAGAACCCACATTCTGGTTGACCCACTCGCACATGAATAATTAATTTTTCTGCCACATGTATTTTAATTGGATGATTAACAATTAGTTAATTGTCTTCATGTTTGACTTTTTAATATTTTCCTGTTTCCTCATAAGTTTGTGTTTTCTGTTCATCAGAAAATCGTAGGCATGTCATATGTCCACAAAGAATTTTTTTTCCTCTTCATTTTTAACGCTAGCATCATTAATCAGACCATGCATCTGAAATAAAAGTTCTAATGTATTATATTTGGTAGTTCATGGTGTGTGTTTTATTGTTTTTCTATATTTGCTGTGCCCTATGTCAAGAGGATGCAAACACAAATAGGGAGGAGGCTGTTAATCGGTGTTCCAAAAGTGTGGTGAATAATAACACACCTTAGGGAAATATCAGCAAGGGATGGGAAGAAACACCAGTGCGCACAGTGTGTATGCTTGAGGGCCTCATTCTACATGTTGAAAAGACTATTCCAGAAGTCATTGAGGGAACATGGTGCAACCAACTGCAGATTGTGGCACATGTTGTGCCAAATGATGCCTGCCATTTTGGCTTAGAGGTTGATATCATGCTTGGCTCATTCCATGACTGGTATAGAAGGATGAGAAGAAGAGCCTTGGTCAGGGAGTTTCGATAAAGCTCACAGTTTGTGGTGGTGTCCCCAGAACTGATTCTGACCTTTAGATTGTGAGTGGAGTGGTGGAAGGATTGCACCAGAGGCTTTGAAGGTTCTGTGACAATCTAAGCTCTGACTTCCTGGACTTGAGCTGTAATGTTGAGAACAGTAGGTTCCCCTAAGTGGGTCAGGTGTACACTACACATCAGAAGCTGTTGTCAAGGTAGATAACCAAGTGTGGGTGCATATGAGGTTTTTTTTCAGTTTAGGCAACTCTCCACACTGTTCAAATAACAATAGCTTTAGGGGACCTGGGACTGTCAGTTTGAGAGCCAAATAAATGTGCGTACAGGTGAGAGTTTTAAAATTCTGGAGATTAGCTAACAAAGTGACAACTACCAAAGCATTCCGAACAAAGTGACAAAGTTTGTTCTCTCTCCCAAAAAGCAGTGGAGCTCACATAATACCAGCTACAGAAAGCTGATTAAAACCTGAAATTGAAAGGAGTAAGATTTTTAATATTTAAGTGTTTATCGAAAGGATAGACTACTGATAAATGAGGGTGGTGTATGTGTTGCAGTTGTCAAGGTATCTAAACTGTGTGCGAGATTGTCTGGGCAGGTCAAGGGTTGGCATAAACTTAAAACTGGATCCATCTATTGACCACCATACTCACCTACAGGTGTAACCAGAAACTTCAGACAAAACTTCATTTCACAAGTATCTAAGTTCCCCAATCTTACTGTCATCATTGGAGACAATTTTAGTCATCCAACACTCAATTGGAAAAATTACAGTTTTATATGTGGCTGATGTGATGGAAGTTCCTATGAAACATTAGTAAAGGTGTTCTCTGAGAATTACTTAGAACAGGTTGTTTGGAAGCCCACTCATGTTGGAAATATATTGTATCAATAGCGACACATAAAAATCACTTCTTTGAAAATTTCCACGCCTAAACTGGTAACCATGACAATGAGACAGTTGTTGCAACAATGAATACTAAAGAGCAGATGCATTGTAGTCTGAGCTACAAAGTTGGCAGTTGTGTGTGCACGAGGTGTGCTTGCTTGTGTGTATGAATGGTGTGTGTTTTTCTTGTGCTGGTGAAGGCTGTGCCCAAAAGCTTTGTGTAAGTGCCTTTTAATTGTGTCTGTCTGCAACTTATTGTGTCTTCTTTATGGTAAGTAGCAGTCTGTGTTTTCTTACATTGCAGATCCTCTTCCGTCATGTTACACATCACTGACAGACGCTTGACCCTGACAAATTTGCAAATCAATCAGAAACAATCTTTCCTAAAAGTGTGAAATAATAAATGTGAGACAGTGTTGTTGGGTCAGACCTTTGTGAAAAATGTAAAAAATTCACCAACAAAAAGAAACCACCATACAAAATTACCACTTTTCCACAGTCCTTAAAAACCTTCTG
This sequence comes from Schistocerca serialis cubense, assembly GCF_023864345.2. NCBI lineage: Eukaryota > Metazoa > Arthropoda > Insecta > Orthoptera > Acrididae > Schistocerca > Schistocerca serialis. Next base: position 142,146,825 of record NC_064642.1, on the reverse strand, counting down.
GTTATACAAAAACTTCACCAGTTCTGAGAAGCCATTGTTTACAAATATCAGGTGGCAAGTCTTAAAATAATAGTAATGTCACATGTCAGTAGTGCCATCTATAAGGTTATGTGCATTCTAACAATTTCATAGGGACCAAAGAGTGTTTGTTAACTAATGAAAGCAAGACCTTCGGTAAATGAAAGTTGTCAAATTGTAATTATTTTGTGTGTTGGATAGATGTTCTTGTGATTTAGAAAAGTACTGTTTTTTTATGTGACCTAAGTTGTATGAGATGATACCAGCTTAGTTCTACGTTTCTATTTGGAAAGACAAGGTAATCGTTGTCCATTTGCTCATTTTTGATAGGTTACGAATGATAAACTCTGCATCAAATTGCTCCTCACCCAACAGAGAGAATACAAAAGCTGTATCAGACATCCAGATACCTATAGTGGGATATGAGGTGATGGAGGAACGTGCACGATTCACTGTAAGCATAATTATATTGGCATACTATCTATTTGGATTATTTGTGTGTTGTATAAATGTTTTTTGTTGATCTGTGTTTATTTTGTTTGTTTGTTCTACATTGATATTAAGGTAATGGGCATGTGACTTTAAGTATTGTTCTCCCTATTTAGTTGTTTAACCTATTCCCGACACTTGTAAAAAAAAAAAAAAAAAAAAAAAAAAAGTGGAATATTTGTAAGAAAACAAATCACAGTTGGTAGCAATGCCATTTCCTTTTAACACATGTGGCATCAATATGATTGACTGTTATGAGTTTGCCTACAAACTGTGTGACAAGACATTGAAACTGTAATGGAACAAGGCAACAATGCTTAAGATTAAATTGTATCAGACAGTGAAACTGGGGTATTTCAGTGCACAGTAGAGAGTACACTCTTCAGCTAACATCGAGCAAGGTGGCACAGTGGTTAGCACACTGGACTCACATTTGGGAGGACAACAGTTCAATCTTGCGTCCGGCTGTCCTGATTTAGGTTTTCCTTGATTTCCCTAAATCGCTCCAGGCAAATGCTGGGATGGTTCCTTTGAAAGGGCATGGCCAACTTCCTTCCCCATCCTTCCTTAATTCGATGAGACTGATGACCTCGTTCTCTGGTCTCCTCTCCCCAACAACAACCCAACTCACCTTCAACTAACTTCTGACCTTTGTATCTGGCTAAGGTCAGTGCACATCTCTCAATAACTCAACAGTGGATGTAGCTTTTATGTAACCAGGATTGGATTGGATTGTTTGGGGGAAGAGACCAAACAGCGAGGTCATTGGTCTTTTATGCAACCAGTCTGCAGTGTACAATAAACAAAATGTTTACTTTAAAACCAAGTGCACCCAACCTTCTTTCCCTGTGTGTGTGTGTGTGTGTGTGTGTGTGTGTGTGTGTGTGTAAGTTGCCAACAATGTTCACAATCAGTATGACTTTGTCACGAATACCAAGATGCAGTGCAATCACCACAACCTAAAGCGTAGCTGCACGTGGTTCAGAAAAATAACATTCTTATAATGTCCCCATCTTATGATGAGCCTGCAGTTGCTTGAAAACTAGTTAATGACAAAAACTTGTATCAGATTCAAAAAGTGGCTGGTTGCATATCATGCCTACATAAATTGCCAGTTTAAATCACAATTGCAGTCCACCATCCACTGCCAGCAGGAATTGATCTAAAATAAATGCACACAGTTGATTACTCAAAAAATGTAACTGCCTTGAGCCACACAGGATTTTACATTACTCTGACATCATATGTGGCAGCATTTGTGACATTATTTGTGAGCAGATTTGTATCCCCACACTGTGGTTATATACTGCCAAAGAGTCAGAAGTACAATTTTTTTTTTTAGGCATAAAAGGATTGCTCCATTTTCAGTTTTTACCTCATAAGTGTATTCTTGATTGTCACATTGACACTGACATCACTAAAACTGCCATTGTGCTGTTCAAAACAAGCAGTAGATGATGCTTATTTAGGAATTCTGTAACACCACGAAAGACCCTATCTGCACAGTGCTTATTGCACACAGGAATTCTTATCATCATTTGTGTGAAAAGTTCTGCTACATATGTCACAAGATCCCCAATTATGCAATGAGTTCCACTTGTTTACAAAGACTGAAGTGAGTACCGGTGCAAAACTTTTACATGTGGCAATAAGGTTTTATAGCTGGTAACAAAATGCGTTACAATGAAGGCCGTGCCTGTGATGTCATGAAAATGCTCACAACATGTAAGGACATAATTTAATGTACCATATTTTATAACAGTACATGAAATGTAATTTGAAAATACAACACTATAGAAATATTTTGTAAATTATATACATTATTGCTGAGATAATTTTTGTATTTTGCATTTAGCAACACAGTTATTTGTTTTACACAGGTTTATAAACTTCGAATTGAAAATAAGGCTTCTGGTAATTGCTGGTATGTGTTTCGTAGATACACAGACTTTGTGCGGTTGCACTCAAAGGTAAGGAACTTCTCATTTGACATATGTTTCTTACACTAAATTGTATGCTCGCTGGTGCTATGTAACTGGTGTGACATTGAATTACAGTTACGGAGTGAATTCCCTGATGTTAAGCTGCAACTACCACGAAAACGATGGTTTGGGGACAATTTTGATCCTACTTTCCTCAGTGATCGAATAAAAGGACTGCAGGGCTTTGTTAATGCCATATTGAACCATCAGGAACTTTGTAGTGCTCAAGCTGTTAAAGACTTTTTCTGTCTTGATGAACCACCATCATATACAGAAAGCCTTGAAGAGTCCAGGGTAACAAGTTTATTTTCTATTTTCATGCAGATTTTAAGTTTGTAAGTACGGACATTGTTACATAAAGGTATAGCTATGTGAATCTCTCTGTATGACTAGTGTTTCTCCTCACACTCTCTAAATTTTGCTCATTAGCTTCAAAAACATCTTGAAATTAAGGAGTGAAATACGTATAATATGGTCGTGTGATTTTCTTTCAAAAATTTGATGATAATTGCCATAGAAATTATTTGTGATTAATTATATTGGAGTTTTGCCTGTCAGATTTTCTTGTTATTAGTACCAGATCAAAAATTATCTTTCATTCAGCTGAATGGTTTGGCTTAGGGAAAGTGTAGTCTTCCCATTCACAAATCTGATATACCTTATTATAGTCTGCAATTTATAATGTGCAAAAAATATACTCATGAGTTACATACGCAATACTATTTGGAGAAGATACTGATTTGATTCACTGAAACAGTTAATTTTCTGTTTTCTTTGAGAATTTTGCTTCTGTTGAGTGACACACATCTAGGAAAACAGACGATGAAAGTAAGGTGCAAATTCTGATAATTTACACTGAATGGGTGACATGGCACACCCTTGAATGATCAAGATGGGGAGGCTTGTACACCTCAACAACACAGATCTCTGTACCGTAGGTGCAATCAAAATAGAAGAGTATCTGTGGAGAGCCCAGACTAAGCTGAGTTTGTGAAGAGTAGCAGCAGTGCCCTTTTCAGTAGTTGCACGGGTAACTGTCTGGATGGTTGACTGATCTGTTCATATAGCATCAGACAATATGGCCTCACTGTCTTGGTGCTGCGAAGGGGCTGGAATCAAGAGGAAACAACAGTCATCATTATTTTCCCTGAGGGCATACAGCTTTACTTTATGGCTTCATGATGATTGCATCCTCTTGGATAAAATATTCGAGAGGTAAAATAGCCCCCACTTGTTATCTCCAGGTGGGGACTACTCGGAAGGATATCGTCATAAGGAAGAAGAAGACTGGTGTTCTACTGGTTGGACCTTGGAACAATGGATCTGTAGTGGCGAGGATTGAGACTCCTATTGTGTTGGGATGAAATGTGAAGTGTGGCGAAGCAGGCTAGTCGGCACACTGTGTACTAATGATACAACATTAGTGCAACAAGAATTTGTTTCATTAAAGCTGCTGGATGTCACTGTATAGCGTCCAGCTCATGTAATCATGGAGTCGGGTGGGTGGCAGGCTGAGTTTGTGAGCAGTGTAGCCCATACAACAGGCCTAGCTATCCAGGACAGAGACTGCATTTTTATCAGAGCACACTCATAGACATTGAAGTGGTGTGCTCGGTTAATCTCTCAGCAGCTCTGCACAGTGTTGAGATAAGCAACAGCATAGCCCTTTCAGTAAGGATGGCCGGGGATATCGATGGCTGCTTAAAGATATTTGTTGGTGGCAGCAGAGGTTAAGATGCTTCCTGAATCCTGAGACAAGTGGGCAGGTGGCCAACACCATGCATTTGGCACAGCAAGCTATAGGTATCAGGGGTTACGATATGGGCACCTCAAATGCAAGTATGGCAGACTAAAGATAGCAGTCTTGAAGGTGGAAGTCATGTTGTCAAACAGTAGCAGCACATCACGTTTGGCCTCTTCGCTAGTGTACTACAATGTAAAGATGGAGACCACAGCTCGGAAGCCTGAGTATTTATCAGTGCTTCTCTGAGGTAGTAATGTTATCTCTGGCACGTGATGACTGAACATAGCCTACTTTTCCAGGCTCATCTCAGTGGCATTCACCACCCCTCTATTTCACAAGAGTAGATTTCAGGGCTTCAGGTTGTTGCCTTTCTGCCATATCAGCAGGCTTATAGATATTCTTGTGAAACTTTTACTCTCTATCTTATGAAATCAAGCTGTTCTGTTAGAATGATGTGTTGTTTTCTCCTCGTTGAGGTCATGTTGTCGAATTTAGGATTCGAGCCCTTGCCCGCGCGAGGTGAGGTAATATCATCAGAGTTTGTTCTGCTTTCTGTAATGTTGACATTCTGCCTGTTGTCATTCTGATTGTGACACAGGGATTTGGCATGGTTTGCTTTGGCTTGGTGCTTACATTTGTCCATAACAAATTTCTGTTGTTTTACATTTACCTCTTCTTTAAAACATTCATCCCGAATTTTTCGTAGTTTGCTTCTGAAATAATCTCTTAAAATGCGTATTACGTTAGTAAATGCACATTGTACAATTTTCTGTTATTTAAACATTTGAGAAGCTTGTTCACTATGATTCTTTGTTCTGTTCTTATTCTTGAATTGTCTCTTTTGAGCCCATATTTTATTATACAAGTTTACAATCTTATTCTGTTTTACACTTTTCTATTCATTATTGCTGCTATTTACCCACTTGACATATTTGACTGCTTGGTGAATCAGGTGCATGAATTGTTTTATGCCCTAAGCAAATTAGAGTGCACAAACTGTTAGTGGAACCATGGCAGTCCTATCATTGGTAACGCTTGTGGTGTGGCTAGGCTAGGCTGGGCTAGGCTATCTGACGTCAGTATTTTATTCAACATCTCGAATGCTGTTGACAGTCTGTTGCTCATTCAAATTTTACATCTTTTGGCAACAGTCGGTTCAGTGGTTCACTAATTTTTGCAAAATGTTTCATGAATCTCCTGTAATAATTGCATAGGGCTAGAAATGACGGAAGTCATTTGGTTGTTTGCTATGTCGCGAAATATCATGAACTACCAAAAGTAGTCGGGAATCAGTCTTTAACACTTCTGCACTAATCACATTACCCAAGTATTTAAGATTTGTTTGTGCAAAATGACATTTATCTGCAGTAAGCATCAGATGTGCTGCTCGTAATCTGTTAAATATGTCTTCCAAACACTTGATGTATTCTTCCATGTCTCTCAAAAATGCAGTTATGTGTAACTACACCACACATATCGTCGGTTTCAATCTGCGAAGTGCACCATCCAACGGTCTCTGGAACATAGGCAGTATGTTTTCAAGTCCAAATGGCATTCTTTGGTATTGTTAATGATGTGATGGAGCCGTGAAAGCAGATTTTAGTCTGCTCAGAACTACTACTAGCTGGTGATACTGCTTCTTAGGTCCATTCCTGAAAAGCATTTGTGTTGACCCAGGTTGTCCAAAGTCTCTGTAATACTGAAAATAGGACGTGTATCAGTGATGGTCTTGGCATTCAAGTATCTGTAATTGCTACAGAATCTGTACTACTTACTACCATCCAGTGACTCTTTTGGATGATGATGGTATTTGTGGTCTATGGACTATCACTATGTTATATTATTCCCTCTGCCAGTTGCTGGTTGATAAATTATCCCGTTAACAGTTGTAAACACTTGAGAATGTGGTATGGTTTCATACAGACTGGAGCATTGTTACCTGTTGGTAGGTGCTATTGAGAAACAGGCATCACTGGAAAGGACCATTTGTGCTAAACAAATCTAAAAGTGATTGCAACAAAAACGTTCCATTGCTTGTTGATCACTTCCTTGCAAGTGATTCGCTTTTTTTGCTTAACTCAAATGCATTAATAGTTTTCTTGTGGCTCTGGTCTTCACATGACCTATCAGTGTCTTCTTCATCCAGAACATCTGAACTGGCATCATCCAGACCTTTGACAGACTGGCTTCATCCATGCCAAAATCATCTAGGTTAACAGGAATCATGATCTCGCCATTTATATTACTAGTGCAAGCTGTACTTCTGCATACAAAACAGTGTGTTTCATCTACTTCTATGTTCCTTTTTCTTTGTAGTGGCTCTAACCCCCCCCACACACACACACACCCAAAACATGTGCGCGCGTGCACCCCCCCCCCCCGCCCCCCCCCCCCCCCCCCCCCCCCCCACACACACACACACACACACAAACCACTTCTTGCGGTATGTTGGCATATGTAGAAATCCAAACCAACTTTCCTGTGTATGGTGGTATTTTGTCATGGGAACTAAATGTTAGCAGTTCAGTTGGTAACACCTTCATGATTGGTGTACCTTGTGGCATTGCCTTGCTTCCAGTTGTTGCTCCAGGCGGACACAAAGTTCCACCGAGTTCAGTTGTATACTGCAAAAGATCATTTTTGACATGATGTTTAGTTACAAAGTCTAGTCCGAGAATGTCAGAATAACTTCCGACAACATTTGGCACCATGTTCATGGGTTTGTGAAAACTCTTAGTGCCATTGCTGAAGTCGAGCATTGTTGCCCATAATGACTTCACAGCATTGTCACATACTCCATGTAACCTGTATCGCGGAGATGTATGTCACCTCCTGTATAAGAGATCCTCTCTGACTGGAAACATGCACACATGTGTCTACTTAAAAATTGTGTTACTTGCTCTGTAGCAGTTAATGAGCAGTCTCTGCATGTGTGTGTGCAGTCTTCTGTTATACTGGGAATGGCTTCCAATGGGCGATGCATATCCATTTGTATTTAACGGACACTTTTTGTTCTGATGTTTCCTTGTTTCTATTCCTGTGTGTTCGCACCTTATAACCGATTTGACCACACTCGAAACAATCTGGTTGGCAACATTGCTTCTGTGGCTGACCCTTAAAGTCCACCTGTGTAACACTTGACTGTAGAAGTGAAGACCAAAGGTCACTACGCCCTTCTGTATCAATATCCATTTTCTCCGACATGTTGTGGTCCTAGTAGGTTCAGCCAGGTCAGATGGATTCTTCTCCATCCTGACTCTAACTCTGACACACCAGCGGAGATAAGACAACATAGAGAGCCCATTTTTCACTTTCATTCAAATTCACTGCATCAGCTTCTGCTCTTTGTGTCAGCTCGTGTGTTTGTGCACGACTCTTACGGATTCTGTCTGGAGAAGATTACACAGACTCATTTGTCTTCTGCACTAAGTTACTCAGTTTCTCTCAAGAAAGAAAAAAAATCTCACACTGTTTTGCTTCTGGTAGCACTTGTGTGAACCAACAGCCAGCTTCTGGAATGTTCCTGCCTTGCTAAGAACGTCATGATAAATTATATATGCTGTAGCTTCACCTATTAACCCTATGCAAACATGTTTCAGTCATCCAATTGCACAATTCATTGGTAGATATTAGTACCTAGTGAACACAGTGACATGCTCCATTGTTTTTCCAGAAAAAGATATTAAATTTGCTGCTGACTGACAGAGAGGTGGGGAGGGTGGACTCAGCACAATCCTTCCAACTCCTGATTGCAACTGCTGTACCATAGCTTGTAAGTTTGAACTTTTTTATGCAGGTTTTTATTTTCCTGCTCATACATTTTTACTTGTTCTGTTAAGGCAGTGACAGTTTCACCCATAATAACAGCATGTTTTCCACCATTTTGTGGATAACACCACTGCCATTCCTACAACTGACGATACAACAAATTAATTCCTATACTCATGACTGCCAATCATTATGGACTGTTGATAATTGTTATGGATTTTCACCTTAATTACAGAAGTTATGGGATGCTGCAAAAAATTATGAAAATAGACATTTTACAATTTGATGTTAAAAAAATAAAATAAACAAAGGTACTGTTTAGCAAAATGTAATCATATGCTACTACAATGTTTTGTAGATTGTAATGATTTCCTTCCTGAGCAGGCAGTAAACCTGTCTAAGAATGATTTTGTCACCACGGCTGACTAAAGACACACTTACACTGAATTCAAATTGTGTTATGTGACATTATTCGCAGCTAGTACTGGGCTACCTATGTTGTCAACATATTGGAAACACAAAACCAGTGTTCCACGGCTGTATCTGTACAGATCAAAGGAATATTGTTCCCCTGCAGGATTCATTATCTGACTTCGGGGAAAAACAGTTGTCAGAAGGCTACGTGAGCTGCCACCACATGAAAGGATTGTGACAACAACAAGAACAAAAAATTAACACAGTTTCTAGAAGGCAGAAAAGAATGTATGTAGCAGGCAGCAGTCAGTAGTGAAGGTGGATGTGACAGGGGTATCATCAACTCCAGATTCCCCCGTCAAATTCATTGGGCATGTGAGTAACATTGAGGCTGAAGTAATTTTTGTAAATGAAAATGATAATTTGTATTAATTTTAGTGTGAAAATAAAATTAAATGCATTATCAATGAAATATATCATCTTTATTTGGTGTTGGAAAAGTCCGAAATATATTGTTTAAAGGCCTAAAACAGCCTTCTGATATCCAGACAGTGACGACGACCATGCTGCAGAGATTGGTCACGCTATGGAAGCATCAGCCGATGTTAACAGTTGTGACGTCATTTTTGTAGTGGCCTGGCTCGAAATCCCTACTGCATCAGGGCGACGGAGTGTGGAGTGCGGTGTAGCAGCCTGATTGTCAAGCTGGGTGCTAATGATACAATGTTCACATAACAAGAACATATTACATAAAAGTTTACAACTGTGACACAGAGAAGACTCTGTATCGGTGTTAAGGCCGGTGGCAGTGTGCGCCCGGCATTGGGACGTGCTAATGTTGTCTCAGCAATCTGTGGCAGACATTGCCCTGCGACATCCAATTCGCATAACCGTGATGTCGGGCGGGTGGCAGGTTGTCCTGGTAAGCGGAGTGGTCCAAACAACAGGCTTTGCTGCTGAGGACGACGACTGCATTTTTACCAAATACTCCGGTAAGCATTGGAGGGTTGTGCTAGGCTTATCTCTCACTGCACAGTGTCAAGATGAGCAACAGCATATCCTTTCAAACAAGGAAGGCTGGGATGTTGATGATTGCTTACAGGTACTAGTCTGGGGCAGCAGCATTTAGCTTGCCTCCCAAATACTGTCAGACGGACAGTGTTCTAAACACCACGAGTTCGGCTCATTGAGTCGGGGGTGGAAGTCTTCAGGTCTTCTCATTAATGTTTGTGATATCGGCAGCCCACGGTAACTGAGTGCAGCAGACAGTAGCAGTTTCGAAGGTTGAAGTCATCTTGACGAGCAGTAGCAGCAATCACAGTTTGAGACCAGTAACTAGAGTACTGCCATGTAAAGCTGAAGACCTTGGCTTGGAAGCATGAGAATTTATTACTGCTTGTCTGAGACATTGACATTATGTCTGGCTGCTGATGAACAAATGTGTCCTCCTTTTCTGGACTAGTCGTTGTTCCTCATCACCCCTCTACTTCAGAAGAATGCGTTCCAGGGCTTTAGCATGTTGCCTTTTCACCACAGCAGCTGTCTGATAAGTGTTCTTGTGAAGATTTTATTCTCTCTGATGAAATCAAGCTAATCTGTTAGAATAATGTGATGTCTTCTCCTTGCTGAGGCTATGTTGCTGAGATAATGACTCGAGCTTCTCGCCTGAACGAGGTGAGGCAATGTCTTCCTGGTTTGTTCTACTTTCCACAGTGTCAGTGTTCCGCATGTTTGTCACTTTGATTAAGACATAGAATGTTGCCCTGGCTCACTTCAGCTTGGTGCTGGCTGTAGAGGATGTTGAGAAAATGTCACACTTGCCCGTAATACGTTTCCGCTCTGTAACAGATTCCTTTGTGGGCAGGTAGGTTAGGCAATTTGAAAAGGGGAGTGGATAAGTTCAATATGAATGCACTGGGAATTAATGAAGTGTGGTGGCAGCAAGGAGCAGGGCTCTTTTTGGGTCACTACAGTGTTACCAAATCAAAAGATAGGAGTGATACAGGACTAGCCCTAATGTTGTTATTGTTGTGCTCTTCAGTCCAGAGGCTGGTGTGATGCAGCTCTCCATGCTACGCTATCCTCTGCAAGCTTCTACATCCCCGAGTAACTATTGCAAGCTACATCCTTCTGAATCTGTTTAGTGTATTCATCTGTTGGTTGGTCTCCCTCTACGATTTTTATCTTCCACACTGCCCTCCAATACTAAATTGGTGATCACTTGATGCCTTAGAACATGTCCTACCAACTGATCCCTTCTCTGGTCAAGTTGTGCCACAAATTCCTCCTCTTACTTCCCCAATTCTATTCAGTACCTCCTCATTAGATACGCAATCTACCCATCTAATCTTCAGCATTCTTCTGTAGCACCATACTTCAAAAGCTTCTATTTCTCCCTTGTCTAAACTATTTATCGTCCATGTTTCAAATCCATACATGGCTACACTCCATACAAATACTTTTAGAAAAGACTTCCTGACACTTAAATCTATACTCGATGTTAAAAAAATTTCTCTTCTTTAGGAACGCATTCCTTGCTATTGCCAGTCTACATTTTATATCTTCTCTACTTCGACCAACATCAGTTATTTTGCTCCCCAAATAGCAAAACTCATCTACTACTTTCAGTCTCATTTCCTAATCTAGTTCCCTCAGCATCACCTGATTTAATTTGACTACATTCCATTATCCTCATTTTGCTTTTGTTGATGTCCTTCTTATATCCTCCTTTCAAGACACTATCCATTCCGTTCAACTGCTCTTTCAGGTCCTTTTCTGTCTCTGACAGAATTACGATGTCATCGGCAAACCACAGAGTTTTTATTTCTTCTCCATGGATTTTAATTCCCACTCCGAATTTTTCTTTCATTTCCTTTACTGCTTGCTCAATATACTGTTTGAATAACATCAGGGATAGGCTACAACCCTGTCTCTCTCTCTTCCCAACCACCGCTTCCCTTTCATGGCCCTTGACTCTTACAACTGCCTTATGGTTTCTGTACAAATTGTAAAAAGTATTTCGCTCCCTGTATTTGACCCCTGCCACCTTCAGAATTTGAAAGAGAGTATTCCAGTCAGCATTGTCAAAAGCTTTCTCTAAGTCTACAAATGCCAGAAACATAGGTTTACCTTTCCTTAATCTAGCTTCTCCAAGATAGTCGTAGGGTCAGTATTGCCTCATGTGTTCCAGCATTTCTACTGAATTTGAACTGATCTTACCCAAGGTCGGCTTATACCAGTTTTACTATTCGTCTGTAAAGAATTTGTGTCACTGTTTGGCAGCCGTGATTTATTAAGCTGATAGTTCGGTAATTTTCACACCTGTCAACACCTGTTTTATTTGGGATTGGAATTAATATATTCCTCTTGACGCCTGAGGGTATTTCTCCTGTCTCATTTATCTTGCTCCCAAGGCTATTAGTAGTGCTAATGGAATGTTGTCTGCTCCAGGTGCCTTGTTTCCACTTAGGTCTGTCAGGGCTCTGTCAAATTCTTCACGCCGTATGATGTCTCCCATTTCATCTTCACCTACGTCTTCATCCATTTCTGTAATATTGCCCTCAAGTACATCGCCCTTGTATAGACCCTCTATATACTCCTTCCATCTTTCTGCTTCCCCTTCTTCGCTTAGAACTGGTTTTCCACATGAGCTCTTGATATTCATACAGGTAGTTCTCTTTCCTCGAAAGATCTCTTTAATTTTCCTGTAGGCAGTATCTGTCTTAACCCTAGTGATAATATGCCTCTACATCCATACATTTGTCCTCTAGCCATCCCTGCTTAGCCATTTTGCACATCCTGTCGATCTCATTTTTGAGACGTTTGTATTCCATTTTGCCTGGTTCATTTACTGCATTTTTATATTTTCTCCTTTCATCAATTAAATTCAGTATCTCTTCTATTACCCAAGGATTTTTACTAGGCCTCGTCTTTGTATCTACTTGATCCTCTGCTGCCTTCACTGCTTCATCTCTCAAAGCTAACCATTCTTCTTCTGCTGTATTTCAGTAGAAGAATGGGTAGGTATGAGAGATGAAATACTGAAGACAGCCCTAACAATGAATAAGAAAATAAGAATATGAGTAAGCCACTAGATGCCAATCTCAGAGATCTGTGTTCAGGAGAAAGTTAGGAACACTTGAGATAATAGTAATGCTATGACTTATTGTGGAAAATAAATTAAAGAAAAGAAAATCTAAATTTATAGCCTTCATAGAGTTTCGTAGAGTTGACTGGACTACACTCTTCAAAATGCAGAAGGTAACAGGAATGAAATACAAGAAGTGGAAAGGTATTTACAACTTGCATAGAAAGCAAAGTGCAGTTATAACGAGGAAAGATGCACTTGAGAAGGGTTGTAGCTTATTCCAGGTGTTGTTTAATTTGTACTTTGAGCCAGTGATAAAGAATACCAAGGAGAAATTTAGAAAGGAATAAGTTCAGAGAGAATAAATAAAAACTTTAAGGTTTTGCTGATAGATTGTAATTCTGCCAGAGATGTCAAAGGGTTTGGAGGAATATAGTGGATAGTGTCTTGAAATGTGATTAGAAGATGAATGCCAACAAAAGTAATACAAGGGTAATGGTGTGTAATCGAATTAAATGACGTGATGCTGAGGGAGTTAGAGTAGCAAATGAGAAATGAAAAGTAGTTAGATTAGTTTTCCTATTTGGACAATAAAATAACTGATGGCCAGAGTTGAGAGGATATGAAATGCAGACTGACAATAACAAGGAAAGCATTTCTGAAAGAGAGGTATTGTTAATGTCTCATGCAAGTTTCAATCTTATGAAGACTTTTCTGAAGGCATCTGTGTGGAGTGTAGCCTTACATGCAAATGAAATGTGGACAAAAAGCAGTTCAAACATGAAAAGAGTAGATGCTTTTAAAATGTGGTGCTATAGAAGAATACTGAAGAATGAATGGGTGGGTCATATAGCTAATGAGGAGGTTCGGGATCAAATTGGAAAGAAAAGAAATTTCTGGCACAACGTGACTAAAAGAAGAGATTGGTTGATAGGAAACAGGACACACACTGAGACATCAAGGAATTGTCAGTTTGGCATTGGAGGAGGGGGGGGGGGGGTAAAAATTGCAGAGGGAGAGCAACACTTGTATACAGTTATTAGGCTCAAAAGGATGTAGTACAGTAGTCCTGCAAAGATGAGACTTGCACAAGGTAGGCTAGCAGGGAGAGCTGCATCAGAGCAGTCTTTAGACTGAAGACCACAACAGTGAATGTGAAATGGCATGTGTTTCCCAGTTAGTAGGTTGCTGTTCATAAAAATTTGATTGCGAAAGACAAATACATAAACTACACTATCTTGGCTACAGTACCTTTTTTCCTCCTTGCTCCCACCCAATTATTATCTTTTCTATCTTAAATTATTTTATTAGCGTACTTATTTGCCGTGATTTGCTCTTTTGCAGAAGGGATGTGATGTGATGTCTACTAAGTATTAAATTTTGTGTGTCCAGTCAATTTATACTGTGAGCATTGTTGGATATTATTTGGTATTGTGTTGAGCTCAATGAACTTTTATGCTGTGTATTTGTTTTGGAACAAAATACTTCATTATCCCTTTTTTTATAGAAAATTTTCAGGGTTGTGGTGAAAAAGATTTTTTATCTTTCTAGGCAATATTTGAAGCTTTGGAGGAAACAATATATCATTTACGGAGCCAGTTAAGAGAGAAAGAAACTGAACTTACACGAATGAAGTTCACTTTGGACATAGAAATGAAGAAGAATAACAGAATGGTCCAGCTAGTAAGGTAGTGATCCAGTCAGTCAGTAACTTGCAGAAGCAGTTCATTCTTACTATGTTTTGATTCTGTTGTTCTTACATTCCTTGTTTTACACTTGTTTTCATATTTATTATTGACTATATGTTTTTGAAATGTAATAAAATAAAGATTCACAGCCCAGTAGTGAGTTGAAACAATAAACTGTCTCACACTTACTAAAGTATTCTGTGTTATAATACCATGATTGAACGAATTTTTCTTTCTGCTTCCATTGCACTATGGTATTATGGTCTGGAATATTTTAATAACTGTGACATTTCTGCCAATGAAAGTGTACATTTTAAAGTAAATTGTCTGTAACAGACTGTGAGTAAACAAAAACAGGAAGCCTGTAAATTATATATAGAATTTATGAATCAGTTAAATGCTAAATTCTGAATTGTATTCGAATTACCAGATTTGTTGGGTGAGGAGGGCACTTTAGTGTACTCATCTAAGGTCTTATTGGTCCTCGAACAGTAACTCTGTACACACCAGACCACATAAAGCATAACAAAAATTGTGTTGGCTTTTTTACTGCCTCTGAACTGCAATGTGTGTGCGCCATGGGCAGATGAATGGATTAACAGAAGGAACAATTGTTAGTAGCCAAGCTTTGGGGTACCCACTGAATTAACTTTTAATGCTCAGTGGAAGGCTTTTATCTGGATGGTTCCCATCATTCAGTAGAAAAATGTCACACTGTTTCAGTCTTAAAGTGACATTAAGGGGCTCCGGAACGCCCTATACTTGCAATGTTAAAATAACGCTTATAAATTACATCTTTCCTCACAAAGTATTTGAGGTGGGAAGTTGAACTTTTTACAGATTATTTATTGGAATATGGGCTACAACTTAACACAGGGATTTTACAAAATTTTATTTCAGTTATTAAAGATGATTTTTTTTCAATTGTAATGAAAATTCACATTTTTTGCAATTTTTTATTTATATATTCAAAAATATACAGTTTTTTGGAAAAAGGCTGTGTTAAATTATGCAGAAGGTACTGTGTAACATTTACTGAAAGTTTGAAACAAATGTGTTTGGAAGATCCTTAGAAAACATGTAATTAGTATGAGAAAACAAAAGTTTTGGGAATCGAGCGACAAAGATTGGATTAACTTTTTAGTGCATTCCAGGTCCATAGGATGGATTATCTTCATCCTCTGCAAACTCCTCCTCCAGCTTCCTTTTGTTCCTCCTCCTGTTTACTCTTGCTTGTATTTCTAGACTCTTTACAGCCCTGTCTGCAGCCCGAAGGCGTTCCTTGTCTAAAGCAAGCATCGCTCGTTGTTGTGTTCGTAGATTTTGCTACCATTTTCTTCAGTTGCAGTTACTGCAACACTGTTCCAAAAGGTGGTCATGTATGAACACTTATCACATTTCAGTTGTATTTCACGAGCAAGTCCTACGTGCTTTATTATGGAGAGTTCCAGACCAACTTCACTACAATGAATACATCTTACACAGTTTGAAAAAATTCCTTCGAGAACCGACATATCAAATATTTCATTCACATCCGATTCGACCATAAGACATTCATAGTTTTCACTCATTGAACCAAGCTTCTTCTGTGAAGTATTTTCTTTCCCACTTTGACTGCTATGGGCAGGTGTACTTGAGAGGTTAGGTTCACTCACTTGGTTATCGTCTTTATTGTTTACAGTAATAACACATACCTTTGGCTTTCCAACATTTCTCCTTTCCTTAAAAGCCTTTAGAGGATTTCTAATAACTTTACTTTTACTCATTATTATACTTCAACAAAACAGAGACTCAAGAAACAGAATTAATTATGAATATTTTCGAGATAACGACAGAGTAAATCACACCAGCGATATATATTGAACCATCACAGGTTAGCCACAACACATACTTTATCTCACATCACTAAAATGTACCTGATGAACACGAACGTTAATAATAACACCATTTGACAGCAGTTTAACAGCGCCACAGTGGGTCACGCCCATGTAGAACACATTTCAAAAAAAATTTGAAAATAGTTGTAGTCTTCGGAATTGAATAAATTATATATCTATTAAAAGGTAATAGTCTGCAGATTCAGAAAACGCAAAAAAGTAAAAATTGAACTTTTCATGATTTTGAGCCTTTCCGGAGCCCCTTAAGGTAACACTGACAATAGGTGAGGACAGGACAGTAATAAGGAAATGTTGAAAAGAACTTCTTTAAGCATAGTAACAGGATGCACAAGTGTTTCAGACATGATTTATCACTGTCACCATAAGGAAGAGGCACCATTCGCCATTGGGTGGGGGGAGGGGAGAGGACGGGGTTCAGGAGATATTACTCAGGAGCAGATCACATGCTGCTACAAGATCCACATCTTCATGGCAACTCCGCAGTTCACACTTAACTGTTTGGTAGAGTCATAGAATCACTTTCAGACTTTCTCTCTGCCACTTCACTCTTGAAGAAGCACACGGGAAAAATGAAAACCAAAATCTTTCCCTGCGACCTTGGATTTCTCTAATTTTATCATGATGGTTGTTTACTCCTGTGTAGCTAGGATTTTGTCATTCGAAGGAGAAAGTTGATGATTGCAATTCTATAAAAAGATGTCACTGCAACAAAAACTGACTTTGTTGTAATGTTTCTCAGCTCCAATTCACTTATCACATCTGTGATTATTCCCTATTATAAGCTGACATGCAGATTCCGGCATGTGAAAGATCATCAGCTGTAAGCTGTTGTTAGAATATGTCATGTTTAAAACTTCGTAGTGTGCAGTGTAAATCACATTTGATTTGAAGAGTTCTTGAGACACCTGCACTTCTATAACTTCTCTGTAGTAGTTCCGTTGCATGTTCTAAGTGTTCTGCCAATAAAATGTCAATTTCGGTTAGCATGTCTACAACATTTTCTGTATTATTGTTCCAGTTGATGTTGTTTGTAGTTGTAATGTGTAAGTATTCATTTGAATTTACAACTTTTAATTTTGTGTAATTTGTCATGTAACCAAAATTTAACTGGATTTTTTCAGTGCTGATGTAGAGAAACTCTCTATTGCTGAGGGTTAGTTGCCACCTTTTGTACTATGTAGGTACCTTTTCTAAATCATTTTGTAATTCATTTTGATCTTCTTATGACTTGATGGTAAACAATGACATCTTCTGCAAACACTCTAAGAGGGGCGTTCAGATAGGCTTCCGAATCATAATTATGTAAATTAAGAACAGTAGAGGGCCATAATACTTCTTTGGGGAACCCCAGATATAACTTCAGTTTCACATTATGTCAATTACTATGTACCATGACGCTTCTGACAGGAAATGATGAATCCAGTCACACCATAGGCATACAGTTTCAAGCAGCTTGTGAGGCAAAAAGCCTCCTGGTAATTTAGATATATGGAACCAGCCTGAAATAGTGCTCATTCCTTTGTGGGAATAATGGGATAGCTTGTTTCAGGAGAATAATATTTTCTTAATCTGTACTGTCTGTGTGTCATTTTTCTTTTAGGTATTATTTCCATATGTTGAAACACAGAATATGCTCCAAAATTGTACTACAAATTGATGTCAGTAAACTGGGCCTATATTTCAGATTTTTCTTGCATTTATTTTCTTTTGTAAAGGTGTGACCTGTACAACTTTTCAATCTTTAAATGCAGGTTTAAGTGAGTGCCATGACATTTGTTTCTTTTGGAAAGGTCACGACTCATTTGGATCAGTGTCTTATCTTGGCTGGAATTCTACCTCTCATGACCTCATCAGTTGACACAGCTTCTGGGAATGTCTTCCTGTCTCTGTTAGTATGCTCAACACATTTTAAATTCAGTGTTTATGAAGTGTGATATTGAATTATTAATTATCTAACAAGTAGCTGGAGAAGTAAAGAGGGAGAACAGGGTGCTTAGGAGTTGTAAACTAAACAATTCTATGTGTGTTTACTTTTAAGTGCATTTTTCGATACAAGCAGGTTTTGGTTGCGAAGACTTTCAAAATTTGGGATCCAAAAAGTGCAGTCTCGCAAAGAACTCAACATTGTAGATAAACTTTATGGAGATTTGGAATGGTTGTGATTCTATTATGTGTTTGAAACGTATTGACCTACATTGATGTCATGTTCAAAGATATGGGTTGTGGATTGCCATGTGGAATTCACACCTTCCCCAGTGTTGTTTACGACTTTCTGTGAGCCTAACCCGTATGCTTTATTTTAGGACATCAGCTAGGTCCATCTTAACATGGATACGTCTCCTTGTCATCCTTTCTAACCTTTGCCAACTTACATCCCTGAGGGAGAAACTAACAGTTCAAAAAGCTGCGACAGTTCTTTTTTTTTCCGTGTCTTTCAGAAATACTAATAGAAATTTTGGTATTGAAGTGAAGCACTGGCCAACCATACTGTCACTTTCCAATTCAGTTAGTTTTTTTTTTGTAGTTTTGTTTTCTGAGCCATAAAAACTTGATTTGTTGAAATAGTGGTTAAAATAACATTTGTATGTAATTGTTTTCAGGACAGCTGTTGAAAAATGCACAACTTGTTCTCGAGTGCTACCAGTCCTTGATGGCCCTAATTTGACATCAACACCTGTCAAGGCAGCTGATAAAACCCCAGTTGGACCACGTGCTGAAATGCAGACATCGGCAGGCGAAAGATCATCAGCTGGAAGCCATCGATAGAATATGTTATGTTTAAAACTTCTTAGTGTGCAGTGTAAATCGCACATTTGATTTGAAGAGTACTTGAGACACTTGTACTTCTGTGAGTACACTTGCTTCTTCAATTGGTGATCTGCTTAAATTAAGCAAGATTGTGAACTCAAGTTACTTGATGATTTATTGTGTTGACAATACTTAAATATTATTCTCAGAAAGCAATTTTTTGCTAACTTACATGTTTAGGCTGTGTCGTGTTATGGGGTTTGTGTGTGTGTGTGTGTGTGTGTGTGTGTGTGTGTGTGTGTGTGTGTGTGTAGGGGGGGAGGGGGGGCTTAGTCAATAGCTCTCTTGAGAAGTATTACCATGGTGATTATTCTCAAAATTACATTATGGTGCTCATGGTACTTGTGTTGAACCTTGACTTTTTTCATTTCATGAATGCTCCAATGTACGTGCTCCACGCAATGAGCTTATTATGAGTTCTTAAATGTAAAATGTAATTATGACTTATTATGAGAAAAAATCTAATGTTATGTTTTATACATACATCTGCTAGTTTTCTTCAATGTTAATATTTGTTTCTGTTTTACTAAATTGCACTTTGATTTTGTATAGTCAGTGTATTTTCCAGTGTGTATCACTGAAGGCGACAACTTTCTGTTCATTATAATAAAAAATTCACACACACACTTTGAGGATATAGTCTGCCAGGTCTGTAGATTACAATAAGGGGAGTCACAAATATCACGTTTTTGTTTAGAATTTAGTTACACACACCACCAATAAACATCACAAAAGTTTTGTTTAAAGCTTGTCTTCTTATCACTGCCATGGTGTCAAATGCTGAGTGGCACAGCAAAAGCACAAAAAAGTGAAGGATTTTGTGGCCAAAAATAGTGTATAATACTGTTAGAGCTCATACTTTCTATGGAATCAAAGTTTATAAAACAAAATGATTTATTTTATATACTCGTGTTCTTTTGAAAATAGTGGTTAAGACTTTGAACTCTACGGTTAATGTTACAGTGAAAATGATGCTATAAACAATATAGAACTTTGTTTGGGGCCATATATATTTGTATATACACCTGATAACTTTTGTTTGTTGTTGTTTGAAAGTAATAGCTACTGAGTACTGTTTGTTTTGAAGATAATTATAATACTAACGGTCCTATGATCATCTGTTACGTGGTGCAGGAAAGCTGCATTTTTCTGTGATGCAAAAGGTTGTTAATGTTCTGAAAGTTATCAGCTGTATTGATGGTAATGCAAAGTCTAAGCAGGAAATACAATTTTATGATGTTCTTACGCCAATGTAGGTTATCCTTCGTGTAAAATCAACATAATGCATTGATTATTCTATGTATCATACATGAATTAATGTTATGTGTGAAAAAGTAATTTTTCAGGATGAAATCAAAAGAGCAGAAATAAAATTTCAGGTATCAGAATGTTGGAGCTGATATTGAAACGTTGCTTTATGGTAAGTTGAAGTTGATACTTCAATCATTTTGCTTGAAGAAAGCATTTGATTTGTAGGTTGCTGTGTGTGTGTGTGTGTGTGTGTGTGTGTGTGTGTGTGT
This sequence comes from Schistocerca serialis cubense, assembly GCF_023864345.2. NCBI lineage: Eukaryota > Metazoa > Arthropoda > Insecta > Orthoptera > Acrididae > Schistocerca > Schistocerca serialis. The sequence continues at coordinate 142,126,409 of NC_064642.1, read as the reverse complement.
GTGTGAGAGAGAGAGAGAGAGAGAGAGAGAGAGAGAGAGAGAGAGAGAGAGAGAGGCTGATAAAGATGTCGGACTGCAACATATTCAGCAACAAAAATAAATGTTGGTCTATGTTTGAAAATGGTGACCTACTTGTATAATTAATTTTTAAAAATCGTGACATCACATTTGTTCAATATAATCTGTCAAATTCATCTTTTGTTTATCATCATAAAAACCTTTTGCTATGTAATTTTTGTTATGGTCTGATCTGTTATGTCACCTAGTCTTCCATTTCCAGTGTATCTTCCAAACTGAAACATTCTTTTGTCTGAACATCAAGTTGTTCAGATAATTGAGTGTAAAGCAGTGTATGCAATGACTTTTTTGAACTAATGATTAGCAAGCAGCATCACATGATATGTTTTTTATTTGTTGATGACTTTCTCTCAAGTTGGCTGTTGTGATTACTGTATTAGAAAGCTCAAAATTTTATGTACAAATAATATAAGAAATTATATGCAAAGTTAATGTATGGATGTGATTCAGTCGTAGTAATGGTGCTGTTGCTGTATTATGTTTTTTGTTTTACACGTGTAATAAATTTCATGCTCTAAAAGTAAACTTCCATTATTGAACACACCATTTGGATAAGAATGTGAGTTATCGGCAGAAAAGTACCTTGAAGTGTGCGTAGTTTATGGCACTGCATGGTGTCAATTTCATTCATGTACACAGAAATGTATTTCTTCAGGGAAATCATTGTCCTGCATCGGTTGTTTTTATTTTTGAAATAAACAATTTATTTCATGATTTTTTTTCCCTAATAGCTAATTTCATCCGCTTGGCAATTTCAAGCTACCAGATAGTGAAACAAATGACAAAATTTACAGCAGTTTCAAGAATAGAAAAATAAAATCAGAAATATGCATAAAAACTTTTTACAAACTTCGGTCACAGTGAAGAACTACAATTGCATTATCTTATTGAGGAAGCTCCATCTTCAATCTAAAACATCAAATGGTATGCATGTTAGCAAATTTAACTGTATGATTGTGTCAACAGAGAGATAAATATAGCTTAAACAAAAGAAATAAAAGACTTGATAAAAATTATTACTGCATATTCCTAAACTAAAAGTTATGCAAAAATCCCATAAGTGAAATTGCTTATATCAGTGACATTTGGAGTTTCAAACATTCTGAGGAATAATCATCTTGTGAATGTTGCGGTTCTTATTTCTGTGCTTGCTAAGAATTTTGGAATGCACAAGACTTTCACTACGTGTATTGGGAAGCAGAGAGCAGGCCTAAACGCAGCAAATACAAAAACATGGTTCAGTTGCAAAATTGCCGCAATACACATATGAAACCTAAGAACCTTGTTCTGCAAGTCTTCTACCGGCTCTCTGAGCGATTGCATAATAGGCTCACAGCCAGTGAGACCACTTTTTATAACCCCCTGCCCGTTATCTTGCAGAACAGGATCTTTTTAAAACAGTAGTACAGATAACAAATGAAATATTAAAATTAATGCATGTGTGGACCCAATACAATGAAACAAAACTGCTTCGTGTATTCAGGAATCGTACACAACTTGTGGCAAGAAGGTCCATGTAATTGGCAACAATTACATCTAAACCACTTGAGGCAGGAAGGTCCATTATAAAAAGTTAAGCTTACACACAATTATTAGTAGGGTGGTCCATTACAAACACAAGGGATAACCGCATAAAATTATAACTGTTTCAAAGTTGGATGGGAACTGTCTAAAACTATTTCTTAACTCCATCTGTTTGTTTAAAATCTTTTCTGGGTGTTTATTATAATGGTTATAAATCTCTCTCTCTTCTAAAATGTTAATGTCACTGTCTTTATCTACTTTGTGCAGAGCGTGTAGTGTACCTTTCTGCCACACCTCACTTTGGATATAATGGTTATCAATTGTGTTGACCTTCCTGCTACGAGTAGTGTATGGTTCCTGGATACTTCAGGCAGTTTTTATTTCATTGTATTGCATCCTTAACATGTAGCCATTTTAATATTTTTTGTTATCTATAATACTGTTTTAAAAGCTCCTGTTTTGTAGGACAACATGCAGCAGCTAAATGAAATGGTCCCATCGGCTGTGGGAGTGTTGTGTGCAATTGTTCGTTGAGCTGGAAGGAGACTTGGAGCATATGGCCCCTAGTTTCTATTGTAGCAAATTTTTGACAGAGATGTGTTGGTGTTTTTGTCATGTCTAGGCCTGCTTCTTGTTCCCTCACACATGTATTGAAAGGCTAGTGCGCTCCCCACCTTTCCTCAAAATGTTTCAAGCTTCTCATGTCTCCGATGTAAGTACATTTTACTTAAGAGATTTTTGCATAATGTTTAATTTAGGCATATGCAGTAATGCCTTTGACCAAGTGTTTATTTCTTTTGTTTAAGCTATTTTTATATCTCTGACGGCATAACCATACAGTTAAATTCTCTGATTGTACGCTGGTTGATTTTTAGATGTTGACCATGGCATGTGCAGTTTTATTTTAAATACAGACCAACAGATTTAGTGTGACTGATTCAGGCTTGGCGACAAGACCTGCATAAGGGTTGCATTTTATCATTTTAGACAGAATTCACGTCTGTTGAGGAAGCTGTAACATTGTTTTATGTTAATACCAAATGTAGCTCATATTATTCCATTTTTATGTGAAATTGTGCTAACTAATGACATATATGCAACTTGTACCTGTTATCACCATGTTCATAAACACCCTTTATTAGAGATACTATTAGATGGAGTTACTTCAATCATAAATATTTGCCTGTTCTTGAATCTGTTGTAACTTTTGTCATTTGTTTCATTACCAGGTAGCTTGAAAATGCCCAAGGGGGCGAAATCAACTAATAGAAAAAAATCATAAAATAAACTGTTTATTACAAAAACAGCCTATCCAGGACAATTACTTTCCTAAAGTGATTCACAGTTTTTGTGGATCCATATATACAGAAGCGTATTGAGAAATGTATTTTTCATTACAAGCATTAATTTTTATTTCCAGATGTAACTTGCAGAATTACCTTGTACCCTGAGTATTATGAATACTAAGAAAGTTGTGGGATACGTTTTTACACGAACTGAAATGGATTGTGTGCATAATGTCTGTTGAAAGAGATTCTCATTATGTGGAAGAACTGCAACAACATTTCTGTAAGAATCAGATATTCAAATGATAACTCCAACCAGTATTATTACATAATCAACAGCAGATGCTACGGAAAGTTCAACTATTTTCATTTCCATCTATATTGTTATATTCCATCTATATTGTTATATTCAACAGGGCTGAATTTATTTAGCCACATCATAAGACCCTGGCCAGCTTTTCCAGAAGACTGCTGGTTGCTTCACGTGCTTCTGATTCACCAATGCTTTTGTCACCCATGCAGCACTGACTCTTACATATTTTTGTTTACATGTAAACAGCTGCCACCAACCGTCTCAAACAACGGGTGTTCACCTTGCCCTTGCCCACATCTCTTTCATGAGTATGTGCTGGGCCAGCACGGAGCCCTGGCCCTTGCAGTGTGATTTCCCTTTCTGTGCTGCAAGTCCATCCCTCTAGTCTTCGTATTCCTCTCTGCCTTTCCATTGGATGGTCATATTGGTAGTGACCATGCTTGGGCTTGATTTGTGATTCTGGACACCTTTTTTTTTCCTCTTCCGGCTCTTTATATATGCTACAAAGTCTCCACTGTTTGGTATGGTCTACCTCTTCCAACTTTTACAGAAGTGTACATTTCACTTTTATGCCTTTCATCTGTGCCTCCTTCCTTTCTGGCAAAAGTAGAACACCCAAAACCGTACGTGGTAATCATCCTATTGTGGGGGTCATCAAGTACCTGCATGCTAGAAGTCTCTTGACCACGCAGAGATTGCACTGTAGGTGCCTGCACAGGAACCCCCCGCCCCATATGTCGAGGGGTATGTGCCCTTTGGGGCAGGGGAAAGGGCTCTGGGCAGCCTTTCACTGGTGGCTGCATGGTCCTGGCGGTCTCTCTATTCTCAAGGAAAGGATTACTACAGTGTGGAGAGATTATGACCCCACAATCTCTCCTTATGTAACTATGCTATGGGAGTAACTTAGGGCTAAGAGACCAGGAGAGAAATACTCCCTACAATACTTAGCTTGCTGTAGGGTCAACGGAGAGGCCATTTTTAGCCACAAAACAATTGTTCTTTATTAAACATGTTGAGGACATGTTTGGGGAAGTAGCAGTGATTTCAGAGATGAAAAATGGTTCAGTTGTGAACAAAACTGCATCCTTGCTCAGTTGCTGGTGTGCTCACCTGTGACAAACTGGATGACAGTCCTCTACCACCCCACCCGTAACAGTCTCAGGGTATCACCTTCCGCCTCAACCTCCTTTTACAGACCAATTACGAGTTATGTGCCTGTCTGAAGCAATGGGATGTACATTTCATCTCTTGTGTCCAGCAGGGACTAAAGGACAATAGGGTTGCCACTAGGTCTATCTTGGCCATTGAAAGCAACTCATTGTCTGAAAAGGTCAAGATGACATCGCATTGACGATGTTAAACCTTACATCACCCATCACACGTGATGCTTCAAATGCATGGGATTTGGACACATCTTCGCATTGTAATGCCAATCCCGTCTATAGGGATTGTGGACATAAGTTGTACATGAATACCTTTTGGTGAAGTGTCTCAGAAAGTGGTGCCTACACTGATTTATCATCTCCTCCCCAATCTCCCTCAGTGTGGGGGACCCTTTGTGGGGTGGAACTGCATTCACTGGCCATGGTAAACCTATTTAAACCTTGTCCACAGAACTCAATCTTTGTCTCTTGAATACCAGGACCCCTACACACTTCAGTGTGGCTTATGGATCTTAAGACATCCATCTTTCCATTTGCAGCCTCGGTCTTCTCCCATCCACCCATTGAGAATCCTGATGACCTGTGTGACTGGTCATTTTCTGATCATTCTGTTCCTCTCTCAGTATCACTTGGATGTCCACCCAGATGGGCTTTCTAAAATGCTGCCTGGGATGCATTTTCTTCTGCCATTGCCCTTAGCATCCTGTCACTTGGGAGTATTGTTTGGCTGTCCATCCAGAACGCAATATAGCCATTCTATTGGCAGTAGACTTAGAGATCCCCTATTCCTTGATGTACCCCATAGGGAGATGGTACCCTGGCAGACTTCAGAGATTGCTGTGACTATTAGGGATCGCAGATGAGCTCTCCAACAACAAAAGCGACATCCATTGATAGAGCACCTCATTGCCTTAAAAAGCTCCGTTCTTGGGACCACCATGTAGTTAAACGACAGAAACAAGAATGTTGAAAATGACGCGTTACTTGGCAAAGGTTCCACATATCTTTGGATACCAGCTCCCGACAGGTGTACGTGGTATTTCCACGAATGGTGACTTGCTCTGCTCTGAGCATCAGCAGCCTCGAACAGCGGGTGGAGTGAACTCGCCTTTCACTACATGTCACCTGGAGCCATTTAATGCTTGTTAAATTTGTGGGAATTCCTCAGTGTCTAAGCCCTTCCGCCCTGACATGGCTCCAGGGCCAGACCACATCCACACTCAAATGCTCAAACACCTATTGAAGGATTGCCAACACCATGTTGCTACCATATTCAACTGTATTTGGAGCAAGAGGGTTTTCACATCTCAGTGGCAAGAAAGTGTGATTGTACCTGTACTGAAACAGGGTAAATACCCTCATGAGATGGACAGCTGTCGCCTAATTAGTCTCACAGATGTTCTTTCCAAGTTGCTCGAAAATATGGGGAGTTGGGGACTCTGTTTGCACCTTGAATGTCGGGGTCTTTTGGCCCTGTTCCAGGGTGTTCTTCGCCAAGGCCTTTCTACTGCTGACCGTCTTGTCTGCCAGTTAGTGAATTTTTGCCCAGTGTCAACACCTCATTGCTGTCTTCTTTGACTTGCGAAAAGCCTATGACACCACGTGGCACCATCCCATCCTTGTTACCCTATGTAAATGGGGTCTCAGGGGTCCACTCCTGATTATTCTCTGGAACTTCCTGTCACAGTGTCATTTCCAAGTTTGTGCTTTCCACATACCCCTACCTCCAAATGGGTCCCACTGGGCTGGTACTGAGTGTGCCACTTTTTAGAGTGGATATCAATGGTCTAGCTGCAGCTGAGTGATTGACATTGTCACCTGCTTTGTATACTGAAGATTTTTACAATTAATATTGATCCTCCGTTATGCGTGATGCTGAATGCCAACTGCAGGGCGCCATATGTAAGGTGCACTCCTGGGCTGCCACCGGTTCTGCACTTTTGCAACTTTACAAAGTTTGCTCCTGTCCCTTCTTGATTATGGGAGTCTGGCATACGGCTCAACATTACGTTCAGCATTGCAGATGCTGGACCCGATACACCATTGTGAGCTGCAACTTGCGACAGTGCCTTTCAGACCAGACCTGTGAACTGCTGCTTGGCTGTGTGATACACATTTGTTGCTACTCTGAGCATCCAAACTATTGAATTCTTTTTCTTGATAGGAAATCAACTTTCCACAACAAGAGACCTAGCACTGGAGTCATGATTGCTGTTCGCATACAGTGTCTCTGCTCTGAACTCCCATCTTCTCCCACTGTTGCCCCTTGTCAGAGCGCAAACACACATGCCTCCACAGTGTACTCTGTTCTTGGATCTTCCTTGACCTATCCTTTGGATCAAAAGACTATGTTGATCCAACCAAAGCAACATTGCATTGTACTTATGAATGACACAGGTACTGCGCTATCATATTTACCCATTGACACAGGCAAGCGACTTCTGATTACAATGTCTCCCCTGTAACGGAATATACATAATACATGTATGAGTGGAGGTAGTAGACATTGGCTGATGACATGTGGAAGTTTGGGTCCACCTGTGAGAAATGCTTGAATAGCCTAATTGTAAGGTGACTGTGCATGATAAGTGGGAAATCTGGGTTTGAGTCACGGTCTGGCAGAATTTTCAGTGTCGTCATTCCATTATAAAGCTGATGGTTATTCATATTTGCAACTGCGAATACATTTAATGTGTTTCATGACTGTAATCACTGCAGTGCCCATTCTTTCTGATATGCATGCGTGTCTAAAGGAACATTGCATTGTACTGATGGACAACATAGGCACTGCAATATTGTAGTGTATCTGTTACGTTATTCATTACGTAGCGATAATCAGTAAGTGAAATCGACCTAAGTTGGAGTATCATCAGAAATTAAAAACACCATTGAATAGAAACTGTTTTAAACTAGCATAAATTTATGTTTTTAACACACATAAGATTGTAAAAACATTAAAGAAATTCAGTTCATTTGGTCTCATAAATTTTTTTTTTACAGATGCTGCACAAAACACTAACTCGTCTCTTACAACAAAAAAATAGTAGAAAATGCCAGAAACTGCATATGGTGGTCACTAATATGCATTTCAGGTGGGATTCTAAAATTGTTCATTAGATTGAAACATTGACCAAGGAACATCATCTGTTCCTAGTTACATTATCCTCAAGATACAACACACTCTCATAATTTAGTACAGTTATACCCTATAAATCTCTTTAACGTGCATATTTCCAGCCAATGAAACTCCCTAAGCATTCTTCAATCGTATCGCGCCAATCGCCAGTCACTGATTTGGTTTGTAGTGAATCCCACTATATATATTCCATGGTACAGTGGTATAGACACTACAAGAGTTCCATGTTCCATCCCACATTGTGTTTATTCTTTATTTCTGATTATTTAGTTATTCCTTGTTTTGACTCATTCACACTGAATGTCATACAAACCACTTACTTTTGTGTAATTAAGTTATGTGTGGGAATAAATCTTTCCATCAGTTAACCACAGGTTGTTTCATGGAACAACACTTCCTGTAGATCATACTAAATAGTTCCAGATTTTGTACTGAAATATCATTATGAGTACATAGTAGGTCAAAAGTCAACAATCGCGACATCCAGGGCACATATATAACTTACAATTTCTCTTTTGCATTTTTTGTGAAGGATATAGTGTATTTGTTTTGTCTGATGCCTGCTATATCAAGTATCTTGCAAACTTTCATTCTGTTGGCTTATATTTTTTGAGGAGCAAATGCGCATTACATGAATGTAGCTTTATTCAAACCACTGGAGACTGTAATTGCAGTATATGGGTTCATGAACTAATTAATTACCCACATAAAAGATCTTGAAAATTACTGCACAAACAGCTGCATCCATAACAATGAGGCCAGAGGGTACCTGAGCGGAATACGCAGATCGAGCCAAAAAGTCATTGTTCTGGACATGATGTCAGTGTCAAAGCACATGGATTTAGAAGTGCAAAAGGTATAGTTTTGTAGAAGCTTAGATTGTGTGTGTGTGTGTGTGTGTGTGTGTGTGTGTGTGTGTGTGGGAGAGAGAGAGAGAGAGAGAGAGCGAGCACAAGTGTGTGGGCGTGCAGGAAAGTTTTGTTTATTCATGTGTTTTTGAACAAAAAGCCTGGGTATACTACTGCCAGTTGCTTGTCTTGCAACAAGAAGACAAAGGCAACTGGTATTACTTATAATTTCCCACAGTCATACAGTTTCAAAGAGTGCGGACCATGAAGTCTTGCTCTCTGTCAAATGCTACTGTTTGCTCATGGGATTATAAAATGAATGATTACATCCAGGTTTTGAGAGCAGAACTGCTGGATATACCCATCAGGAAAAGTTCTTAAACATGATGCTGTGCAGTTTTTGCATTTTCCAACTGGTGCAAGTCATCATGCAGTTGCTGAAACGCGATTAAAAGAGAGCAGAGAAGACTGGCGTCAGGCAAAAGAAAGTCTGAAAAAGGCTTTGCGCACTTTTGGGAACTTGACATCCAAGAAACTGAAGGTCAATTAGTCCACATTAACCGACTTGCCGAACCTAGAAAATAAAGAATTATGTCAGCTCAGGAATCCAATGAAACAATTAGAGTATAAGAACAAAAAAACTCGAAACTATGTGCAGTGTTTTGAAAGTAAGAGAGAGATTTGTGACATGGAAAATGAAGGCCTTTTGTCACAGATATAAGCAGAGCCAGTGGGCTCCAAATGATATGGTATCTAACAAAGTAAAGGACCTGGTGGGAAATTCCATGTAGGTGAGTAGGTGCAGTAACACACACACACACACACACACACACACACACACAGTTACAATGAAACTGACCAACTTTATTTCCATAAAATGAAAGACACTGAAATACATACATTAAAAACAGCTACTGTCAATGTTCAAAGAGTTACAAAGGTAAAGACATTAAACACACACACACACACACACACACACACACACAATGTTCATTGGTCCCGATTTCAGTAATAAAGGTGACCTTTTCCTGTCATTGTCCCCACAGAGCTCTCCCCTCCAGTGCAGAATGAGGAAGGTAGGGAAGACGGAGGTATTATTCACCCTGAACGTACTTGTGCAGTAAGGCCAGGGTCTGGAGCAGCCGGTCATAGTGAGAGCAGGGAGGGTTGAGCATCAACTCGAAGTAATGACATCAGTGCAACTGTCTCTTTGACCAAGGGTGAGGATAGAGCAATTCACCATTGTGGGGATTATCAGAGGTAGGTCTTGTTAGTGGGCTGTCCTTCACTTTCTTCATCTCACATTACCCATCCTGGTTTAAGAAGTTGAACAGAGTTGGTTAAGAGTGTGCTGTTAACTGAAACAGTAAATATTTGATTGTCATGCAGTAGCACTTTATGAGGTAAGGGTTACTTTAGTTTTAGGGCTGCCCCGATAGTACGATCACGCAACATATGGCTACAATCTCTCAGTGCTGTATGGACAAATACCCACTGTACATCATGCACATGATGAAGGAGTGTGCAAACTTGAGTGATATGCTGTTCACCCTAATTACTATAGCTCTGACGAGTTCATTAGAGACAGAGCATAAACTCAAAATAGGAAAGGATGCAAATGGAAATCGGCCATGTCCATATCGGAACAACTCGCCCATCATTTACCTGAAATTAATTAGGGAAGCCACAGAAACCTTAAGTCAGGCTGGTTGGATGGGACTTGTCTTGTATCAATTCTGGTAAATATATTGACTTTTCAAGTAAATGAGATTGTGGGGCATGGTAAATCAGGATCTATGCCACCTATGGCGACTCACCTGGTTCCGATACCTAGAGGCCATTATAAGTCATATTGCCTACCTAGAGAAAACTATACAAACCAATCTCGTGAGATGCTATTGAAACCTGGCTAACTGCTACTGGATTGGACAACAGTTTGCTCTAAGGACTATATACCTGTGATGATCATGACCTTGTGAAGACTTATGGAGTTTATGGTATCTTCCTTCCATGAGTAAGGTTGCTCACTGATATTGACCCACCTCATTTAGAGTGAATTGGAATTTCTTCTGTAGTTCTATTGTGTATTAATAAAAGCTGTGCTTGTTGGTACACAGGAACCAGAGAAGCACGTACAAAAGTGGCAATGAGGATTCTGGCCACATTTCTAGGACACAAGGCTCCAACCCAGCATATTTTCAGTGAAAGAGTTTCTGAAACTATTGCAGCAGCAATTAATGATGCAACAGCTACTACATCAACAACAACTTCGACAACAACAGGCCAGCCGGGGACAGTGGATGGAGTTGTAAGCCCAGATTACACAGCAACTCGTGCTATGAGCAGTACAGTTGACATACCAGCTATCACCATTTCCACTTTCTCAGCCAGATGCTGAGAAATGGGACAGCTATAACTGGCACCACAACTTGCATTCCCAGATATTTAATGCTTCTGGTAAAGTGTTACAATTTGCACGTCTTTAGAAGTTCCAGAAATTTGTACATTACTTTCTTCATATTATGAGTAAAACTGTCATGCAACTGCAGCAAGGTAAGAATTCTTTCTGTGTCATAAATGCTCTAAATCAATCATACGCAGCATGGGCAGCTGAACTTTAAGGCCTTCCTGCGAATGTCGTTTTACATCTACTAACTTTAATTGTACTCAATCATATGCATATTTTCTTATGTGAGATGTAATCATTATGCTTGTTTCACATCAGGACATGTGTTTATAAGGATTACATTTGGGGAGTTCAGCCCTAGAAGAGGTTCATAAACTTGCTACAGCTCATGAGTTTTAAAGTCAGGTGTAACATTCATTCTTGGAGGAAGATGTGTCTTCTATTGATAGCTCATCCCATTCCCGTATGAAACTGAGTGACTGGGACTCGGACTACTCTGCTTTTAATGCTGATAGCTCTGCATGTTCTGTTCAAAATAAGTCCCATTTCCATACTAAATCCTGGACCCTGGATTCAAATCACTTTAGTACAGGCTGCGCGAAGCTAGCTCGCCATTCTGTAACTCATAGAGCACATTTGGATAACCAACCTTCTGCATCCAATTCAGATTCAGACCAATCCCGTGATAGCTCTCCCGCCAGATGCACACAGTGTTATCACATTCACCCCCAACACCACTGTCCTCATAAAAACAAACAGTGCTTGGAATGTCACAAGCTCAACTACATTGCCATCATTTGCAGCATACGCAAACGTCCTGCGCCACAAAGCACCTTGCCTCAGTTAAATACCTGTACAGTGCTGCAGTAGAAAACATGGATCGCAGTCGCCATTTATAATCACGTGATTAGGTTTCAAGTGGATGGAGGAGCTTCTGTGTTTGTTACAAATGAGGACACCAACGCTCAGAATGGTCTCCTCAGCTACTTCCAACCCATCAGCTGCTAACGAGCTACAGCCAACAACACATACCCCTCCATGGTCGCTATGAAGTAGTGGCCCACTAAAGAATGTAAACACTAAATCAACATTTTTCTTTGCTCTTTTAGATTGCGCCCTAAATATTTTTGGTCTTGACACTTTTCATGCATTAGGCTTCCAGCTTGTCGATTCAGTAAACAAGATTTGTCCTGTGGTGCCTTTCACTGATCTCCACAGTTGTGTGAGAAATTCTATCTCTCTTTGATCCCAGTTGTGGTTACACCAGCAAAGAGGTGGTGCACATTTACATGAAACCATCAGACACTTGAAGCTTATTTTGCACCCACCCAATTCCCGTCACACTTCCTGACACATTCAAACCTGAAATGGACCATCTTGAAGCATTAGGCATATTGATACCCACTGATACAAGTCTGTGGCCTATTGTGGTGGCGTTTCTCCGGAAGCCTGACGGCAGAATTCACGTCAGTGAAGATTTTAATACAACTATCAATGCTCGACTGGTTATTGGGACTTAACCTGTTCTTTGGCCCGAGGAACTTATATCAAAACTAGCTGGAGGAAAATAGTTTTCCAAAATTGATCTAGTGGGGATCCACAACTACTATTGATCAAGGCTTCCCAGCATTTCATGGCCATTAATTCTCCATTCCACCTCTGTCTCTATCACTGCTTCCCTTTCAGTGTGGTTAGTGTCCCTGTAAAACTTCAGCCATAGCTGTAATACAGGGTGTTTAAAAAATGACTGGTATATTTGAAACGGCAATAAAAACTAAACGAGCAGCGATAGAAATACACCGTTTGTTGCAATATGCTTGGGACAACAATACATTTTCAGGCAGACAAACTTTCGAAATTACAGTAGTTACAATTTTCAACAACAGATAGCGCTGCGGTCTGGGAAACTCTATAGTACGATATTTTCCACATATCCACCATGCGCAGCAATAATATGGCGTAGTCTCTGAATGAAATTACCTGAAACCTTTGACAACGTGTCTGGCGGAATGGGTTCACATGCAGATGAGATGTACTGCTTCAGCTGTTCAACTGTTTCTGGATTCTGGCGGTACACCTGGTCTTTCAAGTGTCCCCACAGAAAGAAGTCACAGGGGTTCATGTCTGGCGAATAGGGAGGCCAATCCACGCCGCCTCCTGTATGTTTCGGATAGCCCAAAGCAATCACACGATCATCGAAATATTCATTCAGGAAATTAAAGACGTCGGCCGTGCGATGTGGCCGGGCACCATCTTGCATAAACCACGAGGTGTTCGCAGTGTCGTCTAAGGCAGTTTGTACCGCCACAAATTCACGAAGAATGTCCAGATAGCGTGATGCAGTAATCGTTTCGGATCTGAAAAATGGGCCAATGATTCCTTTGGAAGAAATGGCGGCCCAGACCAGTACTTTTTGAGGATGCAGGGACGATGGGACTGCAACATGGGGCTTTTCGGTTCCCCATATGCGCCAGTTCTGTTTATTGACGAAGCCGTCCAGGTAAAAATAAGCTTCGTCAGTAAACCAAATGCTGCCCACATGCATATCGCCGTCATCAATCCTGTGCACTATATCGTTAGTGAATGTCTCTCGTGCAGCAATGGTAGCGGCGCTGAGGGGTTGCCGCGTTTGAATTTTGTATGGATAGAGGTGTAAACTCTGGCGCATGAGACGATACGTGGACGTTGGCGTCATTTGGACCGCAGCTGCAACACGGCGAACGGAAACCCGAGGCCGCTGTTGGATCACCTGCTGCACTAGCTGCGCGTTGCCCTCTGTGGTTGCCGTACGCGGTCGCCCTACCTTTCCAGCACGTTCATCCGTCACGTTCCCAGTCCGTTGAAATTTTTCAAACAGATCCTTTATTGTATCGCTTTTCGGTCCTTTGGTTACATTAAACCTCCGTTGAAAACTTCGTCTTGTTGCAACAACACTGTGTTCTAGGCAGTGGAATTCCAACACCAGAAAAATCCTCTGTTCTAAGGAATAAACCATGTTGTCTACAGCACACTTGCACGTTGTGAACAGCACACGCTTACAGCAGAAAGACGGCGTACAGAATGGCGCACCCACAGACTGCGTTGTCTTCTATATCTTTCACATCACTTGCAGTGCCATCTGTTGTTGAAAATTGTAACTACTGTAATTTCAAAAGTTTGTCCGCCTGAAAATGTACTGTTGTCCCAAGCATATTGCAACAAACGGTGTATTTCTATCGCTGCTCGTTTAAGTTTTATTGCCGTTTCAAATATACCGGGCATTTTTGAAACACCCTGTAGGTTAGTCATGACATTCCATGCTGCACTAACTAGCTGACTGACATCCTTGTTGCTGGTGAAGTGAAGGAAACATATTACCATAGTCTTAAGCTTCTTTTCCAAACCTAAAATGCAGTCATCTTTGTAGCAACTTAAAGAAATGTGAATTCCATAAATCAGAGGTCGACTACCTAGACGCATTCTTAGTACAGACAGGAATAAGGGAAATCGGAGCTCACACAGAAAGGTATAGGTGATCGTTTTCTTTGCGCGCTGTTCGAGATTGGAATTATAGAGAATTATTGTGAAGGTGGTTTGATGAACCCTCTGTCATGCACTTAAGCATGATTTGCAGAGTATCCATGTTGATGTAGATGCATGCACAATGAACACAAATGTTGAAGCCATCATTGAACCTCCTCCACTGACTAACATTGAAGAATTACAATCCTTCTTGTGCAAACTCAAGTGTTAAGGGATGTTGATCCCCCAGGCTTAAAAATATCCAAACCTCTCAAGCTCCTGAGGAAAAAAAAGGCTCCAAATTTCAGTGGACCACTGCTTGCCAACAGGCTTTTAATCGCTTAAAGTGGGGCCTTTGCTGTGTGTCACATGCCTAGCTATGTTTGATCCCAGTAAACCACAGGTCCTTGCCACCAATGCCGCCCAATGTACAATGGTGCTGTTTTACCTCATAAACATTTCACTACATACACCTGAAAACACTAAACTCTATTCAACTCAGCTATAGCTACAACAAAAAGAAAGACTGTCAATTATTTTGGCATTAAAAATTTCCAAAAATTTACTAATTATGAACCACAAAACTCCAGTCACCCTCTTTGTCTCTTGCAGCCATATACTGCAGAAAACAGCTCCATGATTACACAGGTGGTTTTATTCTGAAGAAAGCACCAATAATTACCAATACCATGTCCACTGTAGATCACCTCTCAGCATGCCAGCGTGGGTGTACTACCGTGGCTCCCCTAGGGTCCCATTCCTCTCTTTGACGAACAGAAGCTGAAGTGTTTTGCTTCCGATGGGGAACCACAGAATGTTCTAGATGGAATCCTCATCACTGCAAAAGAAATTACTCAAGTCAAAGCAGAGGTAGAGAGACCAACCCTCAAACAGCTCCTCTGTTTCATCACAAAGAGCTGACCTAACTGCCTGCTCACTATCATCACTGTGATCGAGTTTTGAACCTTGCACTCATGAGGTCTCCGTAGTGATATCGTTAAACAAGATAACACAAGTTCACGTTTCCTGTGTTGTCCTGACCTACCTCGATAGTCAAGATGTTAGAATGTTGCCATATCCAGCCCATTCTCCACGTCTCTGACCTATTGAGAACATTCGGTCATTGGTTGCTGAGAGACTTTCACACCACCGCCTGTCAGCCACATTGATCGATGAACTGTGGCACAAAGCTGAAGCAGCAAGGAAAGATGTACCTATATCTGCCACCCAAGTTCAGTTTGGCTCAATGCCTAGCCAGATTATAGCCATTGTTGCGCCAGAGGTGGCAGCTCTATGTAACAAACTTCGTACCTCGTATCTCCAATCTCCATCACCTCTTCCTCCTCCTCCTCCCTTGTCTGTTTTAGTTCTCTGTGGAGTCAGCAATATTATATTGATTGAAGCAATTTTAGTGACATTTGGTCAGATGGCCTTCCTGGCCATCCTGTAACCTCCCACATTACCTACAAATTTAATCATGTATTCTTCCCACTGTACCACATATTTGCAGTAATTAATATTTCTTTATTTGCTATCCTTCCTGTTGTTGCAGTTTTAATGGCCAGCAGTGTAAATATACCCACAATGAAATTTATTATATGTTAACACACGGTGAGTGTTTTAATTTAAGTCTATGGTTCTGCACTGCATGTATAGGATGGGGCCAATAAAAGTGGCTCGGACAAGTGGATACCATTGGTCATGAATGTTTGAATATAATGACAACCCATGACATGCACACCATATGTACCCTTGCTATGAGGGGAGCAGCGGGTGTTTGTTGTGAAAGTTATGTGACAACAGTCTTGGAAATGGTGTGGTCAGTTATTTGCTGAGAAGTTTAATAGTGTCAAAGTGCCAGCAAAGAGTGCCGTGCAATACTTAGTTCGAAAATGGCGTCAGAGAAGATACGTTTTGAAAAAGCCATAACACATTCCAAAACATGCTCACACACCAGAAAATGTGGCCGCAGTTCACCAGAAAATGCCACAGAGTCCTACCAAATCAGCATGATACCTGTCACAAGAGACTGGCATATCACGTCGATCATGCGGACGAATACTTCACCTGGACTTGCACATGTATCCCTATTGAGTATCTGTTGTTCATGCATTAAAACCAGCAGATGTTCTTCAGTGCCTCCAGTTTTGTGAGTGGTTGTTCACTGAGATAACAACGAATGGCTTGGACATGGATCTGTTCTTGATATCTGATGAAGCCTGGTTTCACCTGAGTGGTTACGTCAACCCACAGAATCACAGGTTCTGGGCAGTGGAGAATCTGCATAACTTCACGAAACACCACTGCATGATCAGAAGGTTAGGATTTGGTGTGCATTATCTACATGCCACATTATTGGTCCCATCTTCTTTCATCAGACACAGACTTCGGCACATTACATTGCCAACATTTTGAAACTATCTGTGGCAGCATTAATGGAGGTGGAAAAGACCTACAGTTACTTTCAACAGGATGAACCAACTGCCCATATAGCCAGCCGAATCTTGGAGCACAGTTACAAAATCTTCACTCCTGACAGAGTTATTAGCAGAGATCAATCTGGTTGTGGCCCTGGCTGGCCACTGAGGTCACCCAATCTGTCTGAATGTGATTAGTTTGTGTGACGAGCCCTCAAGTCTAAGGAGCATTGCAACAACCCTCATAGCCTCCAAGTCCTGCAGCAGAACATTTCGGACGAGATTGCAGCAATCCAGCTTTGATCTACCTTCAGCAACTTGCTGGCCAGGGCACAAAAATGTCAAGAGGTGAATGCATATCAGGTGTGGCTACTTTACATCTGATGTTGTGGTGCCAGCTGCAGAGGTCCAGAGGCACATGCAGAATTCCAGCTGGTGACAGGTCCTGGACTGCAATGTTTCTGTATGCTGATAAACAAGCATGAAGCACATCTTCCATACAGGCAGTACTGATGGCTCTGATCATCTGCGATTTGAATGTGGGCACAAGATTCTCAGCTTCGCAATTTGAAGTGAGATGGAAAGGGACAGTAAACAACTGTTGTATCCACAAAAGTATCTAAACTGAGCAGACAAAAACTGTGATCTTCAGTCTGAGACCAACCTAAGACCAACTTGTGGTGAGCGCCCTCTATGGCAAATATCTTTTTTAGAGTAGGGACAGTTGTAACTGAGGTCGTGGGATTTGAGCGAGCTATATATGAAAATGTCCACCCAAGGAAGAGGCGAGTGTAGTCAGTGTCAGAGTGAATTTGGTCGCACAGCTGCTGTGGCATGGGCCAGGGAGATAACTTAACAAATCAGAAATACAATGCTTGCTGCCCAAACTATCGGCTATGCAAATCAGAAGTGATTGTTGTGTACCTATAGCACCCATTGTATCGCATCAGATACTGGGCCTGTGTGATGATGATGAGTGCCACCTTGCAGTGTTCATTTTTGGTGAATTTGTTTCATGGACATTAGGCAAGAGCCAAAGGTGAATTTCTCTGCCGTTGACCACAGGCTAATGCCCGTAAAATAAACACCAATTAAATTCAATATACCGCTCTGCCTTGAATAAACTGAGGCCTATGTTCACGTTTTTTTGTGAATATTAAGTGGAGCTCATACACGGCCACACTTGCATGGTGTCCATTCAAAAAGATTTACTACCACCTCTGCTTTCGTTAGTATCTAAAAAGAATTCCGCTGAAAATGCACAAAAGCAGCAATTTATTTCCGCCTGGCTTGTTAACCATTCGCAACTATCACAGAAGCGTCATGACTGGTGTATTTTGAGTGAAACCTACATTTCTCTTGCTGCCATGTAAAAATTTGCTTCTTTTGCCAAAACACAGAGAAGTTTACACAATGTCACCTCACTAAGAGTTGGGCACACGCAATTGTGAGAGAATCCTGAAACAGTAGTTTATCAAGTAAGGAACTGAGAATATGTACTGTTTTCACTTATATTGTTCCAAACCTACAGTATCTGTCGTTTAGCCCTGAAAAATTACATTTTTTCATCAAAAAAGTCCGTAGTTAGTGGAATAACACAGTAGATAACAGAGTTTTTCATAATAACCACAAGGCAAAGTACTCTCCTCTTTGCGTGCTATCATTTTGCCAAAATCTCATTTTGATATCTGGAACAGTTTATGAAATATGAGAAATGTTGTGGATGCTTCATTCTGGCTTTATTGCTGGCACACGCGATCGCAAATGAGTGTGCTACGTCAGATCAATTTTCTCGAGATTCGTGACAGATAGACTCCTCCACTCAATTATAAGAAAAAATTCCATGTGTTGCCTATTCACATACTATATAATATGCACCAAACGCAAAATCTTAGCGACCTCAATTTTTATTGCAAACTTTTTCGTATTTCGTGTAGTGTCTTACTCAAATGCAAAAATCACAATAACTACGACAGTTAACGAAATGATGGGCACGTCACCATGAAGCTAACATATAAAACTATAAGTAACGAAAAAATGAAATTTTTACCGTATAATTCCTGTAAAATAGATTGAGAAAGATTGCAGAGCGCGAACCTTGATTTGTCGTCGCTGACAGGCCGATAGCAGGCAAACATAGTCGGCGTCCCCCCCTGAACAAACGAATGAACTCGTCGAGCACCTACCTTGGACGAAAAGTGGTCACTGCGCATCGGCCTGCGCATCCTGCGCGAACTGTACAATCCCACACGGTCGAACAAACAATGTGTCCTTTTAAGACATTAGCCCCGTGATACCATTGAGACCCTGAAAGGCGTTGAACCCATCGATTCCACATGTCAATTGTGGGAGCCTTATCAACACAGACAGCAATGTAATGGCACGATAAGCTGCATTCTCAACAAGCCATGATCCTGCCGCTGTTAAATTCGGACACGTGCTGCAAGACACTTTTCCTTGTTACTCAAGGCATAACGTGAGGTTCTCACATACAATCTACATTCAAATGCTGTTTCTGCGTGAGACACCCGCCTGTCCTTATACACGTAATGTAGATGCCTCCTACCTAAATTGTGCAGTTGTGCTGGAATGCTAATCACACTACTGGCCATTAAAATTACCACACCAAGAAGAGATGCAGATGATAAACGGGTATTCATTGGACAAATACACTCCTGGAAATGGAAAAAAGAACACATTGACACCGGTGTGTCAGACCCACCATACTTGCTCCGGACACTGCGAGAGGGCTGTACAAGCAATGATCACACGCACGGCACAGCGGACACACCAGGAACCGCGGTGTTGGCCGTCGAATGGCGCTAGCTGCGCAGCATTTGTGCACCGCCGCCGTCAGTGTCAGCCAGTTTGCCGTGGCATACGGAGCTCCATCGCAGTCTTTAACACTGGTAGCATGCCGCGACAGCATGGACGTGAACCGTATGTGCAGTTGACGGACTTTGAGCGAGGGCGTATAGTGGGCATGCGGGAGGCCGGGTGGACGTACCGCCGAATTGCTCAACACGTGGGGCGTGAGGTCTCCACAGTACATCGATGTTGTCGCCAGTGGTCGGCGGAAGGTGCACGTGCCCGTCGACCTGGGACCGGACCGCAGCGACGCACGGATGCACGCCAAGACCGTAGGATCCTACGCAGTGCCGTAGGGGACCGCACCGCCACTTCCCAGCAAATTAGGGACACTGTTGCTCCTGGGGTATCGGCGAGGACCATTCGCAACCGTCTCCATGAAGCTGGGCTACAGTCCCGCACACCGTTAGGCCGTCTTCCGCTCACGCCCCAACATCGTGCAGCCCGCCTCCAGTGGTGTCGCGACAGGCGTGAATGGAGGGACGAATGGAGACGTGTCGTCTTCAGCGATGAGAGTCGCTTCTGCCTTGGTGCCAATGATGGTCGTATGCGTGTTTGGCGCCGTGCAGGTGAGCGCCACAATCAGGACTGCATACGACCGAGGCACACAGGGCCAACACCCGGCATCATGGTGTGGGGAGCGATCTCCTACACTGGCCGTACACCACTGGTGATCGTCGAGGGGACACTGAATAGTGCAGGGTACATCCAAACCGTCATCGAACCCATCGTTCTACCATTCCTAGACCGGCAAGGGAACTTGCTGTTCCAACAGGACAATGCACGTCCGCATGTATCCCGTGCCACCCAACGTGCTCTAGAAGGTGTAAGTCAACTACCCTGGCCAGCAAGATCTCTGGATCGGTCCCCCATTGAGCATGTTTGGGACTGGATGAAGCGTCGTCTCACGCGGTCTGCACGTCCAGCACGAACGCTGGTCCAACTGAGGCGCCAGGTGGATATGGCATGGCAAGCCGTTCCACAGGACTACATCCAGCATCTCTACGATCGTCTCCATGGGAGAATAGCAGCCTGCATTGCTGCGAAAGGTGGATATACACTGTACTAGTGCCGACATTGTGCATGCTCTGTTGCCTGTGTCTATGTGCCTGTGGTTCTGTCAGTGTGATCATGTGATGTATCTGACTCCAGGAATGTGTCAATAAAGTGTCCCCTTCCTGGGACAATGAATTCACGGTGTTCTTATTTCAATTTCCAGGAGTGTATATTATGCTAGAACTACCATGTGATTACATTTTCACGCAATTGGGGTGCATAGATCCTGAGAAATCAGTACCCAGAACAACCACCTCTGGCCGTAATAACGGCCTTGATACGCCTGGGCATTGAGTCAAACAGAGCTTGGACGGCGTGTACAGGTACAGCTGCCCATGCAGCTTCAACACGATACCACAGTTCATCAAGAGTAATGACTCGCGTATTGTGACGAGCCAGTTGCTCGGCCACCATTGACCAGACGTTTTCAATTGGTGAGAGATCTGGAGAATGTGCTGGCCAGGGCAGCAGTCGAACATTTTCAGTAACCAGAAAGGCCCGTACAGGACCTGCAACATGCGGTCGTGCATTATCCTGCTGAAATGTAGGGTTTCGCAGGTCGTAACACATCTGAAATGTAACGTCCACTGTTCAAAGTGCCGTCAATGCGAACAAGAGGTGACCGAGACGTGTAACAAATGGCACCCTATACCATCACGCCGGGTGATACGCCAGTATGGCGATGAGGAATACACGCTTACAATGTGCGTTCACCGCGATGTCGCCAAATACGGATGCGACCATCACGATGCTGTAAACAGAACCTGGATTCATCTGAAAAAATGACGTTTGGCTATTCGTGCACCCAGGTTCGTCGTTGAGTACACCATCTCGGGTGCTCCTGTCTGAGATGCAGCGTCAAGGGTAGCCGCAGCCGTGGTCTCCGAGCTGATAGTCCACGCTGCTGTAAACGTCGTCGAACTGTTCGTGCAGATGGTTGTTGTCTTGCAAACTTCCCCATCTATTGATTCAGGGATCGAGACGTGGCTGCACGATCCGTTACAGCCATGCGGATAAGACGCCTGTCCTCTCGACTGCTAGTGATACGAGGCCGTTGGGATCCAGCACGGCGTTCCGTATTACCCTCCTGAACCCACCGATTCCATATTCTGCTAACAGTCATTGGATCTCGACCAACGCGAGCAGCAATGTCGCGATATGATGGGCGCAATCGAGTTATGCTACAATCCGACCTTTATCAAAGTCGGAAACGTGAGGGTACGCATTTCTCCTCCTTATACGAGGCATCACAACGACGTTTCACCAGGCAACGCCGGTCAACTGCTGTTTGTGTATGAGAAATCGGTTGGAAACTTTCGTCATGTCAGCACGTTGTAGGTGTCGCCACCGGCGCCAACCTTGTGTGAATGCTCTGAAAAGCTAATCATTTGCATATCACAGCTTCTTCTTCCTGTCGGTTAAATTTCACGTCTGTAGCACGTCATCTTCGTGGTGTACCACTTTTAATGGCCAGTATTGTATTTACCAATCCAAGGACGTAGTGCACTTCTTACCAGTTTCATGGTTGTTGCATGCTGTCTCCATAATGCTGTAATTGCGCAGATCATATTCTCCAGTTCCTCAAATTTCTCTTTTCTATTGATCTACCGTCTGCACAACATAGAAGCGTGTTTGAGATCATTGTCCTGCTGCAGAACAAAGCCATGAACAATAAGTTCGTTGCTGGATGGAACTGCGTTGTTTGTCAGTATCCTGTGATATCTTTCGCCCTTTAATGTTCCATTAATTCTCACCAGATCATCGGCTTTATCGCCCGCAAAGCATCCCAACATCATGACCGACCTTCCACCATGCCTCACCGTTGGGGTCAGTCACTGGCTCTTCATACGTTCTCCACGAAGTCGAAGATCAAACATTCAACGATGGCTTCCAAGTACTTCCGACTTACATTCGTCCGTGAATAAGACGAATGACGCCTTGGAACATTGCTTCACGCTCCAGTTTTTGTGCTGTTGCGCCCACTGCAGTCATTTCACCTAATAAGGTTTGCGTAACCAGGTTTTTTAGCCTCTATGCATCCCTTTAAACCTTGTTCACAGAGACAGCACTGCACTTTTGAAACAGAGGTTGGAGCTGTTCGCATGCTGTTCATTTCAGGTGCAGTACGATTCTTCTAACGTTTACTCTGCACATGTATGGACTGATCTTACTGATGGACTGATATTACTCAGGGTCTTCCAGATCGCGAAACACTTGTATTGGAATCAGTTTGCATGAGCCGCTGCAGTGTACACACCGCTGTAGATTGCGCTACGCCCGTTACTGTTGCTGCTGTCTTATACATTGAAGAGCCAAAGAAACTGGCCTAATAACGTGTAGGGCCACCGCGAGCACGCAGAAGTGCCGCAACACGACGTAACATGGACTCGACTAATGTTAAAGTAGTGCTGGAGGGAACTGACACCATAATCCTGCAGGGCTGTCCATAGATCCGTAAGAGTACGAGGGGGTGGGGATATTTTCTGAACAGTACGTTGCGTGGCATCCCACATATGTTCATGTCTTGGGAGTTTGGTGGCTAGTGGAAGTATTCAAACTCAAAAAAGTGTTCCTGGAGCCAGTCTGTAGCAATTGTGAACGTTTGGTGTGTCGCGTTGTCCTGCTGGAACGCCCAAGTCCATCGGAATTCACAATGGACGTGAATGCATGCAAGTGATCAGACAGGATACTAACGTACGTGTCACCTTTCAGAGTCGTATCAGGGGTCTCATATCACTCCAACTGCACACGTCCCACACCACTACAGAGACTCCACGAGTTTGAACAGTCCCCTACTGACATACAGGATCCATGGATTTATGATGGCTGGCCGCTGTGGCTAATCGTTCTAGGCGCTTCAGTCCGAACCGCGCGACTGTTACGGTCGCAGGTTCGAATCCTGCCTCAGGTATGGATGTGGGTGATTTCCTTAGGTTAGTTAGGTTTAAGTAGTTCTAAGTTCTAGAGGACTGATGACCTCAAATGTTAAGTCCCATAGTGATCAGAGCCATTTGAACCATTTGATTCATGATGTTGTCTCCATACCCGTACCCCGACCATCCGCTTGATGTAATTTGAAAGAGACTCGTCCGACCAGGCAACATGTTTCCTTTCATCAACAGTCCAATGTCGGTGTTGATGGGCCCAGGCGAGACGTAAAGCTTTGTGTTGTGCAGTCATCAACGGTACACGAGTGGGCCTTCGGCTCTGAAAGCCCATGTCGATGGTGTTTCGTTGAATGGTTCGCACGCTGACACTTGTTGATGTCTCAGCATTGAAATCTGCAACAATTTGCGGAAGGTTTGCACTTTTGCTACGTTGAACGATTCTCTCCTGTCGTCGTTGGTCCCGTTCTTGCAGGATCTTGTTCCGGCCGCAGCGATGTCGGAGATTTGATGTTTTACCGGATTCCTGATATTCACGGTACACTAGTGAAATGGTCGTACGGGAAGATCCCCACTTCATCGCTACCTCGGAGATGCTGTGTCCCACCGCTCCTGCGCCGACTATAACACCACGCTCAAGCTCACTTAAATCTTGATAATCTGCCATTGTTGCAGCAGTAACCGATCTAGCAACTGCGCCAGACTCTTGTTGTCTTATATAGGCGTTGTCGACTACAGCGCCCTATTCTTCCCGTCTACATATCTTTGTATTTGAATACGCATGCCTATACCAGTTTCTTTGGCGCTTCGGTGTAGGATAGCCTTTCTGATGCAGAGCTAAAATTGCAGCACGTTCTACAAAATGAGCTACTCCTTCCACCCTATTGGGAGGTAATAAATTCTGAACCTGATCAGGTATAATAACACACAGCTAGCTCAACAAAATGTGCTGTAAACTAATGCGAACTGACTGGTACACAGACAGCAGAAGGAATGAGGCCTATTCGAACGGAATCATCTTAGGTAAAAGCACGTTGTCAGCGCCCTTCTATGTGGACAGATAGTCAAATACACAACAGACGCGCTTAGTCTTTACGTGTTTGTACTTGTTTTATCGTCAGAATGAGGATATGATGGAATATCCGAAAATAAATCTTTGTTTTAACTACAAATCCGTAGTTGTGATTGGTGATCGAAAAATTTTGGGCGGTAGTGCACATGTGTTGTCGTTAGAGAACCCTTTGCACTCTAGTGTTGCCTAGCACGTCAAAAGAGTTTGTATAAATTACATAGATGCTATAGCCCCATAATCAGCAATCAATTTGTCAGTGGATACTTATATCAGCTCACAACATTTCTCCTTAAATCGTAGTGGCTTCTACGTTAAACTCTCTGGAGATATTTCAGACGCCGATTATGTAACTGATGAGAAGGTGCCGACCTCCATTAATCTGGGACGCGATAAAACCTCACTTGGTGTTAGGTGACAGCTCGGCTTCTGTTTGTGCCGACTCGCAGATAATGAAGGCTGTAGTGTTACAGCACTTCGAGACAAGTGCCGAGCATTACCTCATCAATCCTCCGATAACGCACCATTCGATGATCGCCTACACGTGATGTGAGACAAGACGGATAACACTACAACGCCGTGAAGAGTGTTCGGAACAGTTCTAACACATTCTGAATCCCAGGTCCCTGAACTGACTTATTGGGCGAAAGTGCAAGCCGCGTCTAGGTGTTACAACTATATTTACATGGTGAATCACAACTTCAAAGACAAAATTTAAGAGGTTGTTCAGGAGAATTTTCTGAGTTTTTTGTTATAAGGGACCAGTGGTCTCCGGTGACTCGTCATACGCAATAAGTGGATTCCGTTTGATTTCTTACCACCTTTATCTTTGTATCTGTATTGCACTGAAATTATCTGCACAACCGCGCAAAATCGACGGTATGCACCGTGTGTCCTGTCTAGAAACAAACTTGTTTCATTCGCTGCCGGCCTTGTAGCCGAGCGGTTCTAGGCGCTTCAGGCCGGAACCGCGCTGCCGCTACGCTCGCAGGTTCGAATCCTGCCTCGGGCATGGATGTGTGATGTTCAAAAATGGCTCTGAGCACTATGGGACTTAACTTCTGAGGTCATCAGTCCCCTAGAACTTAGAACTACTTAAACCTAACTAACCTAAGGACATCACACACATCCATGCCCGAGGCAGGATTAGAACCTGCAACCGTAGCGGTCGCGCGGTTCCAGACTGTAGCGCCTAGAACCGCTCGGCCACACCGGCCGGCGTGTGTGATGTCCTTAGGTTAGTTAGGTTTAAGTAGTACTAAGTCTAGGGGACTGATGACCTCAGATGTTAAGTCCCATAGTACTTAGAGCCATCTGAACCATTTTTTTTTTTCATTCACTCACAGTATTTTTGCTGTTGCCAATAGTAATGCTCACTTTACTCTTCGGTCTCAAGTTATCTTTCAGTACTGCTTGGTTCTGTCTCGGTTTGTTTTTCGGGTATTTCAGTTGTATGATTGTAGTACAATACTGAAGCATGGGTGGGTCTACTGACGAAGAGTTCACCGATGCGTACCTCGTGTGTGGTGTTGTGGCCTTCAATTCCAAGACAGAAGCATCTACCAGAGCAGCGGAGTACGTGTGACATGCACATGTGGTTTTTATAACAGAGAAATCCTTCCACAGTCTGATTCGAGATTGAGTAACAGATAGGTCCAGGAACTAGTGTCACTTAATAAACAGTAACAACGCCCACATATCACTAGGGAAATAAAGCTCGCTGAAACTAGATGTCAGTAGCAATGAAATTCTAAACGCCGACTGGAATATATGTTTCAAAGATAGGTGAACGCTGGTGGTGGAGGCGTGTTTATAACATAAAAATTGATATCCAGTGAGGTTAGTACAGATTCAGACTGCGAAATAATTTTGGTGAAGACATGTCTTAAAGATGGATCAGACTTGCTCATCAGATGCCTTTATACATCTCCTGCCTCAGCAATAGTAGTGTCGGGGCACCTGAGGACTATCTTGGAGAATATTTCGCACAAATTTCTTGGTCTTGTTGGCTAGCGTTGCTACCTCTGGATCACCGGCTTGGGGATTTTCTCTTCCCAGGGACTGGGTGTTTGTGTTGTCCTCATCATTTCGTCATCGTCATCATCAGTGAGAGTGGTTAGGTTGCACTGTGTAAAAAAATTGGACTGTGCAAAAACTGGGACTTTGTACGGGCACTGAGACCGCGCAGTTGAGCGCCCACAAACCAATCATCATCATCATAATCATCATCATAATCATCATCATCATCATCATCATCATCATCATCTTGGTCTTGTAGTAGTTTTAGATGGCCATTTTAGCTTAGACTGGGAGGGTCGGCCAGTAGGGACAGAGAATTGATTGAAATTGTTCTAAAGGTTTTATCCGAGAAATGTCTTAAGCAGTTAGTTAAAGAACCGACTCCTGAAGATAACATCTTAGATCTGCTAGTGATAAACAGTCTCGAACTTTCCGACTTAGTTAATGTAGAACTGTTAATCAGTGATCATTAGGCCGTTAGGCATCACTGAATACGGCAGTACTTAGGAACAGAAAGAAAAATAGAAAGATCTTTCTGTTTAGCAAGAGCGACAAGAGACAGTTTCAGAACACCTCACAGTTCAACACGAAAATTTTATTTCCAGCATCGATAATGCTGAACGTCAATGGAAACAGATCAATAACATTGTAAAATACGCTTTAGACAGATATGTGCCGAACAAAATTGTGAAGGATGGAAAAGAATCACCGTCGTTCGACAACCGTACTACGTTCGACAAGCTGCTACTAAAGCAAAGAGAGATTAAATGCAAATTTAAACGTATCGAAAGCATCACAGTTAGACAAGTAAACGAAGCAAGTAAAAACTCTACCAGAAAATCCTAAGTAGTTTTGGTCTTATGTTAAATCAGTAAACGGATCGAAGCTGTCTGTCCAGACATTCTGTAATCATAATGGTTCTGAAACAAGAGGACGAGCGGCTGAAGTACGAAAGTCTTATCCTAAGTTGTTTCACAAAGGAAGATGGCACTATTGTTCTTTCTACAAATCGTCGCACGAACGGCAGAATAACAAATACCGCAAGAAGTGATCAAGGGCTAGAAAAGCAACTAAAATCACTCATCAAAGGAACTAGACCTGACGGGATTCTATAAAAGTATGCAAAAGAACCTTCCCTCTCCTACCAGCAATGTAAGGTAGGTCTCTTAGAGTTGCGAAGTTACTGATGACAGGAAAAAAGCACCAGTCAGTCTTGTTTCCGAGAAGGGTCGTCGAACAGAAGACGTCTCTTAGGTCAGTCTGTTGTAGAATTTTTGAAAGTGTTTTATGCTCGCGTATTAAGACTTTTCTGTAGACCAAAATTCTCCTCTTGTAGGAATCAACAAACAACGATCGTGTGAAACTTATTTCAGTCTATTAGTCCACGAGACACAAAAAAGCACTAGATGCAGGCGTCCAGGCAATTGGTCGTGTTCCTTGACTTCCGGAAGGCATGGCGATGCGGTCCGCGCTGCAGCCTAATGAACAAAATACCAACTGTGTGAATCGCTTGAAGAGTTTCTAGCAAACAGAACACTGCATGATCGAAAAGTCCACGAGTGCACTGCCGGTTCATGGTGTCCAACGGGTACAATATTTCGGCGATCAGTAATGTCGCTATCGTCAGCGCACCCGACGATGACGACATGTCGATAGCCGAAATATTGAACCCGTTGGACGCTAAGACCAGGCAGCACACCCATGGACTTTTCGGTCAACAAAAACGCCACGAGAAAGCGAAGGTCACAGAACACAGCATGTCATTTTGGAAGGAGAGAAGTCTTCAAAGGAAAAACTAACTACAGGCGTACCCCTAGGGAGTGTTATAGAACAATTTATGTAAAGGACATAGCAGACAACAACAGAAGTTTCATCAGGGTTTTCGTGGATGATACCGTTTCATATAGGGAAGTCGCTACGCTAGAAAAGTGCAGCGAAATGCAGGAAGGCCCGCAGAGGATCGACGGCTGGTACAGGGAGTGACAATTGACCCTCAGCGTAAACAAACGTAACGTGTTGGGAAGACAGAAACACAAAGACCCTTTTATTATATTATTGAACTACTGCAGAACAATCACTGGAATCAGTTGCTTCCATAAAATATCTACGTCTGTTGTTAGAAGAGGTTGACCACTAAGAAATAATTAACTTCACACTGCAACAGAAGGACTAAAGGAGATATGAAAGTTGTTTATCTACCATTTAACCAAGGCAATAATCCAACGTAATGTGCAGTTATCGATAACTCTTTCTTCGTTCATGTTCATCAATCTAAAAAATAAAGATGGACGTTGCGCTAAAATAAGAAGTATGTTTACTAACGTAGTTTATTTTATTTTACACTGTTTTTGCTGTCCCGCCTTTGCAGTAACGTGTGGCTTAACCAAGGCAATAATACAGCGTAATGTGCAGTTCTCGACAACTCATTTTTCGTTCACGTTCATCAATCTAAGAATTAAAGACGGAGGTTGCGCTAAAATACGAAGTACCGGATGATCAAAAAGTCGGTATAAAATTGAAAACTTAATAAACGACGGAATAATGTAGATAGAGAGGTAAAAATTGACACACATGCTTGGAATGACATGGGGTTTTATTAGAACAAAAAAATCTCATATTGCTAGACGCGTGAAAGATCTCCAGCGCGCGTCGTTTGGTGATGATCGTGTGCTCAGCCGCCACTTTCGTCATGCTTGGCCTCCCAGGTCCCCAGACCTCAGTCCGTGCGATTATAGGCTTTGGGGTTACCTGAAGTCGCAACTGTATCGTGATCGACCGACATCTCTAGGGATGCTGAAAGACAACATCCGACGCCAATGCCTCACCGTAACTCCGGACATGCTTTACAGTGCTGTCCACAACATTATTCCTCGACTACAGCTATTGTTGAGGAATGATGGTAGACATATTGAGCATTTCCTGTAAAGAACATAATCTTAGCTTTGTCTTACTTTGTTATGCTAATTATTGCTATTCTGATCAGATGAGGCACAATCTATAGGACATTTTTTTGAACGTTTGTATTTTTTTGGTTCTAATAAAACCCCACGTCATTCCAAGCATGTGTGTCAATTTGTTCCTCTCTATCTACATTATTACGTGATTTATTCAGTTTTTAAATTTATACTGACTTTTTGATCACCCGGTATGTTTACGAAAGTAATTTATTTTATTTTACACTGTTTTTACTGTCCCGCCTTTGCTGTAAAGTAATAGATCTATTAACTGCACAGTATTATTTGCATAAACATATATTCATGGTTAGTAGCATAGTTTGTATGACTGACGGCGTGAGCATTTTTCATATTTATTACGACACTAGGTTAAATGCAGTTCAGTGCTATTATGTTCACGTCACTAGCAAGCCTACGTCAGCCTTGCGACAGTACCTAACGGTTGCTGCAGAGCAGTTGCTCTCTCAAACGTCAGTCCATAGTTGCTTCTTTACCTGCTGTTGCTCGTACTAGGTCTGTGCATGGCTCTGCTTAAAAAGAATAACTCTATGTCCTTGTAGGGGCGGGCAGCGAACGTCTGCTTTCATGCTCCGCAGCTAATTCGCTACAAATAATAACCTATAGCTCTGATCCTGCAGTCAAATAATCTGTGCAGTGACCAGATTTGCAAGTTCACAAAATGCACAGAAATAAAAAATAAAAGATAAATGAATAATTTAATGAAATGGGTCTCTTCTGACATCTGTAATTGATGAAGACCACAGAGAATTATGTTGAATAATGTTTATTCTTGCAAGGATATCTCAAATAAATGGGAAACAATCCTACGATATTCAGCTTAAATAGAGACAGAAATTACCCTTGTCAAATACAGTAAAGTTACGTTGAGGGCGTTACTAAATAGTTATCAAAGATACGCGAAAACTGTGTCCATTTCGAAATCACAACACTTGAAATATTTACCAGCTCAAAACGGTTCAGAGCCACCCACGATACACAGAATAGTAACTCATACTCTGTCAGTCTTCAGTTGCTTGATACAAGCAAAAAAAAGGTGGAGTCGTTCTCTGGAGCATATTC
Organism: Schistocerca serialis cubense; assembly: GCF_023864345.2. Classification (NCBI taxonomy): domain Eukaryota; kingdom Metazoa; phylum Arthropoda; class Insecta; order Orthoptera; family Acrididae; genus Schistocerca; species Schistocerca serialis. The sequence continues at coordinate 142,095,805 of NC_064642.1, read as the reverse complement.
AGACCTCTCGTCAGTTAGCGGCCATTGATCGCCCAGAATCAAACACCTATACGACCGAATCACTCACGTCACCTCAGGCAGGTCTGCCATTTCAAGAACCCGACATAAAGTGCCTCGAATCGCCCCATTGAGCTCTTCACTCAAAAAGTTCCAGCCTTCACTAGTGATGGGACAATCGACCGTTTTTAACAATCGCCGTTGGATAAGCAGCTGAGCAGCAAGTCGTATACTCCTAGCTCACTCATTTGTTACATAGTTTAATTCTTAATTTCTTTGCGTGTTTTTGGTTCTTGCATTGTTTAATTCATAAATTTCGGGCGTATTATAGTATTTGAGAGTGTAGCATCGCGTTTTAGTACCTGAATAGTGTAAATTCGCGTAGTCGTTTGTCTACTGTTTTGTTTTGAACGGCCAGTGTCGGTTGGTCGCAGTCAGTGTGCCCCCTGCCGCCGTTGGATAAGCAGCTGAGCAGCAAGTCGTATACTCCTAGCTCACTCATTTGTTACATAGTTTAATTCTTAATTTCTTTGCGTGTTTTTGGTACTTGCATTGTTTAATTCATAAATTTCGAGCGTATTATAGTATTTGAGAGTTGTAGCATCGCGTTTGAGTACCTGAATAGTGTAAATTCGCGTAGTCGTTTGTCTACCGTTTTGTTTTGAACGGCCAGTGTCGGTTGGTCGCAGTCAGTGTGCCCCCTGCCGCCGTTGGATAAGCAGCTGAGCAGCAAGTCGTATACTCCTAGCTCACTCATTTGTTACATAGTTTAATTCTTAATTTCTTTGCGTGTTTTTGGTACTTGCATTGTTTAATTCATAAATTTCGAGCGTATTATAGTATTTGAGAGTTGTAGCATCGCGTTTTAGTACCTGAATAGTGTAAATTCGCGTAGTCGTTTGTCTACTGTTGAACGGCCAGTGTCAGTTGGTCGCAGTCAGTGTGCTCCCTGCCGCCGTTGGATAAGCAGCTGAGCAGCAAGTCGTATACTCCTAGCTCACTCATTTGTTACATAGTTTAATTCTTAATTTCTTTGCGTGTTTTTGGTACTTGCATTGTTTAATTCATAAATTTCGAGCGTATTATAGTATTTGAGAGTTGTAGCATCGCGTTTTAGTACCTGAATAGTGTAATTTCGCTTAGTCTCCTTCCGCCTCCGAGCAGTGTCAGCAGTGCGCAAGTAGCAGCATTACTGCATTTACTAGGCAATCTTGTATTTTAATAACCGTTTAAATTTTGTCGATTTGTTTGCGCTCTCTGTAGATTAGTTCAGACGTTCTTAGCAAAACAGTTTTTAGCATGGATAGGGACTGCAACTGCTGTGTTCGGATGCAGGCTGAGTTGGCATCCCTTCGCTCCCAGCTTCAGGCAGTGTTGGCTTCGGTCACACAGCTTGAGGCTGTTGCCAATGGGCATCACTGTGGGGGTCGGGATGGGGGTTTGTCGGGGACGGCCAGCTCGTCCCACGCATCCCCTGATCGGACTACGACTGTGGTTGCCCGGGATACTGCCCACATTGAGGCTGATCCCTCACCTGTGGTAGAGTGGGAGGTCGTTTCAAGGTGTGGCAGGGGGCGAAAGACATTCCGGAGGGCTGAACGGAAAGCCTCTCCAGTTTGTCTGACGAACCGGTTTCAGGCTCTGTCTCAGGCTGATACTGATCTTCGGCCTGACATGGCTGCTTGTCCTGTTCCAGAGGTTGCCCCTCAGTCTGCAAGATCCGGGCAGTCGCAGAGGGAGGGCTTACTGGTAGTTGGGAGCTCCAACGTCAGGCGCGTAATGGGGCCCCTTAGGGAAATGGCAGCAAGAGAGGGGAAGAAAACCAATGTGCACTCCGTGTGCATACCGGGGGGAGTCATTCCAGATGTGGAAAGGGTCCTTCCGGATGCCATGAAGGGTACAGGGTGCACCCATCTGCAGGTGGTCGCTCATGTCGGCACCAATGATGTGTGTCGCTATGGATCGGAGGAAATCCTCTCTGGCTTCCGGCGGCTATCTGATTTGGTGAAGACTGCCAGTCTCGCTAGCGGGATGAAAGCAGAGCTCACCATCTGCAGCATCGTCGACAGGACTGACTGCGGACCTTTGGTACAGAGCCGAGTGGAGGGTCTGAATCAGAGGCTGAGACGGTTCTGCGACCGTGTGGGCTGCAGATTCCTCGACTTGCGCCATAGGGTGGTGGGGTTTCGGGTTCCGCTGGATAGGTCAGGAGTCCACTACACGCAACAAGCGGCTACACGGGTAGCAGGGGTTGTGTGGCGTGGGCTGGGCGGTTTTTTAGGTTAGATGGCCTTGGGCAAGTACAGAAAGGGCAACAGCCTCAACGGGTGCGGGGCAAAGTCAGGACATGCGGGGACCAAGCAGCAATCGGTATTGTAATTGTCAACTGTCGAAGTTGCGTTGGTAAAGTACCGGAACTTCAAGCGCTGATAGAAAGCACCGAAGCTGAAATCGTTATAGGTACAGAAAGCTGGCTTAAGCCAGAGATAAATTCTGCCGAAATTTTTACAAAGGTACAGACGGTGTTTAGAAAGGATAGATTGCATGCAACCGGTGGTGGAGTGTTCATCGCTGTTAGTAGTAGTTTATCCTGTAGTGAAGTAGAAGTGGATAGTTCCTGTGAATTATTATGGGTGGAGGTTACACTAAACAACCGAACTAGGTTAATAATTGGCTCCTTTTACCGACCTCCCGACTCAGCAGCATTAGTGGCAGAACAACTGAGAGAAAATTTGGAATACATTTCACATAAATTTTCTCAGCATGTTATAGTCTTAGGTGGAGATTTCAATTTACCAGATATAGACTGGGACACTCAGATGTTTAGGACGGGTGGTAGGGACAGAGCATCGAGTGACATTATACTGAGTGCACTATCCGAAAATTACCTCGAGCAATTAAACAGAGAACCGACTCGTGGAGATAACATATTGGACCTACTGATAACAAACAGACCCGAACTTTTCGAATCTGTATGTACAGAACAGGGAATCAGTGATCATAAGGCCGTTGCAGCATCCCTAAATATGGAAGTTAATAGGAATATAAAAAAAGGGAGGAAGGTTTATCTGTTTAGCAAGAGTAATAGAAGGCAGATTTCAGACTACCTAACAGATCAAAACAAAAATTTCTGTTCCGACACTGACAATGTTGAGTGTTTATGGAAAAAGTTCAAGGCAATCGTAAAATGCGTTTTAGACAGGTACGTGCCGAGTAAAACTGTGAGGGACGGGAAAAACCCACCGTGGTACAACAACAAAGTTAGGAAACTACTGCGAAAGCAAAGAGAGCTCCACTCCAAGTTTAAACGCAGCCAAAACCTCTCAGACAAACAGAAGCTAAACGATGTCAAAGTTAGCGTAAGGAGGGCTATGCGTGAAGCGTTCATTGAATTCGAAAGTAAAATTCTATGTACCGACTTGACAGAAAATCCTAGGAAGTTCTGGTCTTACGTTAAATCAGTAAGTGGCTCGAAACAGCATATCCAGACACTACGGGATGATGATGGCACTGAAACAGAGGATGACACGCGTAAAGCTGAAATACTAAACACCTTTTTCCAAAGCTGTTTCACAGAGGAAGACCGCACTGCAGTTCCTTCTCTAAATACTCGCACAAACGAAAAAATGGCTGACATCGAAATAAGTGTCCAAGGAATAGAAAAGCAACTGGAATCACTCAATAGAGGAAAGTCCACTGGACCTGACGGGATACCAATTCGATTCTACACAGAGTACGCGAAAGAACTTGCCCCCCTTCTAACAGCCGTGTACCGCAAGTCTCTAGAGGAACGGAGGGTTCCAAATGATTGGAAAAGAGCACAGATAGTCCCAGTCTTCAAGAAGGGTCGTCGAGCAGATGCGCAAAACTATAGACCTATATCTCTGACGTCGATCTGTTGTAGAATTTTAGAACATGTTTTTTGCTCGCGTATCATGTCATTTCTGGAAACCCAGAATCTACTATGTAGGAATCAACACGGATTCCGGAAACAGCGATCGTGTGAGACCCAACTTGCCTTATTTGTTCATGAGACCCAGAAAATATTAGATACAGGCTCCCAGGTAGATGCTATTTTTCTTGACTTCCGGAAGGCGTTCGATGCAGTTCCGCACTGTCGCCTGATAAGCAAAGTAAGAGCCTACGGAATATCAGACCAGCTGTGTGGCTGGATTGAGGAGTTTTTGGCAAACAGAACACAGCATGTTGTTATCAATGGAGAGACGTCTACAGACGTTAAAGTAACCTCTGGCGTGCCACAGGGGAGTGTTATGGGACCATTGCTTTTCACAATATATATAAATGACTTAGCAGGTAGTGTCGGAAGTTCCATGCGGCTTTTCGCGGATGATGCTGTAGTATACAGAGAAGTTGCTGCATTAGAAAATTGTAGCGAAATACAGGAAGATCTGCAGCGGATAGGCACTTGGTGCAGGGAGTGGCAACTGACCCTTAACATAGACAAATGTAATGTATTGCGAATACATAGAAAGAAGGATCCTTTATTGTATGATTATATGATAGCGGAACAAACACTGGTAACAGTTACTTCTGTAAAATATCTGGGAGTATGCGTACGGAACGATTTGAAGTGGAATGATCATATAAAACTAATTGTTGGTAAGGCGGGTACCAGGTTGAGATTCATTGGGAGAGTCCTTAGAAAATGTAGTCCATCAACAAAGGAGGTGGCTTACAAAACACTCGTTCGACCTATACTTGAGTATTGCTCATCAGTGTGGGATCCGTACCAGGTCGGGTTGACGGAGGAGATAGAGAAGATCCAAAGAAGAGCGGCGCGTTTCGTCACTGGGTTATTTGGTAACCGTGATAGCGTTACGGAGATGTTTAATAAACTCAAGTGGCAGACTCTGCAAGAGAGGCGCTCTGCATCGCGGTGTAGCTTGCTCGCCAGGTTTCGAGAGGGTGCGTTTCTGGATGAGGTATCGAATATATTGTTTCCCCCTACTTATACTTCCCGAGGAGATCACGAATGTAAAATTAGAGAGATTAGAGCGCGCACGGAGGCTTTCAGACAGTCGTTCTTCCCGCGAACCATACGCGACTGGAACAGGAAAGGGAGGTAATGACAGTGGCACGTAAAGTGCCCTCCGCCACACACCGTTGGGTGGCTTGCGGAGTATCAATGTAGATGTAGATGTAGATTGTTTTTTCGTTCAGTCCGGTTTTTCAGTCGAGTGAAACAACCGAATGAAACTAGTCTCTGCAGCCATGTCAGCTATATGAAAATTTTCACACTCTCGCCGCATTTGAGTGGTCATACTAAGTGTGAGACAACAGACTGAAACAAGTCTCCGTCGGTTGCGGCCGTGCGGCCGTTATATCAGCCCGGATCTACGGTATTTCCGAACCGAGGCAAACACTTTATAACGCCCCCCCCCCCCCTCTCGAGCCTATGAGATAGGACGCCAGAAATGATTTAAAAAATCAATTTAAAAAAATGTTCATTTTGTAGGCACTTCTTTCTGTAGAGTTTGATAAATAAAACATATATCTTCGAGGAAATGTAAGACATGCTATTTGGTCTTAAGTGTGCCACAGTTCGGTTCCACGCCTCTTCACCACAGCCTTCTTCTACGGACGTCACTGTATTTCGCAATGTGGAATTCAGGCGTGTATATTTTGTAATGGAAATCATCAGACCGATATTCAGGACAATGGAAATTAAAATGTCCTGTAGTGCCTCTTCTGATACCAGTCGGGCGGTTTGACACCCCCCCTCCCCCTCCTTGAAAAGAACTCGCAATTAATACTGGGAGGGGTTATTTGTGACGGGGAGAATAAGAACTCCTCAGAAAATCTGCATTCTTTATTGCCTATTAGTTAGTAACTTTCTCTTTTGTGTGACATGAAATTAAATACAGGAATCATAAAATCAGTAAAGATAAGAGAAAAGCAAGACAGTACACATTTATCCAGTCCTTAGGTCCCAGCATTTTTTTCTCTCTGTAATCTTGCTATAGCTTTGCACGGCGTGCTTTCCTTTCTGCTAAATTATCTGTTATCTTATCAAAGTTCGTCAGACGCTTTGCTACATGAAAAATCAAAATTTCATTGTCTAACACTGAAAAAGCTGTTAATACGAGTAGTATCCAAGACTGGTGTGGTTTCTCGATTTGATTACGTCTATTTTGTCATTGCTAGATAAAACGAAATAGTCCTTTGTGATATTGCAGCAGTTGTAACACACTCTAGTAGTCTGAATCTATGGATTTCGCTAATAATTATAACAACGCTGATTATTCGCACACCCAATCAACCACATAAGCAGCGATTGACATTCTCGCGGTCGGGCTTGTCCGGCTTAGCTCGTTGCCCCCCCCCCCCCTTTTGCCTGTGGGAAAATTTTTCGTTGCTAGATGCGACGGGGATTCCCCTGGCAGAGACATCACGTATCTTATGCACACATTCAAAAATCTACTTATGAACCGTTCAGAAATCAACTTAGAGTGTGTTCAAAAATGTTCTAAAACCAGTAGGGATGCGTTTCAAAATCATATGCATAATCGATAGACTAATGTGCGCTGGATGATAGAGGCTTTGTGAACCATGTCTCTTTTTTTTTTTTTTCTTCAATAATATTTGGCGCCCCCTGAAATTGCCGCCCGCGGCAGGTACATGGGTTTGCTCCCCGCCCCTCTCCCTGCCCTGCCCTCAGATCCGGGCCTGTGTTACAGGATGTTTTCCTCACTCACCGTGTTAGAGTGATTTTACTTACACATTTTTCATCCTTTTCGTTTATACAAGGACCATTACTAGTGTTGATGTCCGTCCCCGGTAGCTGAGTGGTCAGCGGGACAGAATGTCAATCCTAAGGGCCCGGATTCGATTCCCGGCTGGGTCGGAGATTTTTTCCGCTTAGGGACTGGGTGTTGTGTTGTCCTAATCATCATCATTTCATCCCCATCGACGCTCAAGTCGCCGAAGTGGCGTCAAATAGAAACACTTCACCCGGCGAACGGTCTACCCGACGGGAGGCCCTAGTCACACGACATTATTATTATACTAGTGTTTACAACTTTTTTAGGGACAAATAAAGGATCTGATTTGAAGAGGATGTGAATGAAAAGTGTGTTTCTAAAAATAAAGTATTTTCAAAATGTATATATTTATTTGCTGAAATGCGAATTTTCGTATTTGTGGCGTTAAATATGTATATATTTTGTTGATTTTAATAGTTTAATATCTGGTGCTGACTGTAGATTTGTGAATATATAAATGAATAATCACTTTTATTAGGTCTGTTTCTTGACTGTTTTTCTCGGTACAAATTTTTCAGTTGATTTTAAAGTAGCTTCCCGATAAGCTAGTACTTGAGACTTCCAACATAGCTCAAAACTGGATGACACTGTAATATTAACTCGCTTTCGAATCTGGTGTGTGACGGAGGGTACAATGTTTTTCGGTCCGTCTGTCTGTCTGTCGGTCTGTTCAGTACAAATTTTGCAACTGACTTTAGACTTACTTCCTTATAAGCTATAGACTTGAAACTTTCAACTTCTCTCAGAACTGTATGACAATTCAGTATTAACCGGCCTTCTCTTCTGGTGTGTGGCGGAGAGTAGGTACTGCTATTTCCCTATTTTCTTGTTCCAGTCCCGAATGTTTCGCAGTTAAGAACGATTCTACATCTACATCTACATAGATACTCCGCAAGCCACCGTACCGTGCGTGGCGAGTTGTACCATGCACCACTACACGTCGTTTCCTTTCCTGTTTCACTCGCAAATAGAGCGAGGAAAAAACGACTGTCTGTTATGCCTCCGTATGAGCTCTGAATTCTCGTACCTTATCTTGGTGGTCCTTACTCAAATGGTTCAAATGGCTCTGAGCACTATGGGACTTAACATCTGAGGTCATCACTCCCGTAGAACGTAGAACTACTTAAATCTAACTAACCTAAGGACATCACACACATCCATGCCGGAGGCAGGATTCGAACCTGCGACCGTAGCGGTCGCGCGGTTCCGGACTGAAGCGCCTAGAACCGCTCAGCCACAACGGCCGGCTGGTCCTTACTCGGAATATATGTAGGCGACAGTAGAATCGTTCGATAGTCAGCTTCAAACGCCGGTTCTCTAAATTATCTCACTAGTGTTTCTCGAAAAGAACGTCGCCTTCCCTTCAGAGATTCTCATTTGAGCTCCCGAAGCATCTCTGTAACACTTAGGTGTTGTTCGAACCTACCGGTAACAAATTTAGCAGCCCGCCTCTGAATTGCTTAGATGTCTTCCTTCAGTCCGACCTGTTAAGGATCCCAAACACTCGAGCAGTACTCAAGAACAGGAAGCACCAGTGTCCTATACGCGGTCTTCTTTAAGTGAATCACTCTTTCCTAAAATTCTCCCAATAAATTGAAGTCGACCATTCATCTTCCCTACCACAGTTCCCACATGCTCGTTCCACCTAATATCGCTTTCCAACGTTATGCCCAGATATTTAAACGACTTGACTGTGTTAAGCAGGACACTAGTAATACTGTATGCGAACATTACAAGTTTCTTCTTCCTACTCATTCGCATTAATTGACATTTTTCCATATTTAGGGCTACCTGCCATTCATCACACCAACTGTAAATTTTGTCAGAGTTGTCTTGTATCTTCCTACATTCATTCAACTTAGACACATTGCCGTACACCACGGTTTCATCAGCAAACAACCGCAAATGCAGCCCACCCTGTCCGCCAAATCATTTATGTACGCAGAGTACAACAGCGATACTATCACACTTCCCTGGAGCACTCCTGACGACACCTTTGTCTCTGGTGACCGCTCGCCGTCGAGGACAACATTCTGCGTTTTGTTATTCCCTGTGAGCACGATTCTCTCTTGTTTTTAAATTTGCGAACTTTTCGTGAGATATGCGTATGAGGAAGCAATATACTGGTTGACTCGGTTGAAGAGCAACTGAAATTAACCTGAAGTCTGTTGTATTCTCATCAAAATGTGTTAAATCAGTTGAAAAATTTCACACACACAAGGCTAAAAAGCAGAAAATACGAGGGGCGTTTGAAAAGTCCGTGCAAAGTCCGAGAGATGGCAGCACCGGCGCCATGTTTAGTTAGTAGCATCTTTGGAAAGAACACACACCAAGTTTCAGCCATATTGGTCTATTTCTTTGTGTTTGCCATTCGTGTGAATCAAGGAAGTCGAGTGATTATCAAAAAATGGACGAAAACGAATTTCGTGTGGTGATTAAACACTACTTTATGAAAGGCAAAACGCCTCAGGAGACTAAAGAGAAGCTTGATGAACATTACGGTGACTCTGCACCTTCAATTAGAACAGTTTATAAGTGGTTTCAAAATCTTTAGAGTGGCCATATGGGTACAAGTGATGCTGAATGTTCTAGACGCCCTGTGGAGGTTACGACTCCATAAATCACTGATAAAATCCATGATATGGAGATGGATGACAGAAGAGTTTAAGGTGCATGAGATTGCTGGTGCTGTGGGAATCTCGAATGAACGGGTACATAATATTTTGCATAAACATTTGGACACGAGAATGCTATCCGCAAGATGGGTTCCGCGATTGCTCACGTTTGACCAAAAACGGAATCGTGTGAAGTGTTACAAGGATGGTTTGTAGCTGTTCAGGAAAATCCGCAGAACTTTAAGCGTCGTTTCGTCACTGAGGATGAAACATGGATACATTTGTGCACTCCTGAGACCAAACAACAATCTGAACAATGGGTTACCAAGGGAGAATCTGCACCAAAAAAGTCGAAGACCATTCCTTCGGCCGGAAAGGTTATGGCGACTGTCTTTTGGGATTCGCAAGGGATAATCCTCAGCGACTATCTGGAAAAGGGTCAAACTATTACAGGTGCATATTATTCATCGCTATTGGACCGTTTGAAAACCGAGCTAAAAGAAAAACGCCGGCGATTGGGCCGCCAAAAAGTCCTTTTCCGTCACGACAATGCACCAGCTCACACCTCAGCAGTTGTGGTCGCAAAATTATTGGAAACAGGATTCCAACTCTTTTCACATCCGTCCCCCCCCCCTCCCCCCCCCCCCCCCCCCCCCCCCCCCGTCTCCAGACTTGAGACTTGGCTCCCTCGAACTACTATTTGTTCCCCAATTTGAAGAAATAGCTAGTGGGACAAAGATTTTATTCAAACGAGGAGGTGATTGCAGCAACTAATAGCTATTTTGCAGACTTGAACAATTCCTATTATTCGGAAGGGATCAACAAATTAGAACAGCGTTGGACGAAGTGTATAAGTCTAAAAGGGGACTATGTCGAAAAATAAAAAAGGTTTACTCCAAACACATTAGTAGTTTTTATTTTTGCATGGACTTTTCAAACGCCCCTCGTAACTATTTAATAGAGAAACCTTGTAATATAAAACTCCTTTAAAGGGGACACATAAATATTAAATAATCTCTCCAAGCCCCAAACAGATTCCCAACGTCATAAATATAGCCCTGAGAATTTGTGCTTGTGAATTTTAACAGCTATGATACTACCTGTAAACTGATAACATCGGTGGGCACGTGACGTAATTTTCTGTACACCAAAACACAAATAAAACACAAATAAACGGCTGAATATTCAAATGATTTTGATTTTATGTACATTATCACACTTTGCCTATAAAACGGAATACAAACTGTCGCTAAAACAAGGCAAGATTCCTTTCTTCTTCATAGGTGATTAAGGAAACTATTGCGCTAATCTTTGCATCCCCAATCAGGGTTGCAATACGTTCGGATTTCCCCGGATTGGTTTTGAAGGCGTCCAGAGGCGTGCCGTAGGGATTTTTATACAAGTGTCCGGGGTGAACCTGGACCTTTTTTCGTGTCTGTGGAAATTCGATTGATTGGAAATAGATTGTAGTAACCATTAGTTAAAATTCATTAAAGCAGAACCGAACCACAGACAGTTTGTTCGTTTTAGTCTATTAAAAACGAAGCGGCAAGCACGCTTAGACGTTTTCCTATACGCATACAGTATGTTCCAAAATGATATTGACAACTGTGATCTCGTATATTTTAGAAATGGGAATAGGTAGAAAGATGCAGTTTATGGCGAAATGTTCACATACACCTAAAACAGATTTTCCCCTTTTTTCCCGTGATAGTTATTGACTGGCCACCCTCCAGCAATTGGTACAACGTGTGGGATGGTTGGTACAGACCAGATCTGACCCCAGGTCCCACGGAATCCCATTATAATTTTTTTCTTCTGGAGGAACTTGCACGAACTGTGAGCTCGCATCAGAGCAACAATAGCACTCTTTAATGAGGACATCCTAGACCGGACATGGAACTCGAATATCGGTTAGACAACCTGCGTGTTATAGACGGCGCATACATTTGAGATGAGCATTCGTCCTTCTGTCCCCCCTTTTTTCGTGATAGTCATCATTTTCCTAGCTCTATCCCGAATGTTTCGAAAGTAATTCGGGGCACCTATTTGTGCTAGATTTAACAATTATGAAACGATTTATCCCGAACTATATGTTCATTTCGCCTGTATCAGTATGCTGTTACTGAAAGGGTATTTTCCCAAATGAGTGACGTGTGGAGCAGCGACAAAACACAACTTGTTGTAGAAACTACGAAAGCAGTGTTAGTGACTAGAGTGAATTATGATGTAACTTGAACTGAATGTTTTCGTAATGCTGTTGAACGCACTGAATTCTGCTAAGAGATTACTAGAACCTCAGGTATGTATGAACCCTATGCCGCCAACCGCACTTTTTACCTACCTCCATTTCTGAAATACACTACTGGCCATTAAAAGTGCTACACCAAGAAGAAATGCAGATGATAAACGGGTATTCATTGGACAAATATATTATACTAGAACTGACATGGCCGGCCGAAGTGGCCGAGCAGTTCTAGGCGCTTCAGTCTGAAACCGCGCGACCGCTACGGTCGCAGGTTCCAATCCTGCCTCGGGCATGGATGTATGTGATGTCCTTAGGTTAGTTAGGTTTAAGTAGTTCTAAGTTCTAAGGCACTGATGACCTCAGCTGTTAAGTCCCATAGTGCTCAGAGCCATTTGAACCATTTTTGTACAACTGACATGTGATTACATTTTCACGCAATTTAGGTGCATAGATCCTGATAAATCAATACCAAGAACAACCACCTCTGGACGTAATAACGGCCTTGATACGCCTGGGCAGTGGGTCAAACAGAGCTTGGATGGCGTGTACAGGTACAGCTGCCCTTGCAGCTTCAACACGAAACCACAGTTCATCAAGAGTAATGACTGGCGTATTGTGACGAGCCTGTTGCTCGGCCACCATTGACCAGACGGTTTCAGTTGGTGATAGATCTGGAGAATGTGCTGGCCAGGGCAGCAGTCGAACATTTTCTGTATCCAGAAAGGCCCGTATAGGACCTGCAACATGCGGTCGTGCATTATCCTGCTGAAATGTAGGGTTTCGCAGGGATCAAATGAAGGGTATAGCCACGGGTCGTAACCCATCTGAAATGTTACGTTCACTGTTAGTGCCGTCAATGTGAACAAGAGGTGACCTAGACGTGTAACCAATGGGACCCCATACCATCACGCCGGGTGATAATGCCAGTATGTCGATGACAAATACACGCTTACAATGTGCGTTCACCGCGATGTCGCCAAACACGGATGCGACCATCATGATGCTGTAAACAGAACCTGGATTCGTCCGAAAAAATGACATTTTGCCATTCGTGCACCCAGGTTTGTCGTTGAGTACACCATCGCAGGCGCTCCTGTCTGTGATGCAGCGTCAAGGGTAACCGCAGCCATGGTCTCCGAGCTGATAGTACATGCTGCTGCAAACGTCGTCGAACTATTCGTGCAGAAGGTTGTTGTCTTGCAAACGTCCCCATCTATTGACTCAGGGATCGAGACGTGGCTGCACGATCCGTTACAGCCATGCGGATAAGATGCCTGTTATCTTGACTCCTAGTGATACGAGGCCGTTGGGATCCAGCACGGCGCTCCGTATTACTCTCTTGAACCCACCAATTCCATATTCTGCTAACAGTCATTGGATCTCGACCAACGCGAGCAGCAATGTCGCGATACTATAAACCGCAATCGCGACAGGCTACAATCCGACCCTTATGAAAGTCGGAAACGTGATAGTACGCATTTCTCCTCCTTACACGAGGCATCACAACAACGTTTCACCAGGCAACGCCAGTCAACTGCTGTTTGTGTATGAGAAATCTGTTGGAAACTTTCCTCATGTGAGCACGTTGTAGGTGTCGCCACTGGCGCCAACCTTGTGTGAATGCTCTGAAAAGCTAATCATTTGCATATCACAGCATCTTCTTACTGTCGGTTAAATTTCGCGCCTGTAACACGTCATGTTCGTGGTGTAGCAATTTTAATGGCCAGTAGTGTGTATGTGATCAAAGTTGTAAAGACAATTTTGGAACACCCTGTATTTACCATACTTCTTTATTGAGACAATGAGAAGCCGCCGACAATGGGCGATAACATACACCGCGACGCCGCCCTGCGCTCCAGACAACTCATTTTCTTTTAATGTTGAACCCTGAGGTTGGTTTGCAGCAGAGCGCCATTCCTCTCTTCTGTTTGCCTTCCTCTTCATTTCCACGTATGTGTTATATCCAACGTCATTTATGATCTGTTGCATGTATGATCTCCTTGGTCGCCCCCGCCGATTCCTTCCCTCAATAGCTCCTTCTGCTATTGTTCCAATGATGTTGTGTCGTAGTATGTGCCCTACAAGTTTGTCTCTTCTTGTTTGGATGTGCCTCCACAGAGATCTGTTTTCCTGTACTCTTCTAAGCACCTCTTCATTTGTTACTTTGTCTCTCCAGCTAATCCTCATCCTTCTATAGCACCACATCTCCAGGGCGTCTTCTCTCTTCTCTTCCAATTGTTCAAGTTTCACATCCGTATAGGGCCACACTCCAAACGAAACCTTTCATGATACGTTTCCTTAGTTTCAAAGTGATGTTGTTGCTGGTGAGTAAGTTCCTTCTCCGATTAAAAGCAATTTTGGCCTACCATCTCTTGTGATTTTGTTTCCCAGGTAAGTAAATTCCTCTATCACTTCCAGCTCCTCTCTCGCAATTCTCATTCTCAGAGGTTCATATTCTGCTCCTTTACTGCATACCATCACTTTAGTCTTTATCTTGTTTATTCTCATTCCATACTGATTGCACAGAATTTTTTTCATTGTTCTGAGGACTTCCTATATACCTTCTTTTGTCTCTGTGACTATAGCAATATCATCTGCATAACGTAGCATGTCTATCTTCTGCCCACTAATTTTGATCCCCACCTCAGTAGTTTCTCGAACTTGGTCTATAGCTTCCTGGATGTAAGCGTTGAATGTAAGAGGAGAGAGAGCACGTCGTTGTCTTACCCCTTTTCTAATATTTGCTTCTTGTTCATGGTGACAGTTCCTAATCACTGCCACCTCTTTCTTATAGAAGCCGAGTATCACACGGATGTCTTTGTACTTTATTCCAAAAAATGTTCAAGTGTGTGTGAAATCTTATGGGACTTAACTGCTAAGGTCATCAAGCCCTAAGCTTACACACTACTTAACCTAAATTATCCTAAGGACAAACACACACACCCATGCCCGAGGGAGGACTCGAACCTCCGCCGGGATCAGCCGCACAGTCCATGAGTGCAGAGCCCTAGACCGCTCGGCTAATCCCGCGCGGCCCTTTATTCCACTTTTCCTCAGCACTCTGAACATCTCTTGCCAGATAACGTTATCAAATGCCTTTTCCATGTCTACAAAGGCGATATAAGTTGGTTTATTTTTCTGTAATTGCATTTCGATAACGAGTCTCAGTGCCAGAATCGCCTCTCTTGTTCCCAACACCTTCTGAAACCAAACTGATCTTCACTCAGCATATCCTCCACCTTCTCTTCAATTCTCTTCAGAACTATTTTTATGAGAATTTTTGATGCATGTGATGTTAGGCTTGGAGTTCGGTACTGTTCGCATTTTGTAGCTGCTGCCTTCTTTGGTATAGGAACAATGATACATTCTGGAAGTCTGTCGGTATCTCTCCTGTGTTATAGATGGACCTAATAAGTTTAAGCAGCATCATTTTCATGCTGTCACCAGCATTCTTTATTAGTTCTGCAGGGATGTCATCAATACCCTTTGTTTTGTTGTCCTGTAGTTCTTTTAGAGCTCTGCCAAATTCTTCTTGCAGAATGTCATCTCCCTTGTCATCTTCGTCTACTAGCTCTTCTCTTCCCATTACTTCCTCCGAAAGAGGTGTTCTGGCATACAGCTCCTCTATGTATACTTTCCATCTCTTCACCATGTCTTCACCAAACAGCATTTTCCCCTCTTTATTTTCTATTGTGCCTGAGAATGTTGTTTTACGTTTGTTAAAAAAATGATTTGCTGTTCCGTAGGCTAAATCAGTTCTTCCGTTTTGCATATTTTCTTCCACTTATCAGCACATTTCTTCAAGAAAATTTTCTTTTGCTTTCCTAGCTTCTCTATTAACTAAATTCTTTGGTCTTCTGTATTCAGCTTTTCCTTGTTCATCAGTTGCAGTTTTGTATAATCTCCTGTTTTCTATAAATTCAATAATATCTGCTGTAATCCATTTCCTCTTGTTTTTGGGTTCAGTTCTTCCAACTATCTTTTCTGCTGCTTTGTATATACCAGTCTTAATTTGATCCCGGTCTTCATTTACTCCACCATGTTGAAAATCCTTAGCTAGGTTGTCTGTTTCATGAGCATAGAGCTTTTACAGTCCCTCGGTTTTCAGTTTTTCTAGTTCTCATTTAAGTTTTACTGGCTTCTTCTTCAAACGTTTGAATCTCAGTGAACTTTTCATCAGGACCAGGTTATGATCACTGCCTATGTCTGCAGATGGATAGCTCCTGCAATCTTTTACATGGTTCCTAAAACGTGCTTTCACTAGAATGTAATCAATCTGTTGTCTCCTCAGGTCTCCAGGAGCCTTCCAGACAACTGAATATCTAAAATTAAACAAAGGAAAATCCAAGATGGAATGTAACCATATTATGAGAAGGAAAGTTGTCACTCACCTTATAGCGGAGATGCTTTGTCGCAGATACGCAGAACAAGAAGGGTTTTGCACTTAAAGCTTTCGGCCAATGGCCTTTCTCAACAATACACACACATATGCAAATACTCTCCGCTGCTGAGTGAAAATCTCATTCTAGTCCATCCAGTACATAATTTAATGTATACTGCTTATCCTAACTTTGGCATACCCCTGAGATACGTCTTAGGACCACCCTCTGTCTGTATAATGTAGCACTGCTTTAGTTGAACTAATCAAATTATTGCAGGCTGGCTTCACTCAGAAGAATGAATGGACAGCTCGGTCATCTAAAACACTAAAGAGTGGTTTCAGTTGAAAAATATGAACATATGGTTCAGCCGACAGAAAAGAATTAATAATTCAGTGAATATGGAAAGCTACAACGGCGTCTAATCTTTTCATTCGATTGCTACCACTGGCTGCTTTCAGTTGAAAAAAGTAAATGAATACTGGTTTCATTGAAAAGAATGAATGAGTAGTCCCACTAATTGAACGCCTGTGGTTCATTCGGTTGCATGCACAGACTAGTTTCACTGGAAAGATGGAATGGATAATTCAGTCGATACGTGTAACTACAGCCGAATGGGTCGATTGTTTTCCAACAATCGAATTAATCGCTAAAAATTGCTTAAACAACTATTTATGCCTGCTTGACAGAAGCGTCTTCTGGCACTCTTTTGAATTGTGCTGTCACATGGGATTGACCACTTTCAAATTAGCACAGATTTTAATATTACTTACAATCAAAATTTAAATAAAGTTATTGGAAAATAGTAAACTGGTCACTAAATAAAAATACACGTATAACAATGTGTGAGGTACTGGTGCTGTGTCCATTTGCTGCATAAATGTGCAGAATGCGATGTTCTTACAATGCATAACGAAAAAGATATGAAAGCCGTCGTAAATAAATAAATAAAATAGGTACAGATACACAGATTTCAGGAATGGTAGTAGCTGTAGTGCAATTCTATAATTTGAGGTAACGTTTGTTGAAATCGCATGAAGTGATTTAAAAGCGCTTAATTCAGAGGGTTAGAGTGAAAATGTTTATTCGCAGTGAGATATTAACTTCTGTAGTTTCAAAGATATTGAAATATTGTTGTGTCAATGGATGTGCCTCATTTTTGTGAGATAGCAAATGTATTCAGATTTGCATTCATACACTCCTGGAAATTGAAATAAGAACACCGTGAATTCATTGTCCCAGGAAGGGGAAACTTTATTGACACATTCCTGGGGTCAGATACATCACATGATCACACTGACAGAACCACAGGCACATAGACACAGGCAACAGAGCATGCACAATGTCGGCACTAGTACAGTGTATATCCACCTTTCGCAGCAATGCAGGCTGCTATTCTCCCATGGAGACGATCGTAGAGATGCTGGATGTAGTCCTGTGGAACGGCTTGCCATGCCATTTCCACCTGGCGCCTCAGTTGGACCAGCGTTCGTGCTGGACGTGCAGACCGCGTGAGACGACGCTTCATCCAGTCCCAAACATGCTCAATGGGGGACAGATCCGGAGATCTTGCTGGCCAGGGTAGTTGACGTACACCTTCTAGAGCACGTTGGGTGGCACGGGATACATGCGGACGTGCATTGTCCTGTTGGAACAGCAAGTTCCCTTGCCGGTCTAGGAATGGTAGAACGATGGGTTCGATGACGGTTTGGATGTACCGTGAACTATTCAGTGTCCCCTCGACGATCACCAGCGGTGTACGGCCAGTGTAGGAGATCGCTCCCCACACCATGATGCCGGGTGTTGGCCCTGTGTGTCTCGGTCGTATGCAGTCCTGATTGTGGCGCTCACCTGCACGGCGCCAAACACGCATACGACCATCATTGGCACCAAGGCAGAAGCGACTCTCATCGCTGAAGACGACACGTCTCCATTCGTCCCTACATTCACGCCTGTCGTGACACCACTGGAGGCGGGCTGCACGATGTTGGGGCGTGAGCGGAAGACGGCCTAACGGTGTGCGGGACCGTAGCCCAGCTTCATGGAGACGGTTGCGAATGGTCCTCGCCGATACCCCAGGAGCAACAGTGTCCCTAATTTGTTGGGAAGTGGCGGTGCGGTCCCCTACGGCACTGCGTAGGATCCTACGGTCTTTGCGTGCATCCGTGCGTCGCTGCGGTCCGGTCCCAGGTCGACGGGCACGTGCACCTTCCGCCGACCACTGGCGACAACATCGATGTACTGTGGAGACCTCACGCCCCACGTGTTGAGCAATTCGGCGGTACGTCCACCCGGCCTCCCGCATGCCCACTATACGCCCTCTCTCAAAGTCCGTCAACTGCACATACGGTTCACGTCCACGCTGTCGCGGCATGCTACCAGTGTTAAAGACTGCGATGGAGCTCCGTATGCCCATGGCAAACTGGCTGACACTGACGGCGGCGGTGCACAAATGCTGCGCAGCTAGCGCCATTCGACGGCCAACACCGCGGTTCCTGGTGTGTCCGCTGTGCCGTGCGTGTGATCATTGCTTGTACAGCCCTCTCGCAGTGTCCGGAGCAAGTATGGTGGGTCTGACACACCGGTGTCAATGTGTTCTTTTTTCCATTTCCAGGAGTGTATTTGATGTGAGTTGTTGTCGAATCTCAGACAGCTGTAACTTGGCCATGTTTAAGAGCGTCTGACATTTCACCGTTTCCTGGACTATATTCTGCACAAAAGCAATGCGAGCATCATCCCTCCAAATTCCCAACTCTGCACCTGGCTGGCCGGCAATGTTCAACTACACGGGCTGGCTGCGGCGCCCTCTGAGCCCCGGGCCTGCAACCGTTCAACCGTGCAACAAATTCACCTCACCTCGTACCCGTTCTAGGCGGCCGATTAGCTCGCCCAGATACGAGTACTATTATAACATTCGAATTATCGATACGTGCATGTAAAAATTAAACGTTATTGTCATGTGTGCTTGCAACTCTTCCTACACACTGACGAGCCAAAGAAACTGGTACATCTGCCTAACATCGTGTAGAGCCACCGCGAGCACGCAGAAGTGCCACAACACGACATGGCATGGACTCGCCTAATGTCTGAAATATTACTGGAGGGAACTGACACCATAATCCTGCAGTGCTGTTCGTAAATTCTTAAGAGTACGAGGGGTTGGAGATCTCTTCTGAACAGCACGTTGTAAGGCAACTCAGATATGCTCAATAATATTCATGTATTGGGAGTTTGGTGGCCAGCGGAACTGTTCAAACTCAGAAGAGTGTTCCTGGAGCCACTATGTAGCAATTCTGGACGTGTGAGGTGTCACATTGTCCTGCTGGAATTGCCCAAGTCATTGGAATGCACAATGGACATCAATGGATGCTGGTGATCAGACAGGAAACTTACCTGCGTGTCACCACTCAGAGTCGTATCTAGACATATCAGGGATCTCATATTACTCCAACTGCACATGCCCCACACCATTACAGAGCCTCCATCAGCTTGAACTGTCCCCTGCTGACATGCAGGGTACATGGATTCATGACGTTGTCTCCATACCCGTACACGTCCATCCCCTCGATATAATTTGAAACGAGGCTCGTCTGGCCAGGCAGAATGTTTTCAGTCAACAGTATAACGTCGGTGTTGACGGGCCCAGGCGGGGCGTAAAGCTCTGTGCCATCAACGGTACAAGAATGGACTTTCGGCTCCGAAGGCCCATATCGATGATGTTTCGTTGAATGGTTCGCACGCTGACACTTTATATCAACATCCATACTCCGCAAGCCACCTGACGGTGTGTGGCGGAGGGTACCTTGAGTACCTCTCTCGGTTCTCCCTTCTATTCCAGTCTCGTATTGTTCGTGGAAAGAAAGGTTGGCGGTATGCCTCTGCGTGGGCTCTAATCTTATCCTCGTGGTCTCTTCGAGAGATATACGTAGGAGGGAGCAATATACTGCTTGACTCCTGGGTGAAGGTATGTTCTCGAAACTTCAACAAAAGCCCGTACCGAGGTAAGCAAGGCCTTGCTAATGGCCCATCATTGAAACATGCAGCAATCTGCGGAACGGTTGCACTTCTGTCACGTCGAACGATTCTCTGCTATCGTATTTGTTCCCGTTCTTGTAAGATCTTTTTCCGGCCGCAGCGATGTCGGAGATTTGATGTTTTACCGGATTCCCGATATTCAAGGTACACTCGTGAAATGGTCGTACGGGAAAATCCCACTTCATCGCTACCTCGGAGATGCTGTGTCCCACCGCTTGTGCGCCGACTACAACACCACGTTCAAACTCACTTCTGTCTCGATAACATGTTATTGTAGTAGCAGTAACCGATCTTACAACTGCGTCAGACATTATGTAAGTGTTGCCGACCGCAGCGCCGTATTCTGCCTGTTTACGTATCTCTGTACTTTAATAAGCATGCCTATACCAGTTTCTTTGGCGCTTCAGTGTAATACGGCGTTTGGTAGTCCGATGCATTCACAGTCGTAAATCAGGATAATTAAGTAGTAAATACCGATCGCGTTATACATGGCGAACGTAGCGCACAGGACAATATTTAACCATTAAGCATCGTCCGCCCCGGTAGCTGAGTGGTCAGCGTGACAGACTGTCAATCCTAAGGGCCCGGGTTCGATTCCCGGCTGGGTCGGAAATTTTCTCCGCTCAGGGACTGGGTGTTGTGTTGTCCTAATCATCATCATTTCATCCCCATCGACGCGCAGGTCGCCGAAGTGGCGTCAAATCGAAAGACCTGCACCAGGCGAACGGTCTACCCGACGGGAGGCCCTAGCCACACGACATTTCCATTTACCATTAAGCATCGATGAAACTGTCGGCGGAAGACAAAAAATTCGAGCCGGTAGCTACAATAGTGTCGGACGTGAAACATTTTTACCCAAGAGCCATTGCGCCACGACACCTCGAACCGCATGTTTGCCGATCTTATCATTAACTGGTAACCTTTATAAATTAGCATGTTACGAGCCATCAATAGACTGGCCACAATAAGGGCACTGTAAGTTGGCCACTGGCCATCAAATGCTGATCGTCGAAAGTCGGCATCGTTCAGGATACTTCGTGTCGACTGTGCTCTGTTTTACATTGCTACCACCCTCAGCGATCCCAAAATTGTGACACAATTTGCCTGACGAAGTGTTGTTGTGTTGTCTGTGTGAATGGACGATTAATAGCAGTAATTGTACTTAATGCAGTGTGCAACAAGAGACACGATCACAAACGAAGAGTGCATTTTTTCACAACACGTGTTTTCAGTGCTATTGTGTTCTCGGTACTCTTCAGCATGACCCTAGACATGTTCCAAGTGTTAAAACAGTGAGAAAATGTTTCCAACATTCATTACTAGACGGCGCATGGTCTTTGTAACAAGCAGCGCTTCCCAATCTAGATCCAAGTGCCCGTGCATCAAGGTCCTCTCCATTTAGCCTGGGGTGGTTTGAAGATACAACATACAGGTTTTCCGCTAGTGGGCACAGATTTTGATCTGCGACAGGGATTTTGCATTCATAGAGAAAGAATAAAAGGTAAGTAAGGCCTTTGTTCTTCAAGATTTACCCAAAGATTTCGAGTCAGCTAAAGTTATGAACCCATTTCATCTCATTCCAACAAATATAAATAACTTACTTGATTTTAAAAATGCTGCTGAAACATTATTGTCTACGCATTGTAAGATCTCGAGATACAGTGTGCAAAGTGTCTCGTACCCATCCATCTCTATTAGCTAAACAAAAATTCTTACTCTAAAACAGAAGAATGGAAAAATGTCAACATATTGAAAAGAGGAAACACTATGACATACATATGGCACACTGTACATCAGATGAAAGATCAGCCATGTTTACCAGCTGAAAAACAGAAAGGCCTGTTGACAAGGTTGCTATTTCTTTCTCAACAGCACAGCGAGTTTTACAGGCAACTTTGCAACATCTGATCCCAAGAATGGAGTTGAGTAAGAAACAAGTGTCAACACTGCAAGATTTCTTTCTTGAATTCAATTATCTTATTCTTTTGAAAAGAGTCTGAAGGAAATGCGGAATAGTTTTCGTTGACTACAATTCTACCAATTAAAAATATTACGGATTTATTTCAGCTCTTGTATTATCGTAAATAATACGTAGTGCCTCTGTATTAATGGCACCTGAAATGAAAACTTTCTTATTGGCACTTACAACCAGTTAGTTTTCTGGTACAGCACTTAGAAAGTTGTAAATAAATTATATTCTTAATAAATTTGTCTCATTATTTCTTGAAGTGACACGTTGGGCAGCATACTTCTTTGGCATCAGAAAAACTTCTCATTTTTAGACGTAAATAAATCATGTACAAAAAGAGCTTTGGACATAAATAAATACAAACAGAAAGAACTACGTTGTTTTATAATTCTCTTGACGTATGTAACATTTGGTACTTTCAGCCTCTTCCATTTCTACTCTTCAAATGTTTTCTTAGTGTTTTGAATGTTATTCTCCTTCTACTCATTGCACTGTATTACAACAGTCTTAATTTAATATCATAGCCTTTCCTACAAATATGTACCGCATTAAAGATGTCCACATCTATAATGTGAATTCACGAATCCGTGTTAAAATTTGTATCAGAGTCGCTGATCAGTACGAATTGCGCACGCCCGTAACTTGTCAGTACTGGCAGCGAAACAGTAAAACATCTCCCCTCTCAAATCCTCCACCCAACAGTGGCACCGCTTCTACCTCTTCTGCCCCTGCGGTAAGCGGCAAACTTTACATAGCTGACGGCCGAATTCACCAAAACCATTAAAATTAAGCTCATTTTGAAAATATTATTGTCTCTCCAAGTATTTTTGTTTGGTACTGAGGAGGAAAACTACACTCGAAAGAAACTCTTAACGTTAGTCGACGTTTTTGCATTCGGGTGTTCGTTGCCAGATACGGTAGAAAAAAATGTT
This sequence comes from Schistocerca serialis cubense, assembly GCF_023864345.2. Lineage (NCBI taxonomy): Eukaryota > Metazoa > Arthropoda > Insecta > Orthoptera > Acrididae > Schistocerca > Schistocerca serialis. The sequence continues at coordinate 142,072,848 of NC_064642.1, read as the reverse complement.
CAAATGTGTGTGAAATCTTATGGGACTTAACTGCTAAGGTCATCAGTCCCTAAGCTTACACACTACTTAACCTAAATTATCCTAAGGACAAACACACACATCCATGCCAGAGGGAGGACTCGCACCTCCGCCGGGACCAGCCGCACAGTCCATAACTGCTGCGCCTTAGACCGTTACACCATCTTGAGGCCCCTGACCGACGTGTAGGAAGATTCTCACCTTTGATCCAGTCAAAATAAGGTTCAGCTGTCTCAAACAGAAATCTACGGATACCAGTCTTCAAATATTGGCCCCTATTTTAACTGGACCTACATGTCGGTCAGGGGGCCTCTAGATGGCGTAATACTCGTATATAGCCGAAATTCTTAGCCCAATAAAATAACAGTTTGGAAATTTAGGCGGCTAAAGGTGTTTGATTTGACATTCTGTCTTGAAGTTACGATAAATATGAAAACGGAAAGTGTCAAATCAGTGATACTGGAGAGCTTGCGAAGGCTGTACTAGCAATGAATCGGAAATGCGATCGGTGAACAGTCGTTGAGTTGATTCCTTCCCATTTGCGATCATTTCCGTGATTGTGTTGGTCATCTGGTCGGTATGGTGACACCCCTGATTCACGAGGATTATTTCAATGCTACATATTTCCATTCTTGTGGGAAGCATGTCTCACTCGCCAGCTTGAATAGTATAGTGAATATTACTCCAGCTCAATGTACTTGTAGGTTTGTAGTAAGTGTACAGGCTCTCTAACTTCCACTGCGCGATCGTACCCAAGTTGGAATGCACCGATACGTTTCACGCTGTGGATCGCAAGTACGAATTCCTACTAATTCCTTCTGTTCCTGCTCATAGGGTGCTACGAGAAACTGGTTATACCTCACCATCTCTCTCTCTGACGATAGTGAATCGGGTATTGATGTTGTGATTCAGCACGTGGATGCACTATTAATTTACGCGCCATTGTTTGTCTTGTGTTCAGTACTCATGTAAGAGAAGACAGTTGGCCTTAGTCTCTGGCATAATGTACACATTAACTTATGCAATATTTTATCCTGTGGCGCCTATTACAATTTTATGTTGACAAGAGCCTGTGGGCATTTACTAGTGAGCATTCATTCTGAAGTACGATATAATGTACGTAATCTGGCCGCTATCTAAAACCATGGCTTGGGATACTTGTTGTTTTGTCCATTTTATATATGACAAGAGCTGCTCGGCTTCATCTAATCTAATGTACCATCATGGATGTAACAAGCCCCACTACATCTGAAGATATTTTTACAAATATCGAAACCTAGGTCAAGTGCTAATAAATCTTCGTTTCAACTGGTTGGCTGATTTTTCAACCTCTTCAAAATACAATAGCTTGATATGCTCGGCATTTGGCATTGATTACTCGCATCAAAGTTGGTGCCTCGTATTGGAGATGAGCAGAGACCTCACTACGTGTGCAGAGACACTAAACACATAGCCATGCACTCAACGAGAGACAAGTACAGACGAGTTGCATTGCGTCTTGTGTTTTCTTCATTCTGCGAACACATTGAGAGTTATGGAAATATATGGCGTCATAGTGGTTTCAACAGAGTCACTCTCCACACAGTCATGGGGGTGCATGTCAGCTTCCAGTTACACACTGACTTTTGTGGAAATGCATTACAGAAATTGCCATATATGTGCAGCTGTGTCTGGGGTAGCCTGGGCAAGAGCCAGAAGAGAGATGCTGACTCGTCTGTTTTTATGTTCATTATGGCCTTGCCGAGTCACCTGCACTCATGTTCCAAAGCAGGTGACCACCCTCGTGTTTCATACTGGGGATGCACTTTCTGATGTGTATGTGATGTGTTCGTGTATATGTCGTGGAAAAATGGATGGTAGATCATTTTTTTTTTTTTTTTTTTTTTTTTTTTTTTTTTTTTTTTTTTAGTAGAGTCGTTTTCCACACAGCCGTGTGACAGCTCCAGGTCACACCAGCATCAGCGACAAATGTGCATTAAAAAGCACTGTGCAGTGATTTACATGGAAATGCACTGCTAGGAATGGCAGCTTGTATGGTGATGATAGCATGATTTCTCTCGGTACATGTTTACCTGCAACTGGATGTGTATGCTTCCTGGCTGCAGCCTATATATAATCAGCACTGAACAGCTCCTAGTCATTTGAGTCCGACCAGCGTGAGACATGAAATGATCTGTACATGTTGATGATGGTGGAGCAAGCAAGCCCTGCCGCTTTGAGGACGATGGGGAACCAACTTCTTCACTTTTTGACGATGTATTACTTGATGAGTTAATGCATGATGAGTCTTTTGCACATAAGTAGCAGCGATGCGTATATACGTATACAGGGTGATCCATTGACAGTGACCAGGCCAAATATCTCACGAAATTAGTATGAAACGAAAAAATAAGAACAAATCTGTTTGAACGCGACGGTGGAAAACAGTTGGCGCCATGGATGGCCTACAAGATGGCGCTGCCAAAGGTTAAATTGCTAGAAACCACATTTTTTAAATAGGTACCCCGATTTTTAATACATATTCGTATAGCACGTAAATAAATATAAATGTTTGATTTGGAGCATTTGTTTCGCTTTGTGATGGATGGCGCTGTAATATTCCAGCACTTAATATGCCTCACCTATTCAGATGAGCAGTTGGTAACAATGTGTTTTTTTTTTAAAATTAAAACACAACATATAGTTACGTTTGGATTTATTTCTGTTGTTCCAGTGTCATACATTTACTTTTGTGACTTTATCATAAATTGTGAAAATGCTTGCTGTTACTGCGTGAGCAACCGTAATTACCTCGTTAATGTAATAAATGCTCAAAATGATGTCCTTCAACTTCAAAACATTTGGCAATACGCATAACGAAATTCAAAAAAAAAAAAATGGTTCAAATGGCTCTGAGGACTATGGGACTTAACTTCTGTGGTCATCAGTCCCCTAGAACTTAGAACTACTTAAACCTAACTAACCTAAGGACATCACACACATCCATGCCCGAGGCAGGATTCGAACCTGCGGCCGTAGCGGTCACGCGGTTCCAGACTGAAGCGCCTTTAACCGCACGGCCACACCGGCCGGCCATACCGAAATTCCTCTCAAACAGCGAGTAGATCGCCTTCAGTAATTGTCGCACATGCATTGACAATGTGCTGACACATGTTTTCAGGCGTTGTCCGTGGATCACGATAACAAATATCTTTCAGTTTTCCCCAAAGAAAGAAGTCAGGAGATGTAAGGTCCGGTGAGCGTGCAGGCCATGGTATGGTGCTTCTACGACCAATCCACCTGCTTCAACTGCACGTGTGCTATGTGCTGAACGTCCATCATGTTGAAAGCACATCACCATTCTGTCATGAAGTGAAACATCTTGTAGTAGAATCGGTAAAACATTAAGAAATCGGCATACATTGCATCATTTAGATTGCCATCGATAAAATAAGGGCCAATTAGATGTCATCCCATAATTCCACACCATACATTAACCCGCCGGGGTCGCCGATGTTCCACTTGTCGCAGCCATAGTCGATTTTCCGTTGCCCAATAATGCATATTATGCCGGTTTGCGTTACCACTGTTTGTGAATAAAGCTTCGTCACTAAATAGAACCTATGACAAAAAGCCCGTTATCGTATTGTAATTTATACTGTACCCAGTGGCAAAAGTTTGCACGACGTTTAAAATAATCGCTTGCAATTCCTGATACATAGAAATATGGTAAGGGTGAAATGCATGATGAGGTAGAATTCTCAAAACTGACGTCTTTGAAACTCCCAATTCCCACTCTTACTGATGTGCGGATTAGCACCAAATGCAGCTAAAACACTTATTTGAGCATCTTCATTTGTTGCAGTTCTCGTTTGCGTTTTCTTCTCTGGCTGAAATTTCTTTAAATACATTAACTATCGGACGAAAGGTCCTGACACTTGGATGCTGTCCGTCAGGATAACGATTAACATACAAAGCACAAACTTGTTGGGCATTTTAATCACAATAGCCATAAATAAACACCATATCTACCTTTTCTGTGACTGTTAAACGTTCCATTTTAACAAGATTGTGTCTTCTGCATAATTATTATGACTGGACAAGCGTTTCTTTTTTTTCCATCCTTTATTGTATTTGCAATTTCCCATCTGGGACGGGCTGGCAGCAGCATAGGTGCTGCTTTTCAGCCTAGACACAGTACAAGTGGACAAGAAGACATTTAAAACAATATAAAGTAGAAAACATGGCGGAACATAGAAAAAAAGGCGGAACATAAGCGAAGAAAGGGTACAAAAAGGAGCGACTGTAAAACGGAGGTAAAAAAACCAAAAATGTATTTTACACAAAAAACACACACTATAAGGATTAAAAGGCACCAGACAAAGTAAGGTCGGAGCATAAAAAGTCGCAGAATGATTAAAACAGCCACGTGACGGATGGCGTGGCACGGAACAATCATGAACAACGTACAGGTCGGGCACACAATTAAAACCACATCACTTGATGACACTGTATAACGGCACCGACCACAACGTCTGCGTCTGCTTAGAGTTGACACGACTCGGCGGTGATTGTTGTTCCAGTCGGTATGACGCGGAACGGCGTCCGTGGCTCACGACAACGCCACCCTGTAACTAGTAGAAAAACACAAACTACGAGCGTGGTTTTCCTTTGTTGTGGGTCCGCGACAGACTTATCAGCTTGCGCGAACTGGCTAACTGTAGTTCTTCTTTTTATTATGCCCAGTTAGGTAATGGTTGTAATATTAACAATATAAAGGATATAGGATTTATAAGGGAATACCAGGGAAAAGAGTCATGAAACAGTGTCCACAATTTGGAACAGGATTCGTGGTGAGTCTGAAAATAATAGAGTCCATAATAGAATTTAAAGCACAATCTCCCAGGCTCTCAACATTAACTCTAAAAGCTGCAAATAAAATGTACACAATAATAAATGCCCATGCCCCGACAAATGATAAAAATAATAAAAAAGAACACAGAGAAGAGGTAGAAAAATTTTGGGAGCTTTTAGATCAAACGACGAATAACATTAATAAAAATCGCATCAAAATTTTAATTGGAGACTTCAATGCCCAGTTAGGAAGGGAAAAGAGATATAGAGACGTAATAGGGAAATGGACAGCACAAAGAAGAACAAACAAAAATGGCATAAGACTAGTGGAATTTTGCAGAAACCATGACATGATCTCAAAGTCGACGTATTTTAAGAGAAGACCAAGTAAACTAAAAACTTGGAAACATCCAGACTGGAAAAAAGGAGAATGGCAACTGGACCATGTCTGCATGGATAAGAATTACCACAAGGAAATTTACAATGTGAAAGTACTGAGAGGGACAGATACCGGATCAGATCATTACATGATAAAAATTAAAATTAAATTAACCCCATTAGCAAAGAAAAAATCCCACCAGAAGAAGAAGAGAACCTATGACCCTCATAAACTGATACAAAATGAGGATTATGAAGCACAAACCAGGGATATAAAAATAACAGATGATCTGGAAGAAATAATTCCCAAATTGAAACAAATAGCTGAACAAGTTGCCCCTATAAATCCAAGGAAAAAACACCAGTGGTGGAACGACGAATGTGATGAAGCAGTGTTGGATCGACACCAAGCCTGGTTAAGGCATCAAAATGAAAAAACAGAAAAATCATATTTGGAACTCACAAAACAAAGGAAGACAACACAAAAAATAATAAGGAGAGTTAAACGTCAGTACCAAAAAGATATACTTCTAATGATAGAAACAAATAGTGAAAAAACAAACTCAAGAGACTATTACAAAATATTTGGCAGACAATTACAAAGATATGATCCTCCAACATAGCAATAGTAAAAATACAGAAATTCTAGCAGAAACATTTAACAAGTTACTAAATTGTGAAGATCCCCCAGAACTTCTTCAGATAAACACAGAAACCCCAATTAAAACACCAGCAGAAAATATAAATCCACCTACAAGTAATGAGGTCTACAGAGCTTTGAAAGAACTCAAAAACTACAAAGCAAGTGGAGAAGATCAAACGTTTGCTGAACTTTGGAAATATGCAGCAGAACCAGTAAAGATAGCATTACACCAATGCATAGTAAAAATCTGGAATGAAGAGAAATTACCAGAAAATTGGACTACTGCTATAATACATCCATTACATAAGAAAGGAGAAAAATCAAATCCAGACAACTATAGAGGAATTTCCCTTTTGGACTGCACGTATAAGATCATATCAAGAATACTATACAACCGCTGTAAAGATCAATTAGAACTGGAACTGGGAGAATATCAAGGAGGATTTAGATCCTGGAGAAGCTGCCCAGAACAGATAATCACCTTGAAGTTAGTTATGGATGTCTACAAAAGAAGGCAAAAACAACTAGTCATAACCTTTGTAGATTTCAAAAAGGCGTATGATTGCATCCACAGATCTTCAATGATGAAAATATTAAGGAATTTTGGACTTCATCCTAAATTAATAAAAATGATACAGTTAACCTTAACAAACACCAAATCCAAAGTAAAATTTAGAGGAGAAATATCTGAACCATTTACGATTAAAACAGGGTTGAGACAGGGAGATTGTTTATCACCATTGCTATTCAATTGTGCTCTTGAATATGTAATGAGAGAATGGTACAAGGAAAATCCTATGAATATTAAAATTGGAACTAAGAAAGATAAAATAAACCTAAATTGCTTGGGATTTGCTGATGACCTAGCATTACTAGCTAATAATATTCAGGAAGCCACGAAACAAATAACAAGCTTACAAAATATAGCACAAAAATTAGGACTCCAGATATCATTTGAAAAGACTGAAATAATGGTAACGGATCCACTTGTAATAGATCACATCACAGTGAACAATAGGGAAATTAAAATAGTGAAACAATTTAAATACCTGGGTGAAATTATAAAACATAAATTGGACGAGAAACCTGCATGGCGAGCAAGAACTAATAAAATGATAAAAGCTCAAAAACTAACATGGTCTACGTACAATAAAAAATGTCTATCAATTAAAACAAAATTAAAACATTACAAGACGGTGGTTCAACCAGAGGTTACATACGGAAGTGAAACTCTTTTTAAAGTCACCCAGAAAAACAGAATTGACAAAATTTTAAAAGTAGAGAGAAGAATTGCTAGAACATGCATAAATAAGAAATATCAAAAAGCTGGGCAATGGCGGATAGTTCCAAATGAAGTGGTATACAGAGAACTGGAGCCCATCACTGATACTATACGAAAGAAAAGGATCTATTTTTGTGGTCACATTCTGAGGACACCAGAAACCAGATTATCAAGGAAAATTATTGAGAAACTCTGGAATTTGAAACAACAAGGAGGATGGCTTAAGGAAATAAGAGAGGATATGGAAGAACTGGAAATAACTCTGGATGATTTGCAGAACAAAACGCCAAATTTAAAGAAGTTGAGGGACACAGAAATAAGATTTAAACCAAAAATTGACAAACGACATACAATGAAAAGGGTGTTTACAGATAAGGAACGACGAAAAGCATCGGAACGAATGAAGAGATACTGGGCCACTAGGAAGGGGAAAATACCAAAGAAGAGGACCAGAAATGATTGACTGAAGTGGTCCAATGAGGCCGTAAAAGCAGAAGAAGAAGAAAAAGGCTTGAATCTTCAATCCATCACCCAAGTCGTGGCCACATTGTGGAATTGAGAGGATGTTAAGTTGATAAATTGTTATTCCGTCGTCAAGTTGTCGCTACGTCGCGTGTTCAATGACTACACGACGTAATTCCAGAGATAACATATACTTACGCAATGTTTAGAATGCTTCGTAATCTTGGGACAAATCGATGACGGTTCGCTGTTAAATAACCATGAATTCACTTTTCACTTCATAATATTCTAATAGTCAATTAATTGTCACTAATGCACATGATAATGTCTATTCAGTTATGTAGGCGAAACGAAGAATTGAAGTTTGAATCAAATTTTATTGTTCCTTGTAACTAATTGCACCTACGCTGAGCACGCACACCGATTTGTCACTCAGGGAATTGCTTCTGTTGCACCAATAATCCTGTCGTTGACGACAACATCTGACGATTCGGCGCAGTTGTACGTTCTTCGTGTTGGCGTTTGTATGTTACCTACTCGAAACTAATAATTGTTTTTTTGTCGGCGATCATCCTTTTTCAATGTTCTTGAACGTTCGTGCTTATTCAGTATCACGAAGGCTAAGTCCCATCACAAATCTCACACGATTTAACTTCGTCGCGGATCTCCGTATCCAGTTATCTTGCTAACTTGGCTTTACTATGACTTCTGAATAATGCTTCAGTCTATATCGCAAAACTTTCAAATTTTCAATTAGCTTAAAACAATCTAGTAGAGCTTACATGCATGCTACGATCGCAATAGTACTAGAGAGCGACTAGATAGCAACTGAAGCTAACATTTCCGTTTCCGAGTTACATTGTAGTCACATCAAACTTCCTTTTCGATGCGGCTACAACTCTCTTCTATGGTAAATGTTATCTTTGGCCAATTTACCATCTGGGCTTTAACCTTCGTTATTAATTATTTTACAATTCTTTCTTTGATGTATTTGTTGCATATCCTATCATTTTCTTTCATTCAGTCTCTATTTCATGATAAATATTATTTTTCACATGACATTCCTGTTGATCAAATAATCACAAGTGTAAAATTTGCGGTCAGAAGCTGCTGTCACTCTCAGGATGACTAATTTTCCTACTTCTTTTACAGCAAGGGGTTGTTCATTAGGGTTTCTGTAATTGGGGTGTTACACGCAGCACATCTGATAATGAATGAAAACCTGGGAGGTTCTGCCAGGGGTGGGGGACAAGGGAGAAGGGAAAAGGAGGCGAGAAGGACGGGAGAGAAAGGGGTATGGGGTGAGGGGCGCGCTGAAGGGGGGCCCGAGAGGGAAGGGATGCCAGAGGAAAACAGCTGAGAAGGGGGAGCAGGGACTCAGAGAAGGGGGGGAGAGGAAAAGGGGGATCCCTGGGGAGGGGGGGAACAAGGCCAGGTTACAATTGGAAGGAAGGGTAGATGTCACAGTGAAATGTGAAGTTCAACATCTGGGAGGGGGAGGTGCAGGAAATTGCCCTGATGAAGGAGATGGAGGGTGTGGAGGTGGACAGAGGGAGGGATACAGTCATAGAGGCATGGCACCAGGCGGGGGGGGGGGAGGTTGGACCAGCGTTTTTTTTTCCTTTATTGAGTTTCGATTCCCCCAGACTGGGGTGGGCTGGCACCAGCTTAGTACGCCGCTCTTCAGCCTACAGAATTTTTAAAACAAAAGAAGAAGATAATAAACAATAAAAGCAGGCGATAAAATGGTGATGTAAATTGTAAAATGGCGGAACCTTGTGGAAGTTAAAACATAAAACAAAGGGCTGGCGATGCTGATCAAATACATAAGAAGCAGACAGGTAAAACAGTAGATAGACAATTAAAAACAATGGCGACAGTCTGGTTTTTGTTCACAAGAGATACAAAAATCACACCCAGTGACAGTATGATTTCTGTTTGCAAAACTTTGGAAAAGACACACAATACTTAACATTCACTTAAAACACTGCACTAAAAAGTTGGCCTGAAGATAACACACCACAGCCAAGGGCAAATGGGGGAGGGGGGAGGCCTGGACAGATGAGGGGAAAAAAGGGGGAAGGATAGGAGAAACGAATTAGGGAGGGGGAGCCAACGGAGGGAGAGGACTCATAAGGGGGCTCAGGGCAGATGCGAGAGGCAGTGGGGAAAGGCAGAGGAGGGGGATGCAAGGACTTGGGGGAGAGAAGGGAGGCAAAAACAGGGTAGTTGGGGAAAAACAGGATGGAAGGGGGGAGAGGGAGCCCAGGAAAAGGACAGAGGAAGGGAGGGGGAGGTGAGGGTCAGAGTTGATAGGAGGGATAAATGGAGGGAGAGAGGGCATCATCCGGGAGGGGGAGTTGATGGAAGCCACCTTGGGAAAGGAGATGAAGGGTGTAGAGGTGGAGGGTACGGGGGGACACAACAGTGAAGGTGTGGCAGAGGGTGGGGGTTGCAGAGGAGAGGAGCAACCAGGGGATGAGGGGGATCAAGGTGGCGGGAGGTGGAGAGGATGTGGATATGTTTAAGGAAAAGAAGCAGATGGGGGAAAGGAATCAGGTTGTAGAGGATCAACATGGGACAGGAGGTGTATACAGATGGCAAGGCGGAGTGCATGGCACATGAGGATCTGGAGGGACTTATAGAATTTGGGGGGGGGGGGTGGATATCCAGGTGGGACTGGCATAACAGAGGATGGGGCAGATTAAGGATTTGTAGGTGTGGAGGATGGTAGAGGGGCTCAACCCCCATGTCCAGCCAGAGAGGAGTTTGAGGAGTCAGAGGTGGTTGTGAGCTTTGGATTGGATAGAGCAGAGATGAGGGATCCAGGTGAGGTGATAGTCAATGGTGAGGCCAAAGTAGGTGAGGGTGTGGGAGAGTTGGACAGGACGGGCACAGATGGTAAGGGAGAAATCAAGGAGCTGGAAGGAATGAGTGGTACGACCTATGATGATTGCCTGTTGGACAAGCGTTTTTTTTTTTTTACTTTATTGTCATATTCAAAACTTTACATAAAGGTAGGTCAGCAGGGGCCTATCTACGCCGCTCTTCTCCCATAGAAAAACATACATTGAACAGGAAGACTTAAAAACAAACATACATTGAGGATAAAAACAGGAGACATACATATTAAAATAAAGGAGGGTGTTCACGGACACACTGGTTGTATAAAAAAGTTCAGCACTATATACAAACGGAGACACAGAGTTGCACACGTGAACATAAGAGCACTGAAGGAGAGACACAGATGAACTGATGGGAGGAGAAACACTAGCACAGTGGCGACGAACTTTGGTGCACTAAAACATACTGTTTGCACAAAGAAGTTGGGTCCTGACATAGGGAATAGGGGAGGGTAGGAGGGAGGGGGGAGGATGCCAGTGGGAGAGAAGAAGGGAAAGGGAGGGGAAAGGGTATGGGGGTATGTGGAAGCCAGGAAGGGGGGGAGGAGAGAGAGAGAGAGGAGAGGGGAGGAAGAGAGGAGGGAGAGAGGGGAAAAGAGGGGGCCCTGGGGGAAAAAACAGGAGGAGGAAGGGGAGGATCAAAGCTGGTAGTAGGGGTGGATGGAGGGGACAAGGGCATCATCAGGGAGGGGGAGTTGGCGGAGGCCACCTTGGGCAAGGGTATGGAGTGTGGTAAGATGGAGAGTGGGTAGGACACAGTAGAACAGGCGTGGCAGTGGACGGGGGTGGGAAAGGATGGGAAAGACTAGTGGGTGAGGGTGATCAAGTTTACGGGAGGTGTATAGGATCTGTATCCATCCAAGGAAGAAGAGGAGGTGGGAGAAAGGAATTAAGTCGTAGAGGATCCGCGTGGGGGATGGGAGGTGGATGTGATAGGTGAGGTGGAGCACATGGCGTTCCAGGATTTGATAGGACTGGACATGTGTATTATCATACCTAATTTAAGTAATGAATTGCACACAGTGTTATCGGGTGTGTTGCTACATTTGTGAGAATATTACAGCACCATCCATCACAAAGCGAAACAAACATACCAAATCAAACATTCATATTTATTTACATACTATACGACTGTGTAATAAAAATGGGGGTACCTATTTAAAAAAATGTAGTTTCCTTCAATTTGACCATTGGCAGCACCATCTAGTGGGCCATCCATAGCGCCATCTGTTTCCTCTGTCATGGTCGAACAGATTTGTTCTTCTTAGTTTTTCGTTTGATGCTAATTTCGTGAAATATTTGGCCTGGTCACTATCAACTGACCACCCTGTATATATATATATATATATATATATATATATATATATATATATATATATATGTGTGTGTGTGTGTGTGTGTGTGTGTGTGTGTATGTTTATACACATGGTGGTTAGAAACAGTGTGAAAAGCGTGTAACGGTGTTACGGGATAGATTTGGGCTGAGAAATAATTTTTAGGAAAAAAAATCGATATGTTGTGCCATTTCGGAGTTAATTAACATTGAAGTTACGTAATCACGCCACTGCATGCCAGAGATAGTGTCATCAGACATTTTCTTTATTTGGTTTCCTAAAACTGAACAAGAGATTGATACAAAATTTGGACATGGGATGGTAGTAATGATCAAACCTGAGCCAAAGGCTGAGCTGTCTCATGCGCTATCATCTACATTGTGAGAACAACTGGCACTAAATGTATCTGGCAGGCTGCTTGAACTTGTGGGCGAACAGCCTGATAGGCAAACTTCAATGCTGACAATGGAACAAGTATATTATATATATTTTATTAATTAATGGCCATTGAATGCGGATACTTCGGTTTTTAGATTTCACTTCCGATAACTCTCGGAAATAAAACCTAACAAAAAAGGAAAACAGAAGGTCAACAGAATGTTATTGTCTCTAGGAGCCACAGGACACCATTATGGATATGTTAAAAAAATGAAAACGTGCTTCATTTCTTGCATTTCTCCCACAAACAGCTGCACTTACTAAATTTCAACAGAAACTGTTCTTAAAGTTTCGTCCGGTTAGCGTAGTGTCACGTATATTAGAGCAGCATTTAATCCCGTGCGCGGTGACACAAGACAAACACAACATGATTTATTGGGGGGAGTCGGGTGGCGGGGGAAGGGAGGGGGGAGGTCGGCTGTTGGGTGGTCCTACCCGCGTGACATTTCGACGACGTAAGTTCGTCAGTGGGTGTGTGTAAACGCCTACACACGTCCAATTTGTTGGTCGGTTGGCGGGTGTATAGGGCTCTTTAACTGACCGATCGATAGATTGGATGAGTACAGGTGTTTAGATAGACCAGCCGACGAACTTTCCTTGTCGGGATGTCGGGCGTGTAGCACCACCCGCAGCCGACCACAACCACTCGACCCAGTGTGTAGCGCTGTCGTGCCAACCGCCCGACGAAAATTCGTCTTTTGTCACTGCGCGAGAGAATGCTGCTCCAACGTGCATGACAGTGTGCAAAACGGACGAAACTTTTAAGGATAGAGTTTCTGGAGAAATTTAAAGACAGCAGATGTTTGCGGGACACGTTGTGCAAGGAGTTTAGACATATGCAAGCAAGAAATGAAGCACTTTTTTCCTTCTTTAATGAATCCACAATGGTTTTGTGTGGCATATAAAGAGAATAAAAGTCCATCAACTTTCTATATTTCTATTTTTAGGTTTCATTTCTGATACTTATCGAAAATGAAATGAAAGACCGAAATATCGACATTTAATGGACGTTAATTCATTAAACACCCTTGTGTCTTTGGTATAAGTGTTAAAAAAAGTCCAGTCTACATTCAAGTCCCCTGCTATGGAAGAGCAAAGTGTGGGATTCTTTTTACAGTTCTAGCAGTGGCTAAAAAAATGGTTCAAATGGCTCTGAGCACTATGGCTAACCTAAGGGCATCACACACATCCATGCCCGAGGCAGGATTCCAACCTGCGACCTTAGCGGTCGCGCGGTTCCAGACTGCAGCGCCTAGAACGGCTCGGCCACCCCGGCCGGCAGTTGCAAAATGCTTCATTTCTTATCTATCTGTTGTTATACTTATTAGAGGGACTGATGACCTTCGCTGTTTAGTCCCCCTTAAACATCCAACAACCACCACCACTTATTAGATGATGTGCTCCACCATTATGAATCATGTTTCTTCTTAGAATCTGAAAGGAGCTTCTTAAACTTGCATTTCATCTTTTATGCTACGCAAATACAATAAAAATTAATTAAAAAATGGTCCAAATGGCTCTGGCTCTGAGCACTATGGGACTTAATATCTGAGGTCATCAGTCCCCTAGAACTTCTAACTACTTAAACATAACTAACCTAAGGACATCACCCACATCCATGCCCGAGGCAGGATTCGAACCTGCGACCGTAGCGGTCGCGCGGTTCCAGACTGAAGCGCCGACGGAGGTTCGAGTCCTCCCTCGGGCATGGGTGTGTGTGTTTGTCCTTAGGATAATTTAGGTTAAGTAGTGTGTAAGCTTAGGGACTGATGAACTTAGCAGTTAAGTCCCATAACATTTCACACACATTTGAATATTTTGAACTGAAGCGCCTAGAACGGCTCGGCCACCCCGACCGGCAATATAAATTAATAAAGTTTACATTAACATCTGGTGTTTTATTTAATTTGCTTTACCATGATGTATTTCCTTAGTCAATTATAAATCATACTGCAGGTTTCAGGAATCATTTTAGTTAACAACCGTGAGGATATAAGAGAACTGAATTTGAGGCCTTCTTAACTCCTGTCACTAACTAAAATAACCACAATGTAGCTAACAGCCTTTCCACGCAGCTTGAAGCCTCTCTCATGACTGTATTCTTCACGTTAAGATTTGTTTGATGATGTTCACCACCTCCGAAATGTATGTTTATCCATTTTTAGACAATTACTACAATCATCGGCTCCAACCAGCTTAAGTAACAAGACAAGGGTAGATTTGTTTCTTTGCGTTAGACACTTCTTTGCCCACAGCTGTTTTTAGCCTTGTTACCTCTAAAACAGCCAAGCCACACCAGCGTTTTTGTTGCTGTATGAAAACAAGTATGATCTCGTAGAACATAAACAGTGAACTTAAGATAACCAAATCACAACAACAGGGCGGCGCTGTAATCGCTGAGAGCAGTCGGTCAGCATGTGTGCAGCCTGCCAAAAAAATTGGTCAGTCGGTCTGTATGTCGGCCTATAAGTTGCGTTTTTAGGTAAAGGTAAATGTCGTGTGACCTGGGCCTCCCGTCGGGTAGACCGTTCGCCCGCCACTTCGGCGACTTGCGTGTCGAGGGGGATGAAATAATGATGATTAGGACAACACAACACCCAGTCCCGGAGCGGAGAAAATCGGGAAGCGAACCCGGGCCCTTAGGATGGACATTCTGTCGCGTTGACCACTCAGCTACCGGGGGCGGACGCATGTTTCGGTGTCTTTAACTTAAATCCTAAGAGCTGTGCCGAACGAGTGTTCGCCGGCCAGAGTGGTCGAGCGGTTCTAGGCGGTACAGTCTGGAACCGCGCAACCGCTACAGTCGCAGTTTCGAATCCTGCCTCGGGTATGGATGTGTGTGATGTCCTTAAGTTAGTTAGGTTTAGGTAGTTCTAAGTTCTATGGGACTGATGACCTCAGAAGTTAAGTCTCATAGTGCTCAGAGCCATTTGAACCATTTGTCCTTTTTTTCCTTTATTGTAATTTTAATACCTGTACATCAGGTAGGCTGGCAGCAGCATTCTACGCTGCTCTTCAGCCTTCGAGTCGACAAAGATAAAATAGAAAGAAGACACATAATAGACATATTGATGGGCAAAAAACAGTAGACATAGAATACAAAAACACGGAGCCGTTCACACTTGACGAAAAATGCACTGAAACACGTTGGCACGGCGCACAAACACTGACGGTGTCGACGGCACAAGTGAACATTGGAGCGTGACGGCGAACACTAAACACAAACACGATGGCACACACACGAGAAACGGATGGCGATGATCTCCGGCGCGCGAATGTCCACGTAAGGTGTGCAAGTCCGGAGACCTGCCAAGAGGGGAAGAAGGGGGAGGGGAAGGGAGAGGGGAGAGCAAAAGATGCCAATGGCAGAGGAGATGGGAGGAGGAGTGGAGGGACGGGGGTAGAGGAAGCCTGGGGGAGGAGTGGGGAGAAAGGAGGAGGGAGGGAAGGGGGAGAGAAGGGAGAGAGGGTGCCCAAAGGAACAAACACAGGAAGAGGGAGGGAGGATCAGAGTTGGTAGGAGGGGTAGATGGAGGGGAGGAGGGCATCATCAGGGAGGGGGAGCTGGCGGAAGCCACCTAGGGAGAGGGTGTGGAGAGTGGAGAGATGGAGAGCAGGTGGGACGTGGAAGTACAGGCGCGGCAGCGGATGGGGGCGGGAGAGGATGGGAGAGACCAGCAGGTGAGGAGGATCGAGTTTACGGGAGGTGTAGAGGATCTGTATCCGTTCGAGGAAAAGGAGGAGGTGGGGGAAGGGAATAAGGTCGTAAAGATCCGCGTGGGGGAGGGGAGACGGATGCGATAGGCGAGGCGAAGAGCATGGCGTTCTAGGATCTGAAGGGATTTATAAAAGGTAGGGGGAGTGGAGATCCAGGCAGGGTGGGCGTAGCAAAGGATAGGGCGAATGAGGGATTTATAGGTATGGAGGATGGTGGAGGGGTCCAGGCCCCAAGTACGGCCGGAAAGGAGCTTGAGGAGACAGAGGCGGGAGCGTGCCTCGGCTTGGATCGTCCAGAGGTGGCAGGTCCAGGAGAGGCGACGGTCGAGGGTGTCACCAAGGTACTTAAGGGTGGGGGTGAGGGCGATAGGACGGCCATAGATGGTGATGTAGAAATCGAGGAGGTGGTTAGGAAGGGGTGGTTTTGCCTACAATGATCGCCTGCCATTTGTCCTTAGGTTAGTTAGGTTTAAGTAGTTCTAAGTTCTAGGGGACTGATGACCTCAGAAGTTAAGTCCCATAGTGCTCAGCGCCATTTGATCCATTTTTGAACGAGTGTTCGGACTGAAGACCGCAACAACCCATCGTAAATTAAGGCAGAACGCTCGGTCTCGCACGCTCGTAGCTGACCGCGTGTCCGCTTCAATGGGCAGTTGAAAGGGCCCGGGAGGCGCGACGGCAGCGACGATCACGTGTCGCACGGCGGCGGCGATACAGACGGGCCGCGTAGCCGCTGATAGCCACTCAGGCAGTCTCTGGCAGGCAGCCGCCGCGGGTCCAGCCGCCAGCTACGCGCCACGCCGCGCCGCGCAGCCACAGGTGTCGCCGCGTGTCTGCCGTGCCCTGATCCTGCAGCCTAGCGTGCTCCACCTGCGTCTGGACTGCACAGTGTGGCTGAGGGTGCGTACCTCCTCCTGTAAACGCTTACCGCTCCCGTCAGAACGCCTTCACCAAAGCGCCAATGTCTGCCACTTTACTGTCGCATCATTAGTATGCCGCAGGAAGCAGGGTGTCTTCGGTTCGGCTTAGGCCGTCCGCTGTCATTAATTTTAGAGTGTGCCTTAGCGTACTGCCTAGCCTCGTTCCTATAGAGCTTACGACTGTACTTCGTTGAACTGTTCGGGGTCTCTGTAGCGACGACAAAACAATACCCGTCACGAATAGTGCACCATTTCTTTGCTTTTTCTCGGTATCTTCTGCTAATCCAACGTGAACGAGACGTACCCAAGAATTAGTCTGACTAGACTTAATGCAAATAACTATTTACTTCGCGAATAAACAACAATTCTTAGAGCTCCTTCGAGTACGACATTGGCCTTCCCCTTAATAAAATTTACACTGTTGGTCCGCTTAAAATTACCCCAGACTGATAAGTATATGACAGTTACAACTGTTGCCGTTGACACCGTGGTGTTGATGTAGGATAAAGAAAGAAGTGTTCTCTTAGACCTATTAGTGCATTAAGAACGCTTTAGCTGAGGCACCCAACAACGAATCTAGATTAGATTACATTAGATTTACTTTCATTCCAATTGATCCGTAGTGAGGAGGTTCTCCTGGATGTAGAACATGTCAGAAAAACAATACATGACAAATATTTACAACTCAAACAAATAAGCTAATGTACCATTCCACAGGTCCAAAGTGGAATGATCGTCATTTTTTAATGAACACTATATGAAAGAACCATTTTACAAATACTAATGCACTGAATTTAAAATAAAAAAGTTTTATTTATTTATTTATAAGGTAATAAACTTGTAATACAACTACTATAATACTTATTTACGATGAACACATTACTGCACTGAAATGTGAAATGGTGCAGAAGTCAGATTGTACTTACACAACACACACACACACACTCTCTCTCTCTCTCTCTCTCTCTCTCTCTCTCTCTCTCTCTCTCTCTCTCTCTTATTTACAATGAACACATTACTGCATTGAAATTGTGCAGAAGTTATATTGTACTTATATATACAAATCAGTTGGTTCTACTGAGAAATTCATCAATGGAGTAGAAGGAGTTGGCCACCAACAAATCCTTTAGGCTTCTCTTGAACTGAATTTCATTGGTTGTTAAGGTTTTTATAGCTGCTGGCAAGTTATTGAAAATGTGTGTTACTGAATAATGCACACCTTTTTGTACAGGACTAAGTGATTTTAAATCCTTGTGAAAATTATTCTTATTTCTAGTATTGATTCCATGATTTGAGCTGTTGGTTTGAAAAAGTGATATCTTTTTAATTAGTTATAACAAAGTAAAAAAGCGAAGCGCAAAAAGAAGTTACTACTTAAATCGCCTAAAACACTTTCGCAACTATTTTACGATTCCGAGGAAACTAACGGAATTTGGCAAAAAGACATTAGATTTTACTCCATCTTCCCGCTTAATGTAGAGAAACTCCAAATGCTACATTTGTCTATGTTCTCGTAATTTGTCGGAGAATAAGACTTCAAAACCGATTACCTGAATTCCTAATCCCGAGAGGCGTTAATCAGCTACAGTGAAAAAAACTGATCAGGTGTAGATTTGTGTATTTTTCCGTCCGGTGGTGCTTGCCACGCTTGTCTACCATGTAAACAAACCCTCTTCATTTTGCACAGTTACTGCGAAATACGTCCAACCATTTATCGTTACAGAACGCGAAAATGGACTGGCAGCACCACAGTGCCGCTGTTCAGCACAGAGGCTTAATAAAATATACGAACATGATTTCTAAAATTTTAAAAATATTAAATACTAGCGACCTGTGCAACTTCGCACGGATAGCACTGAGTGTGCACGGTCAGAGTTGTTTGCTGTAGTGACTATAAATTATAAACACAATCCTTCCTCGTCCATCAATTAATGGAAAAACTAATTGGATAGATATACCCTACTCATCACGCGGCGGCATAGAACACCCACATAAAGGCTATTACAGTTTGCTAGCTTTGGGAGCAAGTGGCTCTTTCTGGCAGGACGACTGAAGTTTAAGGAAGAGGGGTGAAGAAAAAGGACTGGTGAGGTTTAGGAGAAGGGGCAGAGTTTGGAAAAGTCGCCCAGTACCACGTGTCAGGGGAGACTCTTTCCTTATAACACGGTCCCGCAAGCCTCTATGACCAGGAGTTCTGGTCTACTTTTCCGGACCGTACCCCCTGTCGTAAACCTCACCAGTCCTTTTCCTTTACACCACCTCCTTCCTCTTCAACCCTTCTGCTAGGAGGACGACGCACTGGCTCCGAAAGCTAGCAAACTGTAATACCTCTTACATGTGTTCTCCTGCCGCCGCTTGGTTAGTTGATTTATCTATACAGTTACTTATATTTTCAAATAATTATTTTCGTCGATATATTAATGAAAACCGCACAGTAATTCTTCAGAATAGCCTTCACATACAGACAAAAACACAACGATGGACTTCAGTTTACAATACGTATAGCAGTATGCGTTTTGAAACGCATTGAAACAGATTTTTGTAGTCTGACAATATTAAGTAATAATAATGTCATGTGAAGAGGGCCTCCCGTCGGGTAGACCGTTCGCCTGGTGCAAGTCTTTCGATTTGACGCCACTTCGGCGACTTGCGCTTCGACGGGGCTGAAATGATGATGATTAGGACAACACAACACAAAGTTCCTGTAGAAAATTTCCGACCCAGCCGGGAATCGAACCCGGGCCCTTAGGATTGGCATTCTGTCGCGCTGACCACTCAGCTACCGGGGCCGGACACAATATTAAGTAAAATTTTTAAATAAGCAGTTGATGGAACGGCTGTTCGTGGAAGATTTTAAGATAGGTGACCCTGGGAGGACCAACCTGAACCGTGTGTTTGGAAAGGGCGGGAGGAGCGTAGAGGGGGCAGGAGGCCGGGGGTGGTGACCACGAAGAGGAGCCCTGACATGGACAAGAACAGAAGTGTGAATTTAAAGCTACGATGCTGTGCAGATGTCAGAACGGATTTAATGATGTGGTAGAATGAGGAGGTTACTGTTAGGATAGATTGTCGAGAAAGTGGGTGCAAATTTAGGAGAATGTGTTGGTACGTGCGCGGCAAGCTGAGGGTTAATAATCAGGAGTGAAACGGTAGGGTGGTTGATATCAAGTCTGTAGCAAATGTAGGAAATCTGAAGGTGTTAGATGTGGGGGAGAGAGCGGAAAATATGTTCATAGAGGATTCGAGAGGCAGTCGAATAGCATTCGAGGATTTGAGTGGAATACCTAGCATGGAATTTGAAAGGTGGTGCCGCTAAATGTGGAACGAAAAATATCTCCCCTCTGAACCCCCCCTCCCCCTCCTCCAGTTTCCACACCGTACTGCCTCGTCTGCCGCGTACGTGGATGCATGCAATAAATTTGCGCTCAGGCAATAAAGTAACGCCCTAAATTGCTCGAGAATAAATTCCGCACACCATTTGCGTGGCTCGTGGTTGTTCTTCAGTTCGTACACAGAACTATTGACCCGACATTTAGCACTCGAGTTAGCATCGAACGAGTAAACAAGCAGAGGTTTGCTGAGCAGTTGAAAGTGTTCTTGCAACCTGAGTATTGTATTACCTGTGCCGAGTGGCGTCCGACGCAACGGAGGTGGTGCGTTTAAATGTCTGTCGAAGCGTGACCTGGAGGTTAACTGTCACGCTGCGTAGCCAAACATTCAGGTTTCTACTAATTTTTTGATTCCAAGGTGAAATGTAGGATTGTCACAAAATTGTGAAAAACGTCACAGTTAAGACAATGATAATCAAATGAAGCGGATAATTCTTCACACTGATTGTTAGTGTTACTCTTCTTAAGACTGAAATGAAATGAAATGAAATGTCGTGTGGTTAGGGCCTCCCGTCGGGTAGACCGTTCGCCTGGTGCAAGTCTTTTGAGTTGACGACACTTCGGCGACTTGCGTGTCGATGATGATGATTACTAGGAAAATCTCCGACCCAGCCGGGAATCGAACCCGGGCCCCTTGGCATGACATTCCGTCGCGATGACCGCTCAGCTACCGGGGCGGACTTCTTAAGAGTGTACGATATTAATTGTGAATTTTTAGTACTCAATATTTTTGTGAAGTGACTTTCTACTGCCGTCAGATACTTGCAGAACTGCATTTTTAACAATCATCTGTATAAACAAACATTTATTCTCAACCAGTTTCGGTCACTGAGACCATCATTTCTGGAAGAAAAGACGAATAAATTAGTTGGAGAAGCATTTCATCTTTCTCTTAGATGTTGCGAAAGTCCTCAACGTTGCAATGATTGTACGTGCCCATCTGTTATGTATCCTGACCTTAAATAGCAAAAAATTCGTCTTACAATAACACACGACCAAATGTGAAGAAACTATCATGGAGACTGATCCCAGTTGTCAGGTCTTCACGATAGTTCCTTTACATTTGGTCGTGTGTTATTGTAAGAGGAATTTTTTCCTATCTGTCATAATAGATAATAACTGGGCATATGTCCAATCATTGTAACGTTGAGGGCTTCAGAAACATTTAAGAGAAAGATGAAAGGCTTTTCTATCTAGTGTACCGTATTTGTCTTTTCTTACAGTGATGACGGTATGAGTGACCGATACCGGCAGGGACTTAAGGTTTATTTATGGTTCAAAATGGTTCAAATGGCTCTGAGCACTATGGGACTCAACTGCTAAGGTCATTAGTCCCCTAGAACTTAGAACTAGTTAAACCTAAGGACATCACAAACATCCATGCCCGAGGCAGGATTCGAACCTGCGACCGTAGCGGTCTTGCGGTTCCAGACAGCAGCGCCTTTAACCGCACGGCTCCTTCGGCCGGCGTTTATTTATGGAGCTGATAGTAAAAAATGCAGTTCCTTAATACGTTGGGACTGCGGAGGCTAGTGGCTATGACTATGGTTTGTGGTTAGTGAACATCCACGGATAGTCTGGAATGATTTGGGAAAGCTAGAACGCCATTGTTGAAAAAAAAAAAACATTTTTGTACGATTCAGTAACAAGTACGACCAAATGAACGTGATGTATGCGGAGAAACAACGCTAGTTTTTAAAGAAAAATCTCGATGAGGACTTCCCTGTGTTGAGATGTCTCCTGACATGTTTTAAGTAACCTAGGAATGTGGAAGAATGTTTGAGTACTCCGAAGACTCGACTCGACTCGTCTTGGCTGTTCTTTGGCTGGGTTTACTGTTGGTTATTGCTATATGCTTTATAATCGTACATGGCGTTACGAAACCTAATGCAATGCTTTGTAAGAACTGTTGGTCCACCTCGCGCCGTATACGTAGGGTTGCCATAGCTTGTTGGGACCTCGTCGGGACACTCAGAATGTAGAAGGAAGTAAAAATTTTAATATAATTACTTTTTATCTAGAACGCAATTATGTGGAACTTGTTGTGACAGAAACAGTTGGTACACCATATTTTTCGGAAGATTTCGCCTTTTTCAGCAAGTCTTTTTCCTCTTCTACGTATTTATAAATCTCCATGCAAGTCAGCATGTAGTTAAACTGTCACCGCAGACATAATTAAAACTGAGGCTGCATTTACATTTTGCGCTAGCAGATGGCGTTACATCAGTAATAGAGCAAAGCTTGCAACAGTATTTTGCAAACTAGGGAAAAAGTGTGTCTTGTCGGAATTTTGGGGCGAGGGCCATAGTGCTGACGGTCCCTATACGGGACGGATGACAACCCTACAGTGTGTGTTATACAACATAAGATTTTTAGACAAACGTATGCAGACACGCATGTTTAAGAATCTCGTTACATGTACTAGGCCTGTATTACTTTTATAGCCTGGCAATCAGACTGGATTATCGCCTGCACTACTGCACTTGGCACCGCACTCGCCAGAATAGTGTAACGGTTTGTACAACGAAAAACTGTGAATCACAGAAAACTCCCCTAATAAATTTAGAATACTCTGATCGACTACAGAACGGATGAGAATGACGGATGGCATGTAATACAGATTCATTAATTTCATATCAGTAACAAGATAACGTCGAAAGCAAAGATAATAAAAATTTCAATTGAAATTAAATTGTTCGTCGATTTTCTCCCCTTCAGATTGCTATCTTCTACATAAATCTTTAATTAGAACATAAATAATTGCAATAATAATTATGAGACTACATATTCACTGTTGTTACACAACGTAGCTCTAATTGTCAAACAAAAAAGTAACATTTGCTCATATGCCTAATTAATATGTAGCAACAGAAGCAACGACAGAATATACGCGGTGGTCCACTTAAGGGGCTCCGGAACGCCCTATAGCCTACTTGCAATGTTAAAATAACGCTTATAAATTACATCTTTCCTCACAGAGTATTTGAGGTAGGAAGTTGAACTTTTTACAGATTATTTATTGGAATATGGGCTACAACTTAACACAGGGATTTTACAAAATTTTATTTCAGTTATTAAAGATGATTTTTTTTCAATTGTAATGAAAATTCACATTTTTTTGCAATTTTTTATTTATATATTCAAAAATATACAGTTTTTTTGGAAAAAGGCAGTGTTAAATTATGCAGAAGGTACTGTGTAACATTTAGTGAAAGTTTGAAACAAATATTTCTGGAAGATCCTTAGAAAACATGTAATTAGTATGAGAAAACAAAAGTTTTGGGAATCGAGCGACAAAGATTGGATTAACTTTTTAGTGCATTCCAGGTCCATAGGATGGATTATCTTCATCCTCTGCAAACTCCTCCTCCAGCTTCCTCTTGTTCCTCCTCCTGTTTACTCTTGCTTGTATTTCTAGACTCTTTACAGCCCTGTCTGCAGCCCGAAGGCGTTCCTTGTCTAAAGCAAGCATCGCTCGTTGTTGTGTTCGTAGATTTTGCTACCATTTTCTTCAGTTGCAGTTACTGCAACACTGTTCCAAAAGGTGGTCATGTATGAACACTTATCACATTTCAGTTGTATTTCACTAGCAAGTCCTACGTGCTTTATTATGGAGAGTTCCAGACCAACTTCACTACAATGAATACATCTTACACAGTTTGAAAAAATTCCTTTGAGAACCGACATATCAAATATTTCATTTACATCCGATTCGCCCATAAAACATTCATAGTTTTCACTCATTGAACCAAGCTTTTTCTGTGAAGTATTTTCTTTCCCACTTTGACTGCTATGGGCAGGTGTACCTGAGAGGTTAGGTTCACTCACTTGGTTATCGTCTTTATTATTTACAGTAATAACACATACCTTTGGCTTTCCAACATTTCTCCTTTTCTTAAAAGCCTTCGGAGGATTTCTAATAACTTTACTTTTACTCATTATTATACTTCAACAAAACAGAGACTCAAGAAACAGAATTAATTACGAATATTTTCGAGATAACGACAGAGTAAATAAACATGAAACAATCGACAATCACATCAGCGATATATATTGAACCATCACAGGTTAGCCACAACACATACTTTATCTCACATCACTAAAATGTACCTGATGAACACGGACGTTAATAATAACACCATTTGACAGCAGTTTAACAGCGCCACAGTGGGTCACGCCCATGTAGAACACATTTCAAAAAAAATTTAAAAATAGTTGTAGTCTTCGGAATTGAATAAATTATATATCTATTAAAAGATAATAGTCTGCAGATTCAGAAAACGCAAAAAAGTAAAAATTGAACTTTTCATGATTTTGAGCCTTTCCGGAGCCCCTTAAACGTTTCAGCACAAATATCTCTGGGACAGCCGGCCGCGTGGTTCTAGGCGCTTCAGTCCGGGAACACGCGGTATGATACGGTCGCAGGTTCGAATCCTGCCTCGGGCATGGATGTGTGTGATGTCCTTAGGTTAGGTAGGTTAAAATAGTTCTAAGTCTAGGTGACTGATGACCTCAGATGCTAAGTCCCATAGTGCTTAGAGCCATTTGAACCATTTTTATCTCTGGGGCAAAAATAGATACTGAAAAACGACTTTCACTGGTATGAAAAACAGGGACTCACGAAAATGAATACTACGAGACACTGTAAAACGTAAGCAAATATTAGTGTCAACATAAACTTAAGTTTTTAAACGGACACCTCCGTATTATTTCTTACGCCGCTCGGGATTAGCCGAGCGGTCTAGGTCGCTGCAGTCATGGACTGTGCGGCTGATCCCGCCGGAGGTTCGAGTCCTCCCTCGGGCATGGGTGTGTGTGTTTGACCTTAGTATAATTTAGGTTAAGTAGTGTTTAAGCTTAGGGACTGATGACCTTAGCAGTTAACTCCCATAAGATTTCACACACATTTGAACATTTCTTACGCAATCAATAACATGAAAAATGACATAAAGAATGGCGTTGATTGCATCGCAATACGGCAGTTACACCCCAAAAAATTGCAAAGCAAAGTTGACGCTTGGAATAACGAAACGCGCCGCCATTGTATATATCGAGATGCGCCGCTATTTTATATTTCGAGATGCAAGCGTGAACCCCACGTTGCCCATAATGACAATGTTAATCGACTTACCTAAGCATACTTTCACTGCTGTCACGAGGGGCGAAAGTAATAATAGGGTTTCCTGCCACAGTCACTGATATGTGGGGATCACGCTTCCATCTCGGAATGTGCAATAGCGGCGCATTTCGTTCATTTCAAGCGTCAACTTCGCTTTGGAGTCTCTCGTGATGTAACTGACGTATTGCGATGTAACCAACGCCTTTTTCGTGAGTTTTCATGTTATTGATTGTGTAAGAAATAATACGGGGTGTCCATTTAAAAAAAAAAGAAAGTTTTTGTTGAAACCTATTCGCTTCCGTTTTACAATGTCTCATAGTATTTACTTTCACGAACCGCTGCCCTACACTCACACCTGTGAAAGTTGTTTCTCAATATCTATTGTTATACCGGAGATATTTGCGCTGGAACGTTTAAGTGGACCATCCTGTATACTGATGAAATTTTCATGCAGAACAATGCATTACTGTTGACAACAACTGAAATAATGTACGCCACAGCAGCATAATTTACTTAACGCACTCATTGTATTTTCAAATGGAAATGAAGTTAAATGAGGGATTAGTTAAAGGCCGTTTCAGTCAAACTAGTGGCACTGCAACCATTAACTTGAGACGTTGTAGGCGGTCGTCGCGTCGGCCTTTGTGCCAGCTCTCGCCCCACGTCAGCTTTCATGCTATGTAATTGTAGCTCCAATTCATAAGCGATTCCTTTTAATTGGCAACATCTCAGCAGTGTTGGTTATCGCCAAGTCGGCATCTGCCGGGGGCCACCTCCCAATTATACAGTGCTGCTGCTGCCGCTGTAGTTGTGGGATTCCACTACGCGACTGCGAGCGAGCTATCGCCGCTTTACTTGTGCGCTAAAATGTTAACGATGGCCATTTTCGTATTCATATTTATTATTCTGCTCCTCACGGAAATTGTCAGTTTTCATTCAGTGATAATTTGATCTCCTCCACTTCTTTTATAAATTTCATTATAGCCATGACCGGTAATAGCTATTAGACACCAAAGACCAGTTAAAAAATGTCTTGCGCCAGCAGTTATTAGCATTCTTAGATAGCAGCAGTGAGTGAACGATATGTTAAGCACCATAAAGTGATGTGAGATGGAACTACTGGTGCTATCTCTAGAGCAATTCATAGAAAAACAATGAAACAAAATACAAGGGAGAGACGATGTCTATTTGTATAAGAAGCAGTATAGTCTTCGGTAATTTATTTTAAAACCCGTGATGTTTATTCTTGCACCTCTGGCAATGATTCGTTTATTTGAAAAATGCCAACTTGCTCCGTGATTCGAGGTTCATCTTAAACAGCAGGAACCTCTGTATCTAGTTGGGCTAGTAGGTCAAAGACTGGACGGACGGAAGGGCATACCACATCAAACAGCAGCACTATAAATTTCAAATCAACTTTCAGACTGAGGGCAGCTGTAAGTTGCTTTATAATTTTTAATTGTTGTTAGAAAAGACCACAGAAATGAAGACTTAGAGAGACAGTAGAATCTTTGCTTGAGGAAAAACAATATGGATTCAGGAAAGGCAGAGGTACTATGGATCTCCTTTTTGCAGTAAGAATGCTGTCAGAAAGTAATGGAAATATGAAAGAAATCTTGCGATTGTATTTGTGGACATTGAAAAAGCGTATGACAGTTTTCCTCGAAAGAACATGTGGGAGTGTTTGGAAGACTAAACGTGCCAAAGTGCCTAATTGATAAAGATGCTTTACCAAAAGTGTTACAGTTGTGTCTAGATAGGCAACGGGTGATCAGAATGGTTGGAAACAATGTCCAGCAAGGAAGAGCCCTATCACCACTCTTGTTTGTAACAGTAATGGACAGATAATAAAATCTATCAAGAAAATAGCGACACAAATGGCCTGGCTTTCGCTGATGATTTGTTAGCATGGTTAGGGATAGAAGCTGAAGCACAGAAGAAACGTAATGATTGGCACAACACATTCAAAAGTTTCGGACTAAAAATAAGTAAAACTAAGGCAGTAGAAATGACCATAAAAAGGCAAAGAACAACCTCAAGTATAGTTCTAGGAGGAATCAAAGTAGAATCTGTTTTCCATTTCAAGTATCTAGGAAGCATGATCTCGAGAGACAACACCATTAAGCAGGAGGTACTCAGCAGGATACAGAAAGCATCAAATTTTTGCAGTCAAATCAGAAATCTTCTGTGGGACGATAAAATGTCACGAAAAGCAAAAGCCACCATGTACCACACCTAACCCGTACCAATCCTTACATACGGCTTAGAAACATGTACCCTACTAAACAAACAAGTCAGCAAAATTCAGGCAACAGAAATGATTCATTAGAACTATGAATCGAACAACTAGAAAGGACAAAATCAGGAATGAGGTGAAGAGAAAAGAAGCTGATATCGAGGTCCCTGTTGCCAGTGTCACAAAGTAACGCAGGCTTCTGTGGTATGGGCACATACAGAGAATCAACAGCGAAAGACCTGCCAAAAAGTATTTCAACCTGAACCTCGTAGGAAGAAGACCACGGGGAAGACCAAGAAATCACTGGATAGAGACTGCAAGGTCAGAGGCGCACGAGAAATTGTCCTTGACCAGAAGATGTATGAAGGCAGGAGGCGGTGGCGAGCGCTTGTACACAACAAATGGCTCAAATGGCTCTGAGCACTATGGGACTCAACTGCTGAGGTCATTAGTCCCCTAGAACTTAGAACTAGTTAAACCTAATTAACCTAAGGACATCACAAACATCCATGCCCGAGGCAGGATTCGAACCTGCGACCGTAGCGGTCTTGCGGTTCCAGACTGCAGCGCCTTTAACCGCACGGCCTCCTCGGCCGGCTGTACACAACACTCCGGAAACTGGAGTTGGATGATGATGATGATGATGATGATGATGATCTTCGTGGACCACTTGTAACAGCTCCTTTTTACACTTGTTACAACTGACGAACAAAATAAAATGTGTAAAGACATGTGGAGCAGGTAATAGTTGATAAGCTCATATCATACCACAAGAACTAGGAAGAAATATAGTTCTGTCAGATAATTGAAGCAAAAAGGTAAAAAAATGGTGAAAAACACTAATTTGTTATGAAATTAAATTGCTACCTGTTTTTCTGGTTCCAGTTATACAAGGGCATCCATAAGACAAAAATAAGGACCTGGTAGATACGGCCTCACAGTCCATGGGATGATACAGAAGACCTAACTGAGAATAGTGGGTCAGTTTATGGGCAGATTGCGGACAGTTAAAGTTGATGATTTTGTAATTTGTTTTATGATGTGAGGATAGTGCAAAGTGGCCTTTTAATTTGCTTAGTCTCCTGCACAAATCGTTAAGCTGGTCGGTATATCAGCTTCTGATGAGCCGGACGAACAAGTTGGTTAGTCTCCGACACCTGTCCTGTGGGCAACCACGCTATGGATATTGGTAAGTGCGTTTACTGCATGTGCGATCCGTAAACTACAATCTTCTGGGGTGTGTGGGATACATTGTAGATTCTAGTATTGGCGGCCTGTTGGACGTCGTTTCTTCGCATCCTTCTTTCCACACGTTATAACGTTAGATTCCTTTGCTTTTAGCTCGGGGACGTGGCCGATGTATTGAAATCGGTGTTAAGAGCCCATTGTGCAGCGAGTCCTCCGCTTGGGGCTTCATGTATATGTTTGAAGACTCGTTGCTATTCGGCGTAAATTCCCCCAAGTTCCCGCATTATGTTTCAAGATATCCATAATGCTGATTCGTTGATAATTGAACACGAATCACATATGATTAAAATGTCCAAAATGACCTGTCGAACTAGTGTTCGCATGATGACCATTGCCTCTACCTCTACCATAAACACTGACGTGTTCTGAGAGGGTGACCATTACTGGACTATTTGCAGATGAAAAAAACCACTGATAAATTATTTTGAATATCCCTTACATATTTTAATCAGATCTGGCTGCTGCCTTTTTACGGATGTTGTGAATTTAACAACAAATTCAAGACAATCGTAAAAATGCAGCGGCTAGATCTGACTAACATATGTAAGCTGAAATATGCTAAATAATTTATAAGCCTTTTTTTTCATCTGCAAATAGTCCAGTAATGGTCACGCTCTCAGAACACGTGACAGTGTTTCGTGTTCCAAATCTGGCAGCAGATAGTATTATGGGGAGCGAATACGCGAGAAAAGAGATACAAAGTGCTGTTTGGCCGATAAACTGGGTGACAAGGAAGAATTTATGCGAAGTAAGTGAGTGATGTGGCACTCTGTGTAACGCAGGACACAGGACTCGCATTCACACCAACGCACAAATCCCTGTTCCGCCATCCAGATTTAAGTATTCTGTGGTTTCTGTAAATCACTTAAGGCAGTTAACGGGATGGTTCGTTTGAAAACGACCTGCCCGATTCTTCCCCATCCTTTCTCAGTCCGAGTTAGTGGACCGCCTCGTCGTCGACACAAAGTTAAACTCCATTCCTTCTTTCACAAACAGCTTCTATTCTTAAACTACTTTGTATTTTACTTAGGAGGCGATGTTTTTGGGCCGATCATGAGATAACTGCATGCCAGCAAAAAATGGCTCTGAGCACTATGGGACTCAACTGCTGAAGTCATTAGTCCCCTAGAACTTAGAACTAGTTAAACCTAACCAACCTAAGGACATCACAAACATCCATGCCCGAGGCAGGATTCGAACCTGCGCCGTAGCGGTCTTGCGGTTCCAGACTGCAGCGCCTTTAACCGCACGGCCACTTCGGCCGGCCGCATGCCAGCAAAGGGCATATTGTGGTACAGTAACAGTCTAAACGGGTTGTGGCAGTTTTGCATTCAGGAAGACTGTGTTCCAATGGTAGAAGTCAAACATCGGGCAAGGAATGACTTCATTACTCGTATGACGTGTTTCGGAGTTTGTCCATCAGATATCAAAGAGCGATTACCGCATGTAGATATGGCTATAAAATTCTATGTTAAAAACATTCGCAGATTATCGTTCCTGGATACCTGTTGATGGATAAATTCTTAAACGCATCATATGACCAATAATATCGTTGCTTGTGTGATGATTAATTTTTACCATTGCGAACATGTCAGCCTGAAAGCAGAACTACTGATTGTTTTAATTTCAAGTTTGACGTCTGGTAACAAATGTCAAAAGAAATATTTTCGTGTTATAAAATTAAAAATTAAAAATTTTGGGGTTTTTTCCTTTGGTTTTACTGTGAAATCTTTTTTGCCAAATTTCATGATTCTACGCCGGTAGGTTTTGATGAGTGAGTTTGCGAGTATCAAATCATGTGACGTAAATGGCCATATCTTTTGACTGCATTAACTTAGCTTCAGTTCTTTGCATCGACAAGGGACTATGGGCCTTCCTTCTCTACCGATTGAGGTACGGAACCCTAAAAAGTGAATAAATATACTTTGCGGTTTTCTGTTACTTGGTCCATGCCAAATATACAGTGTTTGAACGAAACTCGAGTAGCAGTAAGTCAGTCGACTTTGCGTGAGTTTGTGGACTCTCCGTAAACACGCAAAAGACTACGCCGTTTTATATGGTCGTGGCATTTGACATTGTTTCTGGAAAGCCACGACTAAAACAATAGAACAGACAATGAGGCAGATTTGGTCGTATTATAGCATGGCTATACTCGTGCACATGGAGGTTTGTTCGGCTTGCATCCACTTGCGACTACCAATAAATTCTACACAATGAGCTGCTTGCTCCGTCTGGGTTTTGATCGGCCACAGTTATTTTTTAACACCTCGTATATGAGGCTCTCTCTCTCTCTCTCTCTCTCTCTCTCTCTCTCTCTCTCTCTCTCTCTCTCTCTCTCTCTCTCTGTGTTTGTGTTTGTGTGTGTGTGTGTGTGTGTGTGTGTGTGTGTGTTTACTTACACAAAGGTGCAGTGGTGCTGGAAATCATCTGCAGCCACACAACACTACTCTTGCACACTTATCGCGCCTTCAGAGCGAAGTGAGATTTGTCTATGATTGATGGCTTGTCATTACACCATGCCATAACGCAGCACCAGAGATGTACGCTTCTTGATGCTGGCCGTCCCTGTCACACTAATAAAATGCACGGCTCGTTTTCCGTCCTGCCTTCCGTCTGGGACGTTGTGAAACATAAGTTACAGTCAAATAAAAACGAGACAAATGGAAAAAGTAAGTAAGCAGGTGATTATTTCAAAAGTTTTCACTGTAACTGTTGGTACATTCATCCTACTGTGAGACATGTTGTCAAGATTTTTTCTACTATGCAGCAGACGCTTCGCTGAGAAGTCCTTAAACACCCTCCACACAGTCCTGATCTCTCCGCAAGCGATTTACGTATTTTTGGGGCCTAAAGAAAAACATTCGTGATCGTCGATTTGCTTTGAACGAAAAGGTGCACGCCTGGGTACAATATGGTTCCGTAGCCAACCACAAACATTTTTCCATGAAGGCATTGACTGTCTTGTCTCCCAATGGAATAAATGTATTAACAGTTATGGCCATTACTTTTGAAATAATAGTTTTCTTACTTTCCCATGTCACTTTTTCATTTGACTGACCCTTATAGAACAGCGCAATATTATCTACGTAAACAATGACCTAATGAACTTAGGTTCCTTTAAAACATTCTCTCCTGTGAGAGAATTTTTCTGAGCTGTTGCTAGGAGCCTGAATTGTCGGCTGTGTCCTCTCCTCAACTGCAGTAGGGAGTCCGGCGCTTGTTTCCGTCGTTTGAGTCCCAAGTGTTACACGGTTAATATTTTCCTCACCACGTTCTCAGTAGGATGATTCAGTTCTTCCGACTCGGTACAGATGTTTCTTGTAGTGTCTGAATTTCAGGTGTCATGTAAATCCTGAGTGGAGTGCTCGTTTGGAATACCAGTGTGTTGCTGGGACTGAGGGGTAAAGCTCACTGTAGTAACACCCTATAGAGGCGCTATTTCCACTCTGTCTCATAAAGCATTCCCCATTCGAGACTACCACCACTGTGAGCAGAGTCCCGTTAGCAAGCAGAATGCATAACCTCCTGCAGTTTTCCACTTACTCCTTGAGGTCCATTGGCGTGCACCAAAGCGTACCACGACTCACCTATCTAGGCGATATTTTTCCGTACCAAAAGAACTTCCAATGGCAACATTCCTGAACGCACGATAAGTGCTCTGCGAGGTGCAGCTAGTAGAAGTACAGGTGTGTTGCGCGGTATTAGCCGAGCGGTCTCAGGCGCTGCAGTCATGGACTGTGCGGCTGGTCCCGGCGGAGGTTCGAGTCCTCCCTCGGGCATGGGTGTGTGTGTGTTTGTCCGTAGGATAATTCACATTAAGTAGTGTGTAAGCTTAGGGACTGATGACCTTAGCAGTCAAGTCCCATAAGATTTCACATACATTTGAACATTTTTGAACAGGTGTGTTGCGGTGGTTTCTGTACCCAATTGCGGGAGGTGTTCATTTGTGGTACGGCTAATCACTGGCCGCTGTTATCCACCACTGGAAGTGAGTGTGATTTGGTTCACTATTGTCCACGATGACTCGCGAATTAACAGGTGTCTGCATGGCCTTGACCATGGTGTACCATTCGTATGGCGCGCATTACTTGGTGGCGAAAACATGGCCTAGATTCCACGCTTCCTGACCGTCTTGCATTCTCACACAGACGACCAGCACAAACTCGGAAGACAAAAACCCATCACAGAACTTAACAATACCAATCAAACCATGCCATCCTGATTTAGGTTTTCCGTGATTTCCCTAAATCGCTTCAGGCAAATGCCGCGATGTTCCTTTGAAAGGGCACGGCCGACTTCCTTCACAATCATCGCCTAATCCGATGGGACCAACGACCTCGCTGTTTGGTCCACCCTCCCCCTAGTCAATCAATCAATCAACCAACCAACCAATCTAGGGTAAAGTATTCAGAGGTAAAACAGTACCCCATTCGGATTTCTGGGTGGGTACTACTCAGGAGTGTGTCACCATGAAAAACAAAACTAGCACTCTACAGGTCGGAACATAGAATGTTAGATCCCTTAATGGGGCAGGTAGGATAGAAAATTTAAAATGGTAAATGGGTAGGCTGAAGTTATAGTGAATTTCGGTGGCAGCAGGAACAGAATTTCTGGTAAAGTGAAGTCAAGATAATGTACACAAAATCAGATAGTAGTAACGCAGGAGTAGACCTAACAATGAATAACAAAACAGAATGCGAACAAGCTACTACGAGAAGCATAGTGAACGCGGTATCGTAGCCAAAATAGACACGAAGTCAACACCCATCAATGCCAACTAGCTCCGCAGGTGTTGAAGAGACTGAAAACGTATGTGATGAGATGAAAGAAATTATTCAGATTATTAGGAAAATTTGTGATGCGGGACATAGAAAGTAGTAGAAAAAGGAAGAGAAGGGGAAGTAAGTGAATATGAACTGGAGGAAAGCCATGAAAGAGGAAGCCGTCTAGTAGAATTTAACTATCGCTAACTCTGGGTTCAAGAATCATCAAGAAAGACCGCGTACGTGGAAGAGACCTGGAAACATCAGAAGGTTTCAGATTGATTATATAATGGTCACACTGTTTACAGAATCAAATTTTAAGCGGTAGGTAAGACGTTTCAATAGGCAGATATAGGCTCTCACCACAGTTTACCGTTTGAGCTGTACATTAAAACTGAAGAAATAGCAAAAAAAAAAAAAAAAAAGAAATTAAAGAGATGAGACCTGGAAAAGTTCAAAGAATCAGAGATTGTTGAAAGTTTCAGGGGGAGCATTAGGCGACGATTGACTGAATTGGGGAAAGGAATACAGTATAAGACAAATGGATAGCTTTGAGAGATGAAATAATGAAGGCAGCAGAGGATTACATAAGTAAAAATACAAGGCATAGTAGAAATCTTTGGATATCACAGGAAATACTGGATGTAGCTGATAAAAGGAGAAAACATACAAATGCATCAAATGAAGCAGGCGTAAGGGAATAGAAAAGTCTAGAAAAATGAATAGCTAGAAGACAAACGTAAGTATATAGAAACGTATACAACTAGTGGAAAGACAGGTACTGCATGTAGGAAAACTGGAGGGTTGGAGAAAAGAAAAGCAGCTGTATGAATATCAAGAGCTCAAATGGGAAACTAGTACCAAGCAAAAAGGGAAAGCTGAAGGGTGGAAGGAGTATGTACAAGGACTATACAAGGGAAACTTACTTAAAAGCAATGTTGTAGAAAGAGAAGAGGATGCAGATGGAGATAGATCTGATACTGCGAGGAGAATTTGACAGAGCACTGTAACACCTAAGTTGAAACAACGCCCCTGAAGTAGACGACATTCCGTCAGAACCACTGGCATCCTTAAGAGAGCCAGTCGTGACAAAACTCTTCCACCTTGTATGTAAGATGTGTGTCAGGCGAAATACACTGAGGTTTCTGGAAGAATGTAATAATTACAATTTCAAAAAAAGCAAGCGCTGACAGGTGTGAATATTACCTAAATATTAGTTTAATGAGCCATGCTTACAAACTACTAACACGAGACACTTACAGAGGACTGAAAAAACGGTAGAAGCCGACGACCACGGGGAAGACTAGTTGGGATTCCGGAGAAACGTAGGAACGCGCGTAGCAATACTAACTCTAACACTTACCTTAGAAGATAGGTTAAGGAAAGGCAAACCTACGTTAATGGCATTTGTAGAAAGGTTGTGACAATGTCCACTGGAATAAAGTCTTTGAAATTCTGAAGGTAGCGAGGGTAAAATACAAGGAGCGAAAGGTTATTTACAACTTGTACAGAAACCAGACGGCAGTTACACGAGCCGAGGACATGAAAGGGAAGCTATGGTTGAGGAGGAGAGCGAGAGAGGGTTGTAGCGTATCCCCTATGTTGTTCAATCAGTACACCGAACAGGCAATAAAGCAAACCAAGGAAAAATTTTGAGTAGAGTTTAAAGTTCAGGGAAAAGAAATAAAAACTTTGCCGATGATATTAATTTTTTCAGGCAGCAAAGAACCTGAGCAGTTGAATGTAATGGACAGTGTCTTGAAAGGAGGATGTAGGATGAACATTAACAAAGGCAAAACAATGGTGATGTAATGTAGTCGAAATAAATCAGGCAATGCTGAGGGTATTAAATAAGAAAACGAGACAGTACAAATAGCAGATGAATTTCGTCATTTGGGAAGTAAAATAACGGTCGAAGTACACATCATTAGGCACGTGCACCAGTTTCTTTGGCTCTTCAGTGTATATGCAACATGATCTTCTAGGATATATGAAGATGGCAATTTCAAAAACGCGCAATATTGGAATAATAAAATCAGCTTGCATGCAGTAAATAACTTTTTCCTCTGCGGGCTATTAAGCACTTTGCAGACTGGAAATACTAATATAATCTTGTTTACGTGCTCCCTAATGAAGCGATGCGTATGGTACTATAGCATATTCATAGATTCCTCACTTAAACTCTTTCTCCAAACTTTGACGGGATAGACGGCGTCAATCTTCAAGCATCT
Organism: Schistocerca serialis cubense; assembly: GCF_023864345.2. NCBI lineage: Eukaryota > Metazoa > Arthropoda > Insecta > Orthoptera > Acrididae > Schistocerca > Schistocerca serialis. The sequence continues at coordinate 142,036,934 of NC_064642.1, read as the reverse complement.
GCCATTTCAGGTTTTTCAGCATCTTAGCGACTCACTGCCATATGTAAAAAAAAAAAAAAAAAAAAAAAAATGCTATACACATTATTATTATTATTATTATTATTATTATTATTATTATTACTACTACTACATGGTGTGGGTTCCACACACTTGAGCAGTATTAATGGATGGATCACAAGCGTGTTTCCTAACCAGTCTCCTTTGTAGATGGATTGCATTTGAGTATCCAGCTAATGAACCAAAGTCATCCAGCCGACTTGTTTCCTACTGACTCATTGTGAGTATTTCACATTATTAATAAAAAGTTTTCTCCGGTTTCCAGCCGTGTCTGGTGGTTAAAATCCCACGATTTTTCGACAGAGCTCTCCACGACCAATGTCAGATGGTAAATGACTACTGTGTCGTCGTGACCTCGCCGTTACATAGCCGCGCTGCTGGCTGTGACGTCACTGGTGCTCTCTTCCTCGTCAAATATGGTACCGCATCCGTCGCGTCCACATCAACCTCGCGATGTACTGGTCCCATGCTGTGCTGAGCTGCAAACAGCCGTCATTATTGAAACTTCCTGGCAGATTAAAACTGTGTGCCCGACCGAGACTCGAACTCGGGACCTTTGCCTTTCGCGGGCAAGTGCTCTACCAACTGAGCTACCGAAGCACGACTCACGCCCGGTACTCACAGCTTTACTTCTGCCAGTACCTCGTCTCCTACCTTCCAAACTTTACAGAAGCTCTCCTGCGAAACCTTGCAGAACTAGCACTCCTGAAAGAAAGGATATTGCGGAGACACGGCTTAGCCACAGCCTGAGGGATGTTTCCAGAATGAGATTTTCACTCTGCAGCGGAGTGTGCACTGATATGAAACTTCCTGGCAGATTAAAACTGTGTGCCCGACCGAGACTCGAACTCGGGACCTTTGCCTTTCGCGGGCAAGTGCTCTACCATCTGAGCTACCGAAGCACGACTCACGCCCGGTCCTCACAGCTTTACTTCTGCCAGTATCCTGTCTCCTACCTTCCAAACTTTACAGAAGCTCTCCTGCAGTTCCACCGCGCGACCGTGGCGCGGGGCGCGGACGGCGGAGGGAGCGCGCCGCGGGCGGAGGGTATTTAAATCCACCGCCGCTGCGACCGAACCCAGTTCCCTCTGAGCAGCCATAGCGTACGGATCTCCGTGCCGGCACGTTCACAGGAGCTCAGTCCGTCAGTTCACCTGATGATGGCGGCATGTATGATCGCCGAAATATTGTGCCCGTTGGACACTATAGACCGGCAGCATACCCGTGGATATTTTGATTATCAAATACGCCGAGAGAAACTCAAGAATCACTTCTTTAGTGATGTTTTTTCCTACTCGTATCACCAGAAATAGCATGTGATATCTGGCGATGATTGTAGCCATTTTCTCGGAAGACTTTTCGGAGGCGTCTTAGTTTCAGTGGCGGATTTTCAGCGTCTGAGACGACTTTAGCACGGTGGTCGAGGATTTTCAGAACGCCACTCTTTGTGCCGGATGGCGGTGGCGGAGAGTGTGCAGATACAGATTCACACGTGCGTGCGTGGGTTCATTTACTGTGTACACTGTGGCTAAGATGCCCATTGGTTTTCGGACAAACAAGGACGTCAATGAAGGGCACTTCCATCGTAAACCTAACGAGGTCGTGAATGTCGTTCAGGTGTTCTAAGAAGCCTGTTTTTCTTTTTCTTTTCTTTTTTTCGCTGGTTTCACTCACAGCCACCATCACCCGGCACAAAATGTGGCTTCCTTGAACACCCTCAACCACGTGCTTAAGTCGTCTCAGACGCTGAAAATCTGCCACTGGAACTAAGCCACCTCTAAAAACTCGCCCGGGAAAATGGCTACAATTACCGCCAGATATTACAGGCTACTTCTGGTGAGACGCGCAGCAAAAAAAAGAACAAAAAAAAACCCGTGCCGAAGAAGAGAGCAAGGAATTTGCGTTTTTGCCTTTCTGTGGCACGGTGTCGAGAAAGAAAATATTTCATCAGTGTTCAGGTTCCCAGCAAAAATACGACTGCTCATGAAGCATGTGAAAAACGATCTAGGCCTCGGAACGCCTGGAATGTACAAAATAACATGCCACTGTGGCTGCTACCACGTCAGAAAAATAGTACACACTGTGGACCAACCCTTAACGGAACAGTTTAGGTGCTTAAGCCTACACTATCCAGAAAAATCAGCTGTGGCAGAACACGCTTTAGAAAATCGACACCGAATTCTACCCGACGAAACCTCTGTTACGAGAACGAAGAGATTTTTAGACAGCATTATAAAAGAAGTCATAGAAATGTAAATATCTGGAAACGCCATCAGTAAGGACGGCGGTTTGCAGGTCAGCACAGCCTGGGCCCCAACCATCGCAAGGATGGAGCGAGCGCGACAGATGAGACGAGGAAGAGAGCACCAGTGACGTCACAGCCAGCAGCGCGGCTATATAACGACGAGGCCACGGCGACACGGCCCTCCACACCTACAAATCCTTAATCCGTCCCATCCTCTGTTATGCCAGTCCTGCCTGGATGTCTGCCCCCCCCCCCCAAATTCTATAAGTCCCTCCGGATCCTTGAGTGTCATGCACTCCGCCTCGCCTTCTGTATATGCCTCCCATCCCCCACGCGGATCCTCTATGATCTCATTCCTTTCCCCCATCTGCTCCTATTCCTCGAACATATCCGCATCCTCTACACCTCCCGCCGTCTTGAACCCCCTCATCCCCTGGTTGCTCCTGTCATCTCCGATCCCCGCCCCCTGCCCCGTCTTCACCGTTGTGTCCCCCCTACCCTCCATCTCTACACCCTACATCTCCTTTCCCAAGGTGGCTTCCATCAACTCCCCCTCCCAGATGATGCCCTCTCTCCCTCCATTTATCCCTCCTGTCAGCTCTGATCCTCACTCCCCCTCCTTTCCTCTGTCCTTTTCCCGGGCTCCCTCTCCCCCCCCTTCCATCCTCTTTCTTCCCTACCTCCCTTCCTTTGCCCCCTTCTCTCCCCCGCGTCCTTTTACATTTCCCTCCTCTGCCACCTCTCATTCCCTCTCGCGTCTGCCCTTCTCCCCCTTTATTAGTCCTCTCCCTCCTTGGTTCCCCCCTCCCCCTTTTCGTTTCTCCCTCTCCTCCCTCCTTGTTTTTCCCCCTACTCCAGGTCCCCGCCACCATCTGCCTTGGATTGGGAGTGCCATCTTTGTGCCGCCTTTTTCGTGCAGTGTTTTACAGTGTGTTTTTCCAGTGCGTGCTCCGTGTTGTGTCTTTTGGGAAGTGTAGTGAACAGCCATCATTCTGTCGCTGGGTGTGCCTTTTTTCTCTTGCGAACAGAAACCAGACTGTCGCCATGTTTTTTAATTGTGTGTCTACTATGTTACTTGTCTGATTCCTGTGTATTTTATCTACATTGCCAACCCCTTTTGCTTTCTGTTTTAACTTTCCGCAATTTTACGCCATTTTACACTTTACATCACCATTTTATCGCCTGTTTTTCCTTGTTCCTTTCTTCTTCCTTTATTTAAAAAAAGTCTGTAGGCTGTAGAGCAGCGTAGTAAGCTGCTGCCAGCCCACCCCCTTCGGGGGGAATTGAAAATCAATAAAGAAAAAAAAAAAGCGACACGGCAGCCTTTACCATTTTACAATGGCCGAGGAGAGCTCTGTCGAAATCTCACGGGATTTTAACCACCTGACATGGCTGGCTGCCCGAGAAAAATTTATTAATTCATACTGGCCGTGATATCATGTATTCATAAATTTTACTTCATATTCCACAAATCGTTAAAACCAGTTGTTTCTACGAGTTCATTACAGTTGTGATACATTGATAATGTAGTCAAAATATACTAATTCATAAAATGTAGTCCACAGTTTTATATTTCTAAAACTAAACAAAATTGCCACTCTTTCTTCCATTTTTAATTCTTTCGACATATGAGTGAATGTGTTTGAAAAATTTTTCGTATATTACCACAAGACTGATAACTGCATTGTGAAAAGTCCGATATTTGTGTTAATATTCTTTGGCAGGTCATTGATATAAAACATGAACGCCAGGGATCACGAGACACTTGCCTGAGGTACTTCATCAGTTGACGACCATCCACTGAAGATCCTCACTGCGAATAATTCCTGAATCCAGTACATATTTCGTTCTGTAAATCATATGGTCGCATTTTCGTTAATAACCGTTAGTGTGTCACTGAGGGAGAACTCTTTTCGCAGGCCAAGAAATACTGTATGTACATGACTGCCTAGACTCGTGGCTTTCTGGGTGTCATGTGACAAAAATGAGTTAATTTCGCATGACCGATGTCACCGAAATTCATGTTGGCAGGCATGAAAGAAGTCATAGCGTTAGAGAAAGCTCATCAAATATATGCTCAGAATATGTCGTAAGATTTTCTAGTTATCTACAACGAATGAATTACAGAAGGAATCCGTGAAGTTCAGTCTGTTTATAGTGGCGACAATGAATGCGTGTTTAGCGTAACTAGTGACCTCCCGCCCCTGAGACGTCGCTTGGCGGGCAGTCCCAGGCAGCAATTACAGGCAGCTGATCAGCGCTAAGCCCTCCTCAGCTAATCCCTGCCTGCCGTGTTTACAGCCGAGGCGGCTGTTGTTGCCGCCGGCGCCAGCACACGCGGCTACGACAATCTGCGACAGCTGTAGATTGCTGCAGCCTCACAAATTCCCTGTAGAAACAGGAGATTGAGGCAGTTTCCAGAAAAATGGAATTGCATTCGGGAACAGCTGCGTCTGAATATAAATAGTTAGTTCTGGATGACTCCTTTGGAAAAGACATGGCCAATATCCTAAAACGTCCTTCTCCAACTCTGAGCTTGTGGTGCTTCGCCAGTGTCCTCATAGTCTACAAAACGTAAAACTCTAACCTTCCTTTCACTATTCATTAATTTCACATTCGAGTCATGTTAAGATTATTTCCTAGCATCGAGAGTGAGTGTAGTTCGTAGTACACACAGCAGCTAGCCGAGATGGATCCGCCATAATCTGGTGCTTACCAGGGCAGGCCATGACGTTCGGATCGCGGATTTACTTCAGACTTCGTACAGTTTTTAGTAGTTCATTAGAAGAACATAATGCGCAAGTAGTAAGGCGAACTAGTTGCGCGATTTCGAGAAAATCGCAGGAGACATTTTACGCATCAGCACGCGATAAAGGCGGTCAAGTGATTACCATTCAAACTCCGTACTCTGTTGATTGCTAAATACAGTCCCGCTCATTTTCTTTTAACTGACATTTTTTCAACACTAGTCATACTACATACATTTCAAAGTTAATCATATGATAAGGCGTGTTCTTGCATGAACTTCTATCGAATTTCCGATGTTATTTAGCAGAACATGGACTTTTATTTCTATGGGCAAGTTAAAAACTTTATCTACCGCCTTCCTGTTCTATTGGCAACGAATGGGACATTGCTTCTCGTAATGATGCTATTAAAATACTCAGCCGCACATCGCCAATTTTCGGCACCGATATTTTGCACAGAGTATAATTTAATCATCACTAACACTTGGTTTAAGGGCCATAAAAGGAGGTTATACACATGGAAGAGACCTAGACACACCGGAATGTTTCAGATTGATTATATAACCGTTACGCAGAGATTTAGGAACCAGCTTTTAAATTGTAAGACCTTTTCAGTGGCAGATGTGGACTCTGCCGCAATTTATTGGTTATGAACAATAGATTGAAAATGAAGACATTGGAAGAAGGTAGGAAATTAAGAAGATGGCACCTGGATAAATTGAAAGAACCAGAGGTTGTTGAGAGCTTCAGAGGGATCATTATACAATGGTTGACTAGAACGGTGGAAAGGAATACAGTAGAAGACGAATGGGTAACTTTAAGAGATGAATTACTGAAGGCAGCATTTTTAAGCATATTTAACTAGGTTTAAGATAGATTCTGCTTACAGGAAAATTAAAAGGCCATTGGGGAAAAGAGAAACAGCTATATGAATAATCGAGAGCACAAATGGAAAACCAGCCCTAAACAAAGAACGGAAAGCAGAAGGATAGAGGAAGTATATAGAGGGTCTACACGAGGGAAATGAAATTGATAGCAATATTACAGAAAGGGAAGGGGATATGGATGAAAATGAGATGGGAGATACGATACTGCGAGGAGAATTTGACAAAGCTCTAAAAGATCTAAGTCGAAACAAGGCCTCGGCAGTAGACTATATTCCGTCGAACTACTTACAGCCTTGGGAGAGCCAGCCATGACAAAATTATTTGACCTGGTACGCAAGATATGCGAGACAGGCAAAATACGCTCATACTTCAAGAAGAATGTAGCAGTTCCAATTACAAAGAAAGCAGCTGCTAAGAGGTATGAATGTTACCGAACAATCAGGTTAAAAAGACATGGCTGCAAAATACTAACACGAATTATTTACAGAGGAATCGAGAAACTCGTAAAAATACAACTCCGGAAGGATCAGTGTGGATTTCAGAGAAATGTAGGCACATGCGAGGCGATATTGACTCTACAAATTACCTTAGAAGATAGGTTAAGGACAGGCAAACCTACATTTATAGCATTTGTGGACTCAGGCATAGCTTCTGACAATGTTGACTGGAATACTTTTTGACATTCTGAAGCAGGAGTAAAATACAGGAAGTGGAACACTATTTAAAACTTTTACAGAAACCAGGTGGCAGTTATGAGTCAATGGGCATGAAAGGGAATCAGTGGTTGAGAAAGGAGCGAGGACAGGGTTGTATCCCATCTCCGATGTTATTCAATATGTACATTGAACAAGCACTGAAGGAAACCAAAGAAAAATTTGGAGCAGAAATTACAGTTCAGGGAGAAGAAATAAAAAATTTAAGGTTTGTCGTTGATATAGTAATTCTGCCAGAGATAGCAAGGGACTTGCACGAGCAGTTGAAAGGAATGACAGTATCTTGAAAGGAGGATGTAAGATGAACATCAACAAAAGATAAACAAAGATAATGGAATGTAGCGACACTAAAAATAGATGAGTTTTGCTATTTGGGCAGCAAAATAACTGATGATGGCCGAAGTAGAGGGGACATGAAATATAGACTGACAATGGCAAGGAAAGCATTTGTGAAGAAGATAAATGTAATATCGAAAATAGATTTAAAAGTGTTAGGAAGTCTTTTCTGAAGGTATTTGTCTGGATTGTAACCATGTATGAACGTGAAGCATGGACAATAAACAGTTTAGATAAGAAGAGAATAGAAGCTTTCGAAGTGTGGTGCTACAGAAGAATGCTGAACATTAGATGTGTAGATCACGTAACTAATGAAATGTTGAATAGAATTTTGTAGACAAAGAATTTGTTGCACAACTTGACCAAAAGAAGGGATCGGTTGATAGGACATTATGAGACACCAAGGGATCACCAATTTAACATGAGGAGGGGGGGGGGGGGGAGGGGTAAAAATCATAGAGGGAGACCAAAAGATGAATATAGTTCGCTGATTCAGAAGGATGTAGGTTGCGGCAGTTATTCGGAGATCAAGAGGCTCGCACAGGGTAGAGCAGCATGGAGAGCTGCGTCAAACCACTCTTCGGACAGAAGACCACAACAGCAGCAATTTGCGACAATGTTGCGTTTTGCATGGTTTGTGTCCAAATTGTGGAAAGAAAGAAAAATACTCAAAATGCCAGAGAGTTTTGTTTTTCCTTAGAAACTGTGAAGATACCTTGTGCATGCGACGCATTTGCATTGATAGTAGATGCCGTTTTGTTTCCCGTGTCTGCATGAAAAATATCATCCTATTACTTTCAATGTCGAAAGCACATTCGTCGATTAATCGTACATCACCCTCATATTCTGCCTTGGTGTAGCTCACTGTATTCCTGAATAAAATTATTTATATCTTTACTCATCGATGTTTGACTATGGTTTTCCTGACCTGTCCTCTTCCTTGAAACCAGTCTCTGCAGTCGAAGCATCCAGGTGCAAAGCAGTTTTCGATACCTTATCCGATTGCAGGTATAAGGCATTACGAAAATTGCGAGAGGCATCCGTTTTCAGAAAAGCTTTGTTTTGGCTGTTTACTTATCGATAATTATTAGTAAGTACTTGTTGTGATGATGAAAACTAGCAAAAAACCAAATAATATTGAAAATTCAATAATGGTTCTTGCAGATACAGGTGTTTTTTCATCATATTACTTATCAAATATTTTATGTATGAAATAATGACTAGTGTTGACAATAATATAAATTCAAAAAAACATAAGCGGGACTCGATCCTGCAATCCACCATAACGAAGGTCGAATCCTAACCACATGATCGCAGCCGTCTCGTTATGGGGGTGGTCACACACCCATCACTGACGCGTATGTACTACTAAAAGTGAACAAAGTTTGAAGTTAATCTGTGATACGAGCGTCGTGGCCTCTCATTAGAGGACGCCACAGGCAGCTGTATTAGAAGACTTGGTGTTTAAAGTTCGCTCACACCTGCTGGAAGATACGTGCTTTTATGCAGCGTAAGTGGCGATAGTGTTGGGCTGAAAGATGTTCAGTTTGGTCATATGCTCATCTAGACATTAACTGACTTATCTTGCTATCTGTGTAACGCCTAATCTACTTCCATTAATACGTCTGCTAAGAAACGTTGATAATAAGTTGTTGTTGTTGTTGTTGTTGTGGTGGTGGTGGTGGTGGTGGTGGTGGTGGTGTGGCGTTCAGTCCCGCTTTTCTTCAATATTGCATAACTGCTACCTATGACCGTTTTGACCTGCTTGTTGTGTTCATCCCTTTATCTCCCCCTGCAATTTTAAGCCTTACATTACCAAAATGACGATTCTGTTTGTCTTACAATGTACCCTGTCAACGGATCCGTTCTTCTAGTCAAGTAAGCGAGGTATGTGAAGTAATTCTAACTTGGTCTGCAGCTTAATCAATGCTAGTTCAAATTTGTGTTTGTCGCTGAAAAAGGCAACAGTAGTTCAGTATGACCGTTGCATTCCCCAACTAAGGGAACTGAATCGTAGATCAACATATTTCAGTTTAATTACTGTTATGCCCAAATTCTTCCATATGAGAAAGGAACGAGTGTTGTAACGTTATCTTATATTTCTGGCAGATAAAGGCGAGAGAAATATTTAAATTTCAATAATAATATTGCAATGCACGAATCAAAGTTGACCTCGGGAAAGACATGCCACAAATGCGATGGCACGATTTGGTTAATAATAGGACACGCATCAGGATAAAATCAAATTTTATGGTGTACTGAATCGCCTTCATTCAAATAACCATGACATTGCACATCTTGATCTTTTGATGTATAAGGCCCTGGTGGCTACTGGACATCATTATTTTCTCTACGCTCATTAACAATAAAAACGCTATACTGATAGCCACGTAAACAGTGGTAATAAATATTAATTCGGACTTCGTAAAAATAGATCTTCTGGTTCGACTTGTGGAGAATACAATGCTTAAAGCAATTGGTCGTTCTGACATCCAAAATGTGTGCACAATTTCCTGATACATCTACTCGAAACACATAAGGTCATTAAGTAAAATTAATATGGTAACGACCAAGGTATCTACAGTAACTGCACACACCAGTAATTAAGGATAACATGATTATTACTCGATAAATTAGATATGACGCACAAATAACACGTACATCCCAATACACAGAGATTTGAAACATAAGCGAGTAGCCAGAAGAGGAAGTCTCAGTTTCCTAATATATCGTTTGTTCCTCAGAAAAGTGAATGCAATCCAGAGGTTACTAATTACGCCTTATGTGTACTGCGTGCGAGTTACAATTAACGTCTGTTCTTCGATCAAAGACGTTACATTTAAGTTTTGTCATATAAGATTTTCTACAGGTTGATGGTTTCTTCGTAAAAGTAATAAAGAGTATCTTCTTGTATGACACGCTTCAATGTGGCGCGACGCATTCCTTCTGGCCTGAATGGAATTTCAACTTCCAGAACAAGACAGCGATCGTCGAAAAAAACTCGTTTATTCAAGACGGTAGATCCGTTGTTAAAGGTCATATAGTGGAAGACTGAGGGACTGCCTAAACTGTTACGGCTGTTGAGAAGAAACAACATTCTGTCATTTGCCACCGCCGACCACGAAAAAGCGTCTGGATTGCCGAATGGCCGTTTGAAGTATGCTTCTGTTGTATTCAGTCCACCGTCTCTTAACCACTGCACCATCTCGTTCGGTATATTTTGTATTCATATTGCTTGTGTCTGAGGAGACCGCACGATTTAACTTTTCCAGCAAACGTACTTTAATTTATGAAAATTTTGCAGAAAAACATTAGGATTTTACCCTGAACACTACCAGACAGTCTTTTGATAGCGAACTATGCGTGATCTTTGCTTCACTGCCAGCTAAATTCCGGCGGCGAATTTGTTTTTTCACCAACAACATTCCAACAGACTAACTGGGTTGAAGTGCTACAGAATAATTGGGTGTCGAATTTGTCGGTCACGGAAATTGGTGCATGATTGGAAAATTTCAACAGTTCAGAACTAGATTCAGGTACTGTACGTGAAAAAATGCCACATCGTGCATGACATTTTAACACATTTTTTTCTTTACTATTAAGAGACTGCTACAGTCGAATCGACTTACGGAAGTCTCTAATGTGTGCCAGCTCTTTTGACAGTTTTAAATTGCTGAGAGCAAACGGCTGTAGGCGAAAACGATAGTCATCTATAGAGTTATGAAGCGGTGTTGCCGTAAAGACGGCCACAAAATCATTGCCAAGCAGCTGCGCCCAGCGTATAGTAGTTGTCTGGGATATTATACTACATAGTTTCTAATAGAAAATTGACAAAATGAATATCTGGGCAATGGCGGGTATGTGAACTATTCTCATGACAAAGAAGGGAGATGTAGTTCATCTGCTGAAGATTTTTTTTCCGTTTATCAGATTTTATTTCAAACTCATCTTGATGCAAAGCCTGCAGAAGAGAGATTGATTGGGCGCAAATATTGGGCCTCCTGACATCTGTTTCTATTAACTGAAGGTCACGGAATACTTGATCGTATTATTAGACTTTTCTTTACTGATTCACGTACGCCTGGTATATCTCTGTTGTATTTTGTTTCCTTCTGTATCTTTAGCAACTTCATCCTATGCCATAGCATCCATGGCTTTATTTTTCTGTTTCCATTTCCAGTACAGAAAACTTTCTGCAGAGCTCCTTCACTGCTTCCATCTTGTCTTGAACAAGTACCTGTTCGAAGTCTTGAAAGTCTCTTTGGGTTTTGCTGCCGGATCCTAAAATCAACTTGACTCGATATTTCGGCGATCCAACTGTTCGCCATCTTCAGGAAAATGCTGCTTATGCTGATGAGTCCCGCTGAGAACTGACGCCAGGTTGCAAATCGACGTCCTATATAGGCCACCGTTCAGTACACGGCACATGCGCCGCCCATCACGGTTTCTGCCTTCCAAAACAGGGAGGTGGCGCCGCCCTTAGTGAAACACTGCTGGCACCGATATATCGCAATCAAGGCCGCACCGAAGAACGTTCAGTTTTGATGCGAGATAATACAGGATTCCACGTTTTGCTAAGAGGAAACTCATTGTCTCTGTTGATTAAATTATCAGTCAACCTAATTTCAATCGGCTCTTTATACACACTGTTCCAAAAACCGGAAATGTTGGCAACCACAACAGTTTCCTCAAATTTCATTTTGTGTCCCTCATTTAGGCAGTGTTCTGCTACCGCCGATTTTTCCGGCTGTTGTAGCTGAAGTCCTCAGTGCCATGTCCTCGAAGACCTCCATACATAAATTGGCGACTATGGGTGACAAAGGACTACCCATAGCCACTCCGTCAGTCTGTTCAAAAATGTTACCATTAAATAAAAAATACGTGGAGGTCAGCTTTGCAACCAACATGCTTCTGGAGATACGTGGACGATACCTTCTTCGTCTGGCCGCATGGACGTGATGCTCTTAACAGATTTTTGGACCACTTCAACTGTCTTCATCCCCGTATCAAATTTACTATGGAGGTTGAAAATGATGGGATGCTTCCGTTTCTAGACGTAATGGTTTATAATAAACCAGATGGAACTTCGGGACACAGTGTTCACCGAAAGCCGACACACACAGATTGGTATCTGCATCCTAAGAGTTGTCATCCACCACACCAACGTAGTGGCGTCCTTAGGACCTTGATACGGAGACCATATGCCATTTCCGACGCAGACAGCTGAACCCAAGAACTTGAGCATTTGATGACTGTTTTTAAGGAAAATGGATACACCGAGAAGCAGATTCGTCGGGCTATGGAGTTTGGACCATCTCCGGAGATGTACGAAGAGGAACATAGATCTGTGGCCTTTCTTCCTTATGCTGGAGGCTTATCGTTTAAGATTGGACGAATTTTAAAGAATTTTAACATTAAGAGTGTTTTCCGTCCACCTTCTAAGATTAGGGCTCTGCTCGGATCTGTGAAGGATGATTTGGGGCTTAGGAAACCCGGGCTGTACAAAATTCCATGTCAATGTGGGAAAGCTTACGTTGGCCGTTCTATTCGCACAGTGCAAGACAGGTGTGTGGAATATCGCCGACATACGAGGCTACAACAGCCGGAAAAATCGGCGGTAGCAGAACACTGCCTAAATGAGGGACACAAAATGAAATTTGAGGAAACTGTTGTGATTGCCAACATTTCCGGTCTTTGGAACAGTGTGTATAAAGAGGCGATTGAAATTAGGTTGACTGATAATTTAATCAACAGAGACAATGGGTTTCCTCTTAGCAAAACGTGGAATCCTGTATTATCTCGCATCAAAACTGAACGTTCTTCGGTGCGGCCTTGATTGCGATATATCGGTGCCAGCAGTGTTTCACTAAGGGCGGCGCCACCTCCCTGTTTTGGAAGGCAGACACCGTGATGGGCGGCGCATGCGCCGTGTACTGAACGGTGGCCTATATAGGACGTCGAATTGCAACCTGGCGTCAGTTCTCAGCGGGACTCATCAGCAGAAGCAGCATTTTCCTGAAGATGGCGAACAGTTGGATCGCCGAAATATCGAATCAAGTTGATTTTAGGATCCGGCAGCAAACCTGAAGAGACTTTCACGACTTCTTACGCCGGGAAAGCCTACGTAATCACCTGTTCGAAGTGTTTCTCCGCCTTTTCAGAGAAACCAAAATCTCTATCGAATTCCATGTACGTATGGCCAGGTTAAAGGCCTTTCATCTGTTCTCAAAGGCTGAATTTGCCTGAAGATGTCGAAGAGGTGTTTCAAAATATGGCCTATTTAAACATGCACTCAATATTACTATAAGTACTCTTAAAAGCTTATACATTAGGCTATAGTTTTACTTAGAAACTTCTTTAAAGATAATAGCAATTTACCTGTCCGCCATTTCACTTACTCTAGTTCTATAAATGCAGTCCAGGCAATGGCTAAGAGCTTAAACTTTAAAATCACAGAGTGCAGAACTATCCGGGAAACAGCTTGTACTTGCTTTACTTAGAAGAGATCCGGAATTGAGCTTTTCAGATATGCATTTAGATCATTTTCTTGTGAAATGTCACTTGTACCCTCAGCCTCTCAATTACACTCCTGGAAATGGAAAAAAGAACACATTGACACCGGTGTGTTAGACCCACCATACTTGCTCCGGACACTGCGAGAGGGCTGTACAAACAATGATCACACGCACAGCACAGCGGACACACCAGGAACCGCGGTGTTGGCCGTCGAATGGCGCTAGCTGCGCAGCATTTGTGCACCGCCGCCGTCAGTGTCAGCCAGTTTGCCGTGGCATACGGAGCCGTGGCATCGCAGTCTTTAACACTGGTAGCATGCCGCGACAGCGTGGACGTGAACCGTATGTGCAGTTGACGGACTTTGAGCGAGGGCGTATAGTGGGCATGCGGGAGGCCGGGTGGACGTACCGCCGAATTGCTCAACACGTGGGGCGTGAGGTCTCCACAGTACATCGATGTTGTCGCCAGTGGTCGGCGGAAGGTGCACGTGCCCGTCGACCTGGGACCGGACCGCAGCGACGCACGGATGCACGCCAAGACCGTAGGATCCTACGCAGTGCCGTAGGGGACCGCACCGCCACTTCCCAGCAAATTAGGGACACTGTTGCTCCTGGGGTATCGGCGAGGACCATTCGCAACCGTCTCCATGAAGCTGGACTACGGTCCCGCACACCGTTAGGCCGTCTTCCGCTCACGCCCCAACATCGTGCAGCCCGCCTCCAGTGGTGTCGCGACAGGCGTGAATGGAGGGACGAATGGAGACGTGTCGTCTTCAGCGATGAGAGTCGCTTCTGCCTTGGTGCCAATGATGGTCGTATGCGTGTTTGGCGCCGTGCAGGTGAGCGCCACAATCAGGACTGCATACGACCGGGGCACACAGGGCCAACACCCGGCATCATGATGTGGGGAGCGATCTCCTACACTGGCCGTACACCACTGGTGATCGTCGAGGGGACACTGAATAGTGCACGGTACATCCAAAGCGTCATCGAACCCATCGTTCTACCATTCCTAGACCGGCAAGGGAACTTGCTGTTCCAACAGGACAATGCACGTCCGCATGTATCCCGTGCCACCCAACGTGCTCTAGAAGGTGTAAGTCAACTACCCTGGCCAGCAAGATCTCCGGATCTGTCCCCCATTGAGCATGTTTGGGACTGGATGAAGCGTCGTCTCACGCGGTCTGCACGTCCAGCACGAACGCTGGTCCAACTGAGGCGCCAGGTGGAAATGGCATGGCAAGCCGTTCCACAGGACTACATCCAGCATCTCTACGATCGTCTCCATGGGAGAATAGCAGCCTGCATTGCTGCGAAAGGTGGATATACACTGTACTAGTGCCGACATTGTGCATGCTCTGTTGCCTGTGTCTATGTGCCTGTGGTTCTGTCAGTGTGATCATGTGATGTATCTGACCCCAGGAATGTGTCAATAAAGTTTCCCCTTCCTGGGACAATGAATTCACGGTGTTCTTATTTCAATTTCCAGGAGTGTATTACTTGCTGAATATTCGTACACTGCGCCATTTGTATCCTTTCACTTGCGCTAAGCAGAACTATTTTCATAGCTTTCTTAACGTTCCTTAACACACCTGTAGTCATTAATGCTATCACAGCCTGCTGATCATTGATGCCCTACCCTACGCTAACTGATTCGAAAAGTTCGGATCTGTTTGTTACTACGAGCTCTAAAGCGTTGTCCTCAAGAGTCAGCTCTGTATCTGCTAGAACTAACATTCATCCAAGACACTCACAAGGGAACCTCCCCATCGCACCCCCCTCAGATTTAGTTGTAAGTTGGCACAGTGGATAGGCCTTGAAAAACTGAACACAGATCAATCGAGAAAACAGGAAGGAGTTGTGTGGAACTACGAAAAAATAAGCAAAATATACAAGCTAAGTAGTCCTTATGCGACATAGGCAACATCAAGGACAGTGACAGCTCACGAGCGCCGTGGTCCCGTGGTTAGCTTGAGCAGCTGCTTCAAATCTCCCCTCGAGTGAAAAGTTTACTTTCTTTATTTTCGCAAAGCTATGATCTGTCAGTTCGTTCATTGACGTCTCTGTTCACTGTAATAAATTTAGTGTCTGTGATTTGCGACCGCACCGCAAAACCGTGCGATTAGTAGACGAGAGGACGTGCCTCTCTAATGGGAACCGAAAACATTTGATCCCAAGGCCATAGGTCAACCGATTCCTCCACAGGAAAACACGTCTGATATATTCTATACGACACTGGTGACGGCATGTGCGTCAAATGACAGGAATATGTTGTCGACCCACCTAACTTGTACACTTGGCGAATGGGTAAAAATATTCTTCTTCCTCGCCCGATTTAGGTTTTCTTGTGGATGTGATAATCACTCCCAAAAATGTGATGGAAAACATAAGAGTTTGTCACATAACCTGCAACAAATGAATGCAACAGTTTCACAGAGGCACAGTTTTCCCTGTGCTCTGTCAAAACATATGTTTTCAACATTTTTAAATTTTTCCGTGTGTAGACCGTCAAATCCTGCATATTTCCAAGCAAATCTGAACATATCCTAGAATTTTGAAGAGCGAAGTTGATTGTGTGAGTGCCTGAACTTTGATAATTGACACACGATCACGTAAACAATACTGCTCTGTGTATCTGTGCAGCTTCGCAAAATCATAGAATCTTTTCACAAAGTATTTCACTTGCCGAAAACTAAACACATCTAACGGTTGCACAAGACGTGTACAACCTGGAGGAATGGTAATCACGTCTACTCCCACACTAAAATTGTACGGACAGATTAGTCTGAAAATAAAAAATTTAACTTTTCACTGGAGGGAAGATTTGAACCAAGGACTTCTCGTTCCGTAGCTGTTCACGCTAAGCACGGGACCACGGCGCTCCAGAGCTCTGACTATCCTTGATGTTGCCTATGTTACGGTTGGACTACTCAGTTTGTATATTTTGCTTATTTTTTTCATAGTTCCACACAACTTCTTCCTGTTTTCTCGATTGATCTGTGTTCAGTTTTTCGAGGCCTATCCACTGTGCCAAGTTATAACTAAATCTGAGGGGGGTGCGATGGGGAGGTTCCCTTGTCAGAACCACCTGTCACGAATAAATGTCTCCAGCACCACTTTTGATCGCGTAACTCTCTCATTCTAGAGGTGAAAAATTGAAGTCTTCCCCTATTACAATGGCGTGATCTTTTGCTCGGTCTCAGTATGTGTACCCGAGTATAATCATTGCCGGTGGTTTGGTTTCGATGCTGATAAGACAACATACTTTGATCTTTCAATTTCGTTTCACTAAACCCAACACCTAGTTTCAGCCAATGCACTTCCTTTTCACTTTCACCATCTTCTATACCAGTCCTGCTTCTGATACACCACGCTCAGACTCGTAGAGCGTTACCCTTTCGTTTGTGTTTCAATTTTTTTCTCATGGTCGCTTCCATCTTGACAGATATCAAAGGGGGCTAGTCGGGAATAATTTGACAATGAAGAGAAAATCATGACACGTTTTCAAATTAGACTCCACAATTTCTGTGTATTTACTTTGTATCGTTAATACTGTAGATTCCTCTGTTGCTTTCTGCGTCCCCATGACGATTATTAATGCTGGTTCTCCCGTCTTTTTAAGACAGTATCCCACACCAAGACCAACAGAATGCCTTTATCCTTTTCAGATGGTCTTATCCTCGACTGTTAAAAAGATGTTAGCGACTTCTAAGGGTTAGCTTCGTATACCGGAAATCATCGGTCTTATCCCGCTGTCTTGACTGGAGTGCACTATTTAGAAGGAATGTTTAAGGATAAGTCAGGAGCCGAACATAACAGAACATTATGAAGCAGTCCGTCTTATCACTAGGTTATAATCCCACTGGTCTGGATCATCTGTATAAATGTGCAAGAAGTCTGATGACTCACGGAAGTCATTTTTTTCTCAAGTCCACTGCCCACAAACATGTTTTGTTGATAAGAAAAAAGAAATGTATGAAGTGAGATTTGTTGGGATTTACACCTTTATCCATACATAGAGAAATTTGTGTGTAGCACAAGCTGTGTCATAAGATCTACTTTCAATTTTTTACACTTTTTTTTACGTGGAGTGTGGTTGGGTATTGATGGTAGGTACCTGATACCATTGATGTTGAAAGAATAAGGTATATAGGTGGCCGCCAGGAATGGCCAGTGTTGGGGCTGCCCACGTTCCTAGTACTGCGTTGTAAGCCGCAGTGCTGTATATTTACGGATAAAACTTGGGCAACCACGTAGACTTGATAATACGATTAAAATCTGAACAATGCGTGAGGTAGCAGGATAACAAAAATAAGTCCTTTGGAAAGAATTGCTCGATCTCTAGATTTAATTTGTAACGTTTTAGTGGTATCCAGTGGCGCACAGTCTGCTGAGGTTCAAAATGGGTCAAATGGCTCTGAGCACTATGGGACTTAACAGCTGTGGTCATCAGTCACTTAGAACTACTTAAAGCTAACTAACCTAAGGCCATCACACACATCCATTCCCGAGGCAGGATTCGAACCTGCGACCATAGCAGTTGCGCGGTTCCGGACTGCGCGCCTAGAACCGCGAGACCACCGCGGCCGGCTGGTGAGGTTTATGATGAATTTTTATAGGGTTGTATGATCAACGATCTAGTAAAAATAACGTTCTCTATTCAGATCACTACGGAACAGTCATTGACTTAACGTGGGGCAATAGAAAGAAGAATGCTACTTCATTACATGAGGAATCTTCGTACATTCAGCTTCGTTTCGAATACGTGAAAAGGCAATTCAGAATTGCTTCGTCCTCCGTCAGGCCATTCAGAATAAGTTTTCCGTAATTTCCTTAAATTGCTGTATTGAAATGTCGGGTTGGTTCCTCCATAACGGACCTGGCCTGTTTTTTCCCTTGCCGTTATCCTATTAGAGCTTGTTCCCGTTCTTTAATGACCTTGTCTTCTACAAGATGTTAAGCAGTAATATTCTTTCTTCTTCCTTGGCAATATTGTTACATGTTAAAAAATTGAAAGTGTTGGTATAAAAAAATTATTACAGCACGGAGAAAAATTTCTACTTACGGCAAATATATTTCAAAATATGCGTTCTGGTGAGGTTATAAACAGGAAGTAGGACTCAGATCACTGTGCCATAGTTGCAGAGCAACGCCCCGAGAGAAAAGAAATAGTATTTGCAGTGCATGTCATATTATTACTTACAGACCTGTCTGCCAATTTGGAAACGTTTGTTTTGAAGCACACAGCCTGTTTTCAAACTAATTTCCCATTCTCCTGTGATTTTTTTTCCCACGTTGCTTCGACGCCCTTTGATTTCATCTTCAAGCACTCAGTTATCGAAACGAAATACATCTGAAAATATCTCTTATGGCTGTGTCAAAGCATTTTCTAATGTAAATATGACTGCCGAGTCAATCTTAGACAAAGTGTCGCTACCAGAATCTGTCTGCAAATAATATTAACTGATAACAGCTGGGGCATACATTGAACTACGGTTTTCACGACACCGACGTGATGTGTCGACTTCCATCACTCTAAGAATATAGCACACAAATTGTAAACCAAGCTGAATTTTAAGTCTCAGATGCATCGTCATCTTTACTGCTGCCCTCGCTGTATGCACTGAACTGGCAATTAGTTGTACTGTACAACTTTCCTGACTCACATCTTAGCAAACACATACCATACCACCGATGCCTACCTGCAAACGTCTGCTTCCTTGATGGTTCTTCACGAAGAGTGTGAGCTTGGGGACACTTTGAACGTGCCCTGTCTTGTACAATGTAAAGTTGTTCTGGCCAAGGTCCAGCCTAATTCTGTGGTGATCGTTCGAACTTGGATAACAGTGTTCTGACATGCACTGAACTGGCGCTCTTGGATCGTTCGAGCACAGTGCAAGGCTATGGCCCTTCTTTATACGCAGCTAGCGCTATTGTCTAAGGGCTGTGAGTGGAAAGGATTGCATTCGGCGTTACACATGGGGTGGCCAATTTCCAACTAGCATGTGGTGTTTGAAAATAGTGCACTTTTTCGTACAGCGTTCGAGAGTTTTACTCCTGCAGGACACCCATAAGCTGCTTGGCTCTAGTAAAGCTAGCTCTGGCGCCTTTACCCACTCGCCGTTGTTTCACCACCTCATCTGCTCCCTCCTAACTTCGCGTAACTTAACTAACATAATAATTGGTTCCCCCCCCCCCCCCCCCCCCCACCCGGAATGTGAAAATTACGGACTCGCACTGTGGTTCATAATCAACATTTAAGTTTTGATAAAGACTGTGCCCACAGCCGTGATAAAGTTACTGAAACATATCATTCCTTTACGGCTGTACCAAAAATTGGTCTTTGATAAGTTTGTTTTACCTGAGTCGATTTTGGCATGTGTTCCTGGCCATGCTACACTAACTTCTAACTAGTGTTGCTTTCTTTCTACAGTATTTTCTGTTTTCGCATTACATGCATCTCATCACATTTTAGCCTGTTGCGTTGTCACTGGTTTTATTTATTTTCACCTGGAGTTTTTACTATTTTTATCCCTAGGTTTATAGACGCCATTTTACGGTGACTAGGTAGTCACTTTAATATTTTTATTCTGCAGCTCACCCACTGTTATCAGGTGTGGTGTACTTAAAATATTTGTCGTTACTTGCTTTTAACGACAAAGTTCGAATTTGGCATGTGTTTTGATTGTTATAGCCCGTTTTATACAGGCATACTTTGCATACGTTTATTTTGACACTTAAGTTTGCTGACTACTTTATGATATATTTTAGAATGTCGTTTCTTTTGACGGGCAAGAAACTTTAGTTTTACTGTTTGACGTAACTGTCCTAATAAATGGATATGTACTTATGTGCTTAGGTTTCACTTATTTTTATTCACGCAGTAGTATTATTTATCAACTCGTTTTATTTAGTACATTTTTCCACGTCGGTAAAAGTATGATATTGGCTCTGATTAGCGTCATTTCGTTCTCAGCTTATGTTCATGGTCTTGTATGTCTATTGCGAATATAGTTTTCATCATCATGTCAAGTGTTCGTTACTTTCTAACCTGTGGTAATGTGTGTTCTCGTGTGATCTTCGGAAGAATGGACGGATTTATATCATACATTGTTGATTTTATATCGATAGAGACCATGTTGCTATACATAACAGCTTCGTATTGTTAACTGGGTACCATTGTCCCACGTAAATCTGTCCACATTTTTCTTTTTCTTTATGATCTAATTCGTGAACTCAGAGTAATTTTTTGAGGACTGACTGCTTCCAGACCACCAGATGATATGTCGAAATTGTAACCTTGATGATATAAACCATAAAGATTTTTGGTACAGCCTAAGCTGAATGACAACTTTCGGCCACTTTTAAGTGATGATCCCCATACCAACAGGCTATGTAAGCCTTATCAAGGACATAGCATTACGAAGACGACACCTAGTTCAGCATTGCCATGTTCAAATAAATCTTTTGGTTAAGCACAGGTTTAACTTCATCTTACATTAGAAGATACCTCGTGCAAAACAACGCAGTGTTTATGATGTATGTCGTGACAATTTGACAGCTTATTTGCAGTAAATGAATATTCACATAAATACTGCTTTACGGAATAACTGCTTTTTCGTAATGCATCTGGGTGGACAAACACAGGTATGCCGTGACCATGATGTTCGCAGCGCGTTTTAGTGTATTTTGGGAGAGTTTGTTGGTGAGCAGGCAGCTTTCGCTCACACTACCGGCGAGTAACGTGACTAAGGAGCGCGCAGGTGTTACGCAATCCGGCTCCTTACGACACTACTACACTGTCACAGTTTATCAGCGTTTAACGCCCCAGCGGCAATGGCCACAATAAACACGGCGCGTGGCACATTTACTCACGCAAAGTTCCTTAGGAGATCCGTAGAGCGACTCCACAATAAGCAGAACAAACTGTCGCGTGTGGCCTATCTGAACTGATTTACATCGGGGTTTAAGTCTTTCGGCTTGCTGTCGCCACAGAGCGACGTGTTGTGTTGTGCTGTGTAGTGGCGTTGTTCATAGCCTCCTTCCCTAAAGCTCTGCACCAGATTGCCGGGACAGCTTCCCTCTCACGGTCTGCTTACCTAGCAGCCTCCTAAGCCACATTTTTGCTTTTGTCAATATATCATATCTCGGATTCCTCTGTAGCTCTACCTTTTCACGGGGTTCACGCTGCTCACTGCGTCTCCTTTTTATTTGAAACCGTCACTCAAACTATTTTGCAAATGCTTGTGGCACACAGCGTATGCAGAAACAGTCATCTTGTAATAGAAGCTTTCTCTTTTGATTAAGAAGTGAAACTTCGTCACATGTAGTGTCAGTCACTTTCTAACTCAGATAAGAGCCTTTCCACAGAAATAATTTCGCAGTCCGTAATTAGTAGCAAATGTACGCATAAATCCAATTTTAGATTACAAATCTAAGTACACGAAATTGACTTCGCGTGAGTAAAATGTAGTATGTTCAGTGACAAAGAGAAACGATATTAGCTTTCCCAAAAACGTCAACCAGCAGTCCCTAAAAACAGCCTTATAGAGGGAACGAGGGGCCCCAAAATATACTTTTTGTTCCATTTGTATCAGAAGTTAAAAAGAAATGACGTGCGTTATTCTACGTAAATTACTGCAATGTCGTGCAGATTTGTCGTGATGAAACGCACATTTGTATCAATATACCTTAAATATTTGATGCGTGTAGAGGGAAGTAAACAAGCTATCAAAACTCGGGCGGAGCAGCTGCCCTACTTGAAGTTGGTGCTGTGCTGTCAGCCAACAGCGACACACAAACAGAACTGATCGGTCAGCGCTGTTCCATGCAATGGCGGATCACTCTTGCAATTTATAAATTTTGTGGCGGCGTTCGTAGCGACAAACAATTCGCTGTAGAAACTGCTTACGAAGTCACCGCCACACTTTTAATAGCGGGCCGACCGGTCCGCTGGAACAGTGAACAGAAAGATGAAAACCCAAACACTCTGATTAAATAAAAGTCGGTACTTATCTTTATTACGAAGATACAGAAATACAGTAGTGAACTCCGTGTCTACAGAAATCTGTCTAGTTCGAGTCGGAGCGGCTAGGTCAGCGTCGGCTGACGACAAACAACAACTCTGCTGCGATGAACACACAACTGACTAGCAAGTACACAATTCGGTGGCGAGTATACAACTGAGCGGCGAATACAGAACTCTCCTAGCGCTCGCGACTCCAGCGCTTAAGAAGCCAGAAGCCAGCGGTGGCGCGCGCAGACTTGCGGCGATTTCCTGTCTCGGTGGCGCTGCTTATGCGGACGGCGTCCGGACTTTGATGCTGCCAACCTTTTGGCAGCGGGCTCGGGTGGCATTACTGGCTAGGATATAACAACAAATAATTACCACGAACATAGTTTCTTTCCACTTGCACTGAAAATACACAGAAACGTAATTCATTCTGCAAGTCGTAAGCACCGCTAGAAAAACTGTGGAGAAAGTCACACAGGAATAAGTACACTGCACAACAGAATTATAGGTTCACTTTATCGAATCCCCGTAATTGCCTCCCATTGAGGCGAATAACTTTGAGATTGGGCACCAAGGTGTCCGCAAACTTGGTGTGTAGTGCTGCAAAAGCGTGGCGCCCTGCGAAGTCACCCACGGGATCGGCGATGCTTCGAACATCAATGTGTCGACACGTGCGAAATAAGGGCCAGAGATTAGAAGTTCATGTGAGATGTACGATGGGTTATTGGTGTCAAATAGGCACCAGGTTTCACCACAATACCGCCCATTGCCAACGCGGACGAGTCACACGATGAGAAGGTCGTCACAGCCCCTCTTACCCCCCTGCGGGTTCGGGGGTAAGAATAGGCCCGCGGTATTCCTGCCTGTCGTAAGAGGCGACTAAAAGGAGTCTCAAATGTTTTGGCCTTAATGTGATGGTCCCCCTTGGGGTTTGACCTCCATTTTTCAAAATTCTGCAGAAGTACGAGCCTTTTGGGGAAGGACACCTTACATGGTGTACCACTGGTCCTAAGTGCACTAAGACCTTGGCACTCAGCATTGCACCAGCGTTGTCACCATACCCATTATTCCTCAAATTGGGCCTAAACGCCTGATGGGTTGTCCAAGTTACGCCCATAGTGCATCTCCATCTGCACCAGCGATCATGATGGACTTTCCATGGCACCAGAAATCCAGCACGGTAGCCAGCCCGTTGTGGTGGGGTCGTCATGTACCCTCTAGGTTGTAGCCCCCTGACAACACAGGGATCGTACTGCCGATACCTGAGCTGCACCCTCCCCACGTTGGCCAAGGAGTAGATGCCCGTCTCCTTGGGGCATCAGGACTCCCGGCAATGGTCATCCTGCCAGGTGGCCCTTGCTGCGGCTGGGTGGCGCCCGTGGGGAGAGCCCCTGGTCGGAGTGGGTGGTATCGGGGCGGACGTTTCGCACATGAAACGTCAACACGTATCAGGTCGCTCTGCGGCCGAGTCTTCCAAAAGAAAAGGTACCGTTTCTAGTTCTGGTTCTCCTGCCCTTTCCCCCTTGGCCACTCCATGGGAGGAGGGACAGGCCCGCCGGCTTGGGGCGAAGTACTTCCCCCGCTATTTGGTCTGTTCTCGAACAGATGGGGGGACATTCGCCACCTCCAAGCCCATGTTCTTTGTTCAGCACATTGAGGACGTCTTCGGGGAAATCGAGGCTCTCAGCAAGATGCGATCAGGGTCCGTTCTTATCAAGACCACCTCTGCCACACAATCGGCGGCACTCCAGGCGTGCGACCGCCTAGGGGACATCCCAGTCTCCATTGTCCCACATCTGGCACTAAATAGGACGCAGGGGGTTATTTTTCATCGTGACCTCCTGCTACAATCTGATGAGGAGCTCAGGGCCAACCTGGAGCGCCGCGGCGTGCATTTCGTCCGGCGAGTCCAGCGCGGCCCCAAAGACCGTCGCATCGACACCGGGGCCTTTATCCTCGCCTTCGAGGGGGACGTTCTCCCGGAGAAGGTAAAGGTGATGTGCTACCGGTGCGACGTGCGACCTTACGTCCCGCCTCCTGTGCGCTGTTTTAGGTGTTTGCGCTTTGGGCACATGTCGTCCCGGTGTGAGGCTGAGCCCCTTTGTGGCGACTGTGGACGTCCTCTTCGTGAGGAACATACTTGCACCCCACCACCTCGGTGCCCTAATTGTCCTGGCGTCCACTCGCCTAGGTCCCCAGACTGCCCCGCCTATCAGAAGGAGAAAAAGATACAAGAAATCAAAACTTTGGATCGGCTCTCTTATTCTGAGGCCAGGAAGAAGTATGACCGCCTTCATCCCGTGTCACTGGCCACTTCGTTTGCCTCAGTTGTGTCCACTCCTTCCGCTGTATCCTCACCTCTATCCTGTCCCCCCTCCGCCTCCTCTGCCCATCAGGGGGCTCTGCCTCCGCCTCCCAAATCCCTCCCTTCCAACTCCTCCTCCCCCGCAGCCCCCACCCCCCCTGCCCCAGGGGCCACCCTTCCTCCTCCTCCTCCCCCCACGCCACCTGAGAAGCGATCCTCTTCTCAGGCGTCCATCGGGGAAACGTTCCGGACCCCAGCTTCCGAGGTCCGGCGTTCCAAAACGGACCCCGTGCGTGAGGACCTTCTTCGGGTCCAGCCCACCATCCCTGTGCCTCCTCGGCCTTCCAAGAAGGCCTCCAAGAAGAAGTCTCTATCCCCCTCTCCACCCCGGCGCGTTTCATCTGACGCTTCATCCGTGAGTCGCTGCTCCCGGCCGTCCTCAGTTTCGCCGGGACGCTCTGCTGCCAGGCGTTCCGCCGGCCTTTTGTCGGCAAATGATGCGGCCCCTCCTACACAATCAGGGACAGCGGCCGCAGCTGGCGACGAGTCGATGGAACCGGATCCGCTTGCCGTCAGTTGTAGCGTTGTTGCCTCGCAACCTGGCCCTCCGCGGCCATCGAGGTGACCAGCTCTTCCCCGTCTCGTTCCCCCAACTTTTTGACTAGCAATGGCGTTGTTTCATTGGAACATAAGAGGTATTCGATCTAATCGGGAGGAATTACAACTGCTCCTCCGCCTGCACTGTCCGCTCGTCCTTGGTCTCCAGGAAACCAAGTTGCGCCCGACTGACCGTATTGCCTTTTCCCACTATACCTCGGAGCGGTATGACCTCGCCCCTGTGGACGGTATCCCAGCTCATGGTGGGGTCATGTTGCTCGTTCGGGACGATGTCTATTACCATCCCATCCCATTGACCACCCCACTCCAAGCAATAGCTATCAGCATTACTCTTTCTGCTTTCACTTTTTCAGTTTGTACCGTCTACACTCCACCGTCATCTGCTGTTAGTCGGGCTGACATGATGCACCTGATCGATCAGCTTCCCCCGCCGTTCTTATTGTTTGGCGACTTCAATGCCCATCATCCCCTTTGGGGCTCTCCTGCATCCTGTCAAAGAGGCTCACTCTTGGCGGATGTCTTCAACCATCTCAATCTTGTCTGCCTCAATACCGGCGCCCCGACTTTCCTCTCGGACTCTACTCATACCTACTCCCACTTGGACCTCTCGATCTGTTCTACCACTCTTGCCCGTCGGTTCGAGTGGTATGTCCTTTCTGACACCTATTCGAGCGACCACTTCCCCTGTGTCGTTCGTCTCCTGCACCACACCCCATCCCCACGTCCTTCGAGCTGGAACATACTGAAAGCTGACTGGGGACTTTACTCCTCCCTGGCGACCTTTCCGGACCACGATTTTTCCAGTTGTGACAGTCAGGTCGAATACCTCACGGCTGTTATTATCCATGCTGCCGAACGTTCCATACCTCGTACTACTTCTTCTTCACGTCGCGTTTCCGTCCCCTGGTGGAACGAGGCTTGTAGGGACGCTATCCGTGCTCGACGACGTGCTTTACGCACCTTTCGCCGCCATCCTACGTTGGCGAATTGTATTGAATACAAACGACTCCGAGCGCAATGCCGTAGAGTCATCAAAGACAGCAAAAAAGCTTGCTGGGCCTCTTTCACGAGCTCCTTTACCAGTTTTACTCCCTCTTCCGTTGTTTGGGGTAGCCTGCGCCGGCTGTCGGGCATTAAGGCCCACTCCTCAGTACCTGGCCTGACCTCAGGTAATGAGGTCCTTGTTGATCCTGTGGCTGTCTCCAACGCCTTTGGCCGCTTTTTCGCGGAGGTTTCAAGCTCCGCCCATTACCATCCTGCCTTCCTTCCCAGGAAAGAGGCAGACGAGGCTCGGCGACCTTCCTTCCACTCGCTGAATCTGGAAACTTACAATGCCCCCTTTACTATGCGGGAACTCGAACGTGCGCTTGCACTGTCCCGGTCCTCTGCTCCGGGGCCAGATGCCATTCACGTTCAGATGCTGGCACACCTTTCTCCGGCGGGCAAAAGCTTCCTTCTTCGTACCTACAATCGCGTCTGGACCGAAGGTCAGGTCCCCATGCGTTGGCGTGACGCCGTTGTTGTTCCTATACCCAAACCCGGGAAGGATAGACACCTTCCTTCTAGTTACCGCCCCATTTCTCTTACAAGCTGTGTCTGTAAGGTGATGGAGCGCATGGTTAATGCTCGGTTAGTTTGGATTCTTGAATCTCGACGACTACTTACTAATGTCCAATGCGGCTTTCGTCGCCGCCGCTCCGCTGTTGACCACCTTGTGACCTTGTCGACATTCATCATGAACAACTTTTTGCGAAGGCGCCAAACGGTAGCCGTGTTCTTCGACTTGGAGAAGGCTTATGATACCTGTTGGAGAGGAGGTATCCTCCGCACTATGCACAAGTGGGGCCTACGCGGTCGTCTGCCCCTTTTTATTGATTCCTTTTTAACGGATCGAAAGTTTAGGGTACGTGTGGGTTCCGTATTGTCCGACGTCTTCCTCCAGGAGAACGGAGTGCCTCAGGGCTCCGTCTTGAGCGTAGCCCTTTTTGCCATCGCGATCAATCCAATTATGGATTGCATTCCACCTAATGTCTCAGGCTCTCTCTTTGTCGATGACTTCGCGATCTACTGCAGTGCCCAGAGAACATGCCTCCTGGAGCGCTGCCTCCAGCGTTGTCTAGACAGCCTCTACTCATGGAGCGTGGCAAATGGCTTCCGGTTCTCTGAAGAGAAGACGGTTTGTATCAACTTTTGGCGATATAAAGCGTTCCTTCCGCCATCCTTACATCTCGGTCCCGTTGTTCTCCCATTCGTGGACACAATTAAGTTTCTAGGGCTCACGTTGGACCGGAAACTGTGTTGGTCTCCACATGTCTCTTATTTGGCGGCCCGTTGTACACGTTCCCTTAATGTCCTCAGAGTTCTTAGTGGTTCATCTTGGGGAGCGGATCGCACTGTCTTGCTTTGCTTGTATCGGTCCATAGTCCGATCGAAGCTGGATTATGGGAGCTTCGTCTACTCGTCCGCTCGGCCATCCCTCTTACGCCGGCTCAACTCCATCCACCATCGGGGGATACGTCTTGCAACCGGAGCCTTCTACACTAGTCCTGTCGAGAGTCTTTACGCTAAAGCTGCCGAGTTACCATTGACCTACCGGCGCGACATACTGCTGTGTCGGTATGCCTGCCGGCTGTTGTCTATGCCCGAACACCCCTCTTACAAGTCCTTCTTCGCCGATTCTCTCGACCGTCAGTACGGGTTGTATGTGTCTGCCCTGCTGCCCCCCGGAGTCCGCTTCCGTCGCCTGCTTCGACAATTGGATTTTGCCCTCCCTACCACCTTCAGAGAGGGTGAGAGCCCGACACCACCTTGGCTCCAGGCTCCGGTTCGTATTTATCTCGACCTCAGCTCACTCCCGAAGGAGGGTACTCCGGCTGCAGTGTATTGCTCACGGTTTGTCGAACTTCGTGCTCGACTTGCTGGTCACACCTTTATTTACACCGATGGCTCCAAAACTGACGATGGTGTCGGCTGTGCCTTTGTCGTCGGGACCGCCACCTTTAAATACCGGCTCCTTGACCAATGTTCCAGCTTTACGGCCGAGCTTTTTGCTCTCATCAGGCCATTCAGTATGCCCGCCGCCACCGCCATTCATCGTATGTACTCTGCACTGACTCACTCAGTGCTCTTCAGAGCCTTGGGGCTCCCTATCCGGTCCATCCCTTGATTCAACGAATACAGCAGTCCCTCCATTCTTTCGCTGATAATGGCGGTTCTGTCAGCTTTCTGTGGGTCCCCGGACATGTAGGAGTGCCTGGGAATGAGGCTGCGGATGCTGCAGCCAAGGCTGCAGTCCTCCAGCCTCGGCCAGCCTCCCATTGTGTCCCGTCATCTGACGTTTGTGGGGATGTATGTAAGAGGCTTGTGTCCTTGTGGTGGGATGCTTGGTCATCCCTCCAAGGAAACAAGCTCCAGGCAGTAAAACCGCTCCCAACTGCTTGGACAACTTCCTCCCGACCATCTC